>NC_069502.1:161257738-161975238 GCF_027579735.1 Bombina bombina
CGATCACAATATGAAAAGGTGGCAGTTAACCCTATTACTGAGGTACAAAAATGACTTATTTAAGATTTTAAATGAGGCCAAACAATAGGGCATCATAGCACCCATGGAATTTAAATATCTATATCCTGAATATTCTGTTCCAATCTGTATACCGAAGCTACATAAGAATCTTAAAAATCCTCCTGGACACCCCATAATATCTGGGATAGGTAGTGTAACATAAAAGATTGGAACATATGTGGATTTTTGTCTAAGACCATTTCTAAATACACTTCCCTCTTATGCCTTAGATACCCCAGACCTTCTTAGAAAACTAGATGGCGTTTTGGTTAACTGAGACATCATTTTGGTGTCCTTGGATGGAGAAAGCTTATACTCTTCAATTCCCCATAAGGTGGGGATGAAGGCCTGTAGAAGTTTTCTTGATTCCAGAGGGTTACATTTTCAAAAGCACACAGACGGCGAGATTACGAGTTTTTGTCTGTAATGGTGTGCAGTGCTAACGCTCCTTTTTTCTTACCGCTCACTTAAGACAACGCTGGTATTACAGGTTTTCTGCAAGCCGGCATTATCCTCAGAAAAGTGAGCGTTGAGCAAAATTTTGCTCCACATCTCACCTCAATACCAGCGTTGCTTATGGTAGGGGTAAGCTGGCAAAACGTGCTTGTGCACAATTTCCCCATAGGAAACAATGGGGCTGAGCTGGCTGAAAAAAAACCTAACACCTGCAAAAAAGCAGCGTTCAGCTCCTAACGCAGCCCCATTGTTTCCTATGGGGAAAGGAATTTTATGTCTGCATCTAACACCCTAACATGAACTCCGAGTCTAAACACCCCTAATCTTACACTTATTAACCCCTAACCTGCCGCCCCCGCTATCGCTGACACCTACATTATATTATTAACCCCTAATCTGCCGCTCCGGACACCGCCACCACCTACATTATACTTATGAACCCCTAATCTACTGCCCCCAACATCGCCGACACCTACATTATAGTTATTAACCCCTAATCTGCCGCCGCCAACGTCGCCACCACTATAATACATTTATTAACCCCTAAAACTAAGTTTAACCCTAACACCCCTCTAACTTAAATATAATTTAAATACAGGTAAATAAATTTACTAAAATTAAATAAATTATTCCTATTTAAAACTAAATACCTAGAAAATAAACCCTAAGCTAGCTACAATATAACTAATAGTTACATTGTATCTAGCTTAAGGTTTATTTTTATTTTACAGGCAAGTTTGTATTTATTTTAACTAGGTACAATAGTTATTAAATAGTTATTAACTATTTAATAACTTCCTAGTTAAAATAAATACAAATTTACCTGTAAAATAAACCCTAACCTAAGTTACAATTACACCTAACACTACACTATAATTAAACTAATTACCTAAACTACCTATAATTAATTACAATTAAATTAAATAAACTAAATTGAGAGAAAACCCCCCACTAAATTAAAGAAAATAAAAAAATAATTACAAGAATTTTAAACTAATTACACTTAATCTAATTCCCCTAATAAAATAAAAAAGGCCCCCAAAATAATAAAATTCCCTACCCTATACTAAATTACAAATAGCCCTTAAAATGGCCTTTTGCAGGGCATTGCCCCAAAGTAATCAGCTCTTCACCTGTAAAAAAAATACAATACCCCCCAACATTAAAACCCAACACCCACACACCCAACCCTACTCTAAAACCCACCCAATCCCCCCTAAAAAAAACCTAACACTACCCCCTTGAAGATCACCCTACCTTGAGACGTCTTCACCCAGCCGGGCACAAGTGGTCCTCCAGAGGGTCCGAAGTGTTCATTCTATCCGGCCAGAAGAGGACATCCAGACCGGCAGAAGGCTTCATCCAGTCGGCATCTTCTATCTTCATCCTTCCGGAGCGGAGCAGGTCCATCTTCAAGACATCCGAGGTGGAGCATCCTCTTCATCCGACGACCAACGACTGAATGACTGGTCCTTTAAGTGACGTCATCCAAAATGGCGTCCCTTGAATTCCGATTGGCTGATAGCCAATAGGATTTTTCCTACCTTAATTCCAATTGGATGATAGGATTCTATCAGCCAATCGGAATTCAAGAGACGCCATCTTGGATGACATCACTTAAAGGACGAGTCATTCAGTCGTCGGCCGTCGGATGAAGAGGATGCTCTATGTCAGATGTCTTGAAGATGGACCCGCTCCGCTCCGGAAGGATGAAGATAGAAGATGCCACCTGGATGAAGCCTTCTGCTGGTCTGGATGTCCTCTTATGGCCGGATAGGATGAAGACTTCGGACCCTCTGGAGGACCACTTGTGCCCGGCTGGGTGAAGACGTCTCAAGGTAGGGTGATCTTTAAGGGGGTAGTGTTAGGTTTTTTTAAAGGGGGGATTGGGTGGGTTTTAGAGTAGGGTTGGGTGTGTGGGTGGTGGGTTTTAATGTTGGGGGGGTATTGTATTTTTTTTTACAGGGGAAAGAGCTGATTACTTTGGGGCAATGCCCCGCAAAAGGCCCTTTTAAGGGCTATTTGTAATTTAGTATAGGGTAGGGAATTTTATTATTTTGGGGGGCTTTTTATTTTATTAGGGGGATTAGATTAGGTGTAATTATAAGTATTTTTTCGTAATTTAGTTTATTTAATTTAATTGTAATTAATTGTAGGTAGTTTAGGTAATTAGTTTAATTATAGTGTAGTGTTAGGTGTAATTGTAACTTAGGTTAGGGTTTATTTTACAGGTAAATTTGTATTTATTTTAGCTAGGAAGTTATTAAATAGTTAATAACTATTTAATAACTAATGTACCTAGTTAAAATAAATACAAAGTTGCCTGTAAAATAAAAACAAACCCTAAGATGGCTACAATGTAATTATTTTATAGGTAAGTATTTAGTTTTAAATAGGATTAATTTATTTAATTGTAGTAATTTGATTTTGTTTTTTTTTTAATTATATTTAAGTTGGGGGGGTTAGGGTTAGATTTAAATTTAGGGGTTAATAATTTAATATAGTAGCGGCGATGTTAGGGACGGGAGATTAGGGGTTAATAAAATTTAACTAGTGTTTGCGATGCGGGAGTGCGGCAGTTTAGGGGTTAATACATTTATTAAAGTGGCGGTGATGTCCGGTCGGCAGATTAGGGGTTAAATAATTTTATTATAGTGTTTGCGATGCGGGGGGGCTCGGTTTAGGGGTTAATAGGTAGTTTATGGGTGTTAGTGTACTATTTAGTACTTTAGTTAAGAGTTTTATGTTATGACGTTAGCCCATAAAACTCTTAACTACTGACTTTATATGCGGTAGGAGTCTGGACAGGAGAGGGTCTACCGCTCACTTTTTCAGGCGATCTTAATACCGGCGTTAGGCAAATCCCATTAGAAAGATAGAATACGCAATTGACGTAAGGGGATTTGCGGTAAACTAAAATCGCGGAAAAAAAATTGAGCGGTAGACCCTTTCCTGCCTGACTCGTTATACCAGCGGGCGTTAAAAAGCAACGTTAGGACCCCTTAACGCTGCTTTTTAAGGCTAACGCAAGACTTGTAATCTAGCCGAGAGTTTGTAATGAGGTTGCTACAGTTCATCTTGGAAAACAACATGTTTGCTTTTGATGGAAAAATGTACCATCAAATACGTGGCACAGCTATGGGGGCCACCTGTTCTCCCATCTATGCATGTCTGCATTTAGGGGCATGGGAATTGAATGAGGTCTTTGGAAATCTTGGTCAACATGTAGACCAATATGTTCAACTTTGGCTACACTATATAGATGACATATTCATTCTGTGGAATGGCCCAGTGGAGGTTCTAAAAGAATTTGTAACTAAGCTGAATGAAAATTATTTGAATATCTTTCTCACCCTTGACTATAGTGCCAATGAGATTTCTTTTCTTGACATTAAAATTATCAAAAGAGGTGAAAATATCTTGACTAAAAATTATAGGAAGCAGACTGCAATGAATAGCATCTTGCATGCTAGCAGTCACCACCCTCAGCATCTTATTAGAGGCATCCCCACTGGGCAATTCCTCAGACTAAGGAGGAACTGCACCTCCAGGAGTAGATTTGAGAACCATGCAGATGAAATGCAGAGTAGATTTGAGACTAGAGAATTTTCAAAAAAGACTATCAGAACTGCAAGAAGCTAGGCAAGACATGTAGAGAGGGATTCTATCCTTTACTCTCAGAAAAATAAAATTGCAGGTAAAACAAGATTTCTGACACAGTTTAACTGTCAATGGGGGGAAGTTAGAGGGATACTGAATAAAAACTGGCATTACTTGATGGCCGACAAAAATGTAGTGAGAGAGGTAGACCCCCAACCGCTAGTCACTGCCCGGAGGGCACCAAACTTAAGGGATAAGCTGGTACAAAGCCTGTTTTCTTCGAAATTAAGTAGACAGATGTGGCTAGGAGGCGCCTATACTTATGGAAGCTATCCATGTGGAAAATGTGTATTTGGTATCTTTATTAATAGATATAAAACTTTCTCCACTGACCCTGCAAAAAATTACAAGATTCAACACTTTTTTAACTGCAATACCATTGGTGTAGTGTATCTTCTCTCCTGTTCTTGTCTTCACTTCTACATTGGGAAAACCAAGAGAATGTTCAAAGACAGGGTAAGAGAGCACAGAGATAGCTTTTTGGCTGAAATCCCAGAAACTAGTGTAGCAAGACACTTTCATGAGGTTCATGCAGCAAAACCAGATTCATTAAGATTTACCGGTATTGACAAAGGAATTGTTAATGGAAGAGGGGGTAATAACGATAAATGCTTTCTAAGAAAATAATGTGCCTAAATCTATAGGCTAAAAACTTTGATACCAGATGGCATTAATGAAAAACTAGAATTTGCGTGCTTTTTAGGAGATTTAGGCCTAGATTTGGAGTAGAGGCTCCTAACGCTGGTTTTAGGCTACCGCCGGTATTTGGAGTCAGTCAAAAAAGGGACTAACGCTCACTTTTCAGCCGCGACTTTTCCATACCGCAGATTCCCTTATGTCAATTGCGTATCCTATCTTTTCAATGGGATCTTTCTAACTCCGGTATTTAGAGTCGTGGCTGAAGTGAGCGTTAGAATTCTAACGACAAAACTCCAGCCGCAGAAAAAAGTCAGTAGTTAAGAGCTTTCTGGGCTAACGCCGGTTCATAAAGCTCTTAACTACTGTGCTATAAAGTACACTAACACCCATAAACTACCTATGTACCCCTAAACCGAGGCCCCCCCACATCGCCGACACTCGATTAATTTTTTTTAACCCCTAATCTGCCGACCCCCACCTACGTTATACTTATGTACCCCTAATCTGCTGCCCCTAAAACCGCCGACCCCTATATTATATTTATTAACCCCTAACCTGCCACCCACAACGTTGCCGCCAGCTACCTACAATAATTAACCCCTAATCTGCCGACCGCAAAGAGCCGCCACCTACATTATAGCTATGTACCCCTAATCTGCTTTCCCTAACACCGCCGACCCCTATATTATATTTATTAACCCCTAATCTGCCCCCCTCAACGTCGCCTCCACCTGCCTACACTTATTAACCCCTAATCTGCCGAGCGGACCTCACCGCTATTATAATAAAGTTATTAACCCCTAATCCGCCTCACTAACCCTATAATAAATAGTATTAACCCCTAATCTGCCCTCCCTAACATCGCCAACACCTAACTTCAAACATTAACCCCTAATCTGCCGACTGGAGCTCACCGCTATTCTAATAAATGTATTAACCCCTAAAGCTAAGTCTAACCCTAACACTAACACCCCCCTAAATTAAATATAATTTTAATCTAACGAAATTAATTAACTCTTATTAAATAAATTATTCCTATTTAAAGCTAAATACTTACCTGTAAAATAAATCCTAATATAGCTACAATATAAATTATAATTATATTATAGCTATTTTAGGATTTATATTTATTTTACAGGTAACTTTGTATTTATTTAAACCAGGTACGATAGCTATTAAATAGTTAAGAACTATTTAATAGCTAAAATAGTTAAAATAATTACAAAATTACCTGTAAAATAAATCCTAACCTAAGTTACAATTAAACCTAACACTACACTATCAATAAATTAATTAAATAAAATACCTACAATTACCTACAATTAAACCTAACACTACACTATCAATAAATGAATTAAATACAATATCTACAAATAAATACAATTAAATAAACTAAAGTACAAAAAATAAAAAAGAACTAAGTTACAAAATATAAAGAAATATCTACAAACATTAGAAAAATATTAAAACAATTTTAAACTAATTACACCTACTCTAAGCCCCCTAATAATAGGATTCTATCAGCCAATCGGAATTAAGGTAGGAATATTCTGATTGGCTGATGGAATCAGCCAATCAGAATCAAGTTCAATCCGATTGGCTGATCCAATCAGCCAATCAGATTGAGCTCGCATTCTATTGGCTGTTCCGATCAGCCAATAGAATGCGAGCTCAATCTGATTGGCTGATTGGATCAGCCAATCGGAATGAACTTGATTCTGATTGGCTGATTCCATCAGCCAATCAGAATATTCCTACCTTAATTCCGATTGGCTGATAGAATTCTATCAGCCAATCGGAATTCGAGGGACGCCATCTTGGATGACGTCATTTAAAGGAACCGTCATTCGTCGTCTAGTCGTCGGAGAAGAAGGATGGATCCGCGATGGAGGTCTTCAAGATGGAGCCGGTCCTCATCGGATGAAGATAGAAGATGCCGCTTTGAAGAAGATGGTTGCCGGTCCGGATCTACTCTTCTTCCCGGATAGGATGTAGACTTTGGACCCTCTTCTGGACTGCTTCAGCTGTCGGATGATGGATGTCTAGCCCCCGCTTGGGCTTGGATGAAGATTTTGGAGCCAGGACGGATCGGTGATACCTGGTTAGGTGAAGATAAGGTAGGAAGATCTTCAGGGGCTTAGTGTTAGGTTTATTTAAGGGGGGTTTGGGTTAGATTAGGGGTATGTGGGTGGTGGGTTGTAATGTTGGGGGGGGGGGTATTGTATGTGTTTTTTTACAGGCAAAGAGCTGAATTTCTTGGGGCATGCCCCGCAAAGGGCCCTGTTCAGGGCTGGTAAGGTAAAAGAGCTTTGAACTTTTGTAATTTAGAATAGGGTAGGGCATTTTTTTATTTTGGTTGGCTTTGTTATTTTATTAGGGGGCTTAGAGTAGGTGTAATTAGTTTAAAATTGTTTTAATTTTTTTCTAATGTTTGTAGATATTTTTTTATTTTTTGTAACTTAGTTCTTTTTTATTTTTTGTACTTTAGTTAGTTTATTTAATTGTATTTATTTGTAGATATTGTATTTAATTCATTTATTGATAGTGTAGTGTTAGGTTTAATTGTAGGTAATTGTAGGTATTTTATTTAATTAATTTATTGATAGTGTAGTGTTAGGTTTAATTGTAACTTAGGTTAGGATTTATTTTACAGGTAATTTTGTAATTATTTTAACTATTTTAGCTATTAAATAGTTCTTAACTATTTAATAGCTATTGTACCTGGTTAAAATAAATACAAAGTTACCTGTAAAATAAATATAAATCCTAAAATAGCTATAATATAATTATAATTTATATTGTAGCTATATTAGGATTTATTTTACAGGTAAGTATTTAGCTTTAAATAGGAATAATTTATTTAATAAGAGCTAATTAATTTCGTTAGATTAAAATTATATTTTGTTAGGGGGGTGTTAGTGTTAGGGTTAGACTTAGCTTTAGGGGTTAATACATTTATTAGAATAGCGGTGAGCTCCAGTCGGCAGATTAGGGGTTAATGTTTGAAGTTCGGTGTCTGCGATGTTAGGGGGGGCAGATTAGGGGTTAATACTATTTATTATAGGGTTAGTGAGGCGGATTAGGGGTTAATAACTTTATTATAATAGCGGTGCAGTCCGCTCACAGATTAGGGGTTAATAAGTGTAGGCAGGTAGAGGCGACGTTGTGGGGGGCAGATTAGGGGTTAATAAATATCATATAGGGGTCGGCGGTGTTAGGGGCAGCAGATTAGGGGTACATAGGGATAATGTAAGTAGCGGCGGTTTACGGAGCGGCAGATTAGGGGTTAAAAATAATATGCAGGGGTCAGCGATAGCGGGGGCGGCAGAATAGGGATTAATAAGTGTAAGGTTAGGGGTGTTTAGACTCGGGGTACATGTTAGGGTGTTAGGTGCAGACGTAGGAAGTGTTTCCCCATAGACAACAATGGGGCTGCGTTAGGAGCTGAATGCGGCTTTTTTGCAGGTGTTAGGTTTTTTTTCAGCTCAAACAGCCCCATTGTTTTCTATGGGGGAATCGTGCACGAGCACGTTTTTGAAGCTGGCCACGTCCGTAAGCAACTCTGGTATCGAGAGTTGCAGTGGCGTTAAATATGCTCTATGCTCCTTTTTTGGAGCCTAACGCAGCCATTCTGTGGACTCTCAATACCAGTTATTTTAAAGGTGCGGCCAGAAAAAAGCCAGCGTTAGATACGCGGGTCGTTACCGACAAAACTCTAAATCTAGCCGTTAGACTATAAGCATTGTTATTTTCTTGGTCTCCTATGGACTTACTTAACACAAATAAATCTAAGTATTTTCTGTATGATACCATTTCTATATCCAGCATTTTGATTTAGATCTGTCTAGGGACTCCTCCTTTATCCTACTCTCCCAGAACTTAAAGGAATAAAAAGAAAGATATGTTGCGAATATATAGACCCTTTTTGTATAAATTGGTCCTATTTTCTTAGTATTGGTCAGATGTGTTTAAGTAGGAAGAATTTTCCCTAAATATTCAAATAACTTAATTCCATTGTGAAGTCTAAATATCTTAGTGTAGGAATTACCTAATGTTCTGCTATTTTCTCTCTTTTTAGGTCATCTTAAAGGGACATTAAACCCCAAATTTTTCTTTCATTATTCAGATAGAGAATACAATTTAAAAAAAGTTTCCAATTTACTTCTATTATCAAATCTGTTTTGTTTTGTTGTTATTCTTTGTTGAAGGAATACTTAAGTAGGTAGCGTGCACATGCCTGAAGCACTACATGACAGGAAATAGTGCTGCCATCTAGAACTCCTGCTAATGTATAACATTGTTGCAAAACTGCTGCCATATAGTGCTGTAGGCACGTGCACACTTATGAGCTTACATCCCAGCTTTTCAGCAAAGGATAACAAGAAAACGAATAACATTTGATTACAGAAGTAAATTGGAAAGTTGTTAAAAATTGTATGCTGTGTCTGAATCATGAAAGAAAAAATCTGGGTTTTAGGTCCCTTTAATTGTTACGTTATATTACTAATGCAAGTTAATTCAGCCTCCCTTATATATTCAATTGTAGAGTTTTGTAAATATTTAATATTAAAATTGTTGGTTTTTTAAAAAAAAAAACCCAAACATGTTAAAACATAGCTATGGAAACTTTCACCTGTAATATGGGTGTGGACTGTATCTCCTGTAACTGAATAAGAGGGAGTAGGAGTGATTAATTGATAGCTCGGATAAAGCCCCCTGAGTTCTGTGAGAGTGGGGGGTGAAACGCGCGTAGGCTGTATTTCATGTTGTGCAGGAACTGTCCTGGATACACGCTGATTATGTTACAGCTTTGAGCGGACCTGAACCTATCTTGGATTTCTCGACTAGTGAGACTGCAGTGCCCGTATGGAGGTGGAATAGCTGTCTGTGACATGCAGTGAAAGCGGTGGTGAGTCTCACAGAAAGCGGTTCTTTGTTTGCAACCTAGTGGATAAGTACTTCATCTATATTTAACGGCTATTGCCGAACCCTTTGGAGGATCATTATCAGCTGCCAGTCCTGCGCATTACTTGGCTTACTTACACCCTTATTGAAGGGTTGATGTGCAAGGCAGAAACAGACATATATGTATGCCAAATACCGCAACTGATTTCCATGTTCAGGATCCATTATATATGAACTACACGGGCCCTACTTAGCCCTTTTCTGCTGCACTATACTTTGTATCAATATACAAATACCCTCTAGCTGTATGCAACAGTGATGAAGTTTGTTGGTGTTACCTGTCATTATATATACAGACGTGTCACTATGGGGGTGTATTCATACGGAGGCTTGTCACAAAAGAAACTGCCAATCCATATATGAGGTTGTACTCACAAGCACCAATGAGGGCTTTTGTTTTGCTGACATTGATGGGGCGTGTGTTTAGTTTATGTTTGCGATCGTGTCGCCCAAATAGTTTTTAAGTATTGAGGATGTTGACCAATTATGCGTGGGGCAGATCGGTTTTACATTTGGATATGATCCTCTAGCTGTATGCAACAGTGATGAAGTTTGTCGATGTTACCTGTCATGATTTACAGACGTGTCACTATGGGGGTGTATTCATACGGAGGCGTGTCACAAAAGAAACTGCCAATCCGTACAAGAGGTTGTACTCACAAGCACCAATGAGGGCTTTTGTTTTGCTCTACATGCGTTTTCTATGCAGCAGGAGTAATCTTAATTATTAGTACGATCGTTAGCATAGATTGAGCGCACAGGGGGATAAACATTCACTGTTATTAAGTTTTAACACAGTCTCACTGGTATATTATCATATTGTTTGTATTTCATTTTATTGACACACTTGAACATCAGCACAGTATTAATTACACATGACTGCTGATTTTTGCACACGGCTTGCTCTGATTGGTAGCCTACTGGAGGAGTGTTTTGTAAAAGTTTCATTTGTTCACTTGATGTTTCTCAGAGGAAGGGACGCTGTTTGTCCCGAAACGTCACACAATAAAGTTTGGATTTGTCACTGATGTCTACAGTCCAGTGAGTGCTTAATTCTTTGAAAACCTGCATACCTTGTTACAGCACCTTGGCAAGTTGGAGTTCGTTGGTGGGAGTGCATATACTATACACCTTGGTTCTATATATATATATATATATATATATATATATATATATATATATATATATATATATAATTGTGTGTGCATGTATACATGCAAATTTTGAATGTGAGGTACCCCTTATATAGGGGTAACCTTGCATTCCTATTTGCGGATTTTAATTTTCAAATTCAAATCTGCAAATAGAATGAAAGTTTTTTTTTCTATTGGCTTATTTGAATTTGAAAATGAAAATCAGCCAATAAAAAGGGTACCTCCCATTTAAAATTCAATATGCAGCAGGTGACCACATGAAGCTGACATCGGACGGAAGATCAAAAGATAAGGAGAAAAGAAGATGGATTATGCTAGAAGACTGCCCTCCAGAAGAAATATGGACTACCGTACCGGAATGAAGATGGACCACTGCCGCCGGGATGCAGATGGGTCACCGCTGCCAGGATAGAAGAGGAGCACCGCAGTTGGTGATCATATAGGAGCTGGATTCAAGTTTGGTGAGTAACACTTTTGGGGTTTAATAATAGGCTTTTTATTTTAATGTTTTTTTATTTTTAGAAATTTTTTTGGTTTTTTTTGGGGCAACAAGAGAGCTTTAGGGCACTGTTCTACTAAATGCTCTTTTTACAGCAATGCCTTTTTAGGGCAATTTGTTTAGAGGGGGGTTACTTGTAGACTTTCATTGGGACTGGCTGAAAAACTAATATAGGCTATCACTCGAATGGGGTAGTATTTATTTTTGTGAAAAAGAGATTAATCACTTTAGGGCTATTGCTATAGTGGGGCTTTAGTTTTAGAATAGGCATAACTGTGTTTTTTATTGTTGGTAATTTTAGTTTTTCTGTAATGGTAGTTTTTTTTAATTTTATGTAAGGGTAGCTTTTTTCTAGTGTAATATTAGTTTTTTTTAAGGTAACGCTAGTTTTTTTTTGTTTGTTTTTTAAGGTAATGTTAGGTGTTTTTTTCCTGTAACTTAGGGGATGTTAAGCTAGGGGTGTTAAGGAGGTTAGCTGTTTAGGGTGTTTAAAGGTTAGTGGGTAGTTTGCAATGGGGGTGTGGCGGTTTATTGGTTAATAGTTAGGGGTACTTTGTGATGAGGGTGTGGTGATTTAGTTATTAATAATGTAGAGGAGTACTTTGTGATGGGGTTGTGGCAGTTTAGGGATTCATAGTGTAGAGGGTTTCGATGTGGGGGTGTGGCGGTTTATTGGTTAATATTGTAGTTTAGTGCAACTGTTTCCTCTGGCCAAACTCTTTATGCGAACTTTCAGGTTGCCTAAAAAGTTTGCACATAAATGCAATTGCATTAGAGCAATAATATTTACTTTTAACTTGTAATATGAGCTGACATTGATGCTCAACGATGTTCATTGAAATTAAAGTATGGGGATCATAAATTACCGCAAGTTCACGTTTGCTGTAATTTAAACAGCGTGCTACTTGTAATATTGATTCCTCATGCTTTAATGATATCGCTCTACTCGTAATCTAGCCCTAAATTAACAAAACGACTATAGGTTTCCCTTTTCCTTTGTACAAGATTTTATCTAACTGATGTACTCTTTTGTCACTTGATTGTAAGGGGTCAATTTATCACAGTGCAAGCGGACATGATATGATGTAGTGTATCATGTCCCTTGCACATTGATAAATGCTGACAGCATACGCTGTTGGCATTTATCATTACACAAGCTTGTGAACTGCTTGTGCAATGCCACCCCTTGCAGATTTGATTGGCTGCTAGCAGGGGGTGTCAATCAGCCTGATCATGTAGGATTGAGCGGATTGAAGACCGCAGCCTCAGAGGCAGCGGACATGTTATGGAGCAGCGGTTTTTAGACCGCTGCTTCATAACTACTGTTTCCGGCAAGCCTAAATGCTTGCGTGGAAATAGGGGCATCAAGCTCCATTCAGAGCTTGAAAATTTGGCACCTAAGTCAGGGACATAATAGTACATCTTCCCTAGTGTTTATATTTCTTAACAAGGGTCTTTGAGACAATACATATTACATTATCTTGATACTAATGTTCTTATGGCCACACTGATGATAGGATATAGCTATACTACATTTTGAGTGCTGTTATTACCATACATTTATTTTAGATATCAAAAGAGGAAAAAAGCAGGCGATCCCAGTATCCATTTATATGTAAAAACAGCCTTTATTTCTTCACATTAAAAATTAACATGGTACACACAATGAAGAGTATCAGGTTTTACGCGTTTCGGCTGGGTGCCGTACTCATAAACCTTATTTTAGATAACTGAGGTTATAATTGGCCTTTTATTTCATTAATTGTACTTTGTATCTTTAAAACTACTGCTGCAGTATAGAATACCTGTTTCTCTTTACCTTTTATTAAACTGAAAACAGGGATACTACAGGATATTGTCCCACTTATCAATTTCACTCATCATTCCTTATTATGATGTTATGATGCCCTACTGCTTTTATATAGTCACACATGGTTTCTATTAGGTTACCATGATTATGGTATACACTGGGTGAGGTACATGGCTTGCTGCACTGGAAGTGTTCCATTGGCGATGCATGCAAAGATGGGGTCGTTTTTTTATTATATATTGAGTCAGTTTATGTATAAACACTTGTCTGAAGACGGGGCTATACATGTAATCACAGAAATAGCACAGCACCATGAAGCATAATTAAGGACTAGAGATCTGAAACTTTGCGTGTACTGGTGACCCACAATATACAATAAAGGTCTTTGTATCCTAAGGAGTGGTGCTGGTTGTTGACTGTTGAATTGGAGGATATTGCAGCATCCTGGATTCAGCGTTCACTCACACAGACAGGTGCTGTGCTTTTTCTGTGATTAGATTTATGGCCCCTTCTTGAAGAACTAATATTCTGACAATTCTGAATATGGGCGGTGAATATATTTATATAAAGTAATCATATTCCGTCTTAGGATAGTAAACAGAACAAATTTGGCTAAACTCTCTTTATAGTTTAAATTCTCCATTTCCCTTATTAGTTTTGTGTCCCTTCTCCAAACTTTTTATAATTCTGCAATGTCAAAATTTAAAATTGTTCCCCAGAACTGTACTCCATACTCAAAGTGAGGTCATACAAGAAATTTATACAGTGACAGAATTATGCTTTCTTCCCTTGCATCTATCCTTCTTTTAATACATGCTAATACCTTCTTAGCCTTAAAAGCCGCTACCTTGCATTGCACTCATTTTTAGCTTGCTATCTACAAGTACACCTAAATCCTTTCCTTAGTCTAGTTCCATTTAAATAATAGGTAGCCTGCATATTTTTATGATCAAAATATTAAACCTTACATTATCATTTGCCATTTACCAGTCTATTTCTCCAATTTTTGTAAATCCCCTTTCAAAGCAATTACATACTACTCTGAACTAATCACCTTACACAGCTTTGTATCCTCTGCAAAAATAGAGATCTTGCTGTTTAATCCTTTCTCCAAGTAAGTTTTAAAAACATTAAAAAGAACTGGGCCCAGTACTGATCCTTTGGGGACACCAATAATTACTTTTCTCCAATCTGAGTATGATTCATTTATTACAACTCATCGCGCCATGTCTTTTATCCAGTTATTTATCCATGAGCTAACATTTTCAGCTATTCCCAGTCTCTTCATTTTGTAAAATAATCTCTCATGTGGCACTAGTCGAAGGTTCTTGCAAAATACAAGTAAATCACATCAACTGATTCACCTATTTTTGGTTACCTCCTCATACAATAGAATCTAATTATATTTGTTTGATATGATTTACTACTCATAAAACCATGCTGATTTGAGCTCATAATCTTCCCCACTAGTGATGCCAGGCTTACTGGTCTATATCTTCCTGGATCAGCCCTGCTTACCTTTTTAAAGAGTGGTACCATATCAGCATTACGCAGTCCTGGAGTAGTATGCCTGAAGATAATGAGTCTTGAAAAATTAAGAGCAGAGGTTTGGCTATGACATTGCTACGTTCCATTAGAACCCTTAGGTGTATTCCATCTAGACCTGGAGCTTTATTTACCTAGATATTATACAATATTTTCCTGATGTCATCTAGAGATAAGCAAGTTTTTTGGTATGGACTTTTATGTCCTAGTTTGTTTTAATGCCTCTCCCATTGGTTCCTCTCTTGTGTATACTAAAGAAAATAAATGTTTTAGCATCTCAGCTTTCCCAGCCTGTTAATCATTAAATTATGACACCCTTCGCACATTTTAAGGTATTCTAGCCTTAAAAATAGACTATTGTCTATAAAGTAAAGATAGGCACTCTTCTCAGGACCTTTTAAAATAAAATACAAGATTTATTAATGAAAAAAAGTATAAAAACAAGTTCAACGTTTCCGCTCCCACTGGAGCCTTTGTCAAGATCAGTAGTTCCACCAAAAACCTGTGTTACAAATGTCCAAACTAACAGTCCTTATAAATCTTAAATGCAAACAATAACCTTACCGGTTACAATCAAATTCTATTCACTGCTATGCACACAATATAAGTATATTTTGTTAATATAGTAAAAACATATATATCTCTACTAAAAACATACATTGATAGCACATAATCCTTTTTCTACAGGAGCAATTGGCAATGCAACCTAAATAGCTGATAGCATAATTGATGTACAAACTAAATCACTATTAGTACCCACAAGGACTTATCTATTTTTACAATGCATAACTTATGCTTATATATGTAGAATGGTATTGGAATATGTAAAAATCGATTGGCGTGTGGCATCATCTACGCTGTGACTGTTGTTACCATTGCTAAGCACTGTTTGATATGATCAATAGCCCCGTTTTAAACCTCACTGTAGAAATGCCATACTAACCAACTTCAAACTATAGAATATTAAATTGCAGAACAATGCATTACAGAATATATATCTGAAAAAGTTGGGATAGTATGGAAAATGCAAAAAAACAAACAAAAAGAGTCATTTGAAAATTTAATTCACCCGGTACTATATTGAAAACACATTATTAACACATTGTTTGATATTTTACTTTGTGAATTTAATGTATTTTTGAAAATATACACTTTTTTCAAATCTGATGACTGCAACACACACCAAAAAAACATAATTTATGTAAGAACTTACCTGATAAATTAATTTCTTTCATATTAGCAAGAGTCCATGAGCTAGTGACGTATGGGATATAAATTCCTACCAGGAGGGGCAAAGTTTCCCCAACCTCAAAATGCCTATAAATACACCCCTCACCACACCCACAAATCAGTTTAACGAATAGCCAAGAAGTGGGGTGATAAGAAAAAAGTGCGAAAGCATAAAAAATAAGGAATTGGAATAATTGTGCTTTATACAAAAAAATCATAACCACCACAAAAAAGGGTGGGCCTCATGGACTCTTGCTAATATGAAAGAAATGAATTTATCAGGTAAGTTCTTACATAAATTATGTTTTCTTTTATGTAATTAACAAGAGTCCATGAGCTAGTGACGTATGGGAAAATAAATACCCAAGATGTGGAAATTCCACGCAAGAGTCACTAGAGAGGGAGGGATAAAATAAAGACAGCCAATTCCGCTGAAAAATAATCCACACCCCAAAATAAAGTTTAAATCTTATAATGAAAAAAACTGAAATTATAAGCAGAAGAATCAAACTGAAACAGCTGCCTGAAGTACTTTTCTACCAAAAACTGCTTCAGAAGAAGAAAACACATCAAAATGGTAGAATTTAGTAAAAGTATGCAAAGAAGACCAAGTAGCTGCTTTGCAAATCTGATCAACCGAAGCTTCATTCCTAAATGCCCAGGAAGTAGAAACTGACCTAGTAGAATGAGCTGTAATCCTTTGAGGCGGAGCTTTACCCAACTCGACATAAGCATGATGAATCAAAGACTTTAACCAAGACGCCAAAGAAATGTCAGAGGCCTTCTGACCTTTCCTGGAACCGGAAAAGATAACAAATAGACTTTCGGAAATCTTTAGTAGCTTCAACATAATATTTCAAAGCTCTAACTACATCCAAAGAATGTAACGATCTTTCCTTAGAATTCTTAGGATTAGGACACAATGAAGGAACCACAATTTCTCTACTAATGTTGTTAGAATTCACAACTTTAGGTAAAAATTTAAATGAAGTCCGCAACACCGCCTTATCCTGATGAAAAATCAGAAAAGGAGATTCACAAGAAAGAGCAGATAACTCAGAAACTCTTCTAGCAGAAGAGATGGCCAAAAGGAACAACACTTTCCAAGAAAGTAATTTAATATCCAGAGAATGCATAGGTTCAAACGGAGGAGCTTGTAAAGATCCCCAGAACCAAATTCAAACTCCAAGGAGGAGAGATTGACTTAATGACAGGTTTTATACGAACCAAAGCCTGTACAAAACAATGAATATCAGGAGGATTATCAATCTTTCTGTGAAACAGCACAGAAAGAGCAGAAATTTGTCCTTTCAAGGAACTTGCAGACAAACCTTTATCCAGACCATCCTGAAGAAACTGTAAAATTCTAGGAATTCTAAAAGAATGCCAGGAAAATTGATGAGAAGAACACCAAGAAATGTAAGTCTTCCAGACTCGATAATATATCTTCCTAGACACAGATTTATGAGCCTGTAACATAGTATTAATTACGGAGTCAGAGAAACCTCTATGACTGAGAATCAAGCGTTCAATCTCCATACCTTCAAATTTAATGATTTGAGATCCTGATGGAAAAAAGGACCTTGAGATAGAAGGTCTGGTCTTAACGGAAGAGTCCAAGGTTGGCAAGTAGCCATCCAAACAAGATCCGCATACCAAAACCTGTGAGACCATGCTGGAGCCACCAGCAGAACAAATGAACGCTCTTTTAGAATCTTGGAGATCACTCTTGGAAGAAGAACTAGAGGCGGAAAGATATAGGCAGGATGATACTTCCAAGGAAGTGACAATGCATCCACTGCCTCTGCCTGAGGATCCCTGGATCTGGACAGATACCTGGGAAGTTTCTTGTTTAGATGAGAGGCCATCAAATCTATTTCTGGAAGTCCCCAGATTTGAACAATCTGAAGAAATACCTCTGGGTGAAGAGACCATTCGCCCGGATGTAACGTCTGGCGACTGAGATAATCCGCTTCCCAATTGTCTATACCTGGGATGTGAACCGCAGAAATTAGACAGGAGCTGGATTCCACCCATGCAAGTATCCGAGATACTTCTTTCATAGCGAGAGGACTGTGAGTCCCCCCTTGATGATTGACATATGCCACGGTTGTGACATTGTCCGTCTGAAAACAAATGAACGATTCTCTCTTCAGAAGAGGCCACGACTGAAGAGCTCTGAAAATCGCACGGAGTTCCAAAATGTTGATTGGTAATCTCGCCTCCTGAGATTCCCAAACCCCCTGTGCTGTCAGAGACCCCCAAACAGCTCCCCAACCTGTCAGACTCGCATCTGTTGAGATCACAGTCCAGGTTGGAAGAACAAAAGAAGCCCCTTGAACTAAACGATGGTGATCTGTCCACCACGTCAGAGAGTGTCGTACAATCGGATTTAAAGATATTAACTGTGATATCTTTGTATAATCCCTGCACCACTGCTTCAGCATACAAAGCTGAAGAGGTCGCATGTGAAAACGAGCAAAGGGGATCGCGTCCGATGCAGCAGTCATAAGACCTAGAATTTCCATGCATAAGGCTACCAAAGGGAATGATTGAGACTGAAGGTTTCGACAAGCTGAAACCAATTTCAGACGTCTCTTGTCCGTCAGAGACAAAGTCATGGACACTGAATCTATTTGGAAACCTAAAAAGGTTACCCTTGTCTGAGGAATCAATGAACTCTTTGGTAAATTGATCCTCCAACCATGTTCTTGAAGAAACGACACAAATCGATTCGTATGAAATTCTGCTAAATCTGAAGACTGAGCAAGTACCAAGATATCGTCCAAATAAGGAAATACCACAATACCCTGTTCTCTGATTACAGATAGAAGGGCACCGAGAGATTATTCCATTCTCTAGAAATTACTTCAGAAATAGCATCAGGGACAGGAAAAACTTCCGGAATAACTAAAGGAGGTTTAAAAAACGAATTTAAATGCTTAGTAGATTTAGTATCAAGAGGACTAGATTCCTCCATTTCTAATGCGATTAAAACTTCTTTAAGTAAAGAACGAATTAATTCCATTTTAAATAAATATGAAGATTTATCAGTGTCAATATCTGAGACAGAATCCTCTGAACCAGAAAAATCATCATCAGAAACAGACAAATCAGAATGATGATGTTCATTTAAAAATTCATCTGAAAAATGTGAAGTTTTAAAAGACCTTTTACGTTTACTGGAAGGAGGAGTAACAGACATAGCCTTCGTAATAGATTTAGAAACAAAATCTCTTATATTAACAGGAACATCCTGAGTATTAGATGTTGATGGAACAGCAACAGGTAATGGAATATTACTAATGGAAATACTATCTGCATTAGCAAGCTTATCATGACATTCATCACAAACTACAGCCGGAGGAACAGTTACCACAAGTTTACAGCAAATACACTTAACTTTGGTAGAACCAGCATCAGGCAGCATTTTTCCAGAAGTAGCTTCTGATCCAGGGTCAATCTGAGACATCTTGTAAGAGAAAAAACAACATATAAAGCAAAATCTATCAAATTCCTTAAAAGACAGTTTCAGGAATGTGAAAAAATGCCAATGAACAAGCCTCTAGAAACCAGAAGCAAATGAAAAATGAGACTTAAATAATGTGAAAAAAAAAAAGGTGGAGACAAAAATGACAGCCACATTTTTTAGCGCCAAAAAAGACGCCCATATTATTGGCGCCTAAATGCTTTTGGTGCCAAGAATGACGCCACATCCGGTGACACCGACATTTTTGGCGCAAAACGTCAAAAAAAATGACGCAAACACGAACAACTTCCGGCGACAAGTATGACGCCGGAAATGACAAAGAAATTTTTTGCGCCAAAAAAGTCTGCGCCAAGAATGACGCAATAAAATGAAGCATTTTCAGCCCCTGCGAGCCTAACAGCCCACAGGGAAAAAAGTCAATTTTAAGGTAAGAAAAAATGATTTATTCATATGCATTATCCCAAATAATGAAACTGACTGTCTGAAATAAGGAATATTGATAATCCTGAATCAAGGCAAATAAATGTTTAAACACATATATTTAGAACTTTATATAAAAGTGCCCAACTATAGCTTAGAGTGTCACAAAAAATAAGATTTACTTACCCCAGGACACTCATCTACATTAAGTAGAAAGCCAAACCAGTACTGAAACGAGAATCAGTAGAGGTAATGGTATATAAGAGTATATCGTCGATCTGAAAAGGGAGGTAAGAGATGAATCTCTACGACCGATAACAGAGAACCTATGAAATAGATCCCGTAGAAGGAGACCATTGAATTCAAATAGGCAATACTCTCTTCACATCCCTCTGACATTCACTGCACACTGAGAGGAAAACCGGGCTCCAGCCTGCTGCGAAGCGCATATCAACGTAGAATTTAGCACAAACTTACTTCACCACCTCCACGGGAGGCAAAGTTTGTAAAACTGATTTGTGGGTGTGGTGAGGGGTGTATTTATAGGCATTTTGAGGTTTGGGAAACTTTGCCCCTCCTGGTAGGAATATATATTACATACGTCACTAGCTCATGGACTCTTGCTAATTACATGAAAGAAAGTTGGATTATTGCTATATGGGTGCATGTTATGTTATCATTCTCATAATTTGTTTCAACACACAGGTCTAGATTACAAGCGAGCACAATATTGCAATAACTTGTGCTCATATTACAAGCTGAATCTAAACGCAACTGCAAGAGCGCAAACTAAATGTGCACTCATCGGGTTAGAGCGACTGAAGTCCTCACATTAAAAGTTGCATTAAACACAACATAAATACATTATAATATAGTGCAACACTCATCTATACTTATATATATTCATAGAGCAGTTGGTCTAACACTGCTGTGTTAGTTTTGTTTTTTTAAGTTTGTGCTCTCTATTGAAGTCTATGGGGGCAAATTATCAAGCTCTGAATAGAGCTTGATGCCCCTGTTTCCACGCATGCTTTAAGGCTCACCGGAAATAGCAGTTATGAAGCAGCGGTCTAAAGACCACTGCTCCATAACTGATCCGCTGCCTCTGAGGCTGAAGTTTTCAATCTGCCCGATCCTATAAAATCAGGCTGATTGACACCCCCTGCTAGTGGCCAAATGGCCGCAAATCAGCAGGGGCGGCATTGCACAAGCAGTTCTGGTGAACTGCTTGTGCAATGATAAATGCCGACAGCGTACGCTGTCAGCATTTATCAATGTGCGGCAGACATGATACGCTACAACGTATCATCTCCGTCCGCACTTCAATAAATTGGCCCCTATGGGGAGAAGTTTAAGTGGTTGTGATATCCGGCCTCAAGTCTGCTATATGTCACATTGCTACATGTCACATTGCTATTTATGATTAAGTTGGTAGAACTATATCCCCCTAGGATATAAATGTAAAAAAAACATTCTATAGTGTTAATGATTCAATAGTGTAACATTTGTATCTTTATTTTATTTTGTTTTATTCTAGTGTGGCAGAGATGCTCCCGGGCAATTTCTATAGCACCAGAAAATCAATATGACATCATCTGTAGGAGCCGAGAGACCGGCGGAAGCTCCGTGCCGATGCTACAAGGGGTTACCAAAAGTAGAGTTAAGAGGGTATGCACATTTGTTTATTTTTGTGTCTGAAGACAGGGGTAACACCTTAAAATGTTGCACATAGATGTGGTGAATAAACAAACTGGATTGAAAAAAGTCCTGGAGAGTGCCTTTTCTTTGTTGTATGTGTATATATATATATACAGGGGGTGCAGAATTATTAGGCAAGTTGTATTTTTGAGGATTAATTTTATTATTGAACAACAACCATGTTCTCAATGAACCCAAAAAACTCATTAATATCAAAGCTGAATAGTTTTGGAAGTAGTTTTTAGTTTGTTTTTAGTTATAGCTATTTTAGGGGGATATCTGTGTGTGCAGGTGACTATTACTGTGCATAATTATTGGGCAACTTAACAAAAAACAAATATATACCCATTTCAATTATTTATTTTTACCAGTGAAACCAATATAACATCTCAACATTCACAAATATACATTTCTGACATTCAAAAACAAAACAAAAACAAATCAGTGACCAATATAGCCACCTTTCTTTGCAAGGACACTCAAAAGCCTGCCATCCATGGATTCTGTCAGTGTTTTGATCTGTTCACCATCAACATTGCGTGCAGCAGCAACCACAGCCTCCCAGACACTGTTCAGAGAGGTGTACTGTTTTCCCTCCTTGGAAATCTCACATTTGATGATAGACCACAGGTTCTCAATGGGGTTCAGATCAAGTGAACAAGGAGGCCATGTCATTAGATTTTATTCTTTTATACCCTTTCTTGCCAGCCACGCTATGGAGTACTTGGACGCGTGTGATGGAGCATTGTCCTGCATGAAAATCATGTTTTTCTTGAAGGATGCAGACTTCTTCCTGTACCACTGCTTGAAGAAGGTGTCTTCCAGAAACTGGCAGTAGGACTGGGAGTTGAGCTTGACTCCATCCTCAACCCGAAAAGGCCCCACAAGCTCATCTTTGATGATACCAGCCCAAACCAGTACTCCACCTCCACCTTGCTGGCGTCTGAGTCGGACTGGAGCTCTTTGCCCTTTACCAATCCAGCCACGAGCCCATCCATCTGGCCCATCAAGACTCACTCTCATTTCATCCGTCCATAAAACCTTAGAAAAATCAGTCTTGAGATATTTCTTGGCCCAGTCTTGACGTTTCAGCTTGTGTGTCTTGTTCAGTGGTGGTCATCTTTCAGCCTTTCTTACCTTGGCCATGTCTCTGAGTATTGCACACCTTGTGCTTTTGGGCACTCCAGTGATGTTGCAGCTCTGAAATATGGCCAAACTGGTGGCAAGTGGCATCTTGGCAGCTGCACGCTTGACTTTTCTCAGTTCATGGGCAGTTATTTTGCGCCTTGGTTTTTCCACACGCGTCTTGCGACCCTGTTGACTATTTTGAATGAAACGCTTGATTGTTCGATGATCACGCTTCAGAAGCTTTGCAATTTTAAGAGTGCTGCATCCCTCTGCAAGATATCTCACTATTTTTTACTTTTCTGAGCCTGTCAAGTCCTTCTTTTGACCCATTTTGCCAAAGGAAAGGAAGTTGCCTAATAATTATGCACACCTGATATAGGGTGTTGATGTCATTAGACCACACCCCTTCTCATTACAGAGATGCAAATAACCTAATATGCTTAATTGGTAGTAGGCTTTCGAGCCTATACAGCTTGGAGTAAGACAACATGCATAAAGAGGATGATGTGGTCAAAATACTCATTTGCCTAATAATTCTGCACTCCCTGTATATATATATATATATATATATATACAGTATATATATATATATATATATATATATATACACACACACATACACACACACCTTATAGCCCTTTCCAGTCAAAAACTGTTATAAAACATTTTATACATTCATATTAATATGAAATATATTTTATCAGAAAATGTATATAGGAGTGTAATAGTTTATTTAGATGATTTATGTTGTGTTTGGTTAACATTTTTTTAACCCTTACACTTTACGCTAGGGGGCTAAATTATCCAGTTCCGAATGGAGCTTGATGCTCCTGTTTCCGCGCGATTCTTTAGGCTCTCCGGAAACAGCAGTTATGAAGCAGCGGTCTTAAGACTGCTGCTCCATAACTGGTCCGCCTGCTCTGAGGCGTGCGGACATCAATCCACCTGATCCTATACAATCGGGCTGATTGACACCCCCCTACTGGGGGCGGCATTGCACAAGCAGTTCACAAGAACTGCTTGTGCAATGATAAATGCTGACAGCATATACTGTCGGCATTCATCAATGTCTGTCGGACATGATCCGCTGAGCCCCATGGTCTTCAGTCGCGTTAATCTGGTAGGTTACATTTTGTTTGCGCTTAATTACACCATTTAATTTAATTTAAACTTGTAATATGTGTGCTAGTTAGAGCAGTCGCAATATTGCTTATTGTGTCTTGCTCTAACATTAGTGCCCCACTTGTAATCTAGCCCATAGGGGCATATTTATCAAGCTCCAAAGGCTCGCTGGAAACAGAAGTTCTGAAGCAGCGGTCTAAAGAGGCGGCGGACAGAAATCATCCCAATCAAATACGATCGGGTTGATTGACACCCCTGCTAGCGGCCGCAAATCTGCAGGGGGCAGCATTGCACCCACGAATGCTGTCGGCATTTATCGATGTGCAGCGATGTGCAGCGGACCTGATACGCTACTTCATATCATGTCCACTCGCGCATTGATAAATGTACCCCTTAGTGTTAATGTCCATCAAACTTTCAGTCAGGTAGTTTAATCTGCTCTAATAAGCCTTCTTTCAATGCAATGACATTACAGTGTGTATTGGTGTAGGAATTTTTCAGATCCACATTGTGCATTTAAATGATGCACTGATTGTAAATGCCATAAATGCATTTAAAATTCACATATAGCTTTCCCATACAATATTTCCATTAAATGAAATCCTCCTCCTAATATTTTTTTTTTTTATTTAAAATCCATCATCATTCAGGGGTCTGAAGAAATTAAATAAATACTGCCATCTAACTCATATAGCTTGTAAATATTTGGCAAGCAGGATTGAGAAAGAAAATTGTGCCATTACACTTGCTTTGACCCATGTAGATGAAAAGCTGCCTGAGGGCATAACATGAATGCAGCTGCACATTCTAGCCAGAACTGGAATAACTCTGTTAGGTTTGCATTCAGACTTATAACTATCTGACTATTTTTAAAATTGCATAATATTTGCTGCACTGTAAGCCATCACTTATTACATTCTTTAGCATTGGTTATGGTTGCAAATCACTCTCTTCCTGTCTTTATTGGATGCACATGGTGTGACTAATGGCTTAGGTATGGACTGCTTTGCTTTACATTAGGCAAACTGTGCTAATATTTATCTCATTTTGGTGTTCATTATCATGTCTGTTGGTCCTCCTGTTTGTCTATCTATCATCAATCTATCATCTATCTTTTCTTAAACTGACTCCCAAGATCATTATATTCTACAGTTGATATAGGATTTTGTAGGTTATGGGCAAACACATTTTTAGAATGTTTGAGAGCACCATCTTGTCAAAATTAAATAAGGGAACAGTGTATGGAGTTCTGCGTATGTCTTGTAAGCTTGTGTGATTGCATAGGAAATCTGCTTGCTTTATCAAAGTTCATATAAAAGTTCTATTGGCTGATCTGAATTTGAAAATGAAAATCAGCCGATAGGAATGCAAGGGTTCCCCTATATAAAAAGGGTACCTCACATTCAAAATTCAGTGTGCTGCTGGTGACCGTATGAAGCGGATCATTGATAAAGATGAAGCACCGCCAGGATGAAGATAACAAGATTGCCGCCGGGATGAAGATAACAAGCTCGCCGTTGATGAAGATGAAGATGAAGCGCTGCCACCCGAATTAATCTTTGGTGAGTACCATCTACAGGGTTTAGTGTTAGGGTTTTTTTGGGTTGGATTTTTATTGGGGGTTATAGGGCTATATTTGTAGTTTAGTGTTAGTATAGGTTTTGTTATTTAGGGGTGGTTTTTTAATTAGGGGTTTTTGAATAGCATAATTCTTTTTTATTTTTGGTAATGTGTTTGTTAGTTTTTGTAATGGCAGGTTTATTTCTTTTTAAGTAATGTAATGTTAGTTTTTTCTTTGCAAAGGTAAGGTAAGGTTAGTCTATTTTGCGGTAATTTAGGGAGTGTTAGGTTAGGGGGTTTAGATGTTAGTGAGTTACTTTGCAGTGAGGGGTGTGGCAGTTTAGGGGTTAATAGTATAGAAGGGTAGTTTGCGATGTGGGGGTGTGGTGGTTTAGGGGTTATTAGTGTAGAAGGGTAGTTTGCAATGTGGGGGGGGTGGTGGTTTAGGGGTTATTAGTGTAGAAGGCAGGGTAGTTTGCGATGTGGGGGTGTGGTGGTTTAGAGGTTAATAGTGTAGTGGGTTACTTTGCGATGGGAGTTGTGGTGGTTTAAAGGTAACTAGTGTAGTGATGACTTTGCAGTGGACTATGTGGTGGTTTAGGGGTTATTAAAGTAGGGGGCCTATGGCGATTTGGGTTAGCGCACAAATTATTTCCCCCCCACACTTTTCTCTCTCCATTGAAGTCAATGGGAGAGTACGTTAACGTGATACTCTAAGTTCTGCTCTTTGCGTGAGTCGAATTGGCGTTTAAGCGATAAACAGTTACTTTCAACTTGTAATAGGAGAGCTACCCAACTCGCGTAAAGAGCAGAAGTCGAGTGGTGTTAGCGTGTGAGCGGAATCGGTAATAACCGTTCCATTCGTAATCTATCCCTCAGTTTATTATATATATATATATATATATATATACAAACAAGTTGACTACTTAGCAACACTCTTACTGTTGACTACTTAGCAACACTCTTACTGGCTGAATCCACTGGGTTATCTTATAAATTTTGCCTCAGCTTTCACAACGATGACTGCAACTAAAGTGAGAAAAACATTTTTTAAATTCCCCCCTTTGCTCGTAAACTATCTAAGACAATACCCCCCCCCCCCCCCCCCCCCGGAATTAATGAATCAACACCAAAGAAAATTATCAAATTGTCTCTTTATTATATAACTGATTGGTAGATTGAACATCCAAACAGTAGTAATAAAAATAAATTATGTATAGGTACTACAACCAGTCTTCAATTAACCCTATATTACACCTATTCAGGAAAGTGAAAATTATCCCTTTAAATAGTAACATTTGATGCTTATGTTGGAAATCAGCTGCAGATCTAACAGCTTCTAAATAAAACAGAGAACAAGAAATGTTAGAAAGTAAGAGAAACGTACTGTATTCAGTTTCTGGATCTATAATCTTCAGTAGAGGTCCTAATGTAGTGAATCTTGTAGATTGATGCTTCAGTTTATTCCCAAAAGTTCTGTGTTTCCAGAAATCTTTGCAGTACCTGTAGTGAAGATCCAATGTCTCCAAATGGAAGTTGTAGATAAAGCATACCGCTTTACAACACCAAGGTACACAACGGTCACCCTTATAGTCTGTATATTTTACAGACAAGGATGAGGTAAGTAAATTTAGACTTGATTAAGAAAATATCAAAATAGGGCCTAGATTACACGTGAAGCACATGAATATTAGATTACAAGTGGAGCACAAAAATAGTAGCACTGTTGTGCTCTAATACCGCTCTAGTTAAAGGGACAATTAACCCAATTTTTTTCTTTCATATTTAAGATAGAGCATACAATTTTCCTCTTTAATTTAATTATACATTTGTCTTTATTCTATGGCATATACGTTCATCAGCCAATCAGCAGCTAGCTTCCAGCTCCTGAGCCTACCAAGGTATTATTTCAACAAAGGATACCAAAGGAACAAAGCAAATTAGATAATAGAAGTGAATCGGAAAGTGGTTTAAAATTATATGCTGTATCTGAATCGTGAGAGTATTTTTGGTTTCCTGTCCCTTTAAATTAATAATGTTGCTAACTCCATGCTCATACTACTAATTAAGCGATAACTCACAGCAATTTATACCCTTTCACAGCAGTGAAATGTGTACATGTAATGTAAATATAGAAATATGCATATGTAAGTAAAATGCATGTTACACCTTATCAAGAGACAGTTATACTATATAAATTATATAGAACCATTCATATCTTGCATTATGGTCAGAACTAGAATTTGATTTTAAAGTTATGAAAATATTTAACGATAACCATGGGGAAAGATTTATATTTAGAAAACCAACTAAAAATTTAATATAATATAATTAATAAAAAACAAATGTTTTTTACTTAGAGTCATTGTACAGTGGCGTCACTAGGGGGGTGCGGGCCGCACCTGGGTGACACCCTCCAGGGGGTGACACCATTTTTTTTTTTTATTTTTTTTTTTATTTTATTGAAATTCAAAGAAATACAAAGTTTTTTATTAGAGGGGCTGGCATTTGTGAACATTAGTGGGACTGGGGAAGTTGTAGACACACAATTTTTTTGCCCCTTGAGCCAGTGCTGCAATTTCAACAAATAGTTTTCCCAGCTGCTTTTGCTTGTTTGTACTTTGCTTCTCCCCTGCCCAATTTCTCTATGAATGTTGTGGGCATGCCGTGGGGCTTGCAAAGTTGCACTGCTAGCCTAAACCTGCCTGCCTATCTGTGCTCACTGCTCAGTGACATGTGGAGCAGTGGAGTCACTCACTGCTGTGCTGTCTCTCTAAACGGGAACTGGGAAATCGTGAGGGGATGCCTGGCACCTGACCGCATGACTGTTTGACACTGTCTCTAAAGTGAAGGAGCCACGTATGATGCCCACCAGACCTTTACGGTTATGGTACACTAAGTGCACACTGAACAGGTAGGAGGGCGGGTGGGGGTCTGGGGGTGAGCAGAGTGCAGAGGTGATTGGCCATAAGAAGCGGTAGGCACACGGCCTGGGGCTGTGTACTGACAGACTTGGAACAGAGTCAGAGAGGAGAATTTTCATTGTTTGCGCGCCTAAACCTTTTCTTCAGTGATTTATTTTAGAGTGCTCTATTTTTCTTTCATTTGATGCTCTGCTGAGCCAGGGAGCAGCTCTAAAGCATGAGCTTTATAATTAATGCAGTGCAGTTTACATATTTTGTATGTGTGTGTCTGAGTTTTTGTGTGTGTGTGTGTGTCAGTGTTTTTGTGTGTGTGTTTTTGTTTGTGTGTCTGAGTGTGTTTCTGAGTGTTTGTGTGTGCATTTGAGTATGTTTTTAAGTGTGTCTGAGTGTTTGTATGTGTGTGCCTGTGTTTTTGTGTGTTTCTGCTTTCTGGGGGGGGTGACACCATAACTTACTGCACCGGTAGACACCAACCCTAGTGACGCCACTGTCATTGTATATGATGTAAGTGAATACAAAGTGTAGGGAATGCCATAGATACTTAAAGGGCCATGATAACCAAATGTTCAAACACTTGAAAGCGATGCAGCAAAGCTGTAAAAAGCTGACTAGAAAATATAACTTGAACATCTCTTTGTAAAAAAGAAAGATATTTTACCTCAAAATGTCTTGTATGCAAACCCCATTGCAAAGGACTTTAAGCAGCAAATCAGTATGTCTGTCCTGGGACCACCAAGGGAGTGAGCTTCGTGCACACTCATATTATTTCCCTATTCAAAAATACATAGGGGGCGCCCTATCAAGGAATATAATTAACCAGTTAGTGTACAAACCTCAGTGAGGATAATATTGTGTCTATACTAGTCAAAGACTAGTGTATAAATAGAATAGAAAAATATATGTACCTCCTAAGAGAAAGACAAGATATGGTAATATGTATAAAATATATAACACACAATATTAGTGGTAGCAAAAAATCTATATACCTCCTAAGAGAAAGAAATAGGATAGAAATATCAACAACCAGAATACAGGACTATACAAATAATCAACACTCTAATGTGGAGTTACCACTGTGTAAATTGATAAGTCCAATACACTGTGTTACAAGCTTGTAGAGGACAGTAGGTCCTATATTGGTAATAATAGTAGTGGTGATGGAAAGTCACTGTGATGAGCACAGGCAGCTATCTGTGAAGATCCAGGCCGGGATCCAAAGCAGCAATCTAAAAAGACAAGAAGAAACAGAAGCGCCACATGGCCCAATATTGTCTGGTCTAGAAGATAGATATGTGTGAATATACAATATAAACTCACATTTAGGAAAGCACTTCAAGTAGTGCTATTGCAACAGTCTGGGATTTCTATTAGTCACCCAGGAGACCAAATTCCGGTATAGATGTGATGTCTAGATGAACAACATAAAGGGACAAAGGTGCCTATATGGCCTAGTATTGTCTTGACACATATGAGTCAGTGAGTTATTGAATAGGGTACTCACATTTGTTGTAGCATCTCCTTTGATGCTATAGAGGCAGGATGGGATCAATACGATCACCCACCAGACTTAATCAAGGGCTTGCTGGATACCAGGAAATCCAGGAACCTCCAGTGAATCAGAGAGAGGCCCAGTGCAAGGGGCTCCTCTCAGCGAATAGTTATGTAGCAACAAAGAAATAATAGCAAGTGTCCCAATATAAAAAAAGAGTTTTATTTAAAAATATAAAAACAAAGCTACTGAAAGTTAAGTCTCAGCCTTGAGCTGAGAAACGCGTAGCTTTGTTTTTATATTTTTAAATAAAACTCTTTTTTTTATATTGGGACACTTGCTATTATTTCTTTGTTGCTACATAACTTTTCGCTGAGAGGAGCCCCTTGCACTGGGCCTCTCTCTGATTCACTGGAGGTTCCTGGATTTCCTGGTATCCAGCAAGCCCTTGATTAAGTCTGGTGGGTGATCGTATTGATCCCATCCTGCCTCTATAGCATCAAAGGAGATGCTACAACAAATGTGAGTACCCTATTCAATAACTCACTGACTCATATGTGTCAAGACAATACTAGGCCATATAGGCACCTTTGTCCCTTTATGTTGTTCATCTAGACATCACATCTATACTGGAATTTGGTCTCCTGGGTGACTAATAGAAATCCCAGACTGCTGCAATAACACTACTTGAAGTGCTTTCCTAAATGTGAGTTTATATTGTATATTCACACATATCTATCTTCTGGACCAGACAATATTGGGCCATGTGGCGCTTCTGTTTCTTCTTGTCTTTTTAGATTTCCCTATTCAGTTTACTATAAAATCTAATGAGAGTTAAGTGAAATCTCATGAGAACACAGTAAAAGAGTTCATGACCTCATGTAAGGATTCCAGTCCTGCTTTTACCTTTTGCTTCAACTCACCTCCCTCACCTGTACTTAAGGCATCACCACGCCCCAAACAAGTGCTTAGTTGTTGAGTATTGTTTGCTAAAATCAGTGCTCTGTTTCTAATAAGCTAAATTCATATTAAGAGAAGATTTACTTTTACTACTTCAACTTTTGGATTACAAATACCAGCTGCAGTTTGGTCTCAGTAAGGACTGATAACAACTAGTTACATTTCATCCTGAAGCGTACTATTCCAAGAAGTAATAATCTATCTCAACTTAACATCTCTACAGGAATTGCTACTTTGTTACCAACAAACGGATTCTACTTACTACCGCTACGGTATTTGTATCACTTCTATTTTCCTTTGGAAGCCTAATCTAACGGCTAATTTCAAATGTCATGTTTTCTCTTGAACATTTCTAAACTGACTTTGTCTCTGAAATACTTCTAACATTTGCAACGTATGTTTCATGATAATGTTATAACCATTCTTTGATTCATTTCCATACCGGACAGTAACTGTAAGATATCTCAGCCTAATGTCACTATCCCTTTAAGAAATCCTTCTCTGACTGCTGCATTTGGGCAGTATTCACATTCAGCTTGCCTGCCTGCCTGATTAATCATTCATGCACCTGATTACCTCAGCCTCTTTTTAAGCCTTCTCAGGTCTAATGTGCCTTGCATTAACATTGAAGTTGTGATCCTGAACAACAGAGGTCTGTGACTGTTTCCTGTATGAATTTACCAACTATTTCAACCTACAGCATTTTCTATTCCAATGCCTAAAATCATCAAATCGCAAGTATCCAAATAATTCCATTTTCTGTTTCCTGGACACTGCTACTTAACAAACTCAGAACTTTATTATAAATCAAGCATACTTTTGGTTATCATCACTCTCTAATTACAACAGCATCCTACTCAGAACTTTATAACTATTTCTCTGCTACAAGTTGTCATTGCTGAAATATCCTGCTGCAAATATGTTAACATATTCTGAACTCTGCATCTATGTGTTCAATTAAAAGCTTTCCTGTGATTCTCCAATATATGTTCAAACAGTAATTGATGCCTTAAACTTAACTTTCACCTGTGCTGCTCTGCTAATTACTGACATACAGCTCTTTATAATAATATGTACTGTGAACCTGCAACAAACCAAGTTTGCATCTAAATGCACAAACAGTAATTAATGCCTAAACTTGCAGCTTGTCTAAGTACCTGTGCAGCTGTGCTTTAACTCTGACATACAGCTTTATATAATATTATGTACTGTGAACCTGCAACAATCCTTAGTTTGCATCTAAGTGTCAATCTTTTACCAGATTACTCTGAAGCCTGAACATTCCACTTTGCTATATTTTTCTTTCATTGAATCCTGCAGTTACTTCTATTAACTAACTATAAGTCACAGTGAACTCAAAATATATTGTATACAAATGTTACACTCTCCATTTATTCTACAATAACTTCTAGCAACTATGAATCACAGAATATCATCTATCCACGTCCAGGATACTCTTCCCCGGGTCAGGGGTCGGTGTCTTCAAATCCCTACCACTGCCCCGAGGGTCTGTGTCCTGAGCGCATGTACACCGGATCATGACAGAATGTTAATGCCTAAAAAAGAGATCCGCAGTGGTAGTGGATGCACCGACCCTCAAAGGAAAATAAAAAATTACAACATAACTCAGACCCAAGCAATTCCTAAAGGAAAAACAGAAGATTTTCAAACTTTAAAAAATTTAAAGACACAGTACTCCCATTCTAGACAATCCTCTACTCAAGTTCGTGGTTACCATTTTGGTGAAACTGATCCTGAATTTGACTATGAAAATGAAGAGGATTTAACCATAGCTTCAGCAGAAAAAAATCAGGCTTTCAAAGATTTAAAGAGACAGAACCACTATTCTAGAATTTCATCTGTTCCTCATGTTCGTGATTTCCATTTTGGTGAAACTGATTCTGAGTCTGACTATGTAACTGAAGAGGATGCATTCATAGATTCAGCAGAAAAAATTCAGACCTTTAAAGATTTAAAGAGACAGGACTACTCTTCCAGAAAACCATCTACTCCTCCTGTTTGTAATTCCTATCCTGGTGATACTGATTCTGAGTCTGAATATGTCAACATGGAGGATGACTTCACAGATCCAGCTGAACTGGCATTAGACTGGTATGAGCGCAACTTTAATTTGCCACAAACTCAGACAAGACCTCAACCTATTTGCTATAATGACATCCTTGGTTGTTATATTTACAACATGGATGATACAGACAGCTCCCATCATGAAACCTATCATGGAAATACTGATCTTCCTATTTCTGATATTACCATGGATTCGTTAGATTGGACAGATTCAGAGCTGGAAGAAAGGACATCTGGTTTACAGACTGCTGTTAGGAGTAAAGGTCCCCTCAACTACTATGCTGATTTATCACATCAGAATTATGCATCCATTGATGAAGAGGATTTCTGTTCTCAACCTTACTACAAGCCACAATGGCAGCAACCTAAGAAGCCTCATACTGGGAAGAAATCTAAGCTCTCTAAGAAAAAGAAGAAGAAGAAAAAGAAAATCCTTCTGCCCACAGAAAATCAGAAGTGCAAAGAGGAAACTCAGCCTGATTCCCCTGTTTTAGATTCTGTTGTACCAGACCCTCTCTTGCCTCCTGACACTGTCAACACCGAGCTGGATGATGTCTATAGTCACTATCAGTCTCTTCTTAAAGCATCTAATGGTATCTCTTCTCAGACTCTACAACAACTACAAAAACTGTTTCCAACTATTGATTTCTTGCATCCCTCTCATGCTGCCTCAATACCTGTAAACCCTGTGCTAGAAGCAAAAGATAATTCTGTTCCAGATATACAACCTTTCAGTTTACCAGAGATAATCCCTGGAGAATTTAGCTCTGATATTCAAACTCAAATAAGCATGCCTGCTGAACTCCAGATAACTTCTCAGTCAGAATCTTGTGTCACAATTCCTCAGCATCTACCTGAGTGTGGCATATTTCAGTACACTTCACCTTCTCAAAATTCTTCTGTTATTGCATCTAAGAAATTGTTTCCCTTGGGAGATACTTTGCATCAACCTAAATTTTCTACTACATCAGTTTCCTGTACAGGAATTCCTGATACTCAATCCTGTAAGGACAACTTTCAACCAAGTTTGCAAGTGGACATTCTTGAACCTGAAACTTGTACAAAAGTTCTTCAAGAAGATTCCCCTGTGCCCATTCCTGTTCCTGTTTTCCATGATTATACTACTAAACCTGACATCAAGGTGGACTCTCCTGTTTTTGACCCTGGTATGGGTATTCCTTTGTTTAACCCAGAAATGGGTGTAATAATGCTTGATCCTGAAGATAGCCATGCCCTCTACTCAGAAGCGAGTATGGTTCTTGGCTCTAAAGTGGGTCTTGTTAATTCTTCGTTTATGAACCCTGAAGAAAGCCTTGCCCTCTGCTCAGAAGAGAGTATGGTTCCTGGCTCTAAAGTGGGTTCTTTTTCTTTCTCTATAGTTGAACCTTGCCCTGGCATGGGCATTCCTTCACCCGATCCTACTGAGGATATTCCTGAACCTTGCCCAGATGTGGGTACTTCTGAACATTGCCCTGGCATGGGCATTCCTTCACCTGATCCTACTGAGGATATGACTGAACCTTGCCCAGATGTGGGTATTCCTGAACCTTGCCCTGGTGTGGACATTCATATACCTATTCTTAGTGAGAACACTTTTGATTCTGAATCCAGTAAGGAGACATTTCATTTTGAATTAGAAGATGGCAAGAACTGGACAAATCTTGCACTCTACACTCCTATCTCCTATTTTGAAGAAAGCCCTGCTATTGCGTTAGAAGTGGCTATAGCTTTTTCTTTTGGAGTATATCTAATCCTCAGCCAAGAGGTTTATTCTGAGGATACTCAAATCTCTGACCCAAAGGTGGTTAATCTGGTTATCAATCCAGAATGCTGCATCTCTATTTCTGAAGCTGAGGAAAGCCTATTCATATCTCTAGGACTGGCTGCCTTTTCATTGGCTATGTACATGGTCATCTATCATGAAGAACATCCGCCTGTCTACCCTCAGGATGATTCTGTGGTAGGAAGCTCATTGTATGTTACGTTCATGCATTCTCACGATGACTACAAAAAAGTTGACTTCAAGTTTTGCTCTCATCATTGTCAAAATCTTTTGATACCTGAATTACATGGCCTTTACTTTGTCATTCAACTTTTTCAAGAGATCTCCAACCCTCCTTTCTTGATTTCCGATTGGACTCACTACCTCCATACACCTACTACCGATTCTCCATATCAATTTTGTTCTCTCTCCTTTTGGATTGTATTGGGCGCCCGGAGGTCGCCTTTAAGGAGGGGAATCTGTAACATATCTCAGCCTAATGTCACTATCCCTTTAAGAAATCCTTCTCTGACTGCTGCATTTGGGCAGTATTCACATTCAGCTTGCCTGCCTGCCTGATTAATCATTCATGCACCTGATTACCTCAGCCTCTTTTTAAGCCTTCTCAGGTCTAATGTGCCTTGCATTAACATTGAAGTTGTGATCCTGAACAACAGAGGTCTGTGACTGTTTCCTGTATGAATTTACCAACTATTTCAACCTACAGCATTTTCTATTCCAATGCCTAAAATCATCAAATCGCAAGTATCCAAATAATTCCATTTTCTGTTTCCTGGACACTGCTACTTAACAAACTCAGAACTTTATTATAAATCAAGCATACTTTTGGTTATCATCACTCTCTAATTACAACAGCATCCTACTCAGAACTTTATAACTATTTCTCTGCTACAAGTTGTCATTGCTGAAATATCCTGCTGCAAATATGTTAACATATTCTGAACTCTGCATCTATGTGTTCAATTAAAACTTTCCTGTGATTCTCCAATATATGTTCAAACAGTAATTGATGCCTTAAACTTAACTTTCACCTGTGCTGCTCTGCTAATTACTGACATACAGCTCTTTATAATAATATGTACTGTGAACCTGCAACAAACCAAGTTTGCATCTAAATGCACAAACAGTAATTAATGCCTAAACTTGCAGCTTGTCTAAGTACCTGTGCAGCTGTGCTTTAACTCTGACATACAGCTTTATATAATATTATGTACTGTGAACCTGCAACAATCCTTAGTTTGCATCTAAGTGTCAATCTTTTACCAGATTACTCTGAAGCCTGAACATTCCACTTTGCTATATTTTTCTTTCATTGAATCCTGCAGTTACTTCTATTAACTAACTATAAGTCACAGTGAACTCAGAATATATTGTATACAAATGTTACACTCTCCATTTATTCTACAATAACTTCTAGCAACTATGAATCACAGAATATCATCTATCCACGTCCAGGATACTCTTCCCCGGGTCAGGGGTCGGTGTCTTCAAATCCCTACCACTGCCCCGAGGGTCTGTGTCCTGAGCGCATGTACACCGGATCATGACAGTAACAGACTTTCTGTGACGTCACACAGCTTCACATATCTCAGCGTGTCACACAACTCCTCGCAACTCAGCGTGTCTCACAGCTCTCAATACACTTTCTGGTCTGTGTTCAGTTATCCACGCTGCAAACATTATTCAGTGTGCTGTGTCTCACAGCAGGTCACGTCCCTGTCAGCACCTGCAGTTTGTCTATCTCATGTCTCTCACGCTTCAGTGGTTATTACAATAAATTCTATCTCTCCTATATGGGCTTGAACTATGCAAATGTCAAAAGTTGTTATTAATACTAATACTTATTTTCAGTCTCATATTACTTATATGGTATAACAATAATATATAACCATATAAAGTCTTCCTGCATTTCCTTATAAAAATCACTCTGAGTAAATACAGTCTATGCTGATATAATAGCCTGTACTCCAGTTGTGAAACATATATAATTTATTTAAACTCTGCAGTTGTGATTCAAATAAGCAAGGAACCTGATATAACAACTAAGCCATATATAATGGATCCAGCAGAGCTTCCTCAAATTATTTATAATTTAACACAAAGAGTTGATCAACTTAGTCAAGCCTTTAGAGAGTTACAACTAGAAAATGAAACTTTAAGAAAAGTCATAAAAGATACTGTCTCTACTAAACAGAGTGTCCCTGACAATCTGTCAGAACCATTCATTGCACCCCCAGATTTTTTCAATGGAGATAGGAATTTATACCGTCAATTTAAAAATGCTTGTCTGCTTAATTTCACCCTTAAACCTAGAACATACCCAAATGATAGGGTTAAAGTCCTTACAATGATAAGTTATTTAAGAGGTGAACCTCGCATTTGGGCAGATACTCTCTTTGAGACAAATAATCCAGTTCTCTCATCTTTTTCATCTTTTCTGGATATCATGGATGAATTATACTATGATTCTAACCTACAGTATACTGCTGAGAAAAAGATGAGGAACCTAAAACAAGGTATCAAACCTGTTGAAAGTTACATAACAGAATTCAAGCAATATTCTATTGACTCTCAATGCAACGCCATTGCCCTAAAAAAACAGTTCAGGCTAGGTCTCTCTGATGCAGTAAAAGATGAATTAGCCCGAACTGATTTACCTGAAACATTGGAAGGCCTCATGAAGCTCAGCAGGCAAATTGATAGGAGATTACGTGAAAGAAGATTTGAACGTCAATACCCTGAAATTGTTTACAAGAAGGATAAGGTTCTAAACCATCCCACTTCTAACAGTTCTCATACTGGTTCAACTGGTGCTGAAGCAATGGATATAAGTTTTATCAGAAGACCTCTAACTCCCGAAGAACGCATCAGAAGGAAGACTAGAGGCCTCTGCATGTATTGAGCATCCTCATCCCATACTTTAAAGGACTGCCCCTCTTTGCCACAGAACAAGAAGAGTAAGTACCATACCAATCTTTCTATCCAGTTAAAGCATAACAACCCTCTTCATTGTTCTTTATTTCTCTCTCTACAGTGGGCAAATAAGCAAGTGACCATTCCAGCTATCTTGGATACAGGAGCACAAGGAAACTACATTGACAGTTCTCTGGTTTCAAAAAATAAAATACCATTGATCAAAAAGTTGTCTCCCATTTTCCTTCGTGTGGTTGATGGGTCTGATATATCATCAGGGCCCATTACACATCACACCATCCCGCTCTCTGTCACCACATTAAAAACACATCATGAACATTTCACCTTTGATGTAATCACTTCTCCATTATTCCCTATAGTACTTGGGCTAGCTTGGTTACAGCTACACAAACCAGATATTAATTGGAAATCTTTAAATGTTCAATTAAATTCTGAATTTTGCCAACAGACTTGTCATAGAACCTTTTTTCACAGTTTATCCTCCACATCAGAGACTCAGATACCAGAAATGTACAAGCAGTTCTCTGAAGTCTTCAGTAAGAAGGAAGCAGACACCCTTCCCCCACACAGAATCTACGACTGCCCTATCGAATTGAAACCTGGAACCACACCACCCATTGGACATTTATACCCACTCTGCCAACCAGAATTGGATCATCTAAAGACTTACCTAGATGAAAATCTAAAGAAAGGGTTTATCCGTCCTTCAGTTTCTCCTGCTGGTGCAGGAATGTTTTTTGTGCGGAACAAAGACCAATCTCTTCGGCCTATCATTGATTTCAGACAATTGAACAAAATCACCATAAAAAAACGATACCCGCTCCCCCTCATTCCTGAACTCATAGAAAGACTGAGGCATGCTCAGATTTTTACTAAATTAGATTTGAGAGGGGCGTACAATCTAGTACGTATTTGAGAGGGGGATAAGTGGCTTACCACTTTCAGAACTAGGTATGGGTTGTTTGAATATCTAGTTATGCCCTTTGGCTTAACCAACGCACCCGCAACTTTCCAGTTCTTTATCAATGACATTTTCCATGATCTTCTTGACACCTGTGTTGTTGTCTACCTAGATGACATTCTAATCTACTCCACAAATCTAGAAGAACATATCAAACATGTTAGTTGGGTTTTAGCAAGACTCCAAGTCCATCGGCTCTACGCCAAATTGGAAAAATGCATTTTTCACACCAATAAAATAGAGTTCCTGGGTTACTCCATCAGCCCGAATGGGATTCAAATGCAAGATAACAAAGTGGAAGCAGTAAAATCCTGGCCCACACCTTCAACAAGGAAAGAACTACAAAAATTTCTTGGGTTCAGTAACTATTACAGAAAGTTCATTCGCAATTTCTCAAAAATAGCGAAACCTCTGACTAAATTAACTAGTGCTAACTGCACTTTCCAGTGGACCAAAGAACAGGATGATGCTTTCAGCTTTCTGAAGAATTCTTTTTCATCTGCTCCCATTCTGAAATATCCTTATCCAATCCTTAAAATATATCCTAGAGGTGGACTCTTCAGATTATGCTCTTGGCGCTGTCCTCTCCCAAAGACAGTCTCCTAAAGAACCTCTACACCCAGTTGGGTTCTATTAAAAAATCATGACTTCAGCAGAGATCAACTATTCCATTGGGGACAAGGAACTTTTAGCCATTAAAAGAGCCTTTGAATTCTGGAGACATCTTCTTGAAGGTACCTCCCTACCTATAGTGATTTACACAGATCACCGGAATTTGGAATATTTACAAAATAACAAAACTTTATCTGGACGTCAAGTGAGATGGAGTCTCTACTTTAGTCATTTCAATTTTCAAATCATGTACAGGCCGGGATCAAAAAATGGGAAGGCAGATGCACTCTCTCAACGAGATTCAAGACCTGTACAAGAAGACTCTCCTACTAGCATTCTTCCCCCTACTCGTTTCCTTGCTATCCTATCTCAACAGGATAAGGAATACCAATCTGATTTATCATCAGAAGACCAAACCCTGTTAGATAGTCTAAGCCTCCAGAATGGTTTTTACTTTCATGGTTCTAGACTATATATTCCAGAACGTTTCAGACAGAAAATAATCAAAGAACATCATGACCCTCCACTAATTGGTCATCCAGGTATCAAACATACTTATGAGCTTATCGCCAGAAGTTATTGGTGGCCATCAATGAAAACCAGTATAAAAGAATATATACAACATTGTACAACTTGTACAGTATCGAAACCAGAAAGGAGAATGCCCTACGGGTATTTGATTCCTCTGGAAGTACCAGAATCTCCTTGGTCTCATTTGGGAATGGATTTTATAGATGACTTACCACCTAGTTCAGGACAAACTACCATTTTAGTTGTTACAGATCATTTTACTAAAATGGCACATTTTATTCCTTATCACAAGTTACCCACTTCCATAGAAACAGCATACTTATTTCTAAACCACATTGTACGACACCACGGGTTACCCTCCATTTTAACTACCGATAGAGGAACCCAGTTCACTTCTCGCTTCTGGAAAGCACTCACTAAAGCACTCCAAATTGATCAAAGATTAAGCACAGCCTTCCACCCTCAGACAAATGGCCAAACTGAAAGACTCAATCAGTGGCTTGAGCAATATTTACGTTGTTATTGCTCATATCATCAAAATAAATGGACTTCTTTCCTCTCTATGGCTGAATTTGCCTATAATAATACCATCAACAGCACTACAAATTACTCTCCCTTTTTTGCCAACTATGGATTTAACCCAAGATTCACTATTCAAACGACTTCTACACATGATTCAACATCTGTTGATGTGTTAACACAAAACATAGCTGAAAATTTCCAACACTTACGTGATAACATCAAACATGCTCAGGCTTCTCAGAAAAAAATTCTATGATCTACGACGTAGAGCTTCTCTGAAATATTCCATTGGGGACTATGTTTGGTTATCTTCCAAAAATATTAAAATGCACTTAACAAGTACAAAATTGGATGGGTTGTTCCTTGGCCCATTCAAAATTATACACATCATCAATGAAAATGCCGTCCGGCTTGACTTACCTGATTACCCATCCACCCAACTTTCCATGTATCATTATTGAAACCCTACTTAGGAGATAAGCCTGATGCACCTCTTTTACCCCCTTCTCCTATACAATTAGGCACTGATGTCTATGAAGTTTATGATCTCTTGGACTCAAGACATTGTAATGGAGAGTTACAGTATCTGGTCTGTTGGAAGGGATTCGCCCCAGAGGATGACACTTGGGAACCTCATGCACACATTAATGCTCTGAAGCTTATTGCTCGTTTCCATAGACGCTATCCAAGTAGACCTAAATTCTAACCCGTGGTCGGCTTGCTTGAGGGGGGGATCTGTAAGGATTCCAGTCCTGCTTTTACCTTTTGCTTCAACTCACCTCCCTCACCTGTACTTAAGGCATCACCACGCCCCAAACAAGTGCTTAGTTGTTAAGTATTGTTTGCTAAAATCAGTGCTCTGTTTCTAATAAGCTAAATTCATATTAAGAGAAGATTTACTTTTACTACTTCAACTTTTGGATTACAAATACCAGCTGCAGTTTGGTCTCAGTAATGACTGATAACAACTAGTTACATTTCATCCTGAAGCGTACTATTCCAAGAAGTAATAATCTATCTCAACTTAACATCTCTACAGGAATTGCTACTTTGTTACCAACAAACGGATTCTACTTACTACCGCTACGGTATTTGCATCACTTCTATTTTCCTTTGGAAGCCTAATCTAACGGCTAATTTCAAATGTCATGTTTTCTCTTGAACATTTCTAAACTGACTTTGTCTCTGAAATACTTCTAACATTTGCAACGTATGTTTCATGATAATGTTATAACCATTCTTTGATTCATTTCCATACCGGACAGTAACAGACTTTCTGTGATGTCACACAGCTTTACATATCTCAGCGTGTCAGACAGCTCCTCGCAACTCAGCGTGTCTCACAGCTCTCAATACACTTTCTGGTCTGTGTTCAGTTATCCACGCTGCAAACATTATTCAGTGTGCTGTGTCTCGCAGCAGGTCACGCCCCTGTCAGCACCTGCTGTTTGTCTATCTCATGTCTCTCACGCTTCAGTGGTTATTACAATGAATTCTATCTCTCCTATATGGGCTTGAACTATGCAAATGTCAAAAGTTGTTATTAATACTAATACTTATTTTCAGTCTCATATTACTTATATGGTATAACAATAATATATAACCATATAAAGTCTTCCTGCATTTCCTTATAAAAATCACTCTGAGTAAATACAGTCTATGCTGATATAATAGCCTGTACTCCAGTTGTGAAACATATATAATTTATTTAAACTCTGCAGTTGTGATTCAAATAAGCAAGGAACCTGATACCTCAGCACTGCTAATGCTGATTGGCTGCAGTTTATTTGTTCATTATTATTTTTTTACCTGCAGCTAAGCAGCAACTGAAGTATAACTTTTTACACAGAACTTACTCTGCTGAGCTGAAGAAATTGTGAGGTAAAATATCTTCCTTTTTTACATAGAGATGCTCAGGTGATATTTTCCTGTCAGCTTTTTACAGTTATACTGCATCAGTTTCAAGTGATTTAGCATGTGAGTATTATGTCCCTTTAAAGGGACATGAATACCATTTTTCTTTCTTTCATGATTTAGAAAGAACATGCAATTTTAAAAAAAAATAATCTGATTTACTTCTATAATCTAATTTGCTTCATTCTCTAGATATACTTTTCTGAAAAGCATATCTAGATAGCCTCAGTAACTGCTGATTGGTGAAAGCACATAGGTGTCTTGTGTGATTGGCTTACCTATGTGCCTTGATATTTTATCAACAAAGGATATCTAAAGAATGAAGCAAATGAGAATGTTGTTTAAAATTGTATTCTCTATATGAATCATGAAAGGAAAATTTCGGGTTTAATGTCCCTTTAACTAATAATGCTCGCAATGACATCCTTCAATATCCTAGCATTTACAATTAATTAAACTAAATACTTCACAATCCATTACCCTGGTGAAGATCAATATCTGGGGCGAGATTACACATGCAACGCAAGTTTCAGCATAACTGCTGAAATCCACGTCGCCCGTAAATTCACCTTGCACATCGGGTGAATCACATAAGCAGCGTCTGCAGATGCTATACTGCTGTAAGTCAGATAAACTGGTGCAGTATAGAAATGTGCACAACTACACATTTCTGGCGTCGCCAGTGACTTACAGCAGTATAGCATATTGCAGCGCGTAACAAAAAAAGAAAAATAAGTTGAATTTGCATGTTAAAAACTATACCGGATCCAAAAATTAAACCCTCACGAAAAAAACGCCATTTTGACTCCCTAATATGCCATCCCCCGACATCGCAATGTGTAATAAAAGTATTAACCCCTAAACCGCCATCCCCACACATCGCAAACTACCTAATAAACAAATTAAGCCCTAATCCGTCATCCCCCCCACAAAACAATCTACATGATTAACCTAATAACACCTAAACTGCCAACCCCATGCAATGCAAAGTATTAACCTAATAACTAGGGGGTACTTTGTATTTTTATTAGAAAAAGAGCTGTGTTAAACTTATGGCAATGACCTACAAATGGCTCTTTTAAGGGTTATTGGTTGTTTATTGTTAGATTAGGGTTTTTTTTTATTTTGGGAAGGCTTTTTTTGTTTTTAAGGGGGTATTAGGATAGGAAAAACTTTTTTAATTTTGGATAATTTAGATTGTAATTTTTCTAATGTTAGCTTTTTTATTTTTTGCAATTTTAGTAAGTGTACTGTTAGGTTTTTTATTTTGAGTAAGGGTAGGTTTTTTAATGTTTTTTTTTAGTAATTTAGTTTTTTTTGTAAATGTTTATTATTTTTTAATGTAGTTAGTATTTTATGTTAGTGTATTATAATTGGGGTTAACTTAGCGGGTGTTAGGTTAGGGTACTTAGTTATTAGGTTAATACTTTGCGTTGTGGGGGGTTGGTGGAATAGTGGTTAATAGATTAAGGTCATGTAGTTTGCGTTGTGGGGGGTTGGCGATTTTGGTGTTAATATGTTAATCATGTAGTTTGTGTTGTGGTGGGTTGGCGGTTTAGGTGTTAATAGGTTAATCATGTAGTTTGCATTGTGGGTGATGGCGGATTAGGGGTTAATAGGTTTATTAGGTAGTTTGTGATGTGGGGGTTGGCCAATTAGGGGGTAAAAGTTTTAATATGTAGATTTTGTTTTGGGGGGTTGGCGGTTTAGAGGTTACTACATTTTATTAGTTATTGCGGTGGCGGAATGGCGGATTAGGGGTGGATATTGCGCATGCGTTAGGAGTTTGTTAAGGCTTCTAGGGAGTTTCATACTCAGCGCAATGCTTGCTGTGCCTGCCTATGTGTGGCGAGGTAAATGTGGAGTAAAATATTTCCATTCAAAGCGCGTAAGTCCTTGCGCTAAATATGTTATAGGGCCTCGCAACTAGGGATGGGCGAATGTGTTTATATTCGAATTCAAATGTTAGAACGAGCGTTATTGTAGAAATTCGATTTACATAATAGAATGATGATAAGAACGAATATTCTTAAAAATTCTATTATCGAATATTATTTGCAGTTTTCGAATGTCACTTTCAAATTCGAATGTCACATTCAAATTCGAATGTCACATTCAAATTTGAATGTCAAATTCAAATTTGAATATTACATTTATAAAACACAATTGTAGATTAGAAATACTATTTTGAATTCGAATGTGACATTCAAATTCGAATGTGACATTCAAATTTGAATATTACATTTAGAAAACACAGTATTATACAAGAAATAATATTTTGAATTTGAATGTCACATTTAAATTCGAATGTCACATTCGAATTCGAATGTCACATTCAAATTTGAATATTACATTTAGAAATACTATTTTGAATTCAAATGTTACATTTGAATTTGAATGTTACATTCAAATTAGAATGTAGCATTAAAATTCGAATATTACATTTATTAAACACAGTTGTAAACTAGAAATACTATTTCGAATTCAAATGTCACATTATAATTCGAATATTACATTTAAAAAACAGAGTATTAGACTAGAACTATTATTTCAAATTCATTGCTACATTCAAATTCGAATGTTACATTCAAATTTGAATGTAGCATTCTAATTCAAATAGTACATTTATTAAACTCTATTGTAAACTAGAAATACTATTTTGAATTTAAATGTGACATTCAAATTTGAATGTCACATTCAAATTCGAATATTACATTTAAAAAACACAGTATTAGACTAGAAATACTATGTGACATTCGAATTCGAATATTACATTTATTAAACACAGTTGTAGACTAGAAATATGAATCTTACATTTGAATTTGAATGTCACATTCAAATTTGAATATTACATTTCGAAATTGAATGAATACATAGCTAAAAATTCTATTATTCAAACAAATATTTTTGAATTATATTGAAAAATAGAAAACGAAAATTCAAAAATAGAATGTTATATAAATATTCGAAATTCGATTTGAACAAACGGATTTATCAAAATTCATTTAAATTTTGAATTTTTAGAAATATTCGCCCATCCTTACTCGCGACGTCGGTTCTATGTTAGTTTATGGGAGTAAAAACTGCAGCTGACAGGTAACATATACGCTTGTATGTGGCGCCATTTATGTGATCGCTAGATCCGACTAAAAATTGGCGACGCCGGGTTTTGCGTCCGACGCATAAGTAATTAAAAGTTTTCATTTTTGCCAATAAACAATAGTAACATAGGTTGTGCATTGTCCATTCTTGTGTTTTGTTTTGTGGAAAATAAACATTTTTTTCATTTAACTTGTTTGGTATTATAAATTGAGGGTTACATTTTTTTTAAACTGATTATATTGTATTTAAACCTCAATTAAAGGGACATGATACCCACATTTTTTCTTTCATGATTTAGAAAGATAATGCATTTTTAAACATCTTTCTAATTTACTTCTATTATCTAATTTGTTTTATTCTCTTGATATTCTTTGCTGAAAAGCATATCTAGATATGCTCAGTAGCTGCTGATTGGTTGCTGCACATAGAAGCCTCATGTGATTGGCTCACCCATGTGCATTGCTTTTTCTTCAAATAAGGATATCTAAAAAATGAAGCAAAATAAATAATAGAAGTAAATTGTAATGTTGTTTAAGTTTGTATGTTCTATCTGAATCATGAAAGAAAGATTTTGGGTTTAGTGGCCCTTTAAAGCTATTTTTTCTTTGATGCATCTAAACAAAGTAATAACAGTTTTTATGTTAATATTCTGAAAAAAACTACACTTGTTTTTATACATTTGAACATTCTGTCTTTAGGATGAGTCATACATAAATATGTACTTAACATAATATTTTCAAAATCCTTTTAAAAAGCTTTCAGTTAACCTTTCCCATGAAAAAATTGGGTTTCTATGTAATCATTGCATTTTTAATATACTGGCCTAGATTACAAGTGGAGTGCTAATTTATCGCAAATTTGCATATTTGCGGGGGCACGTGATAAATAACAAGCAATTACGCGTGATCAGATCTCTAGTTAATTTTATAAATGTCTACAAATAAATGATAATAAATAATAATAAAATAAAAATGTACACCAAATGCCCCTAAACTTAAGGGAGATACACTTTATTAAAAAAAAAAAATTAGGATAGTAGCATCTTTATTTTTTAATAAAGTAACTGCACTTAGCAATTGTTTGGGCTAAAGTTGGCAGCTGTAGGATGTTAGAAAAAAAATTACACTGAAAAGTGGCTTTACATTGCAGTCTATGGGAACTGTGTGTTCCTTGTAAATATATATGTATATGCTTATATACATATATATTTATGTGTTTATACACATATTAACTAATGTACATATATATTTATATTTGTGTGCGCTGGTATTACTCAGTGGAGCGCAAATATTGCTTTCAGAAAGCGACATTTTGCACTCCACTTCTAATCTAGCCCAATATAAATTGGAAAATCAGAAAATGTGAGTGTGTTTATGAAGAGATTGAAGGATTCTTTAACTGGGCAAAGTAAAGTTGGTTACAATCATTTAAACATGAATCAATTAAAATAATAAACATTTTCCTTTAGGGTACTTGGAGGCTGGAATTGAGAAACACAGTATTAAAGATAAACAACATATCTTGAACATGACCCTTGTTTATCAAACAGCCAGGGAACCAATCCAGCTGCATTTGTGGCCAGTGAGATCTATTGCCTGTAATTAGCATTGCTCAATTAAAATTGGGTGCTGTCCCTCCCCTTGTTCTCTTACAATCAATTAAAAGAGAGCTGGACCTCTCCATCACCCCAGATTTGACAGCCTTGGATAACTTTTCAAGGGACATTAAACACTTTGGTATGGTAATATAAAATGATAAATCAAATACATCTAACAATTCTGAAATTGTGAGCTTTTCAGTTCATGTTAGAAATGGAAGTGCAGAACACTGTTATATTCCACACAGCCATTGGCTGCATACTGTAGTGATCTATTTCTAACTGTCCCTAATAGGCCACAGCAGAGAAGGAACCCTAAGTTACAACATGGCAGCTCCCATTGTTTTATAAACACTAAACCTTTACACTAATTTTGACAATATTTAAACAGCTAATGAAACTTTAAAACATACATCTACATATTATTCTCAGACTAATCTTTTCTTTGAATGTATCATTCTATCTAGAATTTATTTAGTGTTTAATGTCCCTTTAAGTCCACCTATCTCAAGTGTTGATGGAGCTTAAAGGACTACTCAATGCAGTAGAATTACATAATTAACAAATACATAATAAAAACAAAATGCAACAGCACTTACTCTGCAGTAGATTTTTTTTCTGACAAATTAATTTTTTCTCCCATTTTCCGGCCCCCTGTATCATGTGACAGACATCTGCCAATCACACACTAGTATATGTATACCCTGTAAGCTTATGCACATAATCAGTAGGTTTTGTTCCCCAGAAAGTAAGAATATAAAGACTGCAGAATTTGGTAATGGAATTTAATTGGAATGTGTCTTAAAACTGCATGCTCTATCTGAATCATAAAAGTTTATTTTGACTTGAGTGTCCTTTGACTTGAGTGTCGAATGATCAAGCCTGCACTTCAACAGCTAAAAAGTTACTTCCTAGAGGCCTATGGCTAAACTGGGAAGGTTATTACAGATGGGTATACATTTTCTGTTAAAATAAAAACAGATGATTTACTACATGCAATGAGCATATATCAAGCCATGTTTTCATACTAGTTTGAAAAATCCAGATGTACAAAACAATATATCATAACTTTGTTGAAAGCATAATTTGGCAGTATACTTATAGTTACAGTGGGTATTGAAAAGAAGAAAATAATCACATTTTGTTTCTTTGCAGCCTGAAATAAAGACAGACAATTTTTTTTGTTTATCCAGTTGTAATTACGCAGTGCAACTTATAACATCCAAGTGAAAGATATAACACCAACATGTCAGGAAAAATAAAGACAATTTAAAAACAGAATCACTGAGTTGGAAAAAAGGATCACCTCCTCCTAAAAGTAATTTTAAACTCAATCAGGTGTAGCTAATCACCTTCTCAATGGCACACACGAAGCCATTTGACCTTTAACTATGATCAGCTGTGGGCATATTTATTAGCTTGGCATGAAAAGAGCTTTCCTGGAGCATCTCAGTCCCTGGTACTGAAACTGCAGCAAACAATCAACTATGTGCGGCAAGGCACTGTCAAAGACCTTCCGGATAATGTTAAGGACAGGCACAAGTCAGGGGATGGATACAAGAAAATATTAAAGACTTTATCAATGCCTAGAAGCACAGTGTTGTATATTATTAAGAAGTGGATGAAAGAGCCAGGGGGAAACTAGTCAGAGGGGCTACTAAGAGGCCCACAGCAACTCTGAAGCAGCTGCAGGAATTTATGACAAAGAGTGGTCATTGTGTGCATGTGACAACAATGTCACAAATTCTCCACAAATGTGGCTTGTATGGGAGGGTTGCAAGTAAAAAAAACACTCCTCAAGAAAGGCCACATGCAGTCACGACTGAGCTTTGCCATAACACACCTAGGAGATTCTGAGGCCACATAGAAAAAGGTGTTATTGTCAGATGAGACTAAAATTGAATTATTTGGCCTCAACACCACACAATATTTCTAGAGGAAATACAATACAACTCACTATCCAAATAAAACCATACCTACCGTAAAGCATGGAGGTGGTAATATCCTGTTATGGGGGTGTTTCTCTGTAGCAGGCACTGGAACACATGTCAGGATAGAAGGACTAATAGATGGGGCAAAATATCGTCAACTTATTGAGAAAAATCTGCTGCCCTCTGCAAAGAAGTTGTCAATGGGAAGAAGGTTTACTTTCCAACATGACAACGACCCAAAGCACACAGCAAAAACGACCACACAGTGGTTGAAGGAGAAAAGGGTGAATGTCCTTGCATAGCCTAGTCAGAGCCCAGACTTAAACCCCATTCAATATCTGTGGCATGACTTGAAGGTTGCAGTCCTCAAACAGTCACCAAATGTAACGGAAATGGAGCAGTTCTACAGAGAAGAGTGGGCAAATATTGAAGAGTCTAGATGTGCAAAGTTAGTAGAGACATATCCCAACAGACTAAAATCTGCAATTAAAGCAAAAAAGATGGTTCAACAAAATACTGACAGAAGGGGTAATCCCTTTTGCAACTCATTGATTCTGAATTTAAATTGACTTTATTTTTGCCTGACATGTTGGTGTTATATCTTTCACTTGGATGTTATAAGTTGCACTGAGTAATTACAACTGGATAAACAAAAAATGTGTCTGTTTTTATTTCAGGCTGCAAAGCAACAAAATGTGATTATTTTCAAGGGGAGTGATTCTTTTAGTACCCACTGTATGTAGAAATAATGGAATACTAACATTAATTTAATATACATTTTTATTGTGTCTTTACCAACTTGATCTTTTTTAGTAAAACTTTATTTTTTGCAAATAAATAAATACAAAAATAACCAAACACAACTAGATTTGATCTCATATTAGAAATTAGTTATTTTTTGGAAATAGTTATTATTTTGTATGGAACATAATATTTTTTATAGTTACCAAGGCCTAGATTTGGAGTTTGGCGGTAGCCGTGAAAACCAGCGTTAGAGGCTCCTAACGCTGGTTTTAGGCTACCGCCGGTATTTGGAGTCATTCAAAAAAGGGTCTAACACTCACTTTTCAGCCGCGACTTTTCCATACCGCAGATCCCCTTACGTCAATTGCGTATCCTATCTTTTCAATGGGATCTTTCTAACTCCGGTATTTAGAGTCGTTTCTGAAGTGAGCGTTAGAAATCTAACGACAAAACTCCAGCCGCAGAAAAAAGTCAGTAGTTAAGAGCTTTCTGGGCTAATGCCGGTTAATAAAGCTCTTAACTACTGTACTCTAAAGTACACTAACACCAATAAACTACCTATGTACCCCTAAACCGAGGCCCCCCCCACATCGCCGACACTCGAATACATTTTTTTAACCCCTAATCTGCCGACCGCCACCTACGTTATACTTATGTACCCCTAATCTGCTGCCCCTAACACCGCCGACCCCTATATTATATTTATTAACCCCTAACCTGCCCCCCACAACGTCGCAGCCAGCTACCCACAATAATTAACCCCTAATCTGCCGACCGCAAAGAGCCGCCACCTGAATTATATCTATGTACCCCTAATCTGCTGCCCCTAACACCGCCTACCCCTATATTATATTTATTAACCCCTAATCTGCCCCCCTCAACGTCGCCTCCACCTGCCTACACTTATTAACCCCTAATCTGCCGAGCGGACCGCAGCGCTACTATAATAAAGTTATTAACCCCTAATCCGCCTCACTAACCCTTTAATAAATAGTATTAACCCCTAATCTGCCCTCCCTAAAATAACCGACACCTAAATTAAATTATTAACCCCTAATCTGCCGACTGGAACTCACCGCTATTCTAATAAATGTATTAACCCCTAAAGCTAAGTCTAACCCTAACACTAACACCCCCCTAAATTAAATATAATTTTAATCTAACGAAATTAATTAACTCTTCTTAAATAAATTATTCCTATTTAAAGCTAAATACTTACCTGTAAAATAAATCCTAATATAGCTACAATATAAATTATATTTATATTATAGCTATTTTAGGATTAATATTTATTTTACAGGTAACTTTATATTTATTTTAACCAGGTACAATAGCTATTAAATAGCAAGAAGAGGTCCTCCATCCGGTAGAAGTCTTCATCCAAGCGGGGCAGAAGAGGTCTTCCATCCGATTGAAGTCTTCATCCAAGCGGAATCTTCTACTGTCATCCATCCGGAGCGGCAGCATCCTGAAGACCTCCGACGCGGAACATCCATCCTGGCCGACGATTGAACGACGAATAACGGTTCCTTTAAATGACGTCATCCAAGATGGCGTCCCTCGAATTCCGAGTGGCTGATAGGATTCTATCAGCCAATCGGAATTAAGGTAGGAATATTCTGATTGGCTGATGGAATCAGCCAATCAGAATCAAGTTCAATCCGATTGGCTAATGGAATCAGCCAATCAGATTGAGCTTGCATTCTATTGGCTGTTCCGATCAGCCAATAGAATGCGAGCTCAATCTGATTGGCTGATTGGATCAGCCAATCGGATTGAACTTGATTCTGATTGGCTGACTCCATCAGCCAATCAGAATATTCTGGTATCGAGAGTTGAAGTTGCGTTAAATATGCTCTACGCTCCTTTTTTGGAGCCTTACGCAGCCATTCTGTGGACTCTCAATACCAGAGTTATTTTAAAGGTGCGGCCAGAAAAAAGCCAGCGTTAGATACGCGGGTCGTTACCGACAAAACTCTAAATCTAGCCGTAAGTTTGTCTAAAACCACATTTATTATAACTAACTAATTGTAGATATACTGTATATAGAAAAAGAGGCAAACAGACGTGGACTCCTTTCTCAGTGTGTTTAGAGGAATATGGCTACACCTCACTGACAAAGCCCAATGAAGGCCAAAACGATCATCTGGGGTTGCTGTGTTCCTTATTTAGAGAGGAATTGCCTGGTATTTTGGTGCTGGACTGACCGTAATAGGCGGGATCAGACTGATATACTACAGGAATGTTCTACTCTGTGAAAAGCATTACTGGGCTAAAAGAATCTGCACCCAGGTGGTAAATTGCCATAGAACAAGCTAACAATGGTAATGAGCTAGTTGTTCATTCCTGTGAGTGCGTTCATTCCTCTGTATGTATTTAGCCTTCCTAAGGAAAAAAAGGGGCAACCAGACGTGGACTCCTTGCTCAGTGTGCTTTGAAGAATATGGCTATATCACTACCAGGGACTGATATGCTCCAGGAAAGTTCTTTTCATGCTGAGTTAATCAATATGCCCACAGCTGATCACAGTTGAAGGTCAAATGGCTTTGTGTGTGCCGTTGAGAATGTGATTAGCTACACCTGATTGAGTTTACAATTAATTTTAAGAGGGGGTGATCCTTTTTTTCCTAAGATATGGAGAGTCCACAATGTCATTCATTTCCTACTGGGAATATCACTCCAGGCCAGCAGAAGGAGGCAAAAAGTACCACAGCAAAGCTGTTAAGTGTCACTCCCCTACCCATAATCCCCAGTCATTCTCTTTGCCTCTGTCAATGGAGGAAGTGAAGTTTGGTGTCAGAAGAAATTAATTACTTTTTTGGGTACTTTTCCCTGCAAGCAAGTATTTGGGTTTAGCTGAGTCCACGTCAATCTCTTCAGTAGAGTAGTGGTGGCTTTTAAGCAGTTAGGAAGTTGTGAGATAGTCATTGCTTTGTTTCCTAACACATTGCTGCCCATGGTACAGAAAGCCAGAGTTGTTTACTCTGTTCTTTCTTTTTCTACAGCTAGACTGCAGGTAAGTGATTTTGTCTTCTAGGTCTTGGAGACTTACACTTCAGAAAAATATTTCATATGCAGTAGATGGGGACATTTTTAAAATCCTTTATACAGGATTTTCTTTGGCAGTGGGCAGGAACATTATGTATATTGAGACTAGGGGTTAATCTTCCCTTTATTGGGATGTTTTTCCTCTTTGGGCTAATGTTTTAGACAGGGATTCATGTATAAACTTAAAAATTGGTAGTTGGTTTTCTTGTTTGCTTAGCTAGAACAGGCTAACTGACAGACTGCTTGAGCATCTGTGTACATTTAGCTCTGGTGTTGTAGGCAGAGGGAAACGCGTGCCTTTTACTTGCTGCATATTTTTCTGAAGGCTTGGCCTCAATTTTCCTTAGCCTGGTTTATCAGGTTTCAGTCGGACAACATCACCTCAGTGGCATACATTAACCACCAGGGAGGAACTCGGAGCTCCTTAGCCATGAAGGAGGTGGCACGGATAATTCATAGGGTGGAAGCTCAAAATTGTTTTCTATCTGCCATCTACATTCCTGGAGTGGACAACTATGAAGCGGATTTCCTAAGCAGACAGACATTTCCTCCTGGGGAGTGGGCTCTCCATCCGGAGGTGTTCTTCAAGTAAACCCTCAAAGTTAGATCTAATGGTGTCTCGGCAGAATGCCAAGCTTCCAAGGTATGGTTCAAGGTCAAGAGATCTTCAGAATGCTCTGATAGATGCTCTGGCGGTCCCTTAGAATTTTGGTCTAGCATACCTGTTTCCTCCGTTTGCGCTCCTTCCACAAGTTATTGCTCTTATTAAACAGGAGAAAACATTGGTAATTCTTATAGATCCTGCATGGCCCCGCCAGATCTGGTATGCAGACCTAGTGAAGATGTCATCTCGGCCACCATGTAGGTTGGCTCTGAAGAAGGACCTTCTAACTCAGGGTTCATTCCTCCATTCAAATCTTGTTTCTCTGAAGATGACTGCTTGGAGATTGAACGCTTAGTTCTGTCTAAGCGTGGATTTTCTGAGTCGGTTATTGAGACCATAATCCAGGCTTGTAAGCCTCTTACTTGAAAAATGTAACATAAGGTATCACGTAAATACCTTTATTGGTGTGAATCTAAGGGCTATTCTTAGTAGGATTTTAGTAATTCCCCTAAAAAAGGGGATTTACGTTTGGGGACAGGTCAAAGTTTCCCAAAATATCCCAACAGGGTAGGCCTATGTATCCCTGGGGGGCAGTGCCTGATACCTGGTTAAATATCAAAGAAATATAAGGAAAGAAAAAGAGGTATCTTGTGGCACACTTAAATGGAAAACTTTATTTTCTATCTGATATTATAGAAAAGGCACTAAGGAAAAAATTAAAATATAACTTTTATTAATTTCTTTAAAACATTTTTATGACATGAAAACAAAACATATAAAATAGGGAGATTTGATGTTTTCAAAAGGTGTATCCCAAATGGTACTAAATTGTCATTTGTGAGTCACATAGGAACAGCTAGATAATTGCTGTTAATAAATAACCTCTATCAATCTGTATTTAATTTTCCTATTACCATGGGAATTTACTTATACTCATTAGTGTCAAATATCCCTAGAGATGATCTAAGTCATCAAACATAACTTGCTATGGGGGGTCAGTATTCTTAGAATTTTGTCTTTTCTCCAGGAAGGTCTGGAGAAAGGGTTGTCAGTCAGTTCTCTGAAAGGTCAGATTTTTGCATTATCTATTTTGTTACACAGACCCTGGTCAGAATCAGGCCTGTGTTTAAACCTGTTGCTCCTCCTTGGAGCATTCATCTTGTTCTTAAAGTTTTGCAGCAGGCTCCTTTTGAGCCAATGCATTCCACAGATATTAGGTTGCTATCTTGGAAGGTTTTATTTCTTATTGCTATCTCTTCTGCTCAGAGAATTTTGGAACTCTTGGCTTTGCAGTGTGATTCGCCTTACCTTATCTTTCATGCGGATAGGGCGGTTCTTCATATTGAATTGGAGTTTCTTCCTAAAGTGGTTTCGGATAGAAATATTAATCAGGAAATTGTTGTTCCTTCTCTCTGTCCCAATCCTTCTACTCATAAAGAACGTCTGTTGCACAACTTGGATGTTGTGCGTGCTCTAAAATTCTACCTACAGACGACTAAGGATTTTCGCCAGTCTTCTGCCCTGTTTGTTAGTTTCTCAGGAAACCGTAAGGGTCAAAAGGCTACTGCTACTTCTCTTTCCCTCTGGTTGAGAAGTATAATTAATTTGCTTATGAGACTGCTGGACAGCAGCCTCCTGAGAGAATTAAAGCTCATTCCACTAGGGCTGTCTCCTCTTCTTGGGCTTTCACAAATGAGGCTTCTGTGGAACATTTTTGCAAGGCTGCAACTTGGTCCTCTCTGCATACTTTTTCCAAATTTTCCAAATTTTATACTTTTGACTCGGCTGAGGCCTCTTTTGGGAGAAAGGTTCTTCAAGCGGTGATGCCTTCTGTTTAGGTCTGCCTGTCTTGTTCTCCCTCCCTGTTCATTCTGTGTCCTCTAGCTTGGGTATTGGTTCCCTCTTGTAATTGATGACGTTGTGGACTCTCCATATCTTAGGAAAGAAAACAAAATTTATGCTTACCTGATAAATTTCTTTCTTCTGGATATGGAGAGTCCACGACCCCACCCTTTATTAAGACAGTTATTATTAACAAAACCTCCGGCACCTCTACACCTTTGTGTTATTCCTTTTCCATTTCCCTTCGGTCGAATAACGGGATTATGGGTAGGGGTGTGACACTTAACAGCTTTGCTGTGGTGGTCTTTGCCTCCTCCTGCTGGCCAGGAGTGATTTTCCCACTAGTAATTGAATGACGTCATGGACTCTCCATATACGGAAATAAATAAATTTATCAGGTAAGCATAAATTTTGTTTTTCCAACTCAGTGATTCTGTTTTTGAATTGTCTTTATTTTTGCCTGACATGTTGGTGTTATATCTTTCATTTGGGTGTTATAAGTTGCACTGAGTAATTACAACTGGGTAAATAAAACATGTGTCTGTCTTTATTTCAGGCTGCAAAGCTACAAAAGGTGATTATTTTCAAGGGGGTGATTCTTTTCAATACCCACTGTAAGTAAAAAGAATTGAATACTAACATTAATTTAATATGCAATTTTATTGTGTCTTTACCTACTTGATATTTTTTAGTAAAGCTTTATTTTTTGCAAATAAATAAATGGAAAGAAAAACAACCAAACAAAACTAGATTTGATCTCAGATAACAAATTAGTTATTTTTTGGAAGTAGTTATTATTTTGTATGGAACATAATATTTTTTATAGTTACCAAGTTTGTCTAAAACCAAATTTATTATAACTAACTGTAGATATACTGTATATAGAAAAAGGGGCAACCAGACGTGGACTCCTTGCTCAGTGTGCTTGGAGGAATATGGCTACACCTCACTAATGAGGCCCAATGAAGGCCGAAATGATTGTCTGGGGTTGCTGTGTTCTTTGTTCAGAGAGGAATTGCCTGGTGTTTTGACGCTGGACTGACTGTAATAGGCGGGTTAAGACTGATATACTACAGGAAAGTTCTACTCTGTGAAAAGCTTTACTGGGTTAAAAGAAGCTGCACCCAGGTGGTAAATTGCCATAGAACAAGCTAACAATGGTATTGATTTAGTAGTTTGTTCCTGTGAGTGTGCTTTTCTCTGTATGTATATATATAGAATGGTAGCTGCAGGTGCATTCTCACTGACCAATATCTAATAAACCAGGGTGCTAGTCACAACAATAGCAAAACAAAAAATCTGCACTCACTGGATTTGAAGTGAATAAAAATCCTTTTAATTCAAAGTGACGTTTTGGGGCCTTCACCCCTTCATCAGACCACATGTGCATAAAACCAACAATAAATAGTTCTTAGACCCCTCACCCTGTGCAATAAAATGCCAAACAAGGTTGTCATGGCAACCCCCAACAGTGCTGTATAAACAAAACTGTGAAATAATTAGAAAACAACATTGTGCTTTATATAGTGCAACATACACAGTGCATAACGTCATATAAAGTGACAAATTAAGGGACAATGTACAACAATACCTTTAACTCAAACATGGGACAGAGTGTGTATCCTAGCTTATAGATATGGAAATGACCGGATGTACTTTTCTTACTGATTAGAGTGTATTGTATACATCGAAGTCATGGCGTATTTATGCCCCCAGTCTCTGTGCGTGATATCATAACACAGATTGGTCATTTGGCCGTTCCTCATTGGCGACCCAAAAACACATCTGTACTGGAGCTCAGTGTGGGGCCATCAAAGAACATCAAAAAACATGAAGCGATCACTGAAAAGGACAATGTGATATCCTTATTACTGGCACTAAATAGATCAAGGCATAAGGGGGTTAACCTGTCTATACATGGTGGCGTGTCATATGTGTGTTACAGTCACTAGATGGCATGCCAAAGTGAAAATGATAGGAGTGTGGTTACATGTTATGCGAAAAGCCAGGGACTGGCATCATAGCAGAAATACTAACTCCTCCTCTTGCTGTGTAAATACATAAAATATATAAATGTCAAAGGGAAATATAGATATCAATAGGTAGAGATACTACACATACTATCACTATCAACTGAATAGGTGGCACAGACAACCAGAAAAAAATGGAGTTCAAAAAAGTATACGGAAAAAAATTCAAAAATAGGGATTAAAATAATTGTAGAGGAACAAGTCTGTATCCTCTACAAACCACTGTGTAATATATAATGAATAAGAGTACCGTGATTTGAGAAGACTACCTATTTGCACACGAAGCCCTCATAGCAATTAATAACAAGACTAACTTAAGTGTTACATTGTGTCAAGTGATCCTAAAGCTTTAAAATATAATCAATACTTTTTCAGTGTACAAAAACTGTCTAGCTAGTAGAATCTAACAGGTATGGTATAAAGGCATATATTTTCGGGTAGATTCAATGTAAACAGACATACAATGTACTGATGCTGAACACACACAATATGGAAAATTCCCACTATGCATAAGTATTAGTTAATCATTGAGAAACACAAGCATATTTAACTGTGAAGTAGAAAGGCATTTCATGAAAACAATCATATATTATAGCAACAGACGTATTCTAGAAAGAGACGTTAATAAGAGGGGATGGTAGGAACAGATACTAATGTTGGAAGACTGGCAAATAGTAAACATGCTAATATTGAGTACAGAAAAGCATGTAAATACTTTACAAGAAACAATGCCAATCATTCTGTGCATTCAAACCTTTGGGGTGTATGATATCCAATTCATATATCCAACAAGCCTCTAAGGGGTAGATTTATCATAGCCATTCTCCTTTAATTCCGTCCAAAATAGCACATACGAACTGATCGTCATATTCATCAAAGCACTCTGCACCTATATGCGCAAATCTGAAAGAAACTTCTTCGCACTCCGCTTGCATTCGCCTAGGCGCACGGGGGCGCTCCTGATTGCAACAATATACATTAGTAATAGGCGTAATTTAACAGCCCGACCTAAAAATACAAATTTCGGCTTCAATTGCGTGTTGTATATTTCGCCATACAGACTGAGGCGAACACCATTATAATACATGCTTTAACATCTTGTGATGCAGTACTTTCTTCTTTTAACTAATTTTTCAAAGGCTCAGCGCCAAGAAGAGACTGTTATTGCCAGAAATTTGTGCTTCCACAGGCGCATATGGGTACCAACAGTTTTATATATATCGATATATTGATATATTTATTTTTGCAATCTTAAATTATCAACATATGGCAAAAACAGCACAAAACATTATATAATATAAATATATAAGCAAACTAGTTACCTAAAAAATGCTTTTTTAATAATCAAAACATGGCGGTGTAAATATTTGTTGGGATGTACTATGATACATAGGGAGGAAATAGGGAATAAATAGGGAGTAAATGCTTTTTCCAACAGGCGAAATTTATCAATATTACGTCCCAACTCGCCTGTGCAAAGTTATGTCTATTTTTTTATAAATTCAGGCACACATGTGCGCTTCTCTGGAGGCAAGCTGTGGCACAGTTACAGGCGAAGCACATACAGAGTTCGCCTAGCCTTTGATAAATCTAGCCCTAATTGTAAAAGATTTTTGTCCCTGTCACCTCCCCTCACCAAGGGGGGAACATGGTCAATCAGGGTGAACCTTAGGTCTTTTACTGTATGTCCATGTTCTATAAAATGTCTGGCAACTGGTTAATCACTTTTCTTCTTATCAATTGCCACCCGGATTGCACCTCTGTGATTGGTCATGCATTTTTTTTATGTCATCACTAGTTTTTCAATATAAAAATGACCACATGTGCAATTCAACATGTATATCACAAATTTCATGGTACACATAAGGTAATGCTTGATATGGTACTTCTTGTTAAGATGGGGATGTCTGAAGCTTTCTCCCTGTAGCATTGAGTTGCACGTAGTGCAGCAAGGGCACCTATAGCAACCCTTTTTAGATGGTTTCAGCCAAGTACTGGGCATATAACTTTGTGTGGGGTCATTCTTTATCAGGTAGTAACATAGACTCTTCCCTTTTCTGAAGCCCACCCTTGGTGGAGCGTGCTCCCTATATGGGAGTGTTGGGTCACTTGTGATGATTTCCAAATGTTCCTGCAATGTGTAACCCAATGTGTTCAATTGTGGAGTATATGTTGTAATAAAATGTAGACGTTTTTCAGAGATCTCAGTTTTTTTTGGTTCAATACATCTTCTTGTGTCAAATCCTCCACCGCTTCACTTGCCAACATATTCTCTTGATATGAACCGCTGTGTAATTTCTCCCAATTGTATTTTTCTTAGCTCGTCAAGAGAATTGTTCCTGACCACCCTCATTGTTTGTGCTTTAATTAGAGCTCTTGGGTGGCAGCTTTTGGTGTGCAAGATTGAGTTGCAGTCTGTAGGTTTTTTGTAGAGTGTAGTCCCCAGTTGATTATCATGTTTGAGAATCCTGATGCCTAAGAAGTCCATCTGAGAATTGTCAGAAGATATTTTTAATTTAATAGGACAGTTTAATGCATTGATTTCATTATGCCATCTTAATAGATGGTGTTCTTCTCCCCGCTATATGAGGAAGATGTTGTTGATGTAGTGACGATAGAAAACTATCTGATGGTTTTCATAAACTTGCATCACCTCTTCCTCAATAAACTCCATATAAAGGTTGGCAAATGAGGGTGCCATGTTAGATCCCATGGCTGTCCCTGTTAGTTGAAGGTAAAAAGATGTTTTAAAATTTGAAGTAGTTAAATTTCAAGCAGATGGAGATCAACTTGATAATGAATTCTGTAGGTGGACCTACGTATGGATATTTCCTTAGATATTTTGAGATTACTTCTATCTCCTCCTGGTGTGGAATCACTGTGTGGCTAATTGACGTCCATACTGACAAGGTAATCATCAACGGTTACACATACTTTGGTAGTCAAATCCTCTATGAGTGCCTGTGAATCACGCAAATATGATCTTATGTTGACCACATACGGTTGCAACAGATAGGCCACAAATATTGCAATGGGCTGTAGCATCGCAACCCTTGCCGAAACTATTGGGTGCCCAGGTGGTGATGTGGCAGTCTTGTGGATCTTTGGGATGGTATAGAGATTGGGTCTGACAGAATGCTTGACTGTCATCCATTCTTTCACATTGCTGTCAATCCATCCATTATGCCAAGCCTCATTTATGACGCCATCAATGTAGGTTTTGTACCAACCGTTCCTCATTGACGACCCAAAAACACAACCGTACTGGAGCTCAGTGTGGGGCCATCAAAGAACATAAAAAAACATAAAGTGATCACTGAGTAGGACATTGTGATATACTTATTACTGGCACTAAATCGATCAAAGCATAAGGATAAAAATCCTTTTAATTCAAAGTGACGTTTCGGGGCCTTCACCCCTTCATCAGACCAATATATGCATCAAACCAACAATACATAAATAGTTCTTAGACCCCTCCCCCTGTGCAAAAAAATGCCAAACAGGGTTGTCATGGCAACCCCTAACAGTGCTGTATAAACAAAACTGTGAAATCATTAGAAAACAACATTGTTCTATATATAGTGCACCATACACAGTGAATAACGTCATATAAAGTGACAAACTAAGGGACAATGTACAACAATACCTTTAACTCAAACATAGGCATGTGACAGAGTGTGTATCCTAGCTTATATATATTGAAATGACCGGATGTACTTTTCTTACTGAACAGAGTACATTGTATACATCGGAGTCATGGCATATTTTTGCCCCAAGTCCCTATGCGTGATATCATAACACAGATTAGCCATTGGGCCGTTCCTCATTGGCGACCCGATAACACATCCATTCTGGAGCTCAGTGTGGGGCCATCAATGAAGCAATCACTGAATAGGACAATGTGATATCCTTATTACTGGCACTAAATAGATCAAGGCATAAGGGGGTTTACCTATGTATACATGGCGGCGTGTCATCTGTGCATTACTGTCACTAGATGGAATGCAGAAATGAAAATTATATGGGCGTGATTACATGTTACGCTAACAGCAAGGGGCTGGCGTCATAGCAGACTTACTTATGATTAGAAAAATTAGAATCAAAAAGAATTGACCACAAACAGAATGCATTTAAGTAGCCATTCCCTCTCCCCTGGTAAATTTTAGAGCATCATATTTCCATGGGGTGGTGATTTGGTGATAATGTTTAAATTTAACTTTTATTAAAGGGACAGTCTACACCAGAATTTGTATTGTTTATAAAATAGATAATCCCTTTATTACCCATTCCCTAGTTTTGCATAACCAACACAGTTATATTAATATACTTTTAACCTCTGTGATTATCTCTGCAAACTGCCCCTTTATTTCAGTTCTTTTGACAGACTTGCAGTTTAGCCAATCAGTGCCTGCTCCCAGATAACTTCATGTGAACGAGCACAGTGTTATCTATATGAAATACATGAACTAACACCCTCTAGTGGTGAAAAACTGTTAAAATGCATTCTGAAAAGAGGTGGCCTTCAAGGTCTAAGAAATTAGCATATGAACCTCCTAGGTTAAGCTTTCAACTAAGAATACCAAGAGAACAAAGCAAATTTGGTGATAAAAGTAAATTGGAAAATTGTTTAAAATTACATGCTCTATCTGAATCATGAAAGTTTATTTTGGCCTAGACTGTCCCTTTAAAGGATATTAAAACTAAAAGGAATTAAAACACAAATAGAATACGGACAAATAACAGGATAATATATTGGTTTTAAGGGAATCAGAGTCTATATTGCTCTAGGGTTGTACAGTTGTAAGGATATGTAATAGTGTGAACCCACTGCAGTATACTTGGCTTTTATCCATCAGTAATATAAAGGTATATTCCTTTTAGTTTTTTGTATAGTTCACAGGATTATACTTTTGTAGCTTAATAAGGATACACTCTGATAATTTATGAGTTAGTAAGCAGTTAATTATTACAAATTCTATAGTCGCAATGAGCTTTATGATAAGAAAGTGTGCCTATTCAAAATGCAAATTTATTGCAGGACTTGCTTTCCCTATAATTGAGTAAATATTAGCAGAATGTTGGATAATATAATAATACTAACTTGGAAAATCCAAGTTTTTCACAGATATTGCTGTCTTTTTGCTTGAATGAGATTGTCTAAATTGCTAATGATATAAATATGTATATTTCAATACTAATCATATGAATTTATTAGATTATTAGTGTTGAAATTGTATGGTTGAAGATTCAGCAATTTCTCTTAAGATTGCTAGGGGGTTATCAAGTTTCAAAGGAGGCACTATAAATTGTTTATATAATTCTCAATTTAAACATAACTTGCTTCCTTTTTTCTTAAGATCCCCTGACTTGATACTTAGTATGAATGTTACAACCAACAATAGCTTACAATAGTGTGTTCTATGTATCAGTAATTTCACAGCACTGGATAACATTTCCTACGTAATTACTAATATAAAAGAGATCGTAATTTAACAGTGCTTGCACTTGCTTGTACTTTTGAATTAAGTTTAAATCGTGTGATTATCACATATACCTCATATAGACTATCAAAATGTTTTGTGATTATAGGTAATAATAGTCTATTTGAAGTTACTGTATAAAGTTAGATTCATTTGAGATTACTTCATACAAAGTTTTTATAATTGCTCTGGCAACGCTTTGTAACTGTTTGTGGAACATTGCTGATATCTATAGTACCTGAAAGTTGCAAGAGACTTAAGCTAGTCTCATATATTAGGAGTAAGCAACACATCACAGTTAGTTTAAATATGATCCATGTAAGTAATCTGAAGATTGCGTGATAGTGTTTTTCTTTATCTATTTACAATCATCACTCGGTTGTTCTTATTTGAAATTACTCTCGATTTTCTATTATTTGGGTGTTTGTTATTTAAATCCTTTTGAGCCTATTGCGAGTTGTCACTGAATTAGTTACTACTCGTTAGTTTTCAGCGGTATTTAGAGTTTAAATATTAACGCCTTGTAACCGTTATGCTTTAGCTGTATCCTCTCTGAGCTGTATAGGTCCAGGCTCGTGAGTAGTATTAATAACATTTCTAAATCATCCCAACCAAATGTACACTTTATAATTTAGTGAAATTGACTTGTTTTGGTGTCACATCTATTTGGAAACGCTTAAAATAAGTAAGGAGTTGAGAAAAAAATTCAACAGCCCTCCCTTAACATGTTTTGCCGTTTCAGATTTCGGCTTTTTCAAAAGTGGATACATCTAAAGTATAGATATCAGCACTGTTCCACAAACAGTTACAAAGTGTTGCCAGAGCAGTTATAAAAACTTTGTATGAAGTAATCTCAAATGAATCTAACTTCAAATAGACTATTATTACCTATAGTATAAGTGAGGGTGCGGGTGGTGCCTGTGGGCTATCTGTTTAAATAATGACCTTATTGAAGTGGAAATATATTCAATGATGGCCTTATTGAAGTGGAAATAAATTCAATCTATGTTATTCTAACATACAAATAACACTGAGAGCTCTAGTTGTCACCATTCAGAACATCTTGGGTTTATAAAAAACAATAAGATATTTTAATAGCACAATTTAAAAAACAATTTTTAAAAACAGTTTTAAAACAAAATTACTGACACCGGTGTCAAATTTTAACACTTTGTTAGCAGTTTTTGTAATTAATTAAGTGCACTTTTGTTCCTCTGCAGCTTAATACTTAATTTTAAAAAGACTTGATTCTCATATGAAGGCAGTCTATGTAAATAGCAAATCTTTAAGTGTGAGGCTTGTCGGTGTAAAGTTAAGTCCTGCAACAATTTCAGGAGTTGCTGTTACAGTATTTAGACCATAGAAAGTTGTTGTATCTATGCAGCACCTGTTTGTATACGTTGCACCTTTCAAGTCGAAAGAAATATAGGTTCTTCAGTGATTGTGTAGTACTCACTATTTCTTCAGCATCCTATGCCAGTCTGCACGTTCCTGTGCTTAGATGATGCGTGTTGGTAGTGACCAATTGTTGACGGTTTCTTAGAGTGTGCACTCTTTGAATAAACTTGTAAGTCTTCAAACTCCTACCGCTCCGTTCTTGGAAGTATTTTCAATGCTGCGGTTATGGGAGTCAATCCAGAGTCTCAGTTCAGGAGCCAGCAACAGCTGCACAGAAAGTAAATGGGGGAGGGGAACAAAGGTCAATTCCTTTGTTCCCCTCCCCCATTTACTTTCTGTGCAGCTGTTTCAGTTTAAGTTCATGAGACAACACCCCTTTGAGACAACACTTTCTTATTATAAAGTTTATTGCGACTATAGAATTTGTAATAATTAACTGCTTACTAACTCATACATTATCAGAGTGTATCCTTACCAAGCTACAAAAGTGTAATCCTGTGAACATACAAAAACCTAAAAGGAATAGACCTTTATATTACTGATGGATAAAAGCCAAGTATAGACAATATAATATATACTTGGTCAACTCCAAATATATCTATCCTGTACACTGCAGTGCGTTCACACTATTACATATCCTTACAACTGTACAACCCTAGAGCAATATAGACTCTGATTCCCTTAAAACCAATGTATTATCCTTATATGTCTGTATTCTATTTGTGTTTTTAATTCCTTTTAGTTTTAATATCCTTTAATAAAAGTTACATTTTAACATTATCACCGAATCACCACCCCATGGAAATATGATGCTCTAAAATTTACCAGGGGAGTGGGAAGTACTACTTAAATGCATTCTGTTTGTGGTCAATTCTTCTTTTTGACTCTAATTTTTCTAAAGTTTGCCTATGCATGAGCACTCCAGCCGACAATAAATAAATATTAATTAATACTAATATTAATTAATATTAATTAATAAAAGTAACCAGATGAAGGCATCCACTCGTTGCAATTTTGTTTTGTTACTTATGATTAGACTCAAAAGCTTCTATTTCCATTTTGGTTTTTTTTTCCAACAACGCTCTGACCTCTTCCACCACCAACAAGATCAGATCCAATCAGCATTTGTTTAATACTGCACACCAGCGTTTACAGAAATCTGGGTTGTTTCTACCTATAGTAGTTACGTTCTTGACCCTCAAGATCCTGGGAATCAGTTTTTTCTGCTTTATTCAGAAAGATAGATTCCATGAAATTGCAGGTCAATTTCCTTCTTTTTTTAACTTCAGTTCCTGTAAGTAGACCATTTGGGCATCATCCTCCAGTGTTACTGGGACCTCTGCCTCAAATAGATTTCTTGCTGCATCAATGTCTGTTAGGGTCAGAGTATCTGTCCCCTCTGTCTCAATAAGTATAGGTGGAACACTCTGGGATATTGTAGCCTCCTCCATGTTATCAAATTTGCTGGTGAATGAGTAAGGGTGTATAGTCCAAAGAATGATGCACTAATGGTGTAGTGAAAAAACAGTGCGGGTGTATGACAGTGAGATGGGTCCAAACCGTTTCAAAGGGTGGTGCAACTAGAAATTGTTTTAGAATGGTAGCTGCAGGTGCACTCTCATTGACCACTAGCTCACTGATTCATGGGCACTCATAGAGGATTTGACTAATAAAGTATGTGTAACCGTTGATGACTACCTTGTCAGTATGGATGTCAAAAGCCTCTACACAGTAATTCCCCACCAGGAGGGGATAGAAGTAATCTCAAGATGTCTGAGGAAATATCCATACATAGGTCCACCTACAGAATTCATTATCGAATTGATCTCCATCTGCTTGAAATTAAACTACTTCAAATTTGAAACATCTTTTTACCTCCAACTAACAGGGACAGCCATGGGATCTAACATGGCACCCTCATTTGCCAACCTTTATATGGAGTTTATAGATGAAGAGGTGATGCAAGTTTATGAAAACCATCAGATAGTTTTCTATCGTCGCTACATAAACGACATCTTCCTCATATGCCGGGGAGAAGAACACCATCTATTAAGATGGCATAATGAAATCAATGCATTGAACTGTCCTATTAAATTAAAAATATCTTCTGATAAGTCTTAGATGGACTTCTTAGACATCAGGATTCTCAAAGAGGATGAACAACTGGGGACTACACTCTACAAAAAACCTACAGACCTCAACTCGATCTTGCACACCAAAAGCTGCCACCCAAGAGCGCTAATTAAAGCAAAACCAAAAGCACAAATGCTGAGGGTGGTCAGGAACAATTTTCTTGATGAGCTCAGAAAAATACAGTTGGGAGAAATGACACAATGGTTCATATCAAGAGAATATTAAAATGAGGACATCGTGTTGGCAAGTGAAAAGGTGGTGGATTTGACACAAGTAGATGTATTGAACCAAAATAAAACAGAGATCTCTGAAAAACGTCAACATTTTATTACAACATGTACTACACAATTGAACACAATGGGTTACACATTGCGGGAACATTGGGACATCATCATCACAAGTGACCCAACACTCCCCTATAGGGAGCACGCTCCACCAAGGGTGGGCTTCAGAAAAGGGAAGAGTCTACATGAATACCTGATGAAGATGGACCCCACACAAAGTTATATACCCGGTACTTGGCTGAAACCATCTAAAAAGGGTTGCAACTACATGCAACAGGGAGAAAGCATAAGACATCCCCATTTTAACAAGAAGTACCATATAAAGCATTACCTTACGTGTGGCACACAATTTGTGATATACATGTTGAATTGCACGTGTGGCCTTTTTTATATTGGAAAAACTAGTGATGACATCAAAAAATGCATGGCCAATCACAGAAGTGCAATCCGGGTGGCAAATGATAAAAAGAAAAGTGATCAACCAGTTGCCAGACATTTTATGGAACATGGACATCAGGTTAAAGATATAAGGTTCACCCTGATTGACCATGTTCCCCCCTTGGTGAGGGGAGGTGACAGGGACAAAAAGCTTTTACAATTACACGCTTGTTGGATATATGAATTGGATACCATACACCCCAAAGGTTTGAATTCACAGAATGATTGGCATTGTTTCTTGTAAAGTATTTACATGCTTTTCTGTACACAGTATTAGCATGTTTACCATTTGCCAGTCTTCCAACATTAGTATCTGTTCCTACCATCCCCTCTTATTAACGTCTCTTTCTAGAATACATGTCTGTAGCTATAATATATGATTGTTTTCATGAAATGCCTTTCTACTTCACAGTTAAAAATACTTGTGTTTCTCAACGATTTTAACTAAAACTTATGCATAGTGGGAATTTTCCATATTGTGTATGTTCAGCATCAGTACATTGTATGTCTGTTTACATTGAATCTACCCGAAAATATATGCCTTTATACCATACCTGTTAGATTCCACTAGCTAAACAGTTTTTGTACACTGAAAAAGTATTGATTATATTTTAAAGCTTTAGGATCACTTGACACAATATAACACTTAAGTTAGTCTTATTATTGATTGCTATAAGGGGTCGTGTGCAAATAGGTAGTCTTCTCAAATCACGGTACTCTTATGCATGCGATATTACACAGTGATTTGTTTTCCATTTAAAAGGATACACACTTGTTCCTCTACAATTATTTTAATCCCTTTATTTTTTATTTTTTATGTATACTTTTTTTAACTCATTTTTTTCTGGTTGTCTACGCCACCTATTTAATTGATAGTGATAGTATGTGTAGTATCTCTACCTATTGGTATCCAAATTTCCCTTTGACATTTATATATTTTATATATTTACACAGCAAGAGGAGGAGTTAGTATGTCTGCTATGATGCCAGCCCCTGGCTTTTCGCATAACATGTAACCACGCCCCTATCATTTTCATTTCGGCATTCCATCTAGTGACTGTAATGCACAGATGACACGCCGCCATGTATACACAGGTAAACCCCCTTATGCCTTGATCTATTTAGTGCCAGTAATAAGGATATCACATTGTGCTATTCAGTGATCGCTTCATTGATGGCCCCACACTGAGCTCCAGTACGGATGTGTTTTCGGGTCGCCAATGAGGAATGCCCAATGGCCAATCTGTGTAATGATTTTACGCATAGAGACTTGGGGCATAAATATGCCATGACTCTGATGTATACAATACACTCTATTCAGTAAGAAAAGTACATCTGGTCATTTCCATATCTATAAGCTAGGATACACACTATGTCACATGCCTATGTTTGAGTAAATTTATGTTTGAGTTAAATATATTTTACCGTTACCACTTTAGAACTATAGAATAATTGTGTCACGATTATACCTCTAGTATAGTATTGTTCGTTACACGCCATTGAACTTTACTTTTTGACTATACCACCCCACGGCATTAATAAGTATTTATGGGTTATATTTTTCATTTTCTCTAAAAGTACATTATATCCTTTCACACATCCAACCCTCCCCCCTTCCCTCTCAGATTGCATCACTGCCATTTATATACAATTGATACACCTTCCCCTCACATCCTAGACATTGTATTTTATCTAACACACTATATCATCACTTTATTGTTACTTTATCATCACTTGTTATAGACTTTATATCTATACACAGATATTTACCTGGGCTAATATAAGCTATATCCAATTTTCTTAGTACATTCTTTTTTCTTTGAGGTTTTTTCCAGTTTCTATCCTCTCTTAGGCTAGGACACTTTTTAATACTACTAACTTGTTCTATGAGTATTCTATAATATCTGTGACACCATTATCTAGTAATTCTTTATTTCTACTTTCTCTAGTATACTTAATCATCAGTATAGAGGTGATAGTTGAAACCTTAACTGTTGATGAGTTTACCCAGTGAAGAAGTATTAATAGAGAAGAGTAGAGGACCCAGGACAGAGCCTTGATGTACTCCAATAGACAAAGGCAATAGAGAGGAGGAGTCACCAGCAAAAGAGACGGAGAAGAATCTGTTAGAGAGATAAGAGTGAATCCAGGAGAGGGCAGTGTCATACAGCCCAAGAGAGCTGAGAGTCCATAGAAGAAGGGGATGGTCAATAGTGTCAAAGGCAGCAGAGAGGTCAAGTAAGATGAGTATAGATTATTAGCCTTTGTTTTTAGCAGAAAGGAGATAGTTTGTAACCATGGTGAGGGCAGTCTCAGTTGAGTGTTTGGGGATGGAAGCCAAATTGCAGGGGGTCAAGCAATGAGTTGGAGGACAGGAAGTGGGTTAGGTGATCAAAAGCTAGTTTTTCAAGGATTTTTGAAGCTAGCGGGAGCAGTGATATGAGGCGGTAGTTTGCAGGAGAGTTAGAGTCAAGGGAGTGTTTTTTGAGGATGGTGGTGACCTTTGCATATTTGAAGGAGGCAGGGAATGAGCTGGTATAAAGGCATAGGTTGAATATATGAGTAAGAGCCGGAGTGAGGGTGGGAGACAGAGAAGGTATTAGATGTGAAGGAATAGGGTCAAGTGGGCAGGTATTGAGGAAGACAATAGGGAAGCCACTTCACTCTCAGTGGTTGGGAGGAGGGTACAAAGAGTGGCAGAGGGGGTGACTGGGAGTGAAATTGAAAGATTGCTGGCTTGTGATGGAATGTTTCTTCGGATGGTAAGTGTTTTATTGAAAAAGTACACTGATTCTTTATGTGCGTTAACCCAACATGAGTTATCTTAAAGAAATAGTCTAGTTAAAATTAAATTTCATGATTCAGATAGAGTGTGCAATTTTAAGCAACTTTCTAATTTACTCCTATTATTAATTTTTCTTCATTCTCTTGGTATCTTTATTTGAAAAAGTAAGAATATAAGCATAGGAGCAGGGCCATTTTTGGTTCATAACCTGGGTAGCACTTTCTGATTGGTGTCTTAATGTAGCCACCAACCAGCAAGCGCTACACAGGTGCTGAACCAAAAATGGGCCGGCTCCTAAGCTTATATTCAAATCAAGATACCAAGAGAACAAAGAAAAATTGATAATAGGAGTAAATTAGAAAGTTGCTTAAAATTGCATGCTCTATCTGAATCCTGAAAGTTTAATTTTGACTAGACTATTCCTTTAAGGTAAATTATGTATTTATTAAATAGAAAATATTGAAAAATATTAATAATTAATGTAAATTATTATAGATGTACAAAAAAATTATAAATAATCCATAGAATATATATATATACTGGGCTAAAAGAAGCTGCACCCAGGTGGTAAATCGCCATAGAACAGGCTAACAATGGTATTGAGCCGGTTGTTCGTTCCTGTGAGTGTTCTTCTCTGTGTGTGTGTATATATATTCAATATTTCCATAACATGACTTAAGATAATTCTTCATGTGCTCTAACCTGACACAGAGTTAGATTTAAAGTGCAAAAACAGGAGTGCACTACATATATTTTACATTTCAATGTTCTACACATAGAAAAGTATGTAATTTGCATTATTAAATATATATTTATATACATATTTGATAATGTTAATGTCAAATATATATCTATACCTATATATATAGGAATATATATATACAGTATCTCACAAAACTGAGCACACCCCTCACATTTTTGTAAATATTTTTTTTTTTTTCATGTGACAACACTGAAGAAATTACACTTTGCTACAATGGAAAGTAGTAAGTGTACAGCCTGTATAACAGTGTAAATTTGCTGTCCCCTCAAAATAACTCAACACACAGCCATTAATGTCTAAACCGTTGGCAACAAAAGTGAGTACACCCCTAAGTGGAAATGTCCAAATTGGGCCCAATTAGCCATTTTCCCATCCCAGTGTCATGTGACTCGAAAGTGTTACAAGGTCTAAAGTGTGAATGGGGAGCAGCTGTGTTAAAATTTGGTGTTATCGCTCTCACACTCTCTCATACTGGTCACTGGAACTTCAACATGGCACCTCATGGCAAAGAAATCTCTGAGGATCTGAAAAAAGAATTTTTGCTCTACATAAAGATGTCCTAGGCTATAAGAAGATTGCCAAGATCCTGAAACTGATTTGCAGCACGGTGGGCAAGACCATACTGCGGTTTCACAGGACAGATTCCACTCAGAACAGGCCTCACCATGGTCGACCAACTAGGTTGAATGCACGTGCTCAGCCTCATATCCAGAGGTTGTCTTTAGGAAATAGACATATGAGTGCTGCCAGTATTGCTGCAGCTGTTAAAGGGTGGAGGGTCAGCCTGTCAGTGCTCAGACCATACACTGCACACTGCATCAAATTGATCTGCAATGCATGGCTGTCATCCCAGAAGAAAGCCTCTTCTAAAGATGATGCACAAGAAAGCCTGCAAACAGTTTACTGAAGACAAGCAGACTAAGGACATGGATTACTGGAACCGAGATAAACTTATTTAGTTCAGATGGTGTCAAGCGTATGTGGTGGCAACCAGGTGAGTAGTACAAAGACAAGTGTGTCTTGCCTACAGTCAAGCATGGTGGTGGGAGTGTCATGGTCTGGGCCTGCATGGGTGCTGCCGGCACTGGGGAGCTACAGTTAATTGAGGGAACCATGAATACCAACATGTACTGTGACATACTGAAGAAGAGCATGATCCCCTTCCTTCATAGACTGGGCTGCAGGGCAGTATTCCAACATGATAACGACCCCAAACACACCTCCAAGACAACCACTGCCTTGCTAAAGAAGCTGTGCGTAAAGGTGATGGACTGGCCAAGCATGTCTCCAGACCTAAACCCTAGTGAGCATCTGTGGGACATACTCATACGGAAGGTGGGGGAGTGCAAGGTCTCTAACATCCACCAGCTCTGTGATGTCATCATGGAAGAGTGGAAGAGGACTCCAGTGGCAACCTGTGAAGCTCTGGTGAACTCCATGCCCAAGAGGGTAAAGGCAGTTCTGGAGAATAATGGTGGCCACACAAAACTTGGACATTTCCACTTAGGGGTGTACTAACTTTTGTTACCAACGGTTTAGACATTAATGGCTGTGTGTTGAGTTATTTTGAGGGGACAGTAAATTTACACTGTTATACAGGCTGTACACTTACTACTTTAGATTGTAGCAAAGTGTCATTTCTTCAGTGTTTTCACATGTGTGTGTATATCTATCTATCTATCTATCTATCTATATATAGATAGATAGATAGATAGATAGATAGATAGATATAGATATATATATATTTATTTAAAATAAAAATAACATTTTCCGGTGTGTAATGAACATTGGAATGTGAAATATTTACAGTAAATACACAGTAAAACAAATGATTAAATATATATATATATATATATATATATATATATATATATTAAAATACAAGCGAAATGTCGAAAGAAGTTCAGCGCTGCAAACACGTGGAATACAAATACAATGTTACTATGTCAAATATACTAAATGTCTTTCAGATGTGATAGACAAATGTTCTATCTATCCCACTGGTTCTATATGAACCGATATAAGACAAAGTCCGGTGAATATAAAAGTTCAACAATAGTAGTGCAATGGTTTGAATTGATAATACTAGGTGGAACTCAAATTACAACAATTGCAACAATGATGCTGGGGGATAAGTGGTATACCCTTACCAGAGGGTACCTCAATCTTATGAGGTAATGTCAGCGCGTCTGTTTGGATTCTCTCCAGTCAGTCTTGGATTTTCCTCCTGTGTGTGAAAAGATCCAGGTCTTTACATTCGTGCCGACTTGTGTATGGTGCTTTCAATCTAGGAACTTCCTTGTTCTTTATATCACTGGCTTGGTGTCTCCTCGTAGTATGGTGGTTCTGTCTGGACCTTGGCTCTCACCGTATTTAGAGGGACAAAGCAAAGAAAAGGAAAGAGCACATAGCGTGATACTGTATAATAAAAATTTATTACATACAAGAATGAGATAAGAAATACACTCACATTCAACAACCTCAATCCTTATGAGGTAAGTAAGAACTTGTACATATATTTTTATACACCTTACACAGGTGTTACTATGCCCGGTATCGTTATAGATCACCTGGTGGTGGTTTAGACTTCACTCAGTGTGGATTGTTAGAGTTAAAACAGTAGAATAGGATACTGGAGGTTGAAAGGGTCTGTCGCCAGGTATCGTGACAGTTCACTTAGTGGTGATTTGCACTTGATTCAGTGTAGACTGTTCGAGTTGAAAACAGTAATGATAGATTGGGATACTAGAGCTTGATATGACCTGTTGCTGATAGAGTTACAGCAGCTACGGTCTCAGTTATACAATAAAAGAGACTATATAGAGACTGAGAGCCTATCCCTCAGATTTATAACACTGGTCAATATTGTGTTGACCCGTCTAACCGGCAGAGTAAAACCGGAATAAATTGAATGTATCAGAGCCTACTATGTGAGGTAGGTTAAGGCTGCTGTTTTGTCAGAACCTATCTTGTAATTAAGTAGGCAGGTCAGTGTTTGCAACTTCGTTAGCCAAATCAGTGGCTTGGTGTATAATGCGCTGATTATGTGTATATGTGGGTGAGAATAAAATGCCAAAAAAAAGCAAAGTATCAAAACTCCAACTACTGTTGTATAAATAGTGGAGAGATAGCACTCTAGGACGTGCCTCTAGTGTCGGTCAAATAGACGAGCCGTGTGAGTATCGTCAGGGACCGCTGTGAGTCACTGTGCAGATGTCAGCCGCTTCGGAAACAAAGAACAAAGCCACTCTCAAATATCGTAATCCTTACGCGTTTCGAAGCGTGCAAGATGCTTCTTCATCAGAGGGAGTTTGTGGCTTGTTTGCAGAAGTGGCTGAAATTTAAAGGGCTGTGAGTGGGCGTCTTGGTTCCGACTGACGTAGTACGTCATAGCGTTTGCGGCTGCGACGTGACAGAGACTCACGTGTTGTCTTGGAAACAGATTTTGTATATATGAATTCCTTATGTGTGCGGACTTGGTTGATAAATAAAATTGTATTTTTCAACTGGGTAGAGAAAGGGAAAATATATAATTATTTATTATTGGTATATATTATTCCATCGAAATGGTTGTGTCCTGGGTCTTATAAGTGAAGTCTTAAATGAAATGCGATATTCTAAAAAGCGCTTGTATAAATTGCTTAATAGAGACTCACTCATTTTCTTCCAGCCAGGTGTGAGTGTATACATAAAACCATAATCATTGGTCTTAATGTGTTACTATGGGGGTTTATTAAAATTAAAATTGAAATTACATTCTAGTGGCCGGCTGCCCGATTAATGTTTGAGCCTGTATAAAAACTTATTCTACTTTTTCTCCTTTTTTCCCTATTTTGCGAATGCCTTTGATAGAGGAGTTGGAGGAATGTTCTATCATTTCTATAAGAATAAAAAACTAGAATAATGGGAATAACCATTGTCAGAGATGGAAGGAGGGTTTTTTTTTAGGAAATTGTTAGACCTATGGGGAGTGTATAATATGTTAAACTATACCAACCCCCCTTGCCAAACTCTGAACACAAATACCATAATTACAGTATTTGTGTAGTAAGAGATAAAAATATGCTGTCGAACTGATCAGAAAAAGATAATAATCGGGATGTGACCCCTTGTGAGAAATGGACAGCATAAAGTTACTAGTTAAAAGTTTGTTTGTTTTGGATTGAAAGAGTACTGGTTTAAAATATGGTTAATGTTACTGTTTATAGGAAAGCAGCTAGATCTATATCTTCATTCATACCCCTTGGGGTCATGGTGCCCATATAGTGTATCCAGTATGATTCTCTTTGTCTTAATTTTTGAAATCTGTCTCCCCCTCTATCTGGGGCCAAAACCTGTTCAAGAATAGTGCCCTTTAGAAGTGCAGGGTTTTGTTGATGGAAATACTTGAAATGTCTGGATAGGCTATGATCTTTATATCCTTCTTCGATGTTTTTCAGATGTTCCAATAGGCGAGTTTTGTAAGTCCTTTTCGTGCGCCCGATATATTGGAGTTTACATGGGCATTCCAATAGATATACCACAAAGCTGGTTTTACAGTTAGTGAGTCTGTTGATATTGCATTTCTTATGTGGAAATGTACGAGACTGTACTATTTTGGTGGGTTTCTTTGGGTCATATGCATGTTCACATCCCTTGCAATTCAGGCGGTTACATTTGAAGAAACCTTTTCTTTTTGCTGTTAACCAATTTTCTCCAGACTTCTTTTTAATTTGAGTGGGGGCCAGCATTTGTTTAAAATTTAGATTTTTCCTAAAAATTATTTTTGGTGCTGGACCAATGGCATTTTTCAAGAGTTTGTCCTGCTGTAATATTGGCCAAAATTTTCTTAGGATCTTTTTAATCTCTGGAGCCGCTTCATTGTATGTTGTGATCAACGAGATCTTTTGAGGTTTATAAGAGTTATTTTTTGATTGACCTTGTAATAAATTTTTTCTTTCTAATTGTCTCACTTTTTTTCGGGAATTCTCAATCAATTTTTTTGGATATTTCTTTTCGATAAATTTAGTTTTCAAGATGTCTGATTCAGTGTTGTAATCTTGTATCTTGGAACAGTTCCTTCGCACTCTTTGGAACTGTCCGAACGGGATGTTATTTATCCATGGTCGATAATGACCACTCTCGGCTCTTAAATAGCCATTGCAGTCAGTTTCTTTTGTGTATAATTTTGTTAGAATCTCTTCATTTTCGTGGAATAACACTAGATCTAGATATTCTATACTTGTATCTGAGATTTTAGATGTAAATTTCAGATTATAGATATTTGTGTTTAGGTAATTGATGAATTCACTGATAGTTTTTTCGTCTCCTTCCCATATGACCACGATGTCATCAATATACCTTCCCCACCAAATCACATTATGCTGGAAAGGGTTGTTGGTATAAATGTATGCTTTTTCCCATTCCCCCATGTAGAGGTTTGCATAGCTGGGGGCCATAGTGGTCCCCATAGCTGTCCCACTGATTTGTAGAAAAAATCTGCCATCAAAAAGAAAATAGTTTTTTTCAAGGACAAACCTAATGCTATCCAGGATGAACTGTTGATGTATATCTGTCAGGGATGTCTCTTTTAATACTTGTGACATTGTCTGTATTCCCAAATTGTGCGGAATACAAGTATATAAGGAAGACACATCTAGTGTCATCCATTTGTATGTGTTTTTCCATTCCCTTTGTCCCAATTTTGAGATTAGATCCGTGGAATCTCTTATGTATGAGGTTAATTTTGGAACCAAAGGTTTCAAGAAATAGTCAACATATTGTGATAATCTTGCAGTCAGGGAGTCAATTCCTGACACGATCGGACGTCCTGGTGGGTTTTGCTGGTCCTTGTGTATTTTTGGCAGGTGGTAAAAGATTGCCTTCCTGGGATGTTGGTGGGTTAAGAATTTTAATTCATTTGTGTTGAAAAGTTTGTTAAACTGTGCAGTGTCTAAAAGAGAGTCATATTCTTTTAGGAAAGACTCCGTAGGGTCTCCTCTAAGTTGGACGTATGTAAGAGGATCATTCAGAAGTCTATATGCTTCTTTGATATAGTCAGTTTTATTCTGGATGACCAGACCCCCTCCTTTATCTGCTTCCCTTAGGATAATGTCATCCATATCCATAAGAGTTTTTAGGGCCTCTTTTTCTTTTTTGCATAAATTATCATGTCTGATTTTGAAGTTTGTACAGAGGTTGTCTAGTTCTTTGGTTACTAGATCATTAAATGTTGGAATGAAGTTTCCTTTGGATTGTGTCGGATAGAAAATGGATGAAGGTTTTAGATTAGAGTTATTGTTCGTGTTGATAATAACATCTTCTGGGTTATTGTCATTATTGGAGTATAATTCTTCCAGAATGTTAAGTGTTTCGTAGTCCATTTCTTCTAGTTGTTCTCTCACATTCGTGTTGTCTTTTACTTTGATTTTTTCAAAGTGTCTACAGAGGGTGAGTTTGCGGATGAACTTGTTGAAGTCAATAAATAAAGTAAATGGATTTGGGCCTCTTGTAGGTGCGAAACTGAGGCCTTTGGATAATATTTCTAGTTGTATATTAGAGAAGTTACTGCTGGAGAGGTTAAATATTTTTAGAAATCCCTCTCCTGTTTTCCTCTCTTTGGGGTTCTCGGCACTTCGTTTCTTCCTTCTGGATTCCACCAGCCCTCTTCCTCTTCGTCCTCTTCTGGTCCTTTTCTTTTTCTGTTTTGGTCCCTGGACCATTGTGGTCTGAGGTTTACTTCGTAATTTGTGGATTCTATCCTGTTTCTTTTTGGTATCTCTGTAGTATTTTGTCTGATTTGTGGATGATGGTAGCCTGTCCATTCTTCCTCTAAAAAATTCCGTTTGTATTCTCCGTTATTATGTGTTCTATACATATTGTCTTCTTGTCTGTGTGTGGTATACCCACTCGGACCTGGATTCGAATTTCTCCAGTCACGTTCAGGATTTGTCTGGTATCTATGTTTCTGGTTTTGGTATTGTTGGTATGTAGTTTCTTTCTTATTGTGTACATTTTGATAGTGATGTTTATTATATGTATGGTCCATGTTGCTGGTCTGTCCCCTTTGTTTTCCATTATGGTTATTGGGGTTGACCCTGAGGACGTAGAGTATCTCTCTGAGTGGGATACAGCATTGGAGGAGTGTTCTATCACTCTAATAAAAATTGCCTCTAAGTACCGTAATTACAAAATAGGGAATATTACGGAAGAGATAAAAGAACTAAAAAGTAGTTTGGAAAAATTCAAAGGGGACCCAGGGGTAAAAGAACTAGATGAAATAAATAAAGAAAAAATCTCTCGCTTCGAAACCACTCTAGAAGCAAAAAAAAGAAAAAAAATTTTTTTGAGAGACTATTTAGACATGCAAGAGGGGGAAGAGTCTAGGGGTCCTGATGGGGAAGACAACATATGGAAAGACATTACGTCTGTAGAAACATCAGGTAATGATAATCCCGCAATAAATACCCAGGTTACACCACATTCTAACAATAACCAAAATCATAAGGGCACCAGACAAATTAATTTTAAACTCCCTCCAAAAGGTATAAAAAGAAAAGACAGCACCAAAGCTTCTACAAATCATTTTAAATATAACACTCGTACAAACAGTACTAATTCAGATACTTTTCATTCTAATGGAAAGCGGCGGGATCAATATCCAAATTTTATTAAAAACAAAACCAAAGATAACTTTCATTACCCATTGAAACAAACTACATGGAACCCCAATAACCATAATGGAAAACAAAGGGGACAGACCAGCAACATGGACCATACATATAATAAACATCACTATCAAAATGTACACAATAAGAAAGAAACTACATACCAACAATACCAAAACCAGAAACATAGATACCAGACAAATCCTGAACGTGACTGGAGAAATTCGAATCCAGGTCCGAGTGGGTATACCACACACAGACAAGAAGACAATATGTATAGAACACATAATAACGGAGAATACAAACGGAATTTTTTAGAGGAAGAATGGACAGGCTACCATCATCCACAAATCAGACAAAATACTACAGAGATACCAAAAAGAAACAGGATAGAATCCACAAATTACGAAGTAAACCTCAGACCACAATGGTCCAGGGACCAAAACAGAAAAAGAAAAGGACCAGAAGAGGACGAAGAGGAAGAGGGCTGGTGGAATCCAGAAGGAAGAAACGAAGTGCCGAGAACCCCAAAGAGAGGAAAACAGGAGAGGGATTTCTAAAAATATTTAACCTCTCCAGCAGTAACTTCTCTAATATACAACTAGAAATATTATCCAAAGGCCTCAGTTTCGCACCTACAAGAGGCCCAAATCCATTTACTTTATTTATTGACTTCAACAAGTTCATCCGCAAACTCACCCTCTGTAGACACTTTGAAAAAATCAAAGTAAAAGACAACACGAATGTGAGAGAACAACTAGAAGAAATGGACTACGAAACACTTAACATTCTGGAAGAATTATACTCCAATAATGACAATAACCCAGAAGATGTTATTATCAACACGAACAATAACTCTAATCTAAAACCTTCATCCATTTTCTATCCGACACAATCCAAAGGAAACTTCATTCCAACATTTAATGATCTAGTAACCAAAGAACTAGACAACCTCTGTACAAACTTCAAAATCAGACATGATAATTTATGCAAAAAAGAAAAAGAGGCCCTAAAAACTCTTATGGATATGGATGACATTATCCTAAGGGAAGCAGATAAAGGAGGGGGTCTGGTCATCCAGAATAAAACTGACAATATCAAAGAAGCATATAGACTTCTGAATGATCCTCTTACATACGTCCAACTTAGAGGAGACCCTACGGAGTCTTTCCTAAAAGAATATGACTCTCTTTTAGACACTGCACAGTTTAACAAACTTTTCAACACAAATGAATTAAAATTCTTAACCCACCAACATCCCAGGAAGGCAATCTTTTACCACCTGCCAAAAATACACAAGGACCAGCAAAACCCACCAGGACGTCCGATCGTGTCAGGAATTGACTCCCTGACTGCAAGATTATCACAATATGTTGACTATTTCTTGAAACCTTTGGTTCCAAAATTAACCTCATACATAAGAGATTCCACGGATCTAATCTCAAAATTGGGACAAAGGGAATGGAAAAACACATACAAATGGATGACACTAGATGTGTCTTCCTTATATACTTGTATTCCGCACAATTTGGGAATACAGACAATGTCACAAGTATTAAAAGAGACATCCCTGACAGATATACATCAACAGTTCATCCTGGATAGCATTAGGTTTGTCCTTGAAAAAAACTATTTTCTTTTTGATGGCAGATTTTTTCTACAAATCAGTGGGACAGCTATGGGGACCACTATGGCCCCCAGCTATGCAAACCTCTACATGGGGGAATGGGAAAAAGCATACATTTATACCAACAACCCTTTCCAGCATAATGTGATTTGGTGGGGAAGGTATATTGATGACATCATGGTCATATGGGAAGGAGACGAAAAAACTATCAGTGAATTCATCAATTACCTAAACACAAATATCTATAATCTGAAATTTACATCTAAAATCTCAGATACAAGTATAGAATATCTAGATCTAGTGTTATTCCACGAAAATGAAGAGATTCTAACAAAATTATACACAAAAGAAACTGACTGCAATGGCTATTTAAGAGCCGAGAGTGGTCATTATCGACCATGGATAAATAACATCCCGTTCGGACAGTTCCAAAGAGTGCGAAGGAACTGTTCCAAGATACAAGATTACAACACTGAATCAGACATCTTGAAAACTAAATTTATCGAAAAGAAATATCCAAAAAAATTGATTGAGAATTCCCGAAAAAAAGTGAGACAATTAGAAAGAAAAAATTTATTACAAGGTCAATCAAAAAATAACTCTTATAAACCTCAAAAGATCTCGTTGATCACAACATACAATGAAGCTGCTCCAGAGATTAAAAAAATCCTAAGAAAATTTTGGCCAATATTACAGCAGGACAAACTCTTGAAAAATGCCATTGGTCCAGCACCAAAAATAATTTTTAGGAAAAATCTAAATTTTAAACAAATGCTGGCCCCCACTCAAATTAAAAAGAAGTCTGGAGAAAATTGGTTAACAGCAAAAAGCAAAGGTTTCTTCAAATGTAACCGCCTGAATTGCAAGGGATGTGAACATGCATATGACCCAAAGAAACCCACCAAAATAGTACAGTCTCGTACATTTCCACATAAGAAATGCAATATCAACAGACTCACTAACTGTAAAACCAGCTTTGTGGTATATCTATTGGAATGCCCATGTAAACTCCAATATATCGGGCGCACGAAAAGGACTTACAAAACTCGCCTATTGGAACATCTGAAAAACATCGAAGAAGGATATAAAGATCATAGCCTATCCAGACATTTCAAGTATTTCCATCAACAAAACCCTGCACTTCTAAAGGGCACTATTCTTGAACAGGTTTTGGCCCCAGATAGAGGGGGAGACAGATTTCAAAAATTAAGACAAAGAGAATCATACTGGATACACTATATGGGCACCATGACCCCAAGGGGTATGAATGAAGATATAGATCTAGCTGCTTTCCTATAAACAGTAACATTAACCATATTTTAAACCAGTACTCTTTCAATCCAAAACAAACAAACTTTTAACTAGTAACTTTATGCTGTCCATTTCTCACAAGGGGTCACATCCCGATTATTATCTTTTTCTGATCAGTTCGACAGCATATTTTTATCTCTTACTACACAAATACTGTAATTATGGTATTTGTGTTCAGAGTTTGGCAAGGGGGGTTGGTATAGTTTAACATATTATACACTCCCCATAGGTCTAACAATTTCCTAAAAAAAAACCCTCCTTCCATATCTGACAATGGTTATTCCCATTATTCTAGTTTTTTATTCTTATAGAAATGATAGAACATTCCTCCAACTCCTCTATCAAAGGCATTCGCAAAATAGGGAAAAAAGGAGAAAAAGTAGAATAAGTTTTTATACAGGCTCAAACATTAATCGGGCAGCCGGCCACTAGAATGTAATTTCAATTTTAATTTTAATAAACCCCCATAGTAACACATTAAGACCAATGATTATGGTTTTATGTATACACTCACACCTGGCTGGAAGAAAATGAGTGAGTCTCTATTAAGCAATTTATACAAGCGCTTTTTAGAATATCGCATTTCATTTAAGACTTCACTTATAAGACCCAGGACACAACCATTTCGATGGAATAATATATACCAATAATAAATAATTATATATTTTCCCTTTCTCTACCCAGTTGAAAAATACAATTTTATTTATCAACCAAGTCCGCACACATAAGGAATTCATATATACAAAATCTGTTTCCAAGACAACACGTGAGTCTCTGTCACGTCGCAGCCGCAAACGCTATGACGTACTACGTCAGTCGGAACCAAGACGCCCACTCACAGCCCTTTAAATTTCAGCCACTTCTGCAAACAAGCCACAAACTCCCTCTGATGAAGAAGCATCTTGCACGCTTCGAAACGCGTAAGGATTACGATATTTGAGAGTGGCTTTGTTCTTTGTTTCCGAAGCGGCTGACATCTGCACAGTGACTCACAGCGGTCCCTGACGATACTCACACGGCTCGTCTATTTGACCGACACTAGAGGCACGTCCTAGAGTGCTATCTCTCCACTATTTATACAACAGTAGTTGGAGTTTTGATACTTTGCTTTTTTTTGGCATTTTATTCTCACCCACATATACACATAATCAGCGCATTATACACCAAGCCACTGATTTGGCTAACGAAGTTGCAAACACTGACCTGCCTACTTAATTACAAGATAGGTTCTGACAAAACAGCAGCCTTAACCTACCTCACATAGTAGGCTCTGATACATTCAATTTATTCCGGTTTTACTCTGCCGGTTAGACGGGTCAACACAATATTGACCAGTGTTATAAATCTGAGGGATAGGCTCTCAGTCTCTATATAGTCTCTTTTATTGTATAACTGAGACCGTAGCTGCTGTAACTCTATCAGCAACAGGTCATATCAAGCTCTAGTATCCCAATCTATCATTACTGTTTTCAACTCGAACAGTCTACACTGAATCAAGTGCAAATCACCACTAAGTGAACTGTCACGATACCTGGCGACAGACCCTTTCAACCTCCAGTATCCTATTCTACTGTTTTAACTCTAACAATCCACACTGAGTGAAGTCTAAACCACCACCAGGTGATCTATAACGATACCGGGCATAGTAACACCTGTGTAAGGTGTATAAAAATATATGTACAAGTTCTTACTTACCTCATAAGGATTGAGGTTGTTGAATGTGAGTGTATTTCTTATCTCATTCTTGTATGTAATAAATTTTTATTATACAGTATCACGCTATGTGCTCTTTCCTTTTCTTTGCTTTGTCCCTCTAAATACGGTGAGAGCCAAGGTCCAGACGGAACCACCATACTACGAGGAGACACCAAGCCAGTGATATAAAGAACAAGGAAGTTCCTAGATTGAAAGCACCATACACAAGTCGGCACGAATGTAAAGACCTGGATCTTTTCACACACAGGAGGAAAATCCAAGACTGACTGGAGAGAATCCAAACAGACGCGCTGACATTACCTCATAAGATTGAGGTACCCTCTGGTAAGGGTATACCACTTATCCCCCAGCATCATTGTTGCAATTGTTGTAATTTGAGTTCCACCTAGTATTATCAATTCAAACCATTGCACTACTATTGTTGAACTTTTATATTCACCGGACTTTGTCTTATATCGGTTCATATAGAACCAGTGGGATAGATAGAACATTTGTCTATCACATCTGAAAGACATTTAGTATATTTGACATAGTAACATTGTATTTGTATTCCACGTGTTTGCAGCGCTGAACTTCTTTCGACATTTCGCTTGTATTTTAATTTTTTTGTCAGTGTTAGGGGTACACTGTATCGTACTTGTTCAAGCAGCTCAAATACCTACACCCATTAAGCTTACAGAGAACATATACATCTCACCTGTATATACCTCACAGCTAGATGTAAAAATCTATTCACACTTTCTCAGTAATATATTACCTACCTTTTGGTGGAACAACTGAGCGCTGATCCTTTCTTTATATTTCTCATATATATATATATATATATATATATATATATTATAGCCCTTTGCAGTCATATGGCCTTATACCGCAAACCTTTGAACGCTTATACAGATACTGTCGATATGAGTGTAACAGTATATTTTAATGTATGTACGTTCTTTTTGGTGCAACTTTTATTTTAGCCCTAAGCCTTTACGCAAAGTCTTCAGTTGCACTAACTTAAATTTGATTGCGCTTGAGTGGACACATTTACTATCAACTTGTAATGTGTGCAAATAAATGCAGGTGCAATATTCTGATATTGCTCACACGCAAATGTTAGCGCACCACTTGTAATCTAGCCCAACGTGTTGTATATTTTTACACATAGCTAGTTATAAAAGCATAAATGAGTCTTCCAGCCAACAAATGAGCTGTTTTTATATAAACTTATTACATATATTGAAAATACATGATGTATTTTATAAGTTATAAATTAAAGGGACAGTCTACACCAGAATTTTTATTGTTTTAAAAGATAGATAATCCCTTTATTACCCATTTCCCAGTTTTGCATAACCAACACATTTATAATAATATACTTTTAACCTCTGTGATTATCTTGTATCTAAGCCTCTGCAAACTGCCCCTTTTTCAGTTCTTTTGACAGACTTGCAGTCTAGCCAATCAGTGCCTGCTCCCAGATAACTTCTCGTGCACGAGCACAGTGTTATCTATATGAAATACATGAACTAACACCCTCTAGTGGTGAAAAACTGTTAAAATGCAATCTGAAAGAGGTGGGCTTCAAGGTCTAAGAAATTAGCATATGAACCTCCCAGGTTAAGCTTTCAACTAAGAATACCAAGAGAACAAAGCAAAATTGGTGATAAAAGTAAATTGGAAAATTGTTTAAAATTACATGCTCTATCTGAATCATGAAAGTTTATTTTGGCCTAGACTGTCCCTTTAAGAAGTGATTATCTTTTCCCTAAAGCACACAGGCATAAATTTGAGTGATGGATGATTACCTCTTGCCGAGATAGCAAGCAGAAAAAGTAATTTGCTTTTAAAGTTCATTAGCCAATTTTATTGCAAATATAACATTCACATGATGTTTGTAAATGCATGTACCAGATATTAGAGAAGACATAAAGTTGAATAGAAACAATAATAACAATAAACATTTGGTTCATGTTAACATTTTAATGGCTCATCATGAAAAATTCTATTTTTAAAAAAACATAATTTATGTAAGAACTTACCTGATAAATTCATTTCTTTCATATTGGCAAGAGTCCATGAGCTAGTGATGTAAGGGATATACAATACTACCAGGAGTGGCAAAGTTTCCCAAACCTCAAAATGCCTATAAATACACCCCTCACCAAATCCACAATTCAGTTTAACGAATAGCCAAGTAGTGGGGTGATAAAGAAAGGAGTAAAAAGCATCAAAAAAAGGAATTTGGAAATAATTGTGCTTTATACAAAAAATCATAACCACCATAAAAAGGGTGGGCCTCATGGACTCTTGCCAATATGAAAGAAATGAATTTATCAGATAAGTTCTTACATAAATTATGTTTTCTTTCATGTAATTGGCAAGAGTCCATGAGCTAGTGACGTACGGGATAGTAATGCCCAAGATGTGGAACTCCAAGAGTCACTAGAGAGGGAGGGATAAAAATGCATGAACCACAGCTTTGGTGTAGAATTATTCAGCTTGCAATACCTCCTTTCCTAGCGGTTTCCTCCGGTGCCGATGTCCCTGTTCAGAGCGTCGCGTGTGACGTCAGCAGTCACGTGACGATTACAAGGGGTGTGTGTGGTTTGTACTCCAATCAGCACCCGAAGCTGGAAATGCTGGGTATCGATTCCGTCCAGCATACAACACATCAAAGGCAGCTCTCTTGCAAATTGCGTGCTCAAATACACCAGGTGAGGTAATGGGAATCCCAATGAGGACTCCTTGTAGTCCCATAGTGCAAAATCAAAAACAAAGGACGGGTTCCATCATGTTATATAAAACATAGTAATTTATTGAAACACATTAAAAAGTTCCATAGCCACCAGCACAAGAAAAAATAGGGAACAGCTGGTCTGACTAGTTTCGGCGTCTTGCCGTAATCTTAGACCTGCTGGGTACTCAAAAATTGCGGTCTTAAAATTACACCCAAACACAGTAATTGGTTAGAAAGAGAGGTCAAGAAACCTCCCATATTAACCCCTAACAGTACTGGATGAATAAATTAAGTTAAGATAAGGGAGAGGATTGGAGGACAAACACATATATGAACATTATGTTGAACAAAACACAATTAAATGATCACAATTATTTACAGTTATTAACAAACAGTATTTAGGGCATAGTGAGCATGTGTAAAAAAGACTAGATATACACACTGGGAAAAGTGCCAAACAAAGAAATCTTTTTGCTCTGGAAGAAAAAATAAACCCTTTACGGGGTACAAGCCAATACAATACAATCAGGCTAGATATCATATCTACTGTAGCTGCAACAGGGATTACACAATTATCAGAAAGTAATACCACAAAAGCAGCAATAACAGGGAGAAAAAAAAATATTTCAAATGAGCAATGTGATGTATTTAAGTCACCTATCTAAAGGCATATATTTGAAAAAGTGTACACATTTGCCAGCAATACAATATGATATAAAATAAGGCACCCAAGCGAATTAAATATATAGTAAATATGCATGCAAAAATGTACTAGGACCTCAAAGTATGTAAAAACTATATTTGGCATGCACATCTATTTGTGCACATATGTACACACTGAGATAACAGCAAAATACTAGTGATCAACACCAATGGTTAATTAAATCAAATTCGGAGTTAAAGCCATATGGAACCTGGGGGCCCAATTTGAATATCCAAAAGGCTTCCTGGCATGCTAAAACAACACTTTTATCACCTCCCCTTGGTGGTTTTCTAATGGATTCAATGGCTCGCCATGTATGTCCAGAAAGTTTCTGGAAAGCTCCGAGCAAGATATTTTGTTTTTTATGTAACCTAGGTGTTCCCTAATTCTTGTACGGACATCCCTAGTGGTCATGCCTACATATTGGCGACAATGTTCTGTGCACTCAATAAGATATATGACATTTTGTGAGGAGCACTTAATGCAGCCTTTGGTTGTAAATGATGTACTGTTGGTGCAGGAATAGAAATTCCTCCCTTCTATGAGATAATTACAAGCCTTGCATCTAGTCACTCCACATTTATATGTGCCATCAACACACAAACAAGTGGATACGCTGTTTTTGTGGCAGTTGACTAGGTGAAAGAATATGACCAAGTGTTCAATTCCTAGAATACACACATTTCAAACCTTTTTCTACTGTAGGTTTAAGTGATTTGTCTCCATATAGAATAGGGAAATACTTTTTTAAGATATTGCAAATGTCATAGTAATCAGACGAATATTGGGTAATGAACAAAGTTCTATTGTCTGTTTTGCGTTGTTTCGGTAATAGTGTGTCAGATCTAGACATTCTAGTAACCTCCTGGGACACATTTTTATCAATTTACCAGGGTAACCTCTCTCTCTTTTAATCTCTCTCCAATATGATGACTTTCATCTACAAAATCTTTGTCCCTACTGCAAATTATTTTTGCTCTCAACAGTTGACCCTTAACAATACCTTTATATACATGTGTTGGGTGGGCACTCTTTCTATGTAATAAGGTGTTGCCTGATATCGATTCGCGATATAGTTTGGTATGTATGTTCCCTGACAATGTATCTCCTGTTAGAGTGATATCCAGAAAATTGATTTCCGTTTTTCTCCACTCATGGGTAAAATTTACCCCATTATTACTTTCATTCAAGTATTGAACGAACATCTCTGTGGTAGATTCATCAGAGGACTATACCATAAGCAGGCCGTCTATAATTCATTTATAGAACAGTATGTGAGAGATATAGGGATTACTATCTGCATAGACAAAGTTAATTTCCAGCCACCACATAAAGATGTTAGCATACAAGGGGGCAAACTTTGCCCCCATGGCTGTACCTCGTCTCTGCAGATAGTAAATTCCCTCAAAAAAGAAGTAGTTGTGTTTGAGTAGAAAAAGAGGACTTGGATCACATAATCTTTAGTCTGTTCATCCATATAACCACGAGAATCTAGGAAGAATTTAACTGCTGCAATACCAAAGTCGTGTGGTATGCTGGAATACAGCGATACCACATCTATAGTAAGCCAGCTATTTTCAAGAGACCAGTTAAAGTCTTCCACAAGTCGTAGTATGTGTGTGGTATCTTTAACATAGCTAGACAAAGAAGACACTAAAGGTTGGAGAATTGCATCCAACCATTCAGACAGAGGCTCAAAAAGTGAGCCTATGCCTGAAACGATCGGTCATCGCTTGACCTCCTGGATGCTTTTATGCACTTTGGGCAAATGATGGAAAATAGGAGTAATGGGATTTTTTACATACAAAAACGTGTATGTTTCCTCATCCAAGATGCCCAAGTGCCTACCATCATCCAGGAGGTCAAGTAATTCTCTCTGAAAATGATTTACCGGGTTAGCCGGCAAAATACAGTATGTATTGGTGTCATCCAGTTGTCACCTAGCTTCCATAATGTATGCCTCTTTTTCCAGAAGGACCACGCTCCCACCCTTGTCAGAGTTTCTTATAACCAAAGACTCATTATTCTTGAGGGAATTCACAGCCTCCCTCTCTTTGTTTGACAAGTTGTGGTTGCGTGGTCCCCTGGAATTGTGTAAATGAGTCAGGTCTTCTACCACCCTCCTGTGAAATAGCTCTAAGGTTTTTCCTCTAGTCTGAATCGGATAAAACTTAGATGCTTGTTTAAATTTAGGGAGATTGGAGGTAGAAATAGTATTAGAAGTATTAGACTCAGTAAGTAGACTCTGCAATACCGCAACATCACAAGCATCCTGAAAGTTGGCATTACTAGCTAAATCATTCTGACGGAGATCACTTGTTGGAATGGGCACACTGTCATCATTTGTTCCCTGATGATCTACATTCTTAAAGTGTTTTTTCAATGTCAATTTTCTGATGAATTTATTCAATTATGGTATTGAAAAGGTTAAATCCAGTGTCAGGGCTAAAACCTAAACCATAGTTAAGAACTTTTTCCTCAACAGGTGTCAATACATGTGATGACAAATTAATGATGCTACCTAAGTGTGTCTTTTCCCATTTTTTATTTTTTCAGTGAGTATCTGTGTTTACTGATAGTGTCTGTTCCTCCCCCTGTTGGTGGTTTCAGGACTGACCAAAAAACCTGTACATTGTCTGTATTCCCATTGTTTCTTACCATGCTGGTAGAGGGTATGTCTTTATTAGAACTAGATACATCTTTAGACTTGTTACCTAAAACCTTAGGTCTTGCCCCCAAATTGTCACTAGTAAAACTATGAGAAGTATGTAGATTCTCTTATATCTTTGTTAATAACTGTAAATAATTGTGATCATTTAACCCCTTAATGACCACAGCACTTTTCCATTTTCTGTCCGTTTGGGACCAAGGCTATTTTTACATTTCTGCTGTGTTTGTGTTTAGCTGTAATTTTCCTCTTACTCATTTACTGTACCCACACATATTATATACCGTTTTTCTCGCCATTAAATGGACTTTCTAAAGATACCATTATTATTTCATCATATCTTAACATTTACTATAAAAACATTTATAAAATATGAGGAAAAAATCGAAAAAAACACATTTTTTCTAACTTTGACCCCCAAAATCTGTTACATATCTATAACCACCAAAAAACACCCATGCTAAATAGTTTCAAAATTTTATCCTGAGTTTAGAAATACCAAATGTTTACATGTTCTTTGCTTTTTTTGTAACTTATAGGGCCATAAATACAAGTAGCACTTTGCTATTTCCAAACCATTTTTTTTTTCAAAATTAGTGCTAGTTACATTAGAACACTAATATCTTTCAGGAATCTCTGAATATCCATTGACATGTATATATTTTTTTTTAGTAGACAACCCAAAGTATTGATCTAGGCCCATTGTGGTTTATTTCATGCCACCATTTTACCGCCAAATGCGATCAAATACAAAAAATCGTTCACTTTTTCACAAATTATTTCACAAACTTTTGGTTTCTCACTGAAATTATTTACAAACCGCTTGTGCAATTATGGCATAAATGGTTGTAAATTCTTCTCTGGGATCCCCTTTGTTCAGAAATAGCAGACATATATGGCTTTGGCGTTGCTTTTTGGTAATTAGAAGGTCGCTAAATGCCACTGTGCACCACACGTGTATTATGCCCAGCAGTGAAGGGGTTAATTAGGGAGCATGTAGGGAGCATTTTGGGGTAATTTTAGCTTTAGTGTAGTGTAGTAGACAACCCCAACTATTGATCTAGGCCCATTTTGGTATATTTCATGCCACCATTTCACCGCCAAATGCAATCAAATTAAAAAAAAACGTTAACTTTTTCACAATTTTAGGTTTCTCACTGAAATCATTTACAAACAGCTTATGCAATTATGGCACAAATGGTTGTAAATGCTTCTCTGGGATCCCCTTTGTTCAGAAATAGCAGACATATATGGCTTTGGCGATGCTTTTTGGTAATTAGAAGGCCGCTAAAGGCTGCTGCGCATCACACGTGTATTATGGCTAGCAGTGAAGGGGTTAATTATGTAGCTTGTAGGGAACTTGCAGGGTTAATTTTAGCTTTAGTGTAGAGCTCAGCCTCCCACCTGAAACATCAGACCCCCTGATGCCTCCCAAATAGCTCTCTTCCCTCCCCCACCCCACAATTGTCCCCGCCATCTTAAGTACTGGCAGAAACTCTGCCAGTACTAAAATAAAAGGTATATTTGGGCTTTTTTGAGGGTTTTTTTTTAAGCATATTTACATATGCTGCTGTGTAGGATCCCCCCTTAGCCCCCAACCTCACAGATCCCCCACCAAAGAGCTCTCTAACCCTCCCCCTCTGCCTTAATGGGCGCCATCTTGGGTACTGGCAGCTGTCTGCCAGTACCCAGTTTAGAAAAAAATGTGCTTTTTTTTTAAAAAAAATCCCTTTTTCTGTAGTGTAGCTCCCCCCACACCCAAGAACAACCCCCCACCCCTCCAAGATCCCTTTGACTGCTGTTTATTTTTTTTAATATTTGCCTTTTTCCCCCACATAGTTACATTCTCATTTTCTGTAGTATAGCGGTTCCCACCCGCTCCCGCCCCGTGCACGTGCCCGCCCGCCGCCCTTTGTGCATGCGCGCGCGCCCGTGCGCGCCCCCGTCAGCTCTGCCCCCGATCTCGCCCCCCTCCACCTTACATGGCCCATCGATGGCCGCCCACCCGCCTCCCAAGTCAGCTCCCACCCACCAACGATACCGGCCATCGATGTCCGGTGCAGAGAGGGCCACAGAGTGGCTCTCTCTGCATCGGATGGCCATGTAGCGTTATTGCAGGATGCCTCCATATCGAGGCATCACTGCAATAACCGGAAAGCAGCTGGAAACGAGCAGGATCGCTTCCAGCTGCTTTCCATACCGAGGACGTGCAGGGTACGTCCTCAGGCGTTAACTGCCTTTTTTTTGAGGACGTACCCTGCACGTCCTTGGTTGTTAAGGGGTTAATTGTGTTTTGTTCAATATAATGTCCATATATGTGCTTGTCCTCCAATCCTCTCCCTTATCTTAACCTTAATTTATTCATCCAGTACTGTTAGGGGTTAATATGGGAGGTTTCTTGACCTCTCTTCCTAACCAATTACTGTGTTAGGGTGTACTTTTAAGACCACACTTTTTGAGTACCCAGCAGGTCTAAGATTACGGCAAGATGCCGAAACTAGTCAGATCAGCTGTTCCCTATTTTTACTTGTGCTGCTGGCTATGGAACTTTTTAATGTGTTTCAATAAATTATTATGTTTTATATAAGATGATGGAATCCATCCTTTGTTAGGGATAAAATAATAACAGCCATTTTCCGCTGAAAAACATAATCCACAACCCAAAATATGTTTATTCTCATAAATGAAAATAAAAAACATAAACATAAGCAGAGGAATCAAACTGAAACAGCTGCCTGAAGAACTTTTCTACCAAAAACTGCTTCCTAGGAAGCAAATACATCAAAACGGTAGAATTTAGTAAATTTATGCAAAGAAGACCAAGTTGCTGCTTTGCAAATCTGATCAAGCTTCATTCTTAAAAGCCCACAAAGTGGAGACTGATCTAGTAGAATGAGCTGTAATTCTCTGAGGCGGGGCCTGACCCAACTCCAAATAAGCCCGAAGAATTAAAAGCTTTAACCAGGATGCCAAGGAAATGGCAGAAGCTTTCTGACCTTTCCTAGAACCAGAAAAGACAACAAATAGACTAGAAGTCTTCCTGAAATCTTTAGTAGCTTCAATATTTCAAAGCTCTCACAACATCCAAAGAATGTAAGGATCTCTCCAAAGAATTCTTAGGATTAGGACACAAAGAAGGAACAACAATTTCTCTATTAGAAATTTAAATTAAGTCCGCAAAACTGCCTTATCCTTATGGAAAATCAAAAAAGGAGATTCACAAGAAAGAGCAGATAATTCGGAAATTTTTCTAGCAGAAGAGATGGCCAAAAGGAACAACACTTTCCAAGAAAGTAGTTTAATGTCCAAAGAATGCATAGGCTCAAACGGAGGAGCCTGTAAAGCTTTCAAAACCAAATTAAGAGGCCTATTTATGAAATGTCTGTCGGACCTGATCCAACAGTGCGGATCAGGTCCGACAGACATCGCTGAATGCGGAGAGCAATATGCTCTACATATTCAGCATTGCACCAGCAGCTCTTGTGAGCTGCTGGTGCAATGCCGCCCCCTGCAGACTCGTGGGCTATTGGCCACCAGCAGGGGGTGTCAATCAACCCGATCGTACTCGATCGGATTGAATTCCGGCGATTCCTGTCCGCCTCATTAGAGCAGGCGGACAGGAATAACTTCATAACTGGTGTTTCTAGTGAGCCTGCAGGCTCACCAGAAACACGGGCCCTCAAGCTCCTTACGGAGCTTAATAGATAGGCCCCTAAGACTTCAAGGAGGAGAGATTGATTTAATGACAGGCTTGATACGGACCAAAGCCTGCACAAAACAGTAAATATCAGGAAGCTTAGCAATCTTTCTGTGAAATAAAACAGAAAGAGCAGAGATTTGTCCCTTCAAGGAAATTGGAGACAAAACTTTATCCAAACCATCCTGAAGAAACTGTAAAATTCTAAAAATTCTAAAGGAATGCCAGGAAAATTTATGAGAACACCATGAAATATAAGTCTTCCAAACTAGATAATAAATATTCCTAGAAACAGATTTACGAGCCTGTAACATAGTATTACTCACTGAGTCAGAGAAACCTCTATGACTAAGCACTACTCGTTCAATTTCCATACCTTCAAATTTAATGATTTGAGATCCTGATGGAAAAACGGAGCTTGAGACAGAAGATCTGTTCTTAAAGGAAGTGGCCAAGGTTGGCAACTGGACATCCAAACAAGATCCACATACCAAAATCTGTGTAACATCAAATAGAGATCAGAGGTTGCTGGTGCCTTAATCTAATTTTTAAAGGTCATCTAACTGGGGGTATCATATATCTGCAGATGGAAGATTTCAAACTCAACATAAAGCATTGTTATTGTTCTTCTGTTTCTTAGTAATAAAATTATTAATGATAATAATATCATTATTATTATTAGGGAACATTATTAAGATGAGTCAGACATAGATAAATGGAGTAGAATTGATTCATGCTATAGAATGCAGGGTAATATTATTTTTAGCCTAAGCAATACATTATGCAAAAACAAAGTATCAGTGCATAAAGTTGTTCCTGTCTAGCTATAAAAAGGAATGAGTAATTAGTTCCTTCACTGAAAACAAACAGTATTTTCCCTCAGATAATAAGACTTTAGCAGATGCTGCTTAGATAAACTGTACCTTTTATTTAGAGTGAATTAGCAATGCTTTTAAGCAGACTACATATACTGCAGAATGTGAACCAAGGTAATAATGTTTATAAGACAAATTATAATGGCAGCTTGTTGCATACTCCACAATTGCCCCCTCCTGCAATCATTAAATACCAGCTTAAAGTCTTAAAACCTTGGGGTATATTTACCACGCAGCGGATGCTGCTTATTCCACACAAATTTTAGGTAGCGGACTGCAATCATCCCGATCAGATACAATTGGGATGATTGACACCCCCTGCTAGCGGCCGATTGGCCATGAATGTGCAGGGGGTGGCATTGCACAAGCATTTCACAAGAAATGCTTGTGCAATGTTTAATGCCGACAGCGTATGCTGTTGGCATTTAGCGATGTTGGGAGGACATGATTCACTGATAATTTGGCCCCCTTGAATCAAAAATATATCTAGTTCCCAAAAACATCAGTGATTTCTAATCCAAGCAGATATCAGAAAATTCACCCATACAATGCATGGAGAGCATAATCTTTGACAATCCCAATCCACCTGACCACAAGTTATTGACTAAGTATCATCCACAAAATGGACACGTCAAGTTTAACAGTCAAAGGCACTTGATAAGTTATCATCGCCCACTCGAATGATAACACACATGGGCCAATTATATGGGACCTGAAAAACAGGATGGTGCTGCCCTTGCCAGATGACCCTTTTGATGATGAAGATAGATTCTCCCCACGTAACAAACAATACTAAGGGCTAGATTTTGAGTGGCACACTAACATTCTAATGTTCTGCACATAGCAGAATATGTCTTATGTATTTCTAAAAAAATATTCCTAAATATCTATCTATATATATATATATATATATATATATATATATATATATATATATATATACCTATATACATATATACATATCTATAGGAATAGACATATATTGTACCAAAATGCCATCCGATTTATTTACAAGTGAAAATAGAAATGTGGTAAATATTAAATTGCAAAAGAAAACAGCCAATAGAATGCAAGCTCAATCTGATTGGCTGATTGTTTTTTTTTACAGGCAAAAGAACGGATTTCTTTGGGGCATGCCCCGCAAAAAGCCCTTTTAAGGGCTGGTAATAGAGCTGTTAACTTTTTTAATTTAGATTAGGGTAGGGAATTTTTTTTATTTTGGGGGGATTTGTTATTTTATTAGGGGGCTTAGAGTAGGTGTAATTAGCTTAAAATTCTTGTAATCTTTTTTTATTTTTTGTAATTTAGTGTTTGTTTTTTTTGTAATTTAGTTTAGTTTATTTAATTGTTGGTAATTGTAGGTACTTGTAGTTAATTGATTTAATTTATTTATTGATAGTGTAGTGTTAGGTTTAATTGTAACTTAGGTTAGGATTTATTTTACAGGTAATTTTGTAATTATTTTAACTAGGTAGCTATTAAATAGTAAATAACTATTTAATAGCTATTGTACCTAGTTTAACCCCTTAACAACCGAGGACGTGCAGGGTACGTCCTCAAAAAAAAGGCAGTTAACGCCTGAGAACGTACCCTGCATGCCCTCGGTGTGGAAAGCAGCTGGAAGCAATCCTGCTCGCTTCCAGCTGCTTTCCGGTTATTGCAGTGATGCCTCGATATCGAGGCATCCTGCAATAACCCTTTTTAGCCATCCGATGCAGAGAGAGCCACTCTGTGGCCCTCTCTGCACCGGACATTAACGGCTAAGTTGGTTGGTGGGTGGGAGCGGGTGTGGGAGGCGGGTGGCAGCCATCGATGGCCTTTGTGATGCGGAGAGGGGCGGGATCGTGGGCGGGGACGACCGGGGGGGCACGCATGGATGCGCGCACGTGCATGGGGAGGCCGGGCGGGTGCGTGCATGGGGAGGGAGCGGGTGGGAAACACTATGCTACAGAAAATTTTCAGTTAGAAGTGGGGATAAAGGGGGGAATTTTATTTGATTTGATGATCGGTTTGGCTGGTGGGATATTGGTCTGTGGGGGGGAAGCTACATTACAGAAAAAAATAAAAACAAAGTAATAAAAAACATTTTTATTTGCAAACTGGGTACTGGCAGACAGCTGCCAGTACCCAAGATGGCCCCCAATAAGGCAGAGGGGGAGGGTTAGGGAGCTAATTTGGGGGGATCAGGGAGGTTGGGGGCTAGGGGGGTTCTACATAGCAGCATATGTAAATATGCTATTAAAAAAATAAAAATATTCGAAGATACCTTTTTATTTTAGTACTGGCAGACTTTCTGCCAGTACTTAAGATGGCGGGGACAATTGTGGGGTGGGGGAGGGAAGAGAGCTGTTTGGGAGGGATCAGGGGGTGGGATGTGTCAGGTGGGAGGCTGATCTCTACACTAAATCTAAATTTAACCCTGCAAGCTCCCTACAAAATAAAAATAAAAGGTTAAATATGAGCGCAGGGTGATACACCAAACTCCTGAAAAGACCTAAAGGTCCCTAATATAGGCCAGTGTGAAGTAAAATCCACTCAAAAATTCTTAAAAATTATTTGAAAATTATTCTGTTATTTCATAGTATTATTTTCTGGCCTATATTAGGGACCTTTAGGTCTTTTCAGGAGTTTGGTGAATCACCCTGCGCTCATATTTAACCTTTATTTTATATATCAACTATTGGGTCCCTTTTTATGAGCTGCGGGTGTCTGTTTTAGGATTTGTAGTGATATTAATTTATACACATTAACTAAGACATAGAATAATTTTCAAATAACTTTTAAGAATTTTTGAGTGGATTTTACTTCACACTTTATTGTCATTTTTCACAATATAATATTAATTATTAGAAGAGTTTTTTCTAAAATTTTCTAAAATTTACTTATTTGAATATCACATTTATTTAAATTACTAGTTCACATAGTGATGTCTCCTCCTTCCAATATGGAAGACATCTTTGAATTTAGGGATCACCTATATAAAGAATTACATGAACATAAAGAAGATGAGATAGAGAGTAGTAAAAAATTTGAAAGTCTGCAAGACATTATGATTAAACTGGAAAAACTCTTAGTTAAGGAATTAAAACAAAAAACTGAGATTGTCTTCCTTAATAAATATATTGGAAAGGGTCTAATCCCTAAAGGTTTGATTCTAACTAAAACATGTTCTTTTCCATTAAAAGAGATCTTCCAAAAAGAATGGGAGGAAGTACTATCTAAAGCTTCAGGAGATTTAATGGAAATCTTAAAGAAATCTAGAAAAGATACTCTAGTAGATCTAGAGAAAGATATAATAGAAATTAAAGATAAATTGAAAGATAAAAAGTCGATGGCCTTTAAAGATAAACAAAAAGATATGATTGAAAGGCTAGACACATTGAATAAGGATATCTTAAAAACTAAATGGAAAAGAGCTGGATAGAGACACAAAGAAACCAAATCTAGACACAGATACTGTCACCAGTAATATAGAATCCAAAACCTCTAAAGAGGAATGGACGGTAGTTAACATAATAAAAGAAAAGAAAATAGAAACTATAACTATAATAATAATTTCCCGAGGCATAATAACTATAGAAATAGCGAGAGAGACAGTAGGGATTATAATAGATCTTGGAGACCAGACTACTCCTATAATAATAGGACATACTATAAAGACAGTTATGATTATAGGAATTCCAATAGATATGATAGACAGAATGAACACTATTCGGGGGCAAGAAATAACAACTATAATAATTATTCAGATCAAAATAGACCAGTACCACATAGGACTAATAGACCCATTTGGGACAACAAAGATGAATGGGAAACACCAGTGAGAAATAGGTATACCGCCCTCAATTATGTAACTGATGAAATAAGACATAGAGAGAATGAGGCCTCTTTTTTAGGGAAGAGCCCTCTGAGGGAGGGCACTTCAAAAGAACTCGTGGAAAGCAACAAGACAAATGTATGGACAAACAAAAGCAAAAAAAGACCTCTAGAGGGACAAGAGGAAGTAGGATCAGCACAAGAAGCAAAAAGGGGGAGGTGAAGAAAAATGGGGTGTTTAACATTAGTAGTGTTGCCCTACAGGACGACGAGGTAAGAATTCTCAGTCATGGCCTTTCTTTTGCACCCAGTAGCAGATTAAATAAATTTAATACTCATATCAATATAAAAAAATTTGTGAGAAACCTTACTTTAAAACGTTTCTACATGAAAAGTCCTCTTGAAAAAGCCTCATTCAATAGGATGAAGTCACAACTATAGTTATTTATTCACATTCTAAGCTGGAGCTACACTTGTGAGTGTGCATTGCTGTTGGAAGTCGTTACCCTTGATATAACAAAGAATCTGCAATTGTCAGCTGGACCGGCAGAGACTGACATTATTGGCAAGCAAGGTCGACAGAATCCGACAAGGGTACTACTGCACGGAACTTTTCCGCAGAGAAAAATCAGAGCTCCTCAGTTTGAGGATTGGACAGAGCTAATTCTTTCACACATCACTCCTTCAAAGGTATCTTGCGTGTTGTTACACACTTAAGAGCAGATACTTTGGTAGCGGAAATTTCAGTTACCTTCTAAAGCCGCTCCGATAAAGGACCAATCAGGAGGCCGATCCAGGACAGCGCCCATAAAGGTGACGTCACCCCGCTACGGCGGTAACTTTGAACACAGAGACTTCAGAACACACACAGTGTGGGGGTAAGCCTGCGGTTGATCGCTAACTTAGAGTATGAACTTTGGAATTTACTCCTGATATCTTTCCAACTTGAACTGTTATTAGTTCCATTGGCCCACAATAACGGATCTTCCTCTATATATATTTTTATGTGGTGGCAACCTGAGTTATATTTTTATTTTTATTTTTAACGGAGACGTCCGTTAGTTTTATGCATTTATACAATTTTTAAGAGAATTGTCTAATATCATTCTTTTATGCTTTATGAAGTATATTAAATTGGCATAGTCCTTTTTTAAATTAAGATTTGGTCTCTTTTTTCAACCTCAGTATCTTATACATATTAAGAACACTAGTGTACTGTTTAAAGGGATACCCTTTGTAAACTTGAAATATTAAGTATATCGTTTTCTACTGTATATACACACCATTAATAAATAGCACTTTGAATTCATTTAGATTTTGTCTTTGATAGTACTTTATTTGCAGGATATACCTGGTTTTATTATATTCACGTTTAGAGTCACCTTTAGCTCCCTACAAACTACCTAATTAACCCCTTCACTGCTGGCCATAATACACGTGTGATGCACAGCAGCATTTAGCGGCCTTCTAATTACCAAAAAGCAACGCCAAAGCCATATATGTCTGCTATTTCTGAACAAAGGGGATCCCAGAGAAGCATTTACAACCATTTGTGCCATAATTGCACAAGCTGTTTGTAAATAATTTTAGTGAGAAACCTAAAGTTTGAAAAAGTGAACATTTTTTTTTTATTTTATCGCTTTTGGCGGTGAAATGGTGGCATGAAATATACCAAAATGGGCCTAGATCAATACTTGGGGTTGTCTACTACACTACACTAGAGCTAAAATTAACCCTATAAGCTCCCTACATGCTCCCTAATTAACCCATTCACTGCTGGGCATAATACAAGTGTGGTGCGCAGTGGCATTTAGCAGCCTTCTAATTACCAAAAAGCAACGCCAAAGCCATATATGTCTGCTATTTATGAACAAAGGGGATCCCAGAGAAGCATTTACAACCATTTATACCATAATTTCATGAGTTGTTTGAAAATAATTTCCGTGAGAAACCTAAAGTTTGTGAAAAAATTTGTGAAAAAGTGAACATTTTTTTTTATTTGATCGCATTTGGCGGTGAAATGGTGGCATGAAATATACCAAAATGGTCCTAGATCAATACTTTAGGATGTCTTCTAAAAAAAAATATATACATGTCAATGGATATTCAGAGATTACTGAAAGATATTAGTGTCCCAATGTAACTAGCGCTAATTTTGAAAAAAAAGTGGTTTGGAAATAGCAAAGTTCTACTTGTATTTATTGCCCTATAACTTGCAAAAAAAGCAAAGAACATGTAAACATTGTGTAATTCTAAACTCAGGACAACATTTAGAAACTATTTAGCATGGGGGTTTTTTGGTGGTTGTAGATGTGTAACATATTTTGTATTTTTTTTATAGCAAATTATAAGATATGATGAAAATAATGGTAGATTTTGAAAGTCCATTTAATGGCGAGAAAAACGGTACAGTATATAATATGTGTGGGTACAGTAAATGAGTAAGAGGAAAATAACAGCTAAACACAAACACTGCAGAAATGTAAAAATAGCCTTGGTCCCAAACGGACAGAAAATGGAAAAGTGCTGCGGTCATTAAGGGGTTAAATAAATACAAAGTTGCCTGTAAAATAAATATAAATCCTAAAATAGCTACAATGTAATTATTTCTTATATTGTAGCTATATTAGGGTTTATTTTACAGGTAAGTATTTAGCTTTAAATAGGAATACTTTAGTTAATAATATTTAATTTATTTTGTTAGATTACAATTATATTTAACTTAGGGGGGTGTTAGGGTTAGGGTTAGACTTAGGTTTAAGGGTTAATACATTTATTATAGTAGCGGCGAGGTCCGGTCGGCAGATTTGGGGTTAATAAGTGTAGGTAAGGTAGCGGCGACGTTGGGGGGGCAGATTAGGGGTTAATAAATATAATGTAGGTGTCGGAGATGTTAGGGACAGCAGATTAGGGGTTCATAGGGATAGTGTAGGTGGCGGCGGTGTGCGGTCGGCAGATTAGGGGTTGAAAATATTTATTATAGTGGCAGCGATGTGGGGGGACCTTGTTTTAGGGGTACATAGGTAGTTTATGGTTGTTAGTGTACTTTAGAGCACAGTAGTTAAGAGCTTTATAAACCGGCGTTAGCCCATAAAGCTCTTAACTACTGACTTTTTTCTGCGGCTGGAGTCTTGTCGGTAGAGTTCTAACGCTCACTTCAGACAAGACTCTAAATACTGGCGTTAGGAAGATCCCATTGAAAAGATAGGATACGCAATTGGCGTAATCTGCGGTATGGAAAAGTTGCGGCTGGAAAGTGAGCGTTAGACCCTTTCCTGGCTGACTCTAAATACCAGCGGGCGGCCAAAAGCAGCGTTAGGACCCCTTAACGCTGCTTTTGACGGCTACCGCAGAACTCTAAATCTAGGCGATAATTTCTTTTGATGACAAAAGCTCAGGAGCTTGCATTTGTTTGGAGCGATATATTGCAGCAGTTTTGAAAGAATATTATCGATTTGCAAAAGCATTAGACGGCAGCACTATTTTCGGCCATATTGTTCTCCAGAAACCTACCGCGGTATCTCTTCAACAGAAAATACCATGGTAAATTTGATAATAGAAGTAAATTGGAAACTCTTTTTAAAATTGTATGCGCTGTCTGTATCACAATAGTTAATTTTGGGGGTTTCATATCCCTTTAATAAAGAAAATACAAGTAACAATTTACATCCTACGAGAAAGATATTGCACTTATGTGGCTTATAATCAAGCAAAACTCCCTTTGTGCTTCCTTTCTTTCAGTGTTAGGAATATACTTAGGTGCTTGCAGCGGGCAGGAAGTAGTATGAGGGCCTTGAGTGTTGGTGGATGTTAATTAGTATTTTGCATAGTAGGGGTTTTAATTGCTATGGCGATTGTTATGGGGATCAAGTAATGGAAAATACATAGGTAATAGGAGATTGTGGTTCTGTGTTGCAAGTTTGGGACCTTGGATGGTTGTTGAAATTGAATTTGAGGGTCACAGCTAGAGATAATTGTAGTGAGGGAGATCACTTAAGACAAGCCAGTGGGACTGGACCAAGTTAGGACTAGATTACGAATGGCGCGCTAACTGTTGCGAACAAGCAAAAAGGGGTTTGTCGGGGGTTGTTTGCATGTCAGAAGTAGCACGCATATTACAAGTTGAAAGTAAATGCATTTGCTCGAGCGCAAATAAATTTAACGTGTGATACATTAATGCTGTTGCAATATTCTAACTTCGGCTTTTTGCGCACATTAGGTTAGCCTGTGAGCGAAAACCGTCATGCACAAAAACCTTACTTCTAGCGAAGTTAGTATGCGAGAGGGAGCGAGAAATAGCGCCTCACTTATAATCTAGCGCTTAGTGGGTCTGGACCGTTTTAGGTTAATTGTAGTGAGAGGGAAAAATCTTGCAAATTATGTTTTTATTAGTTTATTGCAGTGGGAAAGATCACAGGATGAGTTAATTGCAGCTAATTATGGTTGGGGAGATCATGGTTAGAGTATATAATGGTTGGGGGCTGCAGAGATCATAGTATCCCACTGACATTATAAAATAGGTGACAATATTAATTTATTATAGCAGATAATATATTTTTAATTTGCTATGTCTCTCTGAGTTTAGGTGTCATTGTTTCAGTGGCTATTATTGTTTAGTGACTCACACAGAAAAACAAATAACTGTCATCATTAATTATGAACTGTAGCAAATTGGCTGTGGGCTACTTATTTTCTAACAGACGTTTTATTGTGCATAAACTACAACTGGTAGGTAGAGTATTGATAGTATCCTGTGTATATAAATTGCAACAAACCTAGGCTCTAGCCTCAGTCTTTTTAGTTGTAATCACAAATGTTTTTCAAAGCTATTGCTAAAAACTAATCTGTTTTAGTGCTCTTCAATTTCCTTTAGATAGCTGTGAACCGCAAGAGATTTAAGGATAGAGCTGACAATGAATGCTGCACAAAATTCATTCAGAACACAGGGGATTCAATGTTATATCTTTTACCATATACATGAAAACAAACTCTCTGGTTTAATCAACATTTATGTGTTGCACGCCTGGTGGCAGGAAATCAAATAGAACACTTGTCTAAGATTAGTTAGTAAACAATATCAGTATTTTAGGTTAACTTTTAATTAATGTTTGTTATAAGACTTTGGGGTAGATTTATTAAGAGGCGAGTGGACATGATTTGCTGTAGCGAATCATGTCCACTCAACCTCGCTAAATGCTGACAGCATACGCTGCCAGCATTTAACATTGCACAAGCATTTCTGGTGAAATGCATGTGCAATGCCACCCCCTGCTCACTGGCGACTAATCGGCCACTAGCAGGGGCTGTCAATGATCCCAATCGTATGGGATCGGAATGATTTCAGTCCGCCACCCAAAAGGTGGCAGCGAAGTTAAGAAGCAGTGGTCTTACGTCCGCTGCTTCTAAACTTCTGTTTCAGGCGGACCTGAAATGATGGGGCTCCGAAGCAGCATCCGCTGCTTAATAAATGGACCCCTTTATATTAATATTAGAATGCTAGTATGATATTCTAGAAGCAGCTGGGATCTTGTTTGCAGCCACCCCACCCCATTAAGGGCCAGATTACAAGTGCAGCAGCATTTATTGCTCCCACAAGTGTGCTAACTCCGCTAGAAGTAAGCTTTTTTGCAAGCATCGGGTAGCGCTCATATGTGCGCTAACACGATGCATGCAAAAAGCTGAACTTAGAATAACGTCACCATGTTGACAAAGAATTCAAAGGAGCACAAAAAGTTGGGGAAAAAACTAACACCCTAATCATGCTTAAACACAATTGCATATTCTCAAATACGCTAACCTGACATGAAATATTAATATTTCACATAGCCGAATATGTTCTAATTATTCATAAATACATATTTCTATATATATCTGATGATATTTTGGTACAATATATATTTATACCTATTTATATAGATGATTTATATATTCATAGATATATACAATATATATATATATATATATATATATATATCTATATATATATATATATATATATATATATATATATATATCTATATATATATATATATATATATATATATATATATATATAGGAATATCTATTTCAAAATACATAGAACATATTCTGCTATGTACAGAACATCAGAATGTGAAATATTTACAGTAAATACACAGTAAAACACATTATTAAATATGAATATTGCATAAATATGCTTTTTCATGTTTTCATCTACTTTACTGTGAAGGGCTCCAATGTACTTCTATATATGTCTATATATGTATTATGTATATGTGTTTATATGAGTATATATTTCTGTAAATTCATATAGACACATAAATACATAAATACAAATGTACACACAAATATATACAGTATATATATATATATATACAGGAATTTATATATATATATATATATATATATATATATATATATATATATATATATATATTAGTGATGTCGCGAACCTAAAAAATTGGGTTCGCGAACGGCGAACGCAAACTTCCACAAAAATTCTCGAACGGGCAAACCGGGCGAACCGCCATAGACTTCAATAGGCAGGCGAATATTAAAACCCACAGGGACTCTTTCTGGCCACAATAGTGATGGAAAAGTTGTTTCAAGAGGACTAACACCTGGACTGTGGCATGCCGGAGGGGGATCGATGGCAAAACTCCCATGGAAAATTACATAGTTGATGCAGAGTCTGGTTTTAATCCATAAAAGGCATAAATCACCTAACATTCCTAAATTGTTTGGAATAACGTGCTTTAAAACATCAGGTATGATGTTGTATCGATCAGGTAATGTAAGGGTTACGCCCGCTTCACAGTGCGCAGTGTAGGTGATATACCTGCCCTGACCATGCTTTGCAGACCAGGTATCAGTGGTCAGATGGACCCTTGCCCCAACACTGTGTGCCAGACATGCCATTATAGCAGACTTATATGGCTTTGGCGTTGCTTTTTGGTAATTAGAAGGCTGCTAAATGCCACTGCACACCACACATGTTTTATGCCCAGCAGTGAAGGGGTTAATTAGGGAGCATGTAGGCAGCTTGTAGAGTTAATTTTAGCTTAAGTGTAGTGTAGTAGACAACCCAAAGTATTGATCTAGGCCCATTTTGGTATATTTCATGCCACCATTTCACCGCCAAATGCGATCAAATAAAAAAAATTGTTCACTTTTTCACAAACTTTAGGTTTCTCAAAGAAATTATTTACAATCAACTTATGCAATTATGGCATCAATAGTTGCAAATGCTTCTCTGGGATCCCCTTTGTTCAGAAATAGCAGACTTATATGGCTTTAGCGTTGCTTTTTGGTAATTAGAAGGCTGCTAAATGCCACTGTGCACCACACGTGTTTTATGCCCAGCAGTGAAGGGGTTAATTAGGGAGCATGAAGGCAGCTTGTAGAGTGAATTTTAGCTTAAGTGTAGTGTAGTAGACAACCCAAAGTATTGATCTAGACCCATTTTGGTATATTTCATGCCACCATTTCACCGCCAAATGTGATCAAATAAAAAAAAATTGTTCACTTTTTCACAAACTTTAGGTTTCTCACAGAAATTATTTACAAACAACTTATGCAATTATGGCATCAATGGTTGTAAATGCTTCTCTGGGATCCCCTTTGTTCAGAAATAGCAGACTTATATGGCTTTGGCGTTGCTTTTTGGTAATTAGAAGGCTGCTAAATGCCACTGCGCACCACACGTGTTTTATGCCCAGCAGTGAAGGGGTTAATTAGGGAGCATGTAGGCAGCTTGTAGAGTTAATTTTAGCTTAAGTGTAGTGTAGTAGACAACCCAAAGTATTGATCTAGGCCCATTTTGGTATATTTCATGCCACCATTTGTCACAACAGTTGTCATAACAAAGACATCATTAGCTTAAGATGGCAGGCCATAGAGAGGGTGCTATGCCCACCCATCGAGATCGGCTGCTGCAGAAGAGGGAGATGTATTGGATATTTAAGCTTCAGACCAGAGTACCTCTGGGTCTGAATTCGGAATATGACCTAATAAATTTCTGGAAATAAGTGGTCAGTCCGTGCATCCCCCTCTCCTGCAGTAGAAGATCTCTTGATCATGTGCACTAAGTGCACATATATTTACAATTAATTACATTCAATTTGACATTTGTACTTCAATTAATTTCTACAATTATTTTCACAATTATTATTTTGTACTCTATCTATTTATTTATTTATTTATATATTTTTAATTTTTATTTAAAACCTTATGTTCCTATATACAATATGGCTATATGTGTATATCAGGTTACTTCCCATTGTAACCCATTTCTTGTAAATTTATATTATTTACATTGAGTTAGATTTAAGTTTACCTGTAGAGTATTTGGAGCAAATGGATTATGCTACTTATTTTGAAATTTACATTCATACTATATGACTTCTGAAAATTGGTACCATGCTCATTATAGTACATTGTTTATTGTTCATTGTATCTCTGACACTCCCTGCACCTTTAAGATTCAGCCCAATAGTTTAGAAAACCTAGGGCTGTGTCTATCTATAACATTTAAACAAGTTATTAACTTTTAAATAAATAACTGAATTCTAAATGGGGCTACAATGTTTATAAGTATATATAGGGTTAAATACCCTTATAGCATATCTTGTCAATCAATTAGAGTTTTTTAACCAATAGATTATGTCCAGCTGCCTTAAATAGGTAGGCTGAGATTTTAACTGCAGCTATGATTACGCCCTTAGTGGCGAAACATGTCAGCAGCAGCCGTTTCTCAAGTATGCATTGTGAACTTCACATGATCGTGTATAACATGGATTTTTAAGCAATAAAATTCAGATTTGGAAATTGGAGAAGCCGTCTGCATTTGTTTTTGTTCCTATCATACCTTCAGGCAGCAGCAAAACTTCTCCCAATTCAGTTCCTCAAGTCCCGTATTCACAAGTGATTCACAAGTGATCGATGGCTCCCACGGAGGTTTGAGCCACATTGGAAAGTTGCACAGTCCGGATTGGTTCCTGGAATCACGTGGACATGTAGGACGCCAAAGTTTACCATCATCCGTCGATCGGAGATTCACAGACGGAGTTCCAGCAATCAGTATTCTCTGGGACACTTCATTTCTACTGTTTTCGCTCATGATATACCCGCACCGGATCTCAAGTTGCCTGGATGGGTGAGTTGGTCAATTATTGACTGTACCTTGAGCGAAGCATTACCGCTCTCAGGAAGGCTTTATACTTGACCAGGACATTTAGGTATATAAACTGTTTACAACCACTGTTGGTCTCCTTAAAATGTGTAATATATTTCAACATGGTGGCGTGACGGAGTGACAACACACACACACAGATTAATCATACATTTGATTAGCGGGCCAAGAAATTTGCAGGCTCTGTTCAATTTGGGACATTACTTTATTGTGTTCATTTATTTGACACCTCGAACAAATAGGTTGCTGCAGTTCTTACTGTGATTACTCCTTTCACAATAATATTTTTTTGGGTATTTGCCTGTTAATACCTTTTTCACAGTTTTGCTTCAGCTTATCCTAAAAAGGAACTGACCAATTCTTATCATGGAAACTTCACAGTTCTTTTCATTGATGCCTCTTTCAGCAAGGGACAGTATTGATACGGACATTACTAAAGTTTTTTCTACAGATAAAGTTAATTACTCGCTTCCTAGCCTTTTTGAGGAAATGGAGAAGCTATTAATTAAAGAACATAAATTGCAATGGGACATTTGGACTCTTGATACTTATGCCAAATTGAAAATAATTCCACGTGGTTTGCGCATTAACAAATTTCCTACTTTTGATGTTATTGACACTGATTTTATTAATTCTTGGAATGACATACTTTCAGATTGCTCTATTCGTCTAATGTTGTTGTTGAATTCTTACAAACTGCATTTGTTAAACAGCGTTAGAGAGGAAATTTGCCTTTTACAAGCCGAAATGAATAATAGGCTTACTGATATTAATTTCCCAAGGTTTGATGCAATATTGAAAAGTGGTGTGGCTGAAGTAAAACAAAATGTACTAGAAATTAAAAACACAAAGTTTATCAGAGATCAATCTGATTATACTAACAACTGTGTGTATATCTGGAAACGCTCTGATAGGGGTAACATTAGACGTGGTAGAAGTGGATCTAGAAATAGGTGACAGAATCAGACATCTAGTAACAAAAATATACATAAAGACCAACAAAATTCTAAGTCCAATCAAAAGAAAGTAACATATTCTGACAGTGAATTCGAGTCTGGAGAGGACAATGGGGCTTCAGGTGGTGAGGAACCCCATAAGGGTATCCTTAAACCTATAACCACATTTATGCAAACACAAACAAAATTGCAGGATACATCTCAGGGACAAGTGGTTAGACCTAAAGACTCAAATCAGGGCTCCACTACTGCCAATTCTAAATACATTTATGTTAGTGATACTGTGAGTGCACAGATACAAGGCACTAATGCCTCTCACGAGGACCAACTAAATTTGGCTCCGTTTTTTTGTCTTCCACCTCAGAAAACAGGGATAGGACTAGGAGCCCAACAGGGTCAGAATCGCTATCAGCTGAGGGGCAACCAGGGCAACAGAGGGAACAGGGGACAACACAAATACAAGTGATTGACAATGTTGTTAACTTGTCCAGATATGTACTTACACTATCTCAATTATCTGTACTTAGCTTGGGTTTAAACTTCTCCCCTGCAAATAATTTTGATATTTTTAAAACGTTATTGGATGTCAATAAATTAATTAGAAACATAACTTTAAATAAATTTTATTATGGTGAAAGCAATTTGCCCACTGCCGGGAGTGAAACCCCTCAAATAGTAACACCATTTGAAATGGAACATGCACGACATACACAAACATTCAATGATGTATGTGATACCCTCACTTTAGAACAACTAATGCGAGAGGGTGTTTTGGATACTAAGCGTGATAACATTAATTCTTATGGTACTTTTAAGAACCCCTCTAACTTCTACCCTATACATTTCAGGGGCCAAGTACTTGAAACTTTTTTCAAGAGGGTTGAACGTGATCTACTAGCGCTAAAAGCTGTGGATAATAAGACACCCTCCAATCTTACAAAAAAACAAAAATTGGCCCTTGATGAGCTTAAAAGTAACAAAGACATCATTGTGCGCTCAGCAGACAAAGGAGGTTCGATTGTGGTTCTTGATAGAGACATTTACATACAAGAAGCTTTTCGCCAATTAAAAAACATGGACAATTATACCCCTTTGCCTGCTGATCCCACTTCCTTATATAAACGTGAACTATGGAGCATTTTGGATGATGGTTTGGAAGATGGGCACTTCGATTCTGACACCTTTGATTTTCTATGTGTTGATCATCCAGTGGTGTCCATCTTCCACCATCTTCTCAAAATACATAAGTCCCTCACTGAAGTAAAGGGACGCCCCATCGTCAGTGGGATTGGCTCACTAACCGAACATGTATCCCAATGGATGGATGGAATTCTCAAACCATTTGTATTGTCCTTAAGCAGTTATCTTGGTGACACGAAAGATGTCATTAAGATACTTGAATCAAAGGAATGGAATTTTGGTACTTTCCGATGGGCCACAATTGATGTGGTCGCTCTGTATTCTTCCATCCCCCACGAGGAGGGTTTGGAAGCAATTTCCTTTTTTCTTAGGAATTATTCAGAGTTTAGTTTGAACTTTCAAGACTACATTCTGAGGGTGCTGCGTTTCCTGCTCACCCATAATTATTTCAAATTTGAGGGGGATTTCTATCTCCAGAGGTGTGGGACAGCTATGGGGGCTAAGTTTGCCCCCTCCTATGCCAACCTATTCATGGGTTGGTGGGAGCTGTCCCACATCTATGGAGATAGAAACTCCCATAGACATTTGATCCATTATTATGGACGTTACATTGATGATCTCCTCCTTATTTGGGTGGGTGGGGACGCAGCTTTCTCAGAATTTGTTGATGCCTTAAATAGTAACACAGTTTGGTATACAGTTTACCTCTGATCTATGTGATAACACCATTCATTTCTTGGATATCACCTTGGAAGGTACAAAACAAGGAAAAATAATCAGCAGTATCTATCAGAAACCAACAGCAGGCAACGCACTGTTGCACGCTAGTAGTTGCCATCCTCGACACGTTCCCTTTGCAGTAGCAAAGGGACAGTTTGTCAGGGTTAGAAGAAATTGCACCCTAAGTGACACTTTCTGTGAACAATCGCTTGAATTAAGTAACAGGCTGAAAAAGCGTGGTTATTCTAGTCAAGTTGTCCTTAAAGCTAGGGAACAAGTCTCAAATCTTGACAGAAATACTCTTATACAGGAACCTCCTAGAGAAACAGTTTCAGATACTCACAATGGAGTTACTTTTGTAACGGATTTCAGTACACAGTACACTGAAATATGTAAGATTGTCAAGAAATATTTAAAATTTCTTTCAGCTGATGATAAACTTGAAAACTGTGTCAAAACCGGCCTAAGGTGTTCGTACCGGAGAGCCAAAACTAAGGTAAATGTTTTGTCACCATCATTACTACCTGAATCTAATAGACCGACCAGTTCATGGTTAATACACAAAGGTCTATTCAAATGCAGGCAAAAATGCAGAGTCTGCAAGTATATCATGGTGTCAAACATTTTTAAATCAGAGGTTACAGGCGACACGTTTCCAATCAACAGCTGTTTAAAGTGTACCTCAACCTATGTGGTGTACCTTCTTACCTGCATACTTTGTCACCTACAATACGTAGGTTTAACTACTAATGAGGTAAAGGTTCGTATCCGTAACCATTTATCTACTATTCAAGCAGGTGAAGCAAGTACACCACTAGTCAAACACTTTGCGCGTTGTCACAACAAAGACATCAGTAGCTTAAGATGGCAGGCCATAGAGAGGGTGCTATGCCCACCAAGAGGAGGTGATCGAGATCGGCTGCTGCAGAAGAGGGAGATGTATTGGATATTTAAGCTTCAGACCAGAGTACCTCTGGGTCTGAATTCGGAATATGACTTAATAAATTTCTGGAAATAAGTGGTCAGTCCGTGCATCCCCCTCTCCTGCAGTAGAATATCTCTTGATCATGTGCACTAAGTGCACATATATTTACAATTAATTACATTCAATTTGACATTTGTACTTCAATTAATTTCTACAATTATTTTCACAATTATTATTTTGTACTCTATCTATTTATTTATTTATATATATATTTTTTTTATTTAAAACCTTATGTTCCTATATACAATATGGCTATATGTGTATATCAGGTTACTTCCCATTGTAACCCATTTATTGTAAATTTATATTATTTACATTGAGTTAGATTTAAGTTTTCCTGTAGAGTATTTGGAGCAAATGGATTATGCTACTTATTTTGAAATTTACATTCATACTATATGACTTCTGAAAATTGGTACCATGCTCATTATAGTACATTGTTTATTGTTCATTGTATCTCTGACACTCCCTGCACCTTTAAGATTCAGCCCAATAGTTTAGAAAACCTAGGGCTGTGTCTATCTATAACATTTAAACAAGTTATTAACTTTTAAATAAATAACTGAATTCTAAATGGGGCTACAATGTTTATAAGTATATATAGGGTTAAATACCCTTATAGCATATCTTGTCAATCAATTAGAGTTTTTTAACCAATAGATTATGTCCAGCTGCCTTAAATAGGTAGGCTGAGATTTTAACTGCAGCTATGATTACGCCCTGAGTGGCGAAACATGTCAGCAGCAGCCGTTTCTCAAGTATGCATTGTGAACTTCACATGATCATGTATAACATGGATGTTTAAGCAATAAAATTCAGATTTGGAAATTGGAGAAGCCGTCTGCATTTGTTTTTGTTCCTATCATACCTTCAGGCAGCAGCAAAACTTCTCCCAATTCAGTTCCTCAAGTCCCGTATTCACAAGTGATTCACAAGTGATCGATGGCTCCCACGGAGGTTTGAGCCACATTGGAAAGTTGCACAGTCCGGATTGGTTCCTGGAATCACGTGGACATGTAGGACGCCAAAGTTTACCATCATCCGTCGATCGGAGATTCACAGACGGAGTTCCAGCAATCAGTATTCTCTGGGACACTTCATTTCTACTGTTTTCGCTCATGATATACCCGCACCGGATCTCAAGTTGCCTGGATGGGTGAGTTGGTCAATTATTGACTGTACCTTGAGCGAAGCATTACCGCTCTCAGGAAGGCTTTATACTTGACCAGGACATTTAGGTATATAAACTGTTTACAACCACTGTTGGTCTCCTTAAAATGTGTAATATATTTCAACATGGTGGCGTGACGGAGTGACAACACACACACACAGATTAATCATACATTTGATTAGCGGGCCAAGAAATTTGCAGGCTCTGTTCAATTTGGGACATTACTTTATTGTGTTCATTTATTTGACACCTCGAACAAATAGGTTGCTGCAGTTCTTACTTTGATTTCTCCTTTCACAATAATATTTTTTTGGGTATTTGCCTGTTAATACCTTTTTCACAGTTTTGCTTCAGCTTATCCTAAAAAGGAACTGACCAATTCTTATCATGGAAACTTCACAGTTCTTTTCATTGATGCCTCTTTCAGCAAGGGACAGTATTGATACGGACATTACTAAAGTTTTTTCTACAGATAAAGTTAATTACTCGCTTCCTAGCCTTTTTGAGGAAATGGAGAAGCTATTAATTAAAGAACATAAATTGCAATGGGACATTTGGACTCTTGATACTTATGCCAAATTGAAAATAATTCCACGTGGTTTGCGCATTAACAAATTTCCTACTTTTGATGTTATTGACACAGATTTTATTAATTCTTGGAATGACATACTTTCAGATTGCTCTATTCGTCTAATGTTGTTGTTGAATTCTTACAAACTGCATTTGTTAAACAGCGTTAGAGAGGAAATTTGCCTTTTACAAGCCGAAATGAATAATAGGCTTACTGATATTAATTTCCCAAGGTTTGATGCAATATTGAAAAGTGGTGTGGCTGAAGTAAAACAAAATGTACTAGAAATTAAACACACAAAGTTTATCAGAGATCAATCTGATTATACTAACAACTGTGTGTATATCTGGAAACGCTCTGATAGGGGTAACATTAGACGTGGTAGAAGTGGATCTAGAAATAGGTGACAGAATCAGACATCTAGTAACAAAAATATACATAAAGACCAACAAAATTCTAAGTCCAATCAAAAGAAAGTAACATATTCTGACAGTGAATTCGAGTCTGGAGAGGACAATGGGGCTTCAGGTGGTGAGGAACCCCATAAGGGTATCCTTAAACCTATAACCACATTTATGCAAACACAAACAAAATTGCAGGATACATCTCAGGGACAAGTGGTTAGACCTAAAGACTCAAATCAGGGCTCCACTACTGCCAATTCTAAATACATTTATGTTAGTGATACTGTGAGTGCACAGATACAAGGCACTAATGCCTCTCACGAGGACCAACTAAATTTGGCTCCGTTTTTTTGTCTTCCACCTCAGAAAACAGGGATAGGACTAGGAGCCCAACAGGGTCAGAATCAGCTGAGGGGCAACCAGGGCAACAGAGGGAACAGGGGACAACACAAATACAAGTGATTGACAATGTTGTTAACTTGTCCAGATATGTACTTACACTAGCTCAATTATCTGTACTTAGCTTGGGTTTAAACTTCTCCCCTGCAAATAATTTTGATATTTTTAAAACGTTATTGGATATCAATAAATTAATTATAAACATCACTTTAAAGAAATTTTATTATGGTGAAAGCAATTTTCCCACTGCCGGGAGTGAAACCCCTCAAATAGTAACACCATTTGAAATGGAACATGCACGACATACACAAACATTCAATGATGTATGTGATACCCTCACTTTAGAACAACTAATGCGAGAGGGTGTTTTGGATACTAAGCGTGATAACATTAATTCTTATGGTACTTTTAAGAACCCCTCTAACTTCTACCCTATACATTTCAGGGGCCAAGTACTTGAAACTTTTTTCAAGAGGGTTGAACGTGATCTACTAGCGCTAAAAGCTGTGGATAATAAGACACCCTCCAATCTTACAAAAAAACAAAATTGGCCCTTGATGAGCTTAAAAGTAACAAAGACATCGTTGTGCGCTCAGCAGACAAAGGAGGTTCGATTGTGGTTCTTGATAGAGACATTTACATACAAGAAGCTTTTCGCCAATTAAAAAACATGTACAATTATACCCCTTTGCCTGCTGATCCCACTTCCTTATATAAACGTGAACTATGGAGCATTTTGGATGATGGTTTGGAAGATGGGCACTTCGATTCTGACACCTTTGATTTTCTATGTGTTGATCACCCAGTGGTGTCCATCTTCCACCATCTTCCCAAAATACATAAGTCCCTCACTGAAGTAAAGGGACGCCCCATCGTCAGTGGGATTGGCTCACTAACCGAACATGTATCCCAATGGATGGATGGAATTCTCAAACCATTTGTATTGTCCTTAAGCAGTTATCTTGGTGACACGAAAGATGTCATTAAGATACTTGAATCAAAGGAATGGAATTTTGGTACTTTCCGATGGGCCACAATTGATGTGGTCGCTCTGTATTCTTCCATCCCCCACGAGGAGGGTTTGGAAGCAATTTCCTTTTTTCTTAGGAATTATTCAGAGTTTAGTTTGAACTTTCAAGACTACATTCTGAGGGTGCTGCGTTTCCTGCTCACCCATAACTATTTCAAATTTGAGGGGGATTTCTATCTCCAGAGGTGTGGGACAGCTATGGGGGCTAAGTTTGCCCCCTCCTATGCCAACCTATTCATGGGTTGGTGGGAGCTGTCCCACATCTATGGAGATAGAAACTCCCATAGACATTTGATCCATTATTATGGACGTTACATTGATGATCTCCTCCTCATTAGGGTGGGTGGGGACGCAGCTTTCTCAGAATTTGTTGATGCCTTAAATAGTAACACAGTTTGGTATACAGTTTACCTCTGATCTATGTGATAACACCATTCATTTCTTGGATATCACCTTGGAAGGTACAAAACAAGGAAAAATAATCAGCAGTATCTATCAGAAACCAACAGCAGGCAATGCACTGTTGCACGCTAGTAGTTGCCATCCTCGACACGTTCCCTTTGCAGTAGCAAAGGGACAGTTTGTCAGGGTTAGAAGAAATTGCACCCTAAGTGACACTTTCTGTGAACAATCGCTTGAATTAAGTAACAGGCTGAAAAAGCGTGGTTATTCTAGTCAAGTTGTCCTTAAAGCTAGGGAACAAGTCTCAAATCTTGACAGAAATACTCTTATACAGGAACCTCCTAGAGAAACAGTTTCAGATACTCACAATGGAGTTACTTTTGTAACGGATTTCAGTACACAGTACACTGAAATATGTAAGATTGTCAAGAAATATTTAAAATTTCTTCAGCTGATGATAAACTTGAAAACTGTGTCAAAACCGGCCTAAGGTGTTCGCACCGCAGAGCCAAAACCTTGGTAAATGTTTTGTCACCATCATTACTACCTGAATCTAATAGACCGACCAGTTCATGGTTAATACACAAAGGTCTATTCAAATGCAGGCAAAAATGCAGAGTCTGCAAGTATATCATGGTGTCAAACATTTTTAAATCAGAGGTTACAGGCGACACGTTTCCAATCAACAGCTGTTTAAAGTGTACCTCAACCTATGTGGTGTACCTTCTTACCTGCATACTTTGTCACCTACAATACGTAGGTTTAACTACTAATGAGGTAAAGGTTCGTATCCGTAACCATTTATCTACTATTCAAGCAGGTGAAGCAAGTACACCACTAGTCAAACACTTTGCGCGTTGTCACAACAAAGACATCAGTAGCTTAAGATGGCAGGCCATAGAGAGGGTGCTATGCCCACCAAGAGGAGGTGATCGAGATCGGCTGCTGCAGAAGAGGGAGATGTATTGGATATTTAAGCTTCAGACCAGAGTACCTCTGGGTCTGAATTCGGAATATGACCTAATAAATTTCTGGAAATAAGTGGTCAGTCCGTGCATCCCCCTCTCCTGCAGTAGAATATCTCTTGATCATGTGCACTAAGTGCACATATATTTACAATTAATTACATTCAATTTGACATTTGTACTTCAATTAATTTCTACAATTATTTTCACAATTATTATTTTGTACTCTATCTATTTATTTATTTATTTATTTATATATTTTTTATTTTTATTTAAAACCTTATGTTCCTATATACAATATGGCTATATGTGTATATCAGGTTACTTCCCATTGTAACCCATTTCTTGTAAATTTATATTATTTACATTGAGTTAGATTTAAGTTTACCTGTAGAGTATTTGGAGCAAATGGATTATGCTACTTATTTTGAAATTTACATTCATACTATATGACTTCTGAAAATTGGTACCATGCTCATTATAGTACATTGTTTATTGTTCATTGTATCTCTGACACTCCCTGCACCTTTAAGATTCAGCCCAATAGTTTATACACCTAGGGCTGTGTCTATCTATAACATTTAAACAAGTTATTAACTTTTAAATAAATAACTGAATTCTAAATGGGGCTACAATGTTTATAAGTATATATAGGGTTAAATACCCTTATAGCATATCTTGTCAATCAATTAGAGTTTTTTAACCAATAGATAATGTCCAGCTGCCTTAAATAGGTAGGCTGAGATTTTAACTGCAGCTATGATTACGCCCTGAGTGGCGAAACATGTCAGCAGCAGCCGTTTCTCAAGTATGCATTGTGAACTTCACATGATTGTGTATAACATGGATTTTTAAGTAATAAAATCGAGATTTGGAAATTGGAGAAGCCGTCTGCATTTGTTTTTGTTCCTATATATATATATATATATATATATCCTCTGATGAAGCGCATGTACGCATGCGCGAAACGCGTCAGGTGTCTACCTGTACTTGCACCTGCCATTTGGCCGTCTGGCTGAACTAAAGAATAAAAGATTTGTATATCTTGTTTGCTGTCTCCGGGTCTCCTCCTTCATTCCCCCTGGTGGGACTTACCCTTTCTATATATATACATATATATATATATATATATATATATATATATATATATATATTAGTGATGTCGTGAACCTAAAAAATTGGGTTCGCGAACGGCGAACGCGAACTTCCACAAAAGTTCTCGAACGGGCGAACCGCCATAGACTTCAATAGGCAGGCGAATATTAAAAACCACAGGGACTCTTTCTGGCCACAATAGTGATGGAAAAGTTGTTTCAAGGCACTAACACCTGGACTGTGGCATGCTGGCGGTAGATCCATGGCAAAACTCCCATGGAAAATTACATAGTTGATGCAGAGTCTGTTTTTAATCCATAAAGGGCATAAATCACCTAACATTCCTAAATTGTTTGGAATAACATGCTTTAAAACATCAGGTATAATGTTGTATCGATCAGGTAGTGTAAGGGTTACGCCCGCTTCACAGTGCGCAGTGTAGGTGATATACATGCCCTGACCATGCTTTGCAGACCAGGTATCAGTGGTCAGACTGACCCTTGCCCCAACACTGTGTGCCAGACATGCCATTATAGCAGACTTAAATGGCTTTGGCATTGCCAGGCAGTGAAGGGGTTAATTAGGGAGCATGTAGGCAGCTTGTAGAGTTAATTTTAGCTTAAGTGTAGTGTAGTAGACAACCCAAAGTATTGATCTAGGCCCATTTTGGTATATTTCATGCCACCATTTCACCGCCAAATGCGATCAAATAAAAAAAAATTATTCACTTTTTCACAAACTTTAGGTTTCTCACAGAAATTATTTACAAACAACTTATGCAATTATGGCATCAATGGTTGTAAATGCTTCTCTGGGATCCCCTTTGTTCAGAAATAGCAGACTTATATGGCTTTGGCGTTGCTTGTAGGGAGCATGTAGGCAGCTTGTAGAGTTCATTTTAGCTTAAGTGTAGTGTAGTAGACAACCCAAAGTATTGATCTAGACCCATTTTGGTATATTTCATGCCACCATTTCACCGCCAAATGCGATCAAATAAAAAAAAATTGTTCACTTTTTCACAAACTTTAGGTTTCTCACAAAAATATTTACAAACAACTCATGCAATTATGGCATCAATGGTTGTAAATGCTTCTCTGGGATCCCCTTTGTTCAGAAATAGCAGACTTATATGGCTTTGGCGTTGCTTTTTGGTAATTAGAAGGCTGCTAAATGCCACTGCGCACCACACGTGTTTTATGCCCAGCAGTGAAGGGGTTAATTAGGGAGCATGTAGGCAGCTTGTAGAGTTAATTTTAGCTTAAGTATAGTGTAGTAGACAACCCAAAGTATTGATCTAGGCCCATTTTGGTATATTTCATGCCACTATTTCACCGCCAAATGCAATAAAAAAAAAAAAAATTGTTCACTTTTCACAAACTTTAGGTTTCTCACAGAAATTATTTACAAACAACTTATGCAATTATGGCATCAATGGTTGTAAATGCTTCTCTGGAATCCCCTTTGTTCAGAAATAGAAGACTTATATGGCTTTGGCGTTGCTTTTTGGTAATTAGAAGGCTGCTAAATGCCACTGCGCACCACACGTGTTTTATGCCCAGCAGTGAAGGGGTTAATTAGGGAGCATGTAGGCAGCTTGTAGAGTTAATTTTAGCTTAAGTGTAGTGTAGTAGACAACCCAAAGTATTGATCTAGGCCCATTTTGGTATATTTAATGCCACCATTTCACCGCCAAATGCTATCAAATAAAAAAAAAATGTTCACTTTTTCACAAACTTTAGGTTTCTCACATAAATTATTTACAAACAACTTATGCAATTATGGCATAAATGGTTGTAAATGCTTCTCTGGGATCCCCTTTGTTCAGAAATAGAAGACTTATATGGCTTTGGCGTTGCTTTTTGGTAATTCGAAGGCTGCTAAATGCCACTGCGCACCACACGTGTTTTATGCCCAGCAGTGAAGGGGTTAATTAGGGAGCATGTAGGCAGCTTGTAGAGTTAATTTTAGCTTAAGTGTAGTGTAGTAGACAACCCAAAGTATTGATCTAGGCCTATTTTGGTATATTTCATGCCACTATTTCACCGCCAAATGCGATCAAATAAAAAAAAATTGTTCACTTTTTCACAAACTTTAGGTTTCTCACAAAAAATATTTACAAACAACTCATGCAATTATGGCATCAATGGTTGTAAATGCTTCTCTGGGATCCCCTTTGTTCAGAAATAGCAGACTTATATGGCTTTGGCGTTGCTTTTTGGTAATTAGAAGGCTGCTAAATACCACTGCCCACCACACGTGTTTTATGCCCAGCAGTGAAGGGGTTAATTAGGGAGCATGTAGGGAGCTTGTAGAGTTAATTTTAGTTTAAGTGTAGTGTAGTAGACAACCCAAAGTATTGATCTAGGTCCATTTTGGTATATTTTTATGCCACCATTTCACCGCCAAATGCGATCAAATAAAAAAAAAATTGTTCACTTTTTCACAAACTTTAGGTTTCTCACAGAAATTATTTACAAACGATTTATGCAATTATGGCATCAATGGTTGTAAATGCTTCTCTTGGATCCCCTTTGTTCAGAAATAGAAGACTTATATGGCTTTGGCGTTGCTTTTTGGTAATTAGAAGGCTGCTAAATGCCACTGCGCACCACACATGTTTTATGCCCAGCAGTTAAGGGGTTAATTAGGGAGCATGTAGGCAGCTTGTAGAGTTCATTTTAGCTTGTCTAGTGTAGTAGACAACCCAAAGTATTGCTATAGGCCCATTTTGGTATATTTCATGCCACCATTTCACCGCCAAATGCGATCAAATAAAAAAAAATTGTTCACTTTTTCACAAACTTTAGGTTTCTCACAGAAATTATTTACAAACGATTTATGCAATTATGGCATCAATAGTTGTAAATGCTTCTCTTGGATCCCCATTGTTCAGAAATAGAAGACTTATATGGCTTTGGCGTTGCTTTTTGGTAATTAGAAGGCTGCTAAATGCCACTGCGCACCACACATGTTTTATGCCCAGCAGTGAAGGGGTTAATTAGGGAGCATGTAGGCAGCTTGTAGAGTTCATTTTAGCTTGTCTAGTGTAGTAGACAACCCAAAGTATTGCTCTAGGCCATTTTTGGTATATTTCATGCAACCATTTCACCGCCAAATGCGATCAAATAAAAAAAAAATGTTCACTTTTTCACAAACTTTAGGTTTCTCACATAAATTATTTACAAACAACTCATGCAATTATGGCATAAATGGTTGTAAATGCTTCTCTGGGATCCCCTTTGTTCAGAAGTAGCAGACTTATATGGCTTTGGCGTTGCTTTTTGGTAATTAGAAGGCTGCTAAATGCCACTGCGCACCACACGTGTTTTATGCCCAGCAGTGAAGGGGTTAATTAGTGAGCATGTAGGGAGCTTGTAGAGTTAATTTTAAGAACAAACCAATGTGTAAAAACACATAAGAGGGCGCTAGTATGTCTGGTGACACCGTGAAAAAACAAAAAACAACAAATATAATATACCTAGGTGTGGATGAATACTACAAACTGAATGCAATCAAAATATAATTATATAAGAATTGCTAATAATAATGATAATAATAGAAAGTGACACCTCATTAAATTTGCATAGTGAAATAGTCCAAATTTTATCATAAATAGTCTAATGGATCACCAGAAGTCCACAACAAATTCCAGCAAGTGGATTCGGTTTCCAAATGGCTGTAAGAATGATCCTCTCCTCCGATGTGAAATCAGTGATCTGTATAAATTACAAATAGAAAAGGACGACCATTGTGTGTATCGATAGTTCAAAAGACCCCACACATGCAGCCCACTCTAATCCAGGGTACTCACACTTTGGCTGAGCACACCAGTGTGCTTGTGGATACGATCTGGTTATCTGAGCCAACCAGCTTGCTCTTTCACAGGCAGCGTTCTCCTCGCAGCAGCTGTACACCAGCTGTACACCAGCAGACTTTTTGTAACTTCACAGCAGTATGGTAATGAGCACCTTGCTTGATAAGGAATGGCGGACAATGATTTAAAAACACAAAACTTCTTTAATCATTGGTATTAAAAAAATCCTTCATATACAAGCAGGTGGAAAGTGTACACAGATTAAAAATTGCTACGCGTTTCTCAGCACTATCGGCTGTTTCCTCAGGCATAAAACAATACACATTTAAACCGGCTTTATAGTGCCGCTCATTACCATACCTCTAATCACTTTAAGGTGTGTGTATAAACGGACCAATGAGATCCTGTCTCATATGTGTCCACACCCAGCGATCATTCTACCTGTTCGTTAACCTTAATATATTAGTGCATATAAAAAATAAAATAAAATATCTCATAAATGCTAAAAAATCACATGTAGAACCCCATATTTATATATCTATTGGGATCGTTGTTATTTAATAGTTTTTCTAACCCATAGATTTATTTAGTTATATTATAACTGACTATGTAGTATTTTAGAATGACATGAATGGTTAATGCAGTCTGACAAATCCAATGGAGACTTCGCGGTCTTCCTTTAAATTGCATACAGTTCTCCAATGTGTCAAAAACAATTGTATATATATACTAAAAATTACCGTCATTATATTACTACCTACAGAGAGAATTTGCTCCTACTAGCCTTTTTGTGGCTAGTAGGAGCAAATTCTCTCTGTAGGTAGTAATATAATGACGGTAATTTTTAGTATATATATACAATTGTTTTTGACACATTGGAGAACTGTATGCAATTTAAAGGAAGACCGCGAAGTCTCCATTGGATTTGTCAGACTGCATTAACCATTCATGTCATTCTAAAATACTACATAGTCAGTTATAATATAACTAAATAAATCTATGGGTTAGAAAAACTATTAAATAACAACGATCCCAATAGATATATAAATATGGGGTTCTACATGTGATTTTTTAGCATTTATGAGATATTTTATTTTATTTTTTATATGCACTAATATATTAAGGTTAACGAACAGGTAGAATGATCGCTGGGTGTGGACACATATGAGACAGGATCTCATTGGTCCGTTTATACACACACCTTAAAGTGATTAGAGGTATGGTAATGAGCGGCACTATAAAGCCGGTTTAAATGTGTATTGTTTTATGCCTGAGGAAACAGCCGATAGTGCTGAGAAACGCGTAGCAATTTTTAATCTGTGTACACTTTCCACCTGCTTGTATATGAAGGATTTTTTTAATACCAATGATTAAAGAAGTTTTGTGTTTTTAAATCATTGTCCGCCATTCCTTATCAAGCAAGGTGCTCATTACCATACTGCTGTGAAGTTACAAAAAGTCTGCTGGTGTACAGCTGGTGTACAGCTGCTGCGAGGAGAACGCTGCCTGTGAAAGAGCAAGCTGGTTGGCTCAGATAACCAGATCGTATCCACAAGCACACTGGTGTGCTCAGCCAAAGTGTGAGTACCCTGGATTAGAGTGGGCTGCATGTGTGGGGTCTTTTGAACTATCGATACACACAATGGTCGTCCTTTTCTATTTGTAATTTATACAGATCACTGATTTCACATCGGAGGAGAGGATCATTCTTACAGCCATTTGGAAACCGAATCCACTTGCTGGAATTTGTTGTGGACTTCTGGTGATCCATTAGACTATTTATGATAAAATTTGGACTATTTCACTATGCAAATTTAATGAGGTGTCACTTTCTATTATTATCATTATTATTAGCAATTCTTATATAATTATATTTTGATTGCATTCAGTTTGTAGTATTCATCCACACCTAGGTATATTATATTTGTTGTTTTTTGTTTTTTCACGGTGTCACCAGACATACTAGCGCCCTCTTATGTGTTTTTACACATTGGTTTGTTCTTAGTTTGATACACATTTGCGCTTATGATATTTGTGTTAAGAGGTGCTGCTTTAATATTTTTAGGGATATTTTACTTGTTTATATACACATGTAATATCTAGGAAGGATCTAACAAATCATTGTTAAAAGGAGCAAATAACCATATATTGTCCCCACAAGGATACATACCATATCATATGGTGCTTGTATATTACTAATTTTTGTAATAGGTGTTTTAAGTATTAATCATGTATTTTATTTAACAGCGCCCTCTAGTGATTGTTTCACAAAACTTTCTTTGATTAGAGTTAATTTTAGTTTAAGTGTAGTGTAGTAGACAACCCAAAGTTTTGATCTAGGCCCATTTTGGTATATTTAATGCCACCATTTCACCGCCAAATGCAATCAAATTTAAAAAAAACTTAAATTTTTTCGCAATTTTAGGTTTCTCACTGAAATTATTTACAAACAGCTTGTGCAATTATGGCACAGATGGTTGTAAATGCTTCTCTGGGATCCCCTTTGTTCAGAAATAGCAGACTTATATGGCTTTGGCATTGCTTTCTGGTAATTAGAAGGCCACTAAATGTGCATCACACGTGTATTATGGCTAGCAGTGAAGGGGTTAATTAGGTAGTTTGTAGGGAGCTTGCAGGGTTAATTTTAGCTTTAGTGTAGAGATCAGCCTCCCACCTGACACATCAGACCCCCTGATCCCTCCCAAACAGCTCCCTTCCCTCCCCCACCCCACAATTGTCCCCGCCATCTTAAGTACTGGCAGAAAGTCTGCCAGTACTAAAATAAAAGGTTTTTTAAAAAAAAATATTTATTTTTTAGCATATTTACATATGCTGTGGTGTAGCATCCCCCCTTAGCCCCCAACCTCCCTGATCCCCCCCAAAACAGCTCTCTAACCCTCCCCATCTGCCTTATTGGCGGCCATCTTGGGTACTGGCAGCTGTCTGCTATTATTTCACAGTCAATTTTTTTTTTTTTTTTAAATGTACACTACTGTTACACCAGATATGAGTGATGGCACTGGGCAAGTGGGCACAGTATACGCTGTGAGTCTGACACACATGCTGGCAGGCAACTGCAATTAGATTACACAGAAAAAAAAAAAGCAGACTCATGTTCTAGCCCTAAAAAGGTCTTTTTGGGGTGCTGTCCTTACAGCAGAGATCAGATGAGTCCTTCAGGACTGTAGTGGACACTGAATACACTAGCCTAGCTATCGATTTCCCTATTAAATCAGCAGCAGCTACACTGTCCCTCCTCTCACTAAGAATGCAGCTTCCAAATGAATCTAAAATGGATGCTGTCCAGGAAGTTGGAGGGTCTGGGAGGGAGGGTCTGCTGCTGATTGGCTGTAATGTGTTTACTGACTGTGAGGTACAGGGTCAAAGTTTACTCAATGATGACGAATAGGGGGCGGATCGAACATCGCATATATTCGCCCGCCAAGGCAAACATGCTATGTTCGCCGGGAACTATTCGCCGGCGAACTATTCACAACATCACTAATATATATATATATATATATATATATATATATACAATCAGTAATGTGCAAAGGTCTTAGGCCAATATTAAATTTGGTTAATGTTTTAGCAAAGTTTTAATTACCACCCATATTTTTTTGTTCTCTTTATTAAGATTTACAGATATAAAAAAAGTAAAATTTTCAGAACAAAATGGGTTCTTCAGGCAAAAGTAATTATTTAATTTGACCTCCCTTGGCACTAAACACATATTGAACTCTTTTGGAGACTGTTCTGACGTTTTCTGAAGTAATATATTGGTATGATACCAGACTTCTTTTAGCACTTCTTAGAGTTCTTCTTTAGATTTAGGTTGTCTTTTATTTGTTTCTCTATGCATATGATCCCATACTACCTCTACAATATTCAGGTCTAGATTCTGTGGAGTCCAGTCCATGACTGTCAGTGTTTAATCAGATGTTTTTCTCTCCAAATATGATTGCTTGGGATCGTTATCATGCTGAGAAATAAAACCATTCCCAATTAGGTGTTTTCTAGAAAGAATGGCATGATGAATTAAAACCTGCCTGTACTTTTCAGTATTCATGATCCTATTGATTCGGACAATATTGCCAACACTACTGGCAGAAATGCAGCCCCAAACCAGGACAGACACTTAACCATGTTTCACTGAAGACTACAATCACTCATTCTTCCATCTCTCTCCAACTCTTCTTCTCACATATTGTTGACAATTGGGCCCAAAAATTTCAAACATGGATTTGTCACTCCATAATACTCTTTTCCTCTGATCTTTATTCCAATTTTTGCAAGCTTTAGCATATCTTAGCCTTTTCACCCTGTTCCTCTTCCAAAAAGGTTTTTTATTTTTTGGCTGCTACCCTCCCACAAAGACCATTCCTGATCAAGCTTCTTCAGGCTGTAGAAGGGTCAACTTGGCATCCCGATGAAGCTGCCAGATGCTGAGCCAGGTCCTTGCTAGACTGGACTCTGAGAAACTTCTCATCAGATTTTGAAAGTTTTCTTGGTCTTCCAGTCCTTATTTTTGTCCTTGACCTCTCCTGATTCTTCAGATTTGAAGACCACATTTTGAATATCCAGTTTGTTTGCTGATTTACCTTTGAGAGTGTCCTTGCTGATGCAAAAGTTTGATTTTATCTGTCAAATTCTGTGATCTTTGGCATTTTGAATGGGATAATGTGATTGAAAGTTGGTCTTATTAGCAAGTTTCATGTGTCTTGCTTGTAGGTTCCTGTCTCTTTAAGGGAAGTCTATAAATTTCCAGGATTCCTATGGCTAATTGCTAATAGTTCTAAGTGGTGTAGCAAAGAGGTTCACTGCTCTGAGCCAGTATAATCTTCAAGGACATTCAACAGCTCTCTTGTTGTTTAAAGTCTTCAAATCTTACCTCTCTATCCTTGGATTTAAAGTGCTCAACATTTGAACTGTTTCCTGCTACTTTATCTCGACCTACAAGACAAACAGGCGTTTCCAACTGCGTCCTATTCCATTCACCAAGGACTACAGATATATGTGGACAAGGTATTTCCTATCAACTCTTACACACAGAACTCTAACAGGTTAAGTGTACTAAATTTGACTTTCGCACTAAACTCAACACGCTAATTGAATTGTTTGTTGTACAGCGTGCTAGAGAGCATTGACCGCTCTCCCCTCACAGAGCCTGTCAGCGTTTCCACACTTCCCATTGGTTTGGCACTACTCACCCCCAGGGTGACGTCACAAGCGCTCAGCTGCGCTCTCCTTCAGACAAACTCTGCAGTTCAAAGAAACGCTTGCCACAAAACGTAACAGCACAAATAAGACTGGAAAAAAGAGTCATTCATACTCCATACCATTAGACTCGAATCAGTTTGTTTACTGTATTTACTTAAACCGAATGTGCTGTTCCCTGAAGTTCTAATAACAAGTCAACTGTTAACTAATTCCTCTCCTGTAACCAACTAATCAGGAGACATTTAAATACTTTTTCTCTCTTTTCTCTCTGTGTTTAACTCTGCAGTTGTGATCCAATTACAGATATTACTTGACTACTGAATTAAGTATTTGTTACCTTACAGCAAGCTGTCAATGGATTAAACTCATACAACATGTGTATGTAGTCTCGTCTTGCACAAACCTGGTGTAATAGACCTTTTCACAGCAGTCATTTTGACATGGAATAGTAGGGCAAATACAGGTGTTAGCAATGTCATTAATTTGGGTTCAATTCCATTTACGTTTACAAGAGCCAGGAACCTTTGGATTTTGATGAAATCCCTCAGAACAACCGCTTCCAGGTTCTGTTAATGGGAGAGAGGAACTTCTTAATGCAGTGTCTACAGCAATAGCGCTTAAGAGTATATCCGTACTCACATTTAGGTTTACTTTATCCGGCGTGAATCCACAGTGTGGGCGAAGTCTGGGGCACAGGTCCTCCTCCTCTCAACATCAGAAAGAAAAAATAAATGTTGTTGTTAATTTTTCCAGATCAGCAGTGAGAAATAGAGCCTCACTTATAATCTAGCCCTTAGTGGGTCTGGACCGGTTTAGGTTAATTGTAGTGAGAGGGAAAAATCTTGCAAATTATGTTTTTATTAGTTTATTGCAGTGGGAAAGATCACAGGATGAGTTAATTACAGCTAATTATGGTTGGGGAAATCATGGTTAGAGTATATAATGGTTGGGGGCTGGAGAAATCATAGTATCCCACTGAATAGTAGGGCAAATACAGGTGTTAGCAATGTCATTAATTTGGGTTCAATTCCATTTACGTTTACAAGAGCCAGGTTCCTGCTAAAGCTCAAGTGTAAGGGGAGGTCACACTTAATTCTTTCAACTTTGGCCTATAGAAGATGTTTTTCTGATTTTTTTAAAACTGCATACTAATATACTGTATTTTCTGGTTGTATTCTAATTTAGAGACTGAGAAATAATTATATGACTTTTGCACAGTACTGTATGTATATATATATATATATATATATATATATATATATATATATTTAACAGGGCTCAAAATTTAACAGGGCTCAAAATTAGTACCACTTTTAGTACCACCCACTGCCTGCCCACACCCACTACTCCACCCCCTCTATACATATGTTTAGCCATTGTAAAACCCATTATTGTGCAGTAATTTTTAATATTTTTTATTTTATACCTTAACAAATTAAATAATGCTGCATACAGCAATAGATTAACAAAAATAAGTGCATAGCAGTTAGCAACATCAGCTTGGTAGTTCTGGGTAAGACAACAGCTGGATAGAAAAAAGAAGATGATGAAGGGAGAGAATGGAGAAAGAGAGTGTTGACAGTCATGGAAGGTCATAGCAGACCTGGGTTTTTCTTTTAATAATTATCATTTCTCCCTTAACTCTCTTTCTCCCCTCCCTCCTCTCTTCAATCTCTCTTGTTACCTCTCCCTTATTTCGCAACATTCACTCACTAACTTTCATTCGCCACCATTAAATTTCCACTCGCCAATGACTAGTAAAGAGTGGAAATTTTTAGCTCTGTATATATATATATATATATATATATATATATATATATATATATATATATATGTGTGTGTGTGTGTGTGTGTGTGTGTGTATACATATTTAGAGATGTAAATGTATGTATCTCAGTGTTAAAGCCCTTCACCTTTTTTTTTCTAACCCCTGAGTAACTATGGTGATATGGTGCATTATCCTGCTGGAAGTAGCCATCAGAAGATGAGTACACTAACGTCATAAAGGGATGGTCATTGTCATAAACAATACTCAGGTTGGCCTTGGCGTTTAAACAATGCTCAATTGGTACTAAGGGGCCCAAAGTGTGCCAAGAAAATATTGTCTGCATCATTACAGAACCACCACCAGCCTGAACCGTTGATACAAGGCAGGATGGACCCATGCTTTCATGTTGTTTACGCCAAATTCTGACCATACTATCAGAATGTCGTTGCAGCCGAAACCGAGACTCAGCAGACCAGGCAACATTTTTCCAATCTTCTATTGTCCTATTTTTGTTAGCCTGTGCGAATTGTAGCCTCAGTTTCCTGTTCTTAACTGACAGGAGTGGCACACAGTGTGGTCTTCTGCTGCTGTAGCCCATCTGCTGCTTCAAGGTTCAACATGTTGTGCGTTCAGAGATTTATTCTGCATACCTTGGTTGTAACGAGTGGTTATTTGAGTTACTGTTGCCTTTCTATCATCTCGACCAGTCTGCCCATTCTCCTCTGACCTCTGACATCAACAAGATATTGTCGTCCACACAACTGCCACTCACTTGATATTTTCTCTTTTTTAGACCATTCTCTGTAAACCCTAGAGATGGTTGTGCGTGAAAATCCCAGTAGATCAGCAGTTTTTAAAATACTCAGACCAGCCCGTCTGGCACCAACAACCATGCCACAAGTCATTTAAATCCCCTTTCATCCCCATTCTGATGCTCGGTTTGAACTTCAGCAAGTATTTTTTACCACATCTAGATGCCTAAATGCATTGAGTTGCTGCCATGTGATTGGCTAATTAGCAATTTGTGTTACCAAACATTTGAACAGGTGTACCTAATAAAGTGGCCGGTGAGTGTATTTATACATTGAAGCCCTTTTCAATCAAACCCTTTTCAAACCTTTTTAATCAATATTAAAATTATATATATATATATATATATATATATATATATATATAAAATTATTTTTTTTAAAAAGTGTATATATGTTTGGAATTTTTTATTTTAATATGTTTTATATGTGTTTTTGGATTATATTTTTTTAACCCTTACACGTTACTTTAGGTCTCAATAAAAGCACTATTTAGCACAGTTGCGCTCTCCATTGAAAGTATCGGTTGCGCTAGAGTGATGTCAGCCATGCTAACCATTTTCTGGTAAATGTGATTTACCATGGACTTGTAATATCAAGTTGCAAATAAATTTTAGTACAGTCCAGCAATATTGGGACTCATGCTTTCATTAACGTGCTTCTTGTAATCTGGCCCAATATGTTTTAACATTTTGGGACAGATTACGAGCAAAGCTTTTTTTTAGTGCTTTTGCTAGAAAGCTAATTGCCTTAGAAGTAAACTTTTGCGTGCTTCGGGTTGCGCTGAAATTACAAGTTGAAAGTAAAATCCAAATATACAATATCACATGCGTAATAACCTATACCCCCATATAAGTAAATTAAGCAAATAAAGTGAGGGGAAAAACTAACACCCTACTCTCGCGCAAACCCGATCTCATATTCTCAAATGCGCTAACTCATCATAAAAATATGAATATTTTACATTCCAATGTTCTTAACATAGCAGAATATGTTTTATTTATTCACAAATACATATTTCTACATATATCTGATGGTATTTTGGTACACTATATATACATTTATATATAGGATGCTGGAACAAGTGCACTCTCACAGACTGTATCACAAATGCCAGGGTGCTAGAATGTGGTTTATAATATAATGTACAGAAGACAGCACTCTCTGGTCTTAAATACAAAAGTAAATTTATTTGCAGTGACGTTTCGGGGAAAGCTTCCCCTTCCTCAGAGAGAGAGAGAGAGAGAGAGAGAGAGAGAGAGAGAGAGAGAGAGAGAGAGAAAGAGATGATTATATATAGGTATAGATATATACAGATATATATATAGGAAAATCTATTTATAAATACTTATAACATGCCATGTGCAGAACATTGGAATGTCCACTATTTACAGTAAATACACAGTATAACACTTTATTAAATATGAATATTGCATAAATATGTTTTTACATGTTTTCATTTACTTAACTGCAAAGGGCTCCAATGCACTCATATGTGTCAATATAAGTGTACATATGTATTTATGTGTTTATATGTGTATATACAACTCTAAATACATATATACACAAATAAATGCATATGTACACATATATAGATATGTATATACATACATATGCATCTTTATTATTATTATTATTTATTTATAAAGCGCCAACAGATTCCGCAGCGCTGCCCATGGGTACAAGGATAACAGTACAATGGAGAAACAGTACGATAAGACAATTTTACAGATACATACAGGGGGAATTGAGGGCCCTATTCCTGTGGGAACTTACAATCTAGATATCTTTAGACATGTAGATGTATGTATCTGAATGTTAAAGCCCTTTGCTGCCTTTTTTGTTCCTTGCAACTGAGACCTCATATCTTTTAGCCCATAAAACTTTTGTGTGCAATATTTTTTATAAATATTTTTTATTAGAAGGTGTTGTTATAAGTGTACGTGTACTTTGTAATGTATTTTTAATGTGTTTTGTGACGCTTTAATGTTTTGCGAAACAGTTAACCAAAGCTCTGAGATTGCGCTAACCCGACGATCATTAACTTGACTCGTGTTTACCATCAACTGGTATCTATAACTGGTATAAATACCAGCGCAATTTAAACTGCGTGCAAATGATCATGAAAACACAATATTTCTTGCTCACAAACGTTTGCGCTCCACTCGTAATCTAACCCTTTATATTTTATTGTAAGAAGATAGTATACATTTTTTTTTTAATAGAAATTAATAGAAACCCATTATCACATCTTGTTTTCTGATCATGCCAAAATGGAAATGGCGCTTTAGCAAACAATAGAAATAAATATAAAAAAACAATTGTTGTCAAAGTTTAAAATTGACCATATAGTAATAGAAAAATGGTGCATAGTCTGCCCATCATGACAACATACATGATGCATTCAGATGGTTTAGCAGTGATGCGGATGGAAATGGATGACAATAGGTTCCTATGAAAGTTGCAATGGATTATCCTATTTTAACACATGGTTTTGAAGATGCCAGTAATGTTAATGACAACTACAATAGCACAAGTGTGCTTTTAAATCAAATAATAAAATGGAAAATAAAAACAGGCCATTTGTAGATGTTGGGGTCCTGATGTGAATTTTCCTGCAGATCTCCTAAGCTGTACACGATATCATGTATTATGTAAATGTGTGCCCTGTCTACAGCCTATGCAATAGGGATGAATGGAGCTTTAATGATCCAATATCATCTATGTTAATACATATATACAATTTGCCCTGTGACCCATTCCGACTGTTTTACATGTGTGCAAGATAATAGACTTTGCAAATAGCTATAAAATAGTTGCAAATATGTCCAAATGTCATTTTGAAGCTTTATCAAGTCGTAGAGCTGTTGAATTTGAAAAGTAAAAATTGGTCTCGAAAAGGGTTTGGTAAGACCTCAGCTTGAGTATGGAGTGCAGTTCTGGGGACGATCTCAAAAAAAGACATTGCAGACCTAGAAAAGTTCAGAGAAGGGCAACAAAGCTAATAAGGGGAATGGAGAGTTTAGGCTATGAGGAGATGTTAGCAAAACTGTGTCTGTTTTCTCTAGAAAAAAGGTGCTTGAGAGGTGACATGATTACTTTATATAAATATATTTAAGGCCCATATACAGAGATGGCAGAAGCTCTGTTTATTCCAAGAAAATTGTGTGTGACAAGAGGTCACATTTTAAGGCTGGAGGAAAGGGAATTTTATCTCCTGCAACAAAACTTTTTCACTGTAAGAGCAATAAAATGGGGGGTGGAGCTAACTTCCAACATGGCAGGACGTGCATATCAAGAGCTCCTGACTTTGTTTGATTTTCCAGAGCCAAAAGGTGGACTTGGATGGCATTAAGATATATTATTCTTGTATAAATTGTGGCAGTTTCACTTATTGGTGTTTAGGAGTGACCACAGAACTTGCAGTGTGCTTGGAGCCGGAATTTTGGTACTCTAATAGGCTCACAAGGCTGGCGACTACAGACGATAATACCTGGATAAGACTACCATGACGACACAAATTTATGAAACTATTGGAAGGGTTTTAGTTGCACATCTTACTCAGATTGAAGAGGAGATATCAGAGGTAGTGCGTTGTTATCTCTGTGATAACCTGGTGGCGCAGCCGAGCGGTCCGCGGAGACCCACGCAGAATGTGGCAACTCAGAGAACTCATACTATAACAGGTAAAAGTCCCGAAGAGCAGGCAACCAGAACAACGAGTCAAATGCTTCCTATGACAGCCCTAACTGAATCTAAGGAGCGACGACATACAGTGGATGAAGAAGAGGCTGTTGTGCTGAGTCCCGCGGTGAGGCGGCCAATCGCTGGGAGAACAGCTGACAAGGCCTTTACGGAGGAGTGGGTTCCTAAACCCATGCAGAAGATGGATGCTCAGAAACAATTGGTAATAACAAAACCAGAGGGAGAAGCGGCTATGTTACACTGCTTGATTTTGCCTGAAGATAATGTTGTCATACACTTGGCACACTCCTCAAGCTGTCCCTGCCAGTTAACAGAGTCTAACATTGACACGGAGAACAGGTCCCTTGTGGCTCAAGCTGGTGTGGGATGAGGACATCACAGAGCTATTCTGACAGCTACGGGACATGCAGGGTTTAGGTCTGATATGTGTTCTGTTAGCTGTTGGATATGATTACTTGCTAATCCATGCAACAATAAGAACTAAGAGATGATATATGGGACAGTATATGGCATTTACTCTATATGAAGGCCTGACACCCTGATATACGAGATCTTGCTATTAGGCTATTTATAGTGCTCTATACAACTGTTAGTTAGTAAGTTAATAAAATACTGAACGTTACACTAGTAAGGTTATAGTATAATATTATTTTTCAAGGTTACAGTTGAGACACAGGTCTCCTTTTTTATGATGATAGATTTAAACTACATAAGCTTTATTTATTGTTTGTACCATTTTGATGTAATGACTTTATCTACCCTGATAGGTATTTCATCACTTGCTATGTCATATGTTATAGCCGTATGTATGTATTTTAACACATACTCTAGTTTTAATGGCGTCAATGAGCCGGTGCTTCTTGTTCAGTGTATATTTACAAACCTATATACACATATATAAATATTGATGTGACCTGCCAATCTACTGTACACCTGCTAATGATCAGCTCCGTTTCTCCCAATATATAGCTTACTGGTCCAGCGTAGGGGCACAGACCCCATATGTAAATCTCTAAAATTTTGTCTAAGTGTGATTTTCTATAGCAGTTTGTGATATGCCCCCTCTTACCCTATAAATCTGTCCCATGAGATATGCTGGGTTCCCCATATCCCTTTTCATTTAGTACATGTATAGATTTCTTAAAGCTACTTGTATGTGTATGTATTTCTGTAAAACTTCAAGGATAGCCCCTAACTGCCTATGCTTGAATATTCATTAGCTATGTTACATAGGCTAGATGTACATTCCCTGCCTCCACAGTCCTGTTTGACTAGTCTTATACTATTAGTTGGCTGGCTTCGATTCCCCCCTAAGGGTTTTCCCTTAGTATTTGTTTAATAAGTAAACGCAGGAACACAGATTCCATTTAATTTCCCTGATATTCTACATATGGCTGACACAATGTAGCGGCTAGTAATATTCCCACTCCTATAATATATAATGTTAGTATTACCCTCCTCCCTTTTTTTATATACCTTTTCTAGTGGTTAGGGACCCGTGTGTGGTCTCTTTAGCTTAAGGAGCATGCTATATCCCAGGGCTTCAATATGGCCCTATATGCTATATACTTGAAAGCTTTATATACATTTAGACATTTATAGACCCAAGGGCTTAAAAGTGGCTATTTCTGTAGCTCTAACAATCACATAGGTAGAATTTCAATGCTAGCATTCTCTCTGACTCTAGATATTTAACTGTTTGCTTTTATCTATGCTTTATAGTATGGTGATAATGTTTGGTTTCTATGCGGTACTGTATACTATTTCTATTTGCCCTTACGGGTTGAGGGCCTGTGTAAGTGTTTATTTTGTACTGCTCTATGTTTTACCTCAATAAAAATTATATATTAAAAAAAAAAAGAAAAAGAAGGAAAAAAAAAAAAAAAATAAATAAAAAAAAAAAGAGCAATAAAATTGTGGAACTCATTACCAAAGGAGGTAGTGAATGCCAATACCTTAGATACATTTAAAAACGGTTTGGATACATTTCTGGCTAGCAACAGAATTTAGGGATATGATTGCTTGTGTTAAATGGTTCACCTTTTAATGGGATTAATTTAAATTCAACTGAAGCTTTTTTTGTAAGTATATTAGATTTCTATAGGTTGAACTCGATGGACTTCGGTCTTTTTTCCAACCTCATCTACTATGTTAATTATGTAACACATTAGTAAGCAAAATTGAAGGTTGGGATGAAATTCAGTTGCAGAGATGATCTTTTATGAAACAGTCAATTCAAAATTAAACTTTCATAATTCAGATAGGGCATGCAATTTTAAAGAATTTTCCAATTTACTTTTATCATCAAATTTGCTTTGTTCTCTTGGTATTCTTTAAATAAAGGAAGTGTGAGAAAGTAAATTCAGGGATTGAAAAACCAAGGAGTACACGTGATGAAGGGGAAATAAAATTACAATCCATCAAGTACAGGGATAATAGGTTTCTCTTTAACAGTTATGGCAAGCTTAGAATTCCTGTTTTTTTTTTTATACTTCATGTATATTTTTTACATTTGTACAAGGCTAAAATAGTTGTATGAAACCTTTTAGAATGTTAAATGTATTTATATATTTTCAAAATTATCATTATGAAATTATACGCACTATATACAAACAAGGTACACAAACTCTACACACATACACAACTGCACTCACTACATCAATGCTACACACACATATGAAAAAAAAACTTTATAAAGTACAACCTTCTTGATTTGTTTAAAGGGGCCTTGGGGGATATCACAACAAGGTAGGGAGTAGATTGACCACCTTTGGGCTAGATTACAAGTGGCACGCTAATGTTAGCAATATTGAAATAACTTGCGAGCACAAAAATAATGTAAACACAACCTAAAAGCACAAATTTAAATTTTAAACAACTTTCCAATTTACTTTTATCATCAAATTTGCTTTGTTCCTTTGGTGATATTTTTGAAAAGCTAAACCTAGCTAGGCTCAAACTGATTTCTAAACAGTTGAAAACCGCCTCCTAGCTCAGAGCATTTTGAAAGTTTTTCACAGTTAGACTGTGCTAGTTCACATATGTCATATAGATAACATTGTGCTCACTCCCGTGAAGTTATTTAGGAGTCTTCACTGATTGACTACACTGCATGTCTGTCAAAGGCACTTAGATAAGGAGGCTGTCTGCAAAGACTTGGATACAAGGTAATCACAGAGGTAAAATGTATATTAATATAACTGTTGGTTATGCAAAAAAGGGGAATGGGTATTGAAGGGATTATCTATCTTTTTAAATAAGAAACATTTTGGTGTAGACTGTCCCTTTAAGGAAACAAGCAACACAAAAATAAAACCAGTATTTACAAAAAAACAAACAGTTCTAGTGAAAAAACAGACACATTCTTTTTTTAACATTTAAGCATATTAACTGATCCTGCTTTTCAAACTTGTTTGTGTATTTATTGTATTTCTGTGTACTTCTAGAGATTCATGTTTCTTGTGCAAGGGATAATTGCATAACAAACACAAATTTTAATTTTAAGTTAGGGGGTGTTAGGTTTAGGGGTTAATAGTTTAATTTAATGTTTTGTGATGTGGGAGGGCTGGTGGTTTAGAGGTTAATAGCTTTATTTAGTAGCGGTGATGTGGGGGGCCGGAGGTTTAAGGGTTAATAGGTTTATTTAGTGGCGGCAATGTGGGAGGCCAGAGGTTTAGGGGTTAATAGGTGTATTTAGTGGCGGTGATGTGGGAGGCCAGAGTTTTAGGGGTTAATAGGTTTATTTAGTGGCGGCAATGTGGGAGGCCAGATGTTTAGGGGTTAATAACTTTATTTTAGTGGCGGCAATGTCAGAGAGCGGTGGAATAGGGTTTAATAACTTTATTATAGTGGCTGCGATGTTGGGGAGTGGCGGAATAGGGGTTAACAGCTTTATTTTAAGTGTCTGTGATGTCGGGGGTGGTGGATTAGGGGTGTTTACACTAGGGGTTTATGTAGAGGTGTTAGGTTTAAACGTAACTTTTTTTTCCCCGTAGACATCAATGGGGTTGCGTTACAGAGATTTTTCATTCGGCACTTCAGGTGTTTTTCTAACACTCTCTCCCTATTGATGTCTATAGGGGAAAGCGTGCACGAGTACGTCAAATCAGCCCTTGGATTTTGTGCGGTATGGAGCTTAACGCCACCATATCGCACGCACAAGGAGGCTTTTCAGTAACTTGTAATGGCAGGGCTATGGAGAGTGAAATAACGCAACTTTTTTGTCGTTAGTTTCGCACCCGGCATAGCGCAAAACTCGTAATCTAGATGAAAGTAAGGTGTAAACTAGAGTGCTGAAGTATCTGACCCTTTACAACTAAGCTCCTTCTATAGCAGGAGCTTTGTTATTTGTATCTTTCCTTATAATGCATCAATGCAAGAGATAATTCTAAGCTTCTACTAATACGGGAGCTTATGACATATTATACTAGTGCGTGATGAAATATTAGTCTTCAGCAACTCTTTTCACCTAATCACAGGTCTCATGAAAATTATCATTGTATAAATTTTAAATCACAAACTGTTTTGAGCAAACAGTATAAGAAAGAGACATGAATCTCCAAACATTCTCCTGATGCGTGTTTCACATAATGCTTTTTCAGATGGGTTGCGTGCCGGCTAAGAATCCGTTAATTTATTGGCTTACAAATCCCACCCTCTCTTCATGATGGGTTGAATCAGAGTTTCATTCTTCTCTGATTGGGTTACACTACATTTAATTATAGAGACAAGGCCAATAGTTACAATATAATGTATAAGGTCACATGATCCTCATAGGAGCCAATCAGCTATTGCCTAGGCTTCCTGATGTCATATCATTGGACTGATCGTTGTTTACAAATCTTACTGTGACAGCTTTGCAACACTGTCTACATTGTAATAATCTTTTCTCTATTTTTGACACATTTTCTGATTAAAAAGAGATACCTTGTATTACTTTTAGATCACTCAAACACCATTACCGCTGAAGTATGTATGTGTATATATATATATATATATATATATATATATATATATATATATGCGTTCCATAGCATCAAACTGCATTGCTTACTGACAGTAAATCAAATTGTTATGATCTTTGTAGGTTGTATACATAAGATTTTAGTAGATTATAGAAGGATTCACTGATTTTAGTGAATATTTTACTCACTTTTATTAAAAGTGTTCATAAAGTTTAATATTGTAGCTAAACCATCACGATTTTCAATAATTTGTATCATACTTCAAAGTTTGTCTCTATTATCCTACTTTGTAGGATTCTCATTGGTTGTTATGAAACTTCATGATTTCTCTTTATTAGGGCAGATGTAATCAAATGGTCTTAGATATGCAATAATACTTTTATTTTTAATAGATTTTACCTTATTTCTTAATAAATAATGTTCTGGGGGGCAAAGTTTTTCTTATATTAATAATTTGTGTTCAATATTTTATATTGTGTCATAAAGTGTTAAATTAAATAAATAATAAAAATAATAAATAAAATTTAGTGCAATAACCAGTAATTAAACAGGACAATTGTGAAAAGTGCATTATGAGGGAATTGTATTCCTTAATGTTTTCTATGTTCACATTTGATAACTTCCTCTCCTAGATCACATGGATACTGTATGTCTTTAAAATGTAGGACCACTTACATACTTGGATGCTCCTTAACTGGTTAATGCAGAAATGTCATGAAGCATTGAGTGAAATAATATGAAAACCTTTAGTATTATGTGAAGAGACAGGAGAACAGCAGTTATCCTTATTTCACCCCTTTATTCTTGCCTAAATCATGTATAAGCACTAAATAGTTTATGATTTAAAGAAAAAAAGGAACTAGAACTTACTGACATCCCTTTAAACCAGGATCCACATTTGTCAAATAAATATTTCTTAGTTTATTTAAAGAGTAGATAAAACATAAAATGTGTGCCTTTTTTGGGATAAAGTTATCAATGCAAAAAACAAACGTTAATCCCGGAAGTTACCAAATCAAAAATTCTGAAAATACACTCACATACTGATTATATTATAGCATGTTATATTACTTAATTCTGGTATCGCTCCTGCTCGTGTGGGTAGCCCTTTTTTTGCGCTCATCAGGTAGTGCTCGTATTATAAGTTGAAAGTAAAAAGTTTTTGCTTGCGCGTAAAAAGCCAAACTTTATTAAATATGAATATTGCATAAATTTGATTTTACATGTTTTCTGCTACTTGACTGCAAAGTGCTTCAATGTATTTAGATATATCTATATATGTATATATATATTTTGTATGTGTTTATTTGTATATATGTCTTTAAATACATATAAACACATATAAATACATAAGTACATCTGTACACACATATAAACACACACACACACACACACATATATATATATATATATATATACATACATACATACATACATATACATCTTTAGACATTTATATATATGTATCTTTGTTAAAGCCCTTTGAAGCTTTTTTCTAACACCTAACATAACATAGTAACATAGTAGATAAGGTTGAAAAAAGACTGAAGTCCATCAAGTACAACCTATACAAATCTAAAATACTTACAAAAAGCTCCAGTTAAGCTTAAATAACCCCACTAAAAGGTGACCCATTTAATACTAGCAATCATATCCATGAATTTTGTTTTTATTCAGAAATGTATCCAGACTGTTTTAAATGTATCTAGGGTATTGGCATTCACTACCTCCTTTGGTAATGATTTCCACAATTTTATTGCTCTTACAGTGAAAAAAAAATTCCGTTGCAGGAGATTAAATCTCCTTTCCTCCAACCTTAAATTGTGACCTCTTGACAGAAACAATTTTCTTGGAATAAACAGAGCTTCTGCCATCTCTGTATATGGGCCTTGAATATACAGTATTTATATAAATTAATCATGTCACCTCTCAAGCACCTTTTTTCTAAAGAAAACAGACCCAGTTTGTCTAGCCTCTCCTCATAGGTTAAATTCTCCAATCCCCTTATTAGCTTTGTGGCCCTTCTCTGAACATTTTCTAGTTCTTCAATATCTTTTTTTGCGATCGGTCCCCAGAACTGCACTCCATACTCAAGGTGAGGTCTTACCAGGGATTTATATAGTGACAGAATTATGCTTTCCTCCCTTGAATCAATGCCTCTTTTAATACATGCTAGTATCTTATTAGCCTTTGAAGCCGCTGCCCTGCATTGTGCACGGATCTTTAGCTTATCTATTACTACTCCAAAGTCCCTTTCCACCTCTGTTTGGCTAAGTCTTGTCCCATTTAAAAAATAAATTGCCTGCTTATTTTTACTTCCAAAATGTAGAACCTTGCATTTTCCTGTATTAAATCTCATTTTCCATTTACTTGCCCATACTTCTAATTTTTGCCGATCCATTTGTAATGAAAGTTCATCCTGCTCTGACCTAATGACCTTACTTAACTTAGTATCATCTGCAAAAATAGAGATGTCGCTATTTAATCCTTGCTCCAAGTCATTTATAAAAATATTAAAAAGAACAGGGCCCAGTAATGATCCCTGAGACCTCATATCTTTGAGCCCTTATAACTTTTTTTGCAATTTTTTAAAATATTTTTATTAGTGTTTTTATGAGTGTAACTGTACCTTTAAATTTATTTTTTATGTGTTTTGTGACACTTTTTATTCAAGTGTAAAAGTTAACCAGAGCTCTGGGGTTGCACTATCCTGGTGAGTGTTAAATTCAGCTGCTCTCAATCGATTGTGTTTACTTTCAACTTGTAATACACAAACTACTTACTTGAAAGAGTTTAATTTTGTAATTTCTATAAGGGATAAACCTCCTATTACGTCCTACGTTCTATACCTAAATAAAAACACAACACAACTGCTTGGGGAAAAGACCGGTCATGGTCGCGTTTATTAAACAAATTTATTTCTGCCTAATATTAGCCAATAATTAGGCAGCTCAAATCAACCTATCACTGAACTTGTAACAAGTTCATTCCAGTTGGTGGCGGCATCTTCTTCTAGCTAACTAACCCCTACTTATTGACGGACAAGGCCCCTCCGATGTCTGCAGCGTGGCACAGGGGTTGCGCACGCTCATTGGCACAGTGAGAGAGATTTTGTTATGAAGAGCTCTTCGGCCTGCAGCTCTTTAAAAGGGGAGAGGAACCCCTAAGCCGGCACTTAGTGGGCGACACCTCTCCCTGTGTTCGGGCCGTCACTCTGCTCACACTGCGCCCGCTCCCAGGGCCTTGCCCGACCACCAGCTAGGGCACAATTTCACCAACCCAGTAAGGCATCCTCTCCAAAAGAGTCGTCCAACACGATTGAGAGAGGTGGATGACTATCTTACAACCTCTGGCTTATGGGGCTGGTTCAAATAAACCTACCCCCGCCGAGGACAGACTTACCCTCAACCTAACTTGCGGCCACATACCTTCTTCCAGGGACGGGCGGGGAAAGTTCTCCTCAAAGTCTGGAGGCAGGAAGAGGCCGAATCCACTGGAACAGGACCCTATAAAGGCAAGAGGTACACCCTCCCACCCACTTGCAACATTGTAACATACACACACTCTAGAACCCTCCAGACTTCAAGTCAGCTATCCCTTAATTTTGCTACAGGCCCACTAGAGGGCCTTCCACTTCCATAAGGGATAAACCTCCTATTACGTCCTACGTTCTATACCTAAATAAAAACACAACACAACTGCTTGGGGAAAAGACCGGTCACGGTCGCGTTTATTAAACAAATTTAATTCTGCCTAATATTAGCCAATAATTAGGCAGCTCAAATCAACCTATCACTGAACTTGTAACAAGTTCATTCCAGTTGGTGGTGGCATCTTCTTCTAGCTAACTAAGCCCTACTTATTGACGGACAAGGCCCCTCCGATGTCTGCAGCGTGGCATAGGGGTTGCGCACGCTCATTGGCACAGTGAGAGAGATTTTGTTATGAAGAGCTCTTCGGCCTGCAGCTCTTTAAAAGGGGAGAGGAACCCCTAAGCCGACACTTAGTGGGCGACACCTCTCCCTGTGTTCGGGCCGTCACTCTGCTCACACTGCGCCCGCTCCCAGGGCCTTGCCCGACCGCCACAAGAAAGACGATACTTCTTGCCGCCACACACATAACCAACATAGCCCTTAAATACTTTAAATATAACAATATAACACAATTAACCAAATTTAAACTTTTTTTTTTTATATATAAACGCTGTGTTAACAACGGTCGGATACCAACCATAGCACAGAACTTCGAAAACTAACTAATGTCCTATCAAGTATACATTTTAAACAACCAATGAGATGGCTTTCTTAAAGTCAGCCAGAAAAATGTCCAACCCAACGTCCGCCAGGTGAACCCCATCTGGTCGGTAAAGGGCCTTCTTGTCGGCCGTAATAGTGTCATGCCTGATGACGAATCCTCCCACGGCCGTGACCGCTCTTCCCACTTCCCTATTAACTTTCTTGCGGACATTGTACGCTGCCCTCTGTGTCACAATGTGACGCCAACGCAGCCATGCAACCACGTTAGACCAACCTATCCGCACATCCTGGAGCCATGTGCACACCCACTTGAGGTCCACAATCATAACCCGAATTAAGTCCAACACGGGGATGGATCCCAGGTCGTTCCCGCCCAAATGCACAACAATCACTTGAGGCTTTCCCCACCTCCTATGCGCATCCTGTAACGGAGTGGGGAGTTCACTCCAATTTAGACCCCTGCGCCCGAGCCAGCGAATGTTAGCCCTGGATGCCGCCAATCCTAACTGATGCCCTCCCGGGGATTGATGTGCCCTGATAGCCGCCCAGTGGATAAAGGAGTGCTCAATAATCCACACGCGCACTGGGGTCTTTACTGTACCTATAACAACATGGATGGGGACAATGAAACGTTGTCAAACGACTACCAGCAGACCCCCTTTCTCCCCCCCCCCCTGGCCGGGAAGGTCTCAGAGAGGTCCCAACCATAACCCGCCCCCAGCACCTAAGCTTTCAAAGGGCGAATGTAGCCCCTATAGCGCTCCGACTTCCAACGCCCCATTTTCTTAATGACCGCCTGGGACGACCCACTAGCCGCTGCACTAGTCGCTGCACCGATACGGAACGAATGCGGAGCAATCTTAGACGGATATAATCCCGCTGCCGCTGCCACTTTGGCTAGCACTTTGCGGAATTGGAAGGCTGAAAGAGAACTGCCGTCCTCGTGAACAAGAAACTGCAGCCCCCCACTCGGCCGGACACGGCAATACTCTGCCACACTCAACACTGGGCAGCATTCCGGGCTTTCGTGCCTAGCTAAAGGCAACCAAGCCCCTTTACCCTCCTGATCCATTTTGGATCTGGGGATGAGCAGTAGTACACACTCATCTGAGGCCCGCACATGCCCCACCTTAATGCCACCCACCTCCCCTTTCGTAGAGGCGGCGACCACCTCTCCTATCCTAAGCGCCCCCGCAAATGCCAGCGCAAAAGCAGCCCGAAACAAGACCGCCTCTTAGGCTGAACTGCACACTGCCCCCAGATTTACTACCAGCGAGCGTAGTATTTCTGGCGTGATCGGCTCCCTCCGATCCTTGGATGGTGGGGCCATCCGGCCCCATCCCTTCAAGATCTGCCTTACTAAGAAAGTACCCGTATAATCCCCAAAACCTAATGCTTTGTTGAAAAACGACAATGCTGCTAACCTGCTCAGAGCTGACAAACTGGACACACCCTCAAGCTTCAAACACGCTAGCCATTCCAGAACGTGTACCTGCTGCTCGCTGAAGCATTCCCACGCCTTCCAATGTGACAAGTATGCCGCCCACGTCTTAGGACCCAGCGATGCTCTGATCAGGGGTAGGATGATCTCCAAACCTCCACCAGCTGCCAAAGAAAAAGAGGGCATGTTAGACCCTCAGCCGCTGCCCTCGGGGCCACCCTTCTAAACTGATCTCATTGAAATCTCGAAAGGGCATCTGCTATCACATTGCTGACCCCTGGCATGTGTCGCGCTGTGAAGCGAACATTAAGCTGCAAACACCGCAAGACCAGGTGCCGGAAGTAGGTCACCACCACCGGCGACGCTGCTGACAACCTGTTTATGGCATACACCATGCTCATATTGTCAGACCAGAAGATCACTGCCCAATTGGCCAGCCTCTCTCCCCATAGTTCTACTGCAACGACAATAGGGAAGAGTTTGAGCAATGCCAGATTACGTGTAAGGCCCGCGGCAATACAGCCCTCAGGCCATGGCTCCGCGCTCCAGTCTCCGTCCAAATAGGCCCCATAGCCCAGGCCGCCTGCAGCATCCGTGAACAGATGCAGGGCTTGGTTGGAGATAGGCCCATCCCTCCACAGGCATACCCCATTAAAATGAACCAGGAACCTCTCCCAAACTCTTAGATCGTCCCTCATCTCCTCTGTCACCCGGCGCCTCTGACTATGCGTCCGAGGCCCTTTCAATTGGGCTTCCAACCTGCGGTTGAAGACCCTCCCCATGGGGATTGCCCTACCCGCAAAGTTAAGCAATCCCAGCAGAGACTGCAGCTCCTTAATGGAGATGTGCACCGCGTGACCAGCTGCTTGAACCGCCCCAAGGAGGCGGTCAACTTTATTTTTTCGGGAGCCTGCATAGCGATTCTACAGTGTCAATCTCTATGCCCAGGAATGTCAAGCAAGTGCACGGGCCCTGCGTTTTCTCATGTGTGAGCGGGACTCAGTTGTAACATCCTGCATCACTTTCATCAACCTAGTGCATTCGTCAGTTTCCGGACCCCCTACCAGCAGGAAATCGTCCAGTTAGTGGGCCACAGCCCCGCCCCCAGACGCCCTCTGCACTACCCAGTGCAGGAAGGAGCTGAAGCATTCAAATAGGGCACACGACAAGAAGCAGCCCATGGGCAAACACCTGTCAACAAAGAATTCACCCTCAAACTTCATCCCCATCAGCCGAAAGGAAGAAGGATGAAGCGGGAGCAAGCGGAAAGCGGACTCTATGTCCAACTTGGCCATCAAGGCCCCGCGACCCTGAGAGCGAACCACCTCCAGTGCCTCGTCAAAGGACTGATAGTGTACAGAGCTGAATTCCGGATCTATTGCGTCGTTCACTGACGCCCCTTTGGGATACGACAGGTGATGAATAAGCCTGTACTTTCCCTGCTCCCGCTTGGGAACTACACCCAGTGGAGAGACTACTAGATCCGCGAGTGGCCATTCCCGAAATGGGCTGACCACCCTCCCCAGCCTCAATTCTTTCGCCAACTTTTCCCTCACCACGTGCGGGAACTCATAAGCTGACTTCAGATTGCGATGGACAGATGACCCGGTTACTTGAGAAGTAACCGGTATCTGAAACCCCACCCTCAACCCTGATGACAGGACTGCCGCTGCCTCCCCGTCAGGGTATAGCGCCAACCATCGCGCCATCTTCTTGTACCTAAGCAGAGTTGGGGCCCTTTCCCCCAGCCCCCCCTCTACTGTTCTGGGCGGATGCGCTTGAGTCCCTCCTTTTTGTGCAGTCTGAACCCGGATGTGGTCTGCTGCAAAATTTGCAGATGTGCCGAAAGGAGCAATTCACTCCCCTGTCACACTGCTTATCCTGGAATTTCCAGCACTCCCTTCCACGCCTCTTCTGGCGCAGAAAGGACCGCTGGGTTCAGGCTTAGTAACCGCAGGAGGCGAAGTAGACCTCTCGCGCCCCAACTTAGACCACAGGTGCATATCTTGCGTTCCGAAGTGTAAGATGGGATTGCCTACCATTTTCTTGCGGAATTCCAAATCGTAATCCCTCCAAGCGCCTTCCTTGAACCTTTTGTAAATATCACCAATCGTGTCTTGATATTTTTAAAAGGTTATGCCCCTGAGTCGGCCACCTATCCACATAGCAGGACGCCAACACCCTATATCCGGCCTGCCATTCCTCATAAGTTTCCTGACGCTGGACTTTTTTGGGGCCAGAGCCCTCGGCCGCCCTCTCCTTAGCTCTACAAGCTTCTGGAGTGAGCTTGTAGATATTCACATTTTTTTTAATCACCTTAGCCTTCAAATGGCCATATAGTGAGTGGACCAGGCATGGGTACGAATCCCCGTGCACCGCCACTTTCCTAGACGCAACCTGCCCTGCCGCAACCACCGGCGCCTCCCCCACCTGAAATAAGGAACTGTTCTCTACTACGCCTTGCGCGCCTGCCTTCGCCTGCACCTGCGCTGCCACTAACTTCTTTATCATTCTAAACATCTGTTGTTGGCCTTTACCCACTAAACCTAGCCCTGTCTTGCTATCAGAGCCTGAGTCGCTAGATGAAGACCCCATGTTAGTGCGTGTAATGTCAGTGATAGTGCACTCACCAGACTGTGGCAGCTGCTGCGATGTCCCTTCCGTTGCTTGTAGGCGTCCGCTCGCCACTGAGGTGGCAGGTCCTGTAACTCCTCCACTCGACGTGCTCTGGCTGCTTTTACCAGCCTCCATTCTTTGCTCTGCAACAGATGACACCTGAGGAGACAAAACAGACTGGGGAGTACTCTGAGTGATGAAGAGGGCCCCAGAAGGGGTAGCACCCTCCCTTTCGCCACCACTCGCCCTCTCCTGCACCCCAAGTGCTGCCGCCACAGCCCTCCTGATTAAGTCCTCCTGAACACCTAATGCCTGGCTAATGCACTCTCTCACCTCACGCTGAACCTCAGCAGCGATCTGCACGCTGTCCACACACACAGTCACACCCCTTGCCTGGCCTGGCTGTGAATCACCTTTGTCACCTAGGGCACCTGTCCCTTGATTTGCAGCAGCATTGCCCTGTCTATTGGCTACTTCCTGGCCCCTGCCAGTACCTTGCATCTGCTCCCTTTGCTGAAAAGGGGGCTGTGGCTGGTAAACCGCTTCCTGAGAGATAGTGGCATCATGTGTGCCTATTCCCTGCCCCACGCAAACTCTCACGCCTTGTTCCTGCCTCAAAGCTTGACTGGTTGTGAAAGAATCCCTGTTCGTAGCGATATCAGCACCATTTGCGCTACTACCCCTCAGCACCACCACCTCCGCTTCTATTGGAGGCCTATTCTGCTGCCTGTACCCCTGAGCCTGAGGATCCCCAGCTGTATTGATGGCGTCACTCGCGCCTCTACCCCTTGGGCCGCCCGTCTGCATACCCGGCCCCTGTCGCCTCTGATCCCCACTCACAGCCGCACTCCCGTCCGGGCCAATGCCCGCCCCCCTGCCCCCTGCGACCATCATCACCACCCAGAGTCTCCCCAACTTACTAGGGGTTGCTCCGGTAGGCGTCTCCGGTCGTGCTGCAAGGCGGCGTCTCTCGTGCGTGCGCCGCTCTCCTCCCCAGAAGAAGATCCATCAGAGGGGGAGGAGGCACGACGCACGTTACATGTGGGGGCGTGGCCACGCCCCGCACCTACAGAAGGCCCAAAGCCTGCCCGACCACGCGTACCACCGCCGCTACTACCGGACCCCCCGGCACCATCCAGGCCCTGCTCTATGCCGCCCAGCCCCCGGCCTAAGGCCAGAGACTGAGCGAGGGCCAAGACAGTAGCCAGAGCACCTGGTGGGAGCGCCGACAGCTGCTGTATAAGGGCCCCCATGTCAGCTCCCTGCTCACCAACCTCCCCCACATTAGACCCAGCCCTAGTAGAAACCTGGGCAGAAATATCCCTGGGAACCGCTCTTGCTGCCCTCCTCCCCTTGCCCTGGAGCCCGCACTGGCCCCAGCCCTGCTCTTAGGGGTATAACTCAGCTCCCTCCTAACCATCTGCCTAGCAGCAATGGAGGGCCTATTGGATACCCTAACTTGGGGGTAGGGGGTACCACATCGTCCAGGTCTGATGTTTCCTTTTCTCCTGCAGGTTTCTTCCTTCTTGAAGGCTCCACCACCGCATCCCTGTACCTCCTGGGAGGCAAAGAAGTACGCCTGGCACGCTTCATGATCACTGAGGCCTAAAGTTGAAGATATCCAGCACAGAAGAAAGTTCTCCTCAAAGTCTGGAGGCAGGAAGAGGCCGAATCCACTCTCCCAAACTCTTAGATCGTCCCTCATCTCCTCTGTCACCCGGCGCCTCTGACTATGCGTCCGAGGCCCTTTCAATTGGGCTTCCAACCTGCGGTTGAAGACCCTCCCCATGGGGATTGCCCTACCCGCAAAGTTAAGCAATCCCAGCAGAGACTGCAGCTCCTTAATGGAGATGTGCACCGCGTGACCAGCTGCTTGAACCGCCCCAAGGAGGCGGTCAACTTTATTTTTTCGGGAGCCTGCATAGCGATTCTACAGTGTCAATCTCTATGCCCAGGAATGTCAAGCAAGTGCACGGGCCCTGCGTTTTCTCATGTGTGAGCGGGACTCAGTTGTAACATCCTGCATCACTTTCATCAACCTAGTGCATTCGTCAGTTTCCGGACCCCCTACCAGCAGGAAATCGTCCAGTTAGTGGGCCACAGCCCCGCCCCCAGACGCCCTCTGCACTACCCAGTGCAGGAAGGAGCTGAAGCATTCAAATAGGGCACACGACAAGAAGCAGCCCATGGGCAAACACCTGTCAACAAAGAATTCACCCTCAAACTTCATCCCCATCAGCCGAAAGGAAGAAGGATGAAGCGGGAGCAAGCGGAAAGCGGACTCTATGTCCAACTTGGCCATCAAGGCCCCGCGACCCTGAGAGCGAACCACCTCCAGTGCCTCGTCAAAGGACTGATAGTGTACAGAGCTGAATTCCGGATCTATTGCGTCGTTCACTGACGCCCCTTTGGGATACGACAGGTGATGAATAAGCCTGTACTTTCCCTGCTCCCGCTTGGGAACTACACCCAGTGGAGAGACTACTAGATCCGCGAGTGGCCATTCCCGAAATGGGCTGACCACCCTCCCCAGCCTCAATTCTTTCGCCAACTTTTCCCTCACCACGTGCGGGAACTCATAAGCTGACTTCAGATTGCGATGGACAGATGACCCGGTTACTTGAGAAGTAACCGGTATCTGAAACCCCACCCTCAACCCTGATGACAGGACTGCCGCTGCCTCCCCGTCAGGGTATAGCGCCAACCATCGCGCCATCTTCTTGTACCTAAGCAGAGTTGGGGCCCTTTCCCCCAGCCCCCCCTCTACTGTTCTGGGCGGATGCGCTTGAGTCCCTCCTTTTTGTGCAGTCTGAACCCGGATGTGGTCTGCTGCAAAATTTGCAGATGTGCCGAAAGGAGCAATTCACTCCCCTGTCACACTGCTTATCCTGGAATTTCCAGCACTCCCTTCCACGCCTCTTCTGGCGCAGAAAGGACCGCTGGGTTCAGGCTTAGTAACCGCAGGAGGCGAAGTAGACCTCTCGCGCCCCAACTTAGACCACAGGTGCATATCTTGCGTTCCGAAGTGTAAGATGGGATTGCCTACCATTTTCTTGCGGAATTCCAAATCGTAATCCCTCCAAGCGCCTTCCTTGAACCTTTTGTAAATATCACCAATCGTGTCTTGATATTTTTAAAAGGTTATGCCCCTGAGTCGGCCACCTATCCACATAGCAGGACGCCAACACCCTATATCCGGCCTGCCATTCCTCATAAGTTTCCTGACGCTGGACTTTTTTGGGGCCAGAGCCCTCGGCCGCCCTCTCCTTAGCTCTACAAGCTTCTGGAGTGAGCTTGTAGATATTCACATTTTTTTTAATCACCTTAGCCTTCAAATGGCCATATAGTGAGTGGACCAGGCATGGGTACGAATCCCCGTGCACCGCCACTTTCCTAGACGCAACCTGCCCTGCCGCAACCACCGGCGCCTCCCCCACCTGAAATAAGGAACTGTTCTCTACTACGCCTTGCGCGCCTGCCTTCGCCTGCACCTGCGCTGCCACTAACTTCTTTATCATTCTAAACATCTGTTGTTGGCCTTTACCCACTAAACCTAGCCCTGTCTTGCTATCAGAGCCTGAGTCGCTAGATGAAGACCCCATGTTAGTGCGTGTAATGTCAGTGATAGTGCACTCACCAGACTGCGGCAGCTGCTGCGATGTCCCTTCCGTTGCTTGTAGGCGTCCGCTCGCCACTGAGGTGGCAGGTCCTGTAACTCCTCCACTCGACGTGCTCTGGCTGCTTTTACCAGCCTCCATTCTTTGCTCTGCAACAGATGACACCTGAGGAGACAAAACAGACTGGGGAGTACTCTGAGTGATGAAGAGGGCCCCAGAAGGGGTAGCACCCTCCCTTTCGCCACCACTCGCCCTCTCCTGCACCCCAAGTGCTGCCGCCACAGCCCTCCTGATTAAGTCCTCCTGAACACCTAATGCCTGGCTAATGCACTCTCTCACCTCACGCTGAACCTCAGCAGCGATCTGCACGCTGTCCACACACACAGTCACACCCCTTGCCTGGCCTGGCTGTGAATCACCTTTGTCACCTAGGGCACCTGTCCCTTGATTTGCAGCAGCATTGCCCTGTCTATTGGCTACTTCCTGGCCCCTGCCAGTACCTTGCATCTGCTCCCTTTGCTGAAAAGGGGGCTGTGGCTGGTAAACCGCTTCCTGAGAGATAGTGGCATCATGTGTGCCTATTCCCTGCCCCACGCAAACTCTCACGCCTTGTTCCTGCCTCAAAGCTTGACTGGTTGTGAAAGAATCCCTGTTCGTAGCGATATCAGCACCATTTGCGCTACTACCCCTCAGCACCACCACCTCCGCTTCTATTGGAGGCCTATTCTGCTGCCTGTACCCCTGAGCCTGAGGATCCCCAGCTGTATTGATGGCGTCACTCGCGCCTCTACCCCTTGGGCCGCCCGTCTGCATACCCGGCCCCTGTCGCCTCTGATCCCCACTCACAGCCGCACTCCCGTCCGGGCCAATGCCCGCCCCCCTGCCCCCTGCGACCATCATCACCACCCAGAGTCTCCCCAACTTACTAGGGGTTGCTCCGGTAGGCGTCTCCGGTCGTGCTGCAAGGCGGCGTCTCTCGTGCGTGCGCCGCTCTCCTCCCCAGAAGAAGATCCATCAGAGGGGGAGGAGGCACGACGCACGTTACATGTGGGGGCGTGGCCACGCCCCGCACCTACAGAAGGCCCAAAGCCTGCCCAACCACGCGTACCACCGCCGCTACTACCGGACCCCCCGGCACCATCCAGGCCCTGCTCTATGCCGCCCAGCCCCCGGCCTAAGGCCAGAGACTGAGCGAGGGCCAAGACAGTAGCCAGAGCACCTGGTGGGAGCGCCGACAGCTGCTGTATAAGGGCCCCCATGTCAGCTCCCTGCTCACCAACCTCCCCCACATTAGACCCAGCCCTAGTAGAAACCTGGGCAGAAATATCCCTGGGAACCGCTCTTGCTGCCCTCCTCCCCTTGCCCTGGAGCCCGCACTGGCCCCAGCCCTGCTCTTAGGGGTATAACTCAGCTCCCTCCTAACCATCTGCCTAGCAGCAATGGAGGGCCTATTGGATACCCTAACTTGGGGGTAGGGGGTACCACATCGTCCAGGTCTGATGTTTCCTTTTCTCCTGCAGGTTTCTTCCTTCTTGAAGGCTCCACCACCGCATCCCTGTACCTCCTGGGAGGCAAAGAAGTACGCCTGGCACGCTTCATGATCACTGAGGCCTAAAGTTGAAGATATCCAGCACAGAAGAAAGTTCTCCTCAAAGTCTGGAGGCAGGAAGAGGCCGAATCCACTGGAACAGGACCCTATAAAGGCAAGAGGTACACCCTCCCACCCACTTGCAACATTGTAACATACACACACTCTAGAACCCTCCAGACTTCAAGTCAGCTATCCCTTAATTTTGCTACAGGCCCACTAGAGGGCCTTCCACTTCCATAATATTTAACATATAATAGTTAACATGCACTCTGACATTTTTTTGCCTTTGTTTACTTGTAGGTGTGTGTGTGTATGTGAGTGTTTAGAATATTTTGTAGTATGTGTCTCTATAGTCTGCCTTCTACTTCTGAATATAAATTCTACAGGTATTCACTTCCTAGATTCATCAAATCCAGTGTAACAAACACTTAAAAACCAGTTTAACATTGAACATTCTGAACTATAATATTCTATAAATACTCTAAAGATGTTTCATTTAGTAGGTATAATAAACAGAACTTATAAACTCTTAGTTTGAAACAGAACACAGCTTACTAAGTTGGGGATGCAACTTACACCACAAAACATGTCTGATTCCAATTACTAAAAAAATACATTAAAGGGATAGTAAACTCAAATAATTATTTTAGCTATTTTAAAACATTATTAAATATCAATATTATTTGTAATTATGACTTATTAAAGGTTTCTTAACGTTTACAAGTATTTTAGTCTCAAAATTCTTATTGCTGCCAAACCCACAGTTTTCCTCATTATGTGGGCCCTATAATGATGGTGTACCGAGGTAGAACCATCATGGCATCCTGCATGCGCAGTTGTAGTCCACCGTCGTCTCACGCTTGCGTAATGTGGATTTGCTCTGTATTGAGGCGCATCAGAAATCAAGCAGCAAACACAGAGGGAACGTGGTTGTGATGTCACTGTCAGGGGGAGTGGCACACACCAGACTGCAGACGTTGCCGAGAGGGCAGACGGAGGATCAGCAGCAAAAGCTATTGATACTAGCTAAGTATTACAAACACCCTTAGGCTAACAAGCAACAAATAAATGTAATTTGGATTGTGGTGCTTCAGCTGTGCATGTGCTCATTCAGATTAACAAAGATGGATGTCAGGAAGGTTAATAATATGTGCGCATGCGTTTGCCAATTTCCATTATTAAGCATGCGATTTTGGGCACGAGAAAGCATAATAAATATTATAATTAGAATACTCTTACTCCATCATGATTGGATGAAGCAAGGTGCAGACTTTCTGCAATAATCAGCCTCTTTTATGGGCGGTCTTTGCCACTGGTTAATGGAGAATTTAATATAAGAAATTAATTTATTTTGAAACTTCATTTTTTATTAAAAGTAAGTGAATTTATAATACTTTATATTTCTTTTCATACTGCATAGATTTTTTGGTATCAATTTTTCAAAGATTTATAACCCTTTAACTGCATTTCTATTATTATTCACTCCACATCAAGCCCTTTATATCCACCAGTCACCTCATCAGGATAATATTTCCTTATTTTGAAACTCAGCATGATTTCATCAGTTCTGGATCCTTGGTGATTGTTTATATTCTCTTTATCATAGAATTAACCCTCCCCCATAAGAAAAGAATAAAAATATGCTGAAGGGTTTAATTGAAACCATATAATGTCCCCTGAGGGATCTTTGCTTGGACCTTTATCATTGTAGCTCTAATTTAATTTTTCAAATAATTATAAAACTTGCTCATCATAATGAAATATAATATGTAGCCACATTATTATTAAAAAAAAATATTGGAAATTTTAGATTGGTCTTCACATATATTATAACATTGTTTATCTTAGAAATAGCTTGAAATCTACAATAAAATATCAAAATAAATGAAGGAACAGTATTTTTTATATTATTAAATTCCAGAGGTAAAACTTTAAAAAAGTTAATGTGTGTTATTTGAATATTGATGCATTAAATAAATATCTTAAAACATTCTCTAAAGTGGTTGTTCATGGTAGAGATTTACTAAATCATTTTTTTTATTTAAAGATTAAGGGGTCAATTTATTAAATGCCAGATGGACATGATTCGCTTTAGCAAATCATGTCCGACTGACATCGCTAAATGCCGACAGCATACACTGTCGGCATTTACCATTTCACAAGCATTTCTTGTGAGTGTGTGTGTATGTGTGTTTGTGTAGAGATTTATTTATGTATTAATATGTCTATATAGGTATTTAGATACATACATACATACATACATATATATATATATATATATATATATATATATAGTATATATATATATATATATATATATATATATACACACACATCTACATAAAACACATATATAATTGGATACTTGTATAGCGCATAACCTCAAACTTAATCGACTTGTGGCACTGATAACAGGTATTATTATTACCCTTGGGTTGCCACAGATCTCTGTAACAGTGCATTAGCACAATGAGCTATCTGTCCGGCTTACATGTGAATTGGAGCGCTTTACCACCAAATACCTCAAAACAGGAAAAGGCATATTTATTCAAAAATAAATATTTTCTAAAGATTTTATCTGTGTATTTACTGTAAATATTTCACATCCCCATGTTCTTCACATAGGGGAATATGTGCTATATATTTATAAATTGATATTCCTATATTTGTCAGTGTATATCTATATCTATATAAATTATATATGTGTGTACATATATATATATATATATATATATATATATATATATATATAAACAATGTATATATATATATATATATATATATATATATATATATACAAATATATTTTACAAAAAAAATCATCACATATATACAACTATTTATTTAAGACTTATTTTTAAATAGATATTCCTATACAGTATAAACGCACTCGATTGAAGTCTAGGGGAGAATATGTTAATGTGGTTGCAATATTCGAAGTTCAAATCTAACTTTTTGATTTCAACTTGTAATACGATTGCAACGCGACACGCAAATATTTTACTTCTAGTGAAATTAACATGCAAGCGGGATCACTAAACAATGTTCCACTTGTAATCTAGCTTTTAGTAGAGTATTTGTTGATACCACAACATAACATGTAGAACTAAATGCTTAGTTACTCTTAAAAAATCTTTGTATATTTAAAACAAAAAAAAAATGTTCTCCAAATAAACTCTAAAATTAGATAATGTTTAATGATGAAAATCAGCCAGTAAAATCACCACTTATTTATTTATGGTCCATAGTGAGTAATCTGTTACATCATACAGCAAATATCTCCTCTCACTCTTGTACACTTATTTTTTTTCTATCCAATAATCCATTACATATAAAGTTTTTAGGGCAGTATGCAACCCTTTGATCAAGGATGTTCTTTAACTAAAATTGTCTATTAAATGCATTTATTTTTACATTTTGCTAGATTAAAAGTGTAGCACAATCAATAGTGCAGAAAGTTTCACAAATAATAACTAGCAACTGGTATTAAAAGGGGATAGTTAAATATTTTAATCAAAACATTTTAACACGGTGCAGGGAGAGCTATTAGAGCAGTCATTGGCCCCTATTTAAGAAAGGTCTTGCGGACCTGATCCGACACTGCGGATCAGGTACACAAGACCTCGCTGAATGCGGAGAGCAATACGCTCTCCGTATTCCTCATTGCAACCGCAGCTCACAAGAGCTGCTGGTGCAACGTCGTCCCCTGCAGACTCACAGCCAATTGGCCGCCAGCAGGGGGGTGTCAATCAACCCGATCGTACTCGATCGGGTTGATTTCTGGCGATTCCTGTCCGCCTGCTCAGAGCAGGCGGACAGGGTTATGGAGCAGTTGTCTTTGTGACCGCTGCTTCATAACTGCTCTTTCTCGCGAGTCTGAAGACTGGCCAGAAACAGGGGCCATCAAGCTCTGAAAGGCCCCAGTGTATTCATATTACAAGTGGGGATTTAAGTGCTGCAATAAAGCGCATTTCAAAATACCACTTTAAAATATAGCGCTTTTTAAGACCTGAAGTAAACTATTATTTTTAGTATAGCACAGAGCTACATGAAGAAAGCCACTATTTGTGCACCATTGGCTTTACACACTTTGAGCTTAATGCTCAAGCAATATCCAACTTAAAGTTTACTGCTCCTCCCCATAAGAAATCTATTATGTGAGGTATGTAGAGCAACCACACTATCATACAAATATGCTCTAGATTATTTCTCGAGCACAAAAAAAATAAATTTGGATCCATGAGCACAAAAGTAGAAGCACTATTGATAGCACTCAAAAAATTATTGCACAAAAGTTTAAATATTTTTTTTTCGCTTTACTTGTAACTGAGGCAATAGTTGGTTGTCAACACTTGAGAGCCAGATTGTGAGTGCCACGCTAAAAGTTGAGCGTGAGCGATAACGGGTTTATCACTGCTGTTTGCACACATCAGAAGTAGCTTGAATATTACAAGTTTAAAGTAAACTTGATCGCTTGAGCGCAATTGAATATAACTCTCATCGGGTTAGCGCAAACAGGGCTTTAAGAAAGAGATACATATAATATGTCATGGGTAGAGGGGAGAGGAGAAGTAACCAGGAACGAAATCCCAGTTCAAAAGACAGGGAAATCAGCACTCTTTTAAAAAAAGAAAAAGCTCAAAAGACCAATCAATTTCAAAATTGTTTTAATCGTGGAAAAAAGGCTCCTCCCACAGAACGAACACTATCACCCAAGAGATAATATACAACAACTGTGTTTCATATAGCAATGTATACCAGAATTTTGAGTATAAAAATTGTAACTTGATATAAACAAGTATCAATACTAAACCTGACCGGTCAGGGGTGCACATAAATGCCTAAGAGTAGGGTTGCCTGTAGTTGCCACATAGACACAAAAATAGAGTACCTGGATGTGCCTCTACACCCAGCTGCACACAGAACCCCCTTCAAAATTTGCTATGAGGAGGTATAAGCTGGGCAGGTACAAGTAGTGGGATCTAAGAGGCCAATGATGGTACTATATGTATATGCAGGAAGAATATAGTTATGGCAGTAGCATAGACGGTATATAACATGTACATATGCATAAGTATACCTAAGAGGACCCCAGCTTAGACTCACTACACCCAACTGCACACAGCACTCCAATCAAGGAGATAACATACTGGGCAGAAAAGAAGAAAGGGGATCTAAGTAGTCCTCTGGCAGGGCCCCCTGAATATGTACAATGAAACAGTGTCACACAAAATCATACAGATTGTAACTACACGCCTATAAGTTGCGATAGTTTATAGAGATAACAATGTGTCTAGGGCACTGTTTGTTCAGCCATATGAGCACAGCATGCAAAAGAAAGTGTTAGCAGGCATAAGCATACAGATTACGTTGCATGTAGGGACGTTATTGTTGCACACACAAGATTGCGTTAGAGCTATTGCTTATGTCCTCTATGTTACTGGGATGTATTATTCAGTCATTTAGGCACAACATGCAGAGGAAATGGTTAATAGGCATAAGCATTGTAAAGCATGTTAGAATATCGTCGTTGCACAACTAAAGTTACGTTGAAGCAGCAGTGCTTATAAATGAAATTTGTATCCTCTAATTATGCATAAACCTTTGCAGCGTATGTACTTTCCAGGGTTACAGACAAGAAATCCCTTGTTAGGGAGAGTCATTCAAAGACAGGAGTACCAATCATTTGCGGTAATGATAGAATTTTTTTTGACGGACTCAAAGCAGGATACATACAACCTTTTTGTCCTGTAATCAAGCGTTGATGATCTTGCTGGGCTAAGTGCATCCTTTCTTTAATGTGAACTAAATCCTCATTCACTGTGTCAGGCTTGTGACAGCAGGTATCTCCGTGTATAGAGCCAAAAAACTGCGGTGAAGGCGTGCACCACGTACACCGGTCGGCTGAACCAATGCCGGTTCCCTGACTGGGAAACGATACATATAATACATGTCTAAATATGTACAGGTATATGTATGTATATATATATACATATATATATATCTATATTTGTGTACATTGTATTTATGTGTTTATATATGTATATATATTTATATATAAATAAATATATATATATATGTGTGTGTGTATGTACAGACATATATACACATATAAACACATACATACATATGTATTTATACAGTATCTCACAAAAGTGAGTACACCCCTCACGTTTTTGTAAATATTTTAATATATCTTTTCATGTTACAAAACTGAAGAAATTATACTTTGCTACAATGTAAAGTAGTTAGTGTACAGCCTGTATAACAGTGTACATTTGCTGTCCCCTCAAAATAACTCAACACACAGTCATTAATGTCTAAACCGTTGGCAACAAAAGTGAGTACACCCCTAAGTGGAAATGTCCAAATTGGGGCCAATTAGCCATTTTCCCTCCCCGGTGTCATGTGACTCCTTAGTGTTACAAGGTCTCAGGTGTGAATGGGGAGCAGTTGTGTTAAATTTGGTGTTATCGCTTTCACACTCCCTCATACTGGTCACTGGAAGTTCAACATGGCACCTCGTGGCAAAGAACTCTCTGAGGATCTGAAAAAAAGAATTGTTGCTCTACATAAAGATGGCCTAGGCTATAAGAAGATTGCCAAGACCCTGAAACTGAGCTGCAGCATGGTGGGCAATACCATAAAGTGGTTTCACAGGACAGGTTTCACTCAGAACAGGCCTTGCCAACCAAAGAAGTTGAGTGCATGTGCTCAGCATCATATCGAGAGATTGTCTTTGGGAAATAGATGTATGTGTGTTGCCAGCATTGCTGCAGAAGTTGAAGGGGTGGGGGGTCAGCCTGTCAGTGCTCAGACCATACGTTGCACACTGCATCAAATTGGTCTACATGGCTGTCATCCCAGAAGAAAGCCTCTTCTAAAGATGATGCACAAGAAAGCCCGCAAACAGTTTGCTGAAGACAAGCAGACAAAGGACAGGGATTACTGGAACCATGTCCTGTGGTACGATGAGACCAAGATAAACTTTTGGGTTCAGATGGTGTCAAGCGTGTGTGGCAGCAACCAGGTAAGAAGTACAAAGACAAGTGTGTCTTGCCTACAGTCAAGCATGGTGGTGGGAGTGTCATGATCTGGGCCTGCATGAGTGCTGCTGGGACTGGGGAGCTACAGTTCATTGAGGGAACCATGAATGCCAACATGTTCTGTGACATCCTGAAGCAGAGCATGATCCCCTCCCTTCAGAGACTGGGCTGCAGGGCAGTATTCCAACATAATAACGACTCAAACACACCTCCAAGCGACCACTGCCTTGGTAAAGAAGCTGAGGGTAAAGGTGATGGACTGGCCAAGCATGTCTCCAGACCTAAACCCTATTGAGCATCTGTGGGGCATCCTCAAACGTAGGGTGGGGGAGTGCAAGGTCTCTAACATCCACCAGCTCCATGATGTCATCATGGAGGTGTGGAAGAGGACTCCAGTGGCAACCTGTGAAGCTCTGGTGAAATCCATGCCCAAGAGGGTTAAGGCAGTGCTGGAAAATAATGGTGGACACACACAATATTGACACTTTGGGCCTAATTTCAACATTTCCACTTAGGGGTGTACTTACTTTTGCTGCCAATGGTTTAGACATTAATGGCTGTGTGTTGAGCTATTTTGAGGGGACAGCAACTTTACACTGTTATACAGGCTGTACACTCACTGCTTTATATTGTAGCTTAGTGTCATTTCTTCAGTGTTGTCACATGAAAAGATATAATAAAATATTTACAAACATGTAAGGGGTGTACTCACTTTTGTGAGATACTGTATATATGTATGTATGTGTTTATATGTCATTTGCAGTTAAGTAGACGAAAACATGAAAAAACATATTTATGCAATATTTATATTTAATAAAGTGTTTAACTATGTATTTACTGTAAATATTTCATATTCCTATGTTCTTCACATAGGGAAATATGTTCTAAGTATTTTTAAATATATATATATATATATATATATATATATATATATATATATATATATATATATACAAACAAAAAGGTATTGGCGCACATCCATTTTCAAAAGCTCAACATATTGATTGGAATTGCCAATAGAATGCAAGCTCAATCCTATTGGCTGATTGGGTCAGCCAATAAGATGAAAGCTCAATCCTACTGGCTGAGTACAACAGCCAATAGGATTTTTCCCCTTTAATTCCTATAGGCTGATAGAATTCTATCAGCCAATCGGAATGTAAGGGACGCCATCTTGGATGACGTACCTTAAAGGGAAACTTAATTCGTCGTTGACCATCGTAAGAAGAGGATGCTCCACGCCGGATGTCTTGAAGATGGAGCCGCTCTGCGCCAGATGGATGAAGATAGAAGATGCCCGCTTAGATGAAGCCTTCTGCTGGCTTTGTTGAGAACTTCTGCCGCTTGGATGAGGATGGATGTCCGGTCTTCGAAAACTGTAAGTGGATCGTCGGTGGTTAGTGTTAGGTTTTTTTTAAGGGTTTATTGGGTGGGTTTTAATTTTAGGTTAGGGACTTTGGGCAGTAAATGAGCTAAATGCCCTATTAAGGGCAATGCCCATATAAATGTCCTTTTAAGGGCAATGGGGAGCTTAGGTTTTTTATATAGGGTTTTATTTGGGCGGGTTGGTTGGGTGGGTGGTGGGTTTTACTGTTGGGGGGGTGTTTGTATTTTTTTTTTGGGGGGTCTTTTTTATTTTGATAGGGCTTTCAGATTAGGTGTAATTCTTTTTTATTTTTGATACAGTGGTTTTTTATTTTTTGTAACTTAGTGTTTTTTTATTTTTTGCACCTTAGTGTTTTTAGTTTTTTGTAACTTATTTGTTATTTTTTTGTAATTTAGTAATTTTTAATAGTAGATTTAAATAATTTGAGTAGGGTTAGGTTTTTAAATATGTAATATAATTAATTTAATTGTTAGTTTAATGTAATTTTAGTATAATAGTTAGGGTAGGTTAATTAATAGTTTAATATAGTTTAATGTAATTTTAGTATACTAGTTAGGGTAGGTTAATTAATAATTTAATATAATTTATTTTAATTCTAAAGGTAAGTTTAAATTTATTATAAGATAGGGTTGAGGTAATTATAATTTAAAGTTAGCGGTTTGTTAGGTTTAGGGGTTAAAAGCTTAATTTAGTTTATGGCGATGTGGGGGGCTGGTGGTTTAGGGGTTAATAGGTTTAGTAAGTGGTAGTGATGTGGGAGGCCAGGGGTTTAGGGATTAATACATTTATTTAGTGGTGGTGGGGTCCGGGAGCGGCGGGATAGGGGTTTATACATTTATTTAGTTGCGGAGGGGTCCGGGAGCAGCGGGATAAGGATTAATAGCTTTATTAAAGTTGCGGTGGGCTCCAGGAGTGGCGTTATAGGGGTTAATAACTTTATTAAAGTTGAAGTGGGCTCCAGGAGTGGCGGGATAGGGGTTAATAACTTTATTAAAGTTGCTGCGGGGTCCGGGAGCGGTGGGATAGGGGTTAATAACTTTATTATGGTTGTGGCGGGATCTGGGAGCGGCAGGGTAGGGTTAAACATTTTAGTATAGTGGCAGTGTTTAGTGACAGGATATAAATAAAGTTGGGAAAAAGCCGAATAGCAGCGAGATCGAGATGACTGCTTATCGCCCCGTACTTGGTGCACGGCTTTTTGACGGCCTTTTTAATAAATATGGCGATCGTATTCAGGTCTGCGGCCGCAGTGTTAGGCGATGTTAGGCGAGCGTATTGGTCCCGGCGAATGCAGCACAGTTGACGGCTTGATAATTCGGCCTCAAAATCTTTTCAGAATGCCAGTTGCTGAAAAAAAAACCATCTGTGACATTTATGGCAGACATATGCCACTATATATGTGATCATTGTATGCTGATAATTGTAAGTTATCAGTCTAGATCAAAAGCAACTTTTTAGCCCTTCTGGTGCACTTTGACCCCACAAGCCTGTACCTGCCAGTTAAGAAGCAGTGCTCATAAATGACTGTGGGGTGATTGACAAGCATTCTGCATTTTACTTGCACGTTAAAAAAGGCGGGTAGTTAATGCTACCTTACTAGCCTCGCATGTGGGCCATAGCGTTTTTTATATGTCTATTACTCAGTTAAAACAACCTCACTCATGTTTTTTCATAAATGAGATATATAAGTTCACCTTGTATTAGAATGGTTCTAATATTATATATATATATATATATATATATATATATATATATATATATGTGTGTGTGTAGTACTCACAGTAACTATACATCACCGGGGTGCGCATCAAAGGAGTCCAAAACATTCAAAGAGAGGAAGGCACTCGCCGGATTTAACAAGGAGATTATTTTATTCCTTATACGTAACGTTTTGGGGTTTTACCCCCGTTTTCAAACTGACCTCGAAACTTTGCGAAAAAGGAATAAAATAATCTCCTTGTTAAATCCGGCGAGTGTCTTCCTCTCTTTGAATATATATATATATATATATATATATATATGTATATTGTACAAGATTAACACAGAGAATTATTTAATTATTTTTCAGGTTGCATTTGCTAACTGATTGTTCAGCTATTCCAAATGCATACTAAATAAAAATATAATTTCTGTGGGAAGCAGAGTTATAACCCTATTGACAGATAACTACTTTGTGTTTGCTTTTCCTAGTTGTTTTTTTATCTTTTGCAGAACATATAATATTATTATCTCCCCTATTTAATTATTATGCATAATAGTATCTAAAAACAGAAGAACTTAGAAGTGAACTTGGGAATCTGAAATCCAACTGTGCAAATGTATCTTTGTTATTCAAATAATTTGTTTCAAATATTTCTGTAGTCATTAATTTTATGCGCAGCTGACTATTTTTTTTTATCACTTATTTTAAGCCTAACTAATTATAATGTGAAAAAAATAATCATTTTTAAAGAGGATTACGATTACAACACAGTAGGCATTTGTATTTATTATGCACTATTTAAACTTTTGGAAACTGTCTTAATAGAACTTTTTTTTTTCAATAGATAATTCAGTAGGCAAGAGAGAGAGCGCAAAAGAGAGGGGGAGAGAGAGCGCAAAAGAGAAGGGGAGAGCACGCAAAAGAGAGAGGGGAGAGAGAGAGTGCAAAAGAGAGGGGGGAGAGAGTGCAAAAGAGAGGGGGAAGAGAGAGAGCGCAAAAGAGAGGGGGAGAGAGAGCAAAAGAGAGGGGGGGAGAGAGAGAGAGAACAAAAGAGAGGGGGAGAGGGAGCAAAAGAGATGGGAGAGAGAGCAAAAGAGGGGGGGAGAGAGAGAGCAAAAAAGAGGGGGTAGAGAGAGCAAAAGAGAGGTGAAGCGAGAGAGAGATCAAAAGAGAGGGGGAGAGAGTTCAAAAGAGAGGGGGAGAGAGCACAAAAGAGAGGGGGAGAGAGAGCAAAAGAGAGGGGGAGAGAGAGAGCAAAAGAGAGGGGGAGAGAGAGAGAGCGCAAGAGGTGGGACCGCTGTACTGCAAAAAATGGCCCGTGTGAACGGGCTTTAGGACTAGTTTCTTAATAATGTACAATAGAATATCACCATGGAAGAGGATAACTATGCATAAATATATACATCATGATAATATTAATATCTTAACACATTATTGTTAACATCATCTTACTATAATAAATGAATATAAAATACACAAAGTTGCTGGCAGTTAATTAAATATAATATGTTATGAGCCCACTCAACATAGGAAACAAATAACATTAATTGGTCATTGATTTACATGATGAACATGGCTTATCTGAAGCATTTAATGTTATGACATATTCTCTTTGGAAGAGAGGGAGGTACCGCTTGTATATGGTTAACATTATTACAACCCATTCGTCATATAATCAGTATTCCATTTGTAACATGGCAGGATACAAAAAACTTTTGCTTTTCTAAGTCATCTCTGTACATACTGTATATCCCTATATGGACAGAATAATTATAAAGAATAATGCATAAAGATAGATGAATCATATAGGGCATAATTTTCATGTTCCAGACCTCTGGAAACATAAATTGGCCACAATTAATGCAAGGTAAAGGTCTATATTCTAAGCCTTTGCCAAAGCATACAATTAAATCTACAAAGTTTACCATATGGTTCAATGGGAAATGTTGGCAATTCATTACATAAGGGTTTGAAAAGGATTATAATAAATTTTTGCGGAAATTCTGTTTTTTCCAACTTTATTTATACCATTTCATTACTGTCAATCAAAAAGCACATTTCTCTAAAGCTAATCTTTAATTTTTCATCTGTTAATGTCCAAGAAATAGCTAGATTTATACCTGAACAAACAATAATATCTCTTAGAAATTATTTTTCTATGTATTTGTTATACAAAAAACTGATATATGATAAGAATGTTTTCTATTAGGCCAGATATTTGTTCAGTGAGTGTTCCCATACCTGTTATAATGGGGCGTCCTGGGTTTCCTGGCTTGTGGATTTTGGGCAGCATGTAGAAGGTACCCATCTGAGGATTGGAAGGTACCAGATTTTCTAATTCTTGCTGTATGTGTTTCGGAAACGATGCAACAAATCACTCTGCAAACTGTTTCAACATATATGTGACAACAACACAGCCAGACACAACAACACATCATATAATATTAAAGGGATCCTATTCATGCTCATCTGCTAATGTGGTGTACATAATACAGTGTACAGCGTGTGACAGAGGTTGCAACATTGGAGAAACTGGCCTAAAGCTGCATCTCAGAATGAATCTACACAGACAGTCGATCAAAAACCACAAGAAAAATGAATATTGTACCCCTGTTGGTCATCACTTCACCCAGACTGGTCACTCCATCCTTAACCTCAGGATTAAAATTCTTAAAGGGAATTTCAAAGACTCTCATGAACGAAAGACGTTTGAGATGAAAATGATCACACATTTCAATACCAGAAATGAAGGACTTAATGTAGACTCTGGCTTTCTCACACACTACCATAACTTTCTATAATCTCTCATCTTATTGTCCTATATTGGTTTCTTTATCCTTTTGTTTTTCCTCTCATCTGGCCTATTTACTCTCCTCTGTTTATTTACTCTTTCTGGCTATTCTCAGCTATTTTATCCTTCAGACACATTCTCTGCTTTTTATGACACCCCTCTCACCCCCCTTCCTCCCTCCCTTCCATTTGTTGTATGTGATGTGTATCTATATCAGATTGATCAGTATTGCTTTAGACCTGAGGAAGAGAGGAAAACTCTCGAAAGCTTGTCTTTGAAATATTATGTTAGTCCAATAAAAAAGGTATCACTGCATACTGCAATACTTTGTTTTTTGAGCATCTTATCTACTGGACTAACATGGCTACTCCAATCTTCACTATATATATATATATATATATATATATATATATATATATATATATATATATATATATATATATATATATATATATATATATATAAAAATATATATATATATATATGTGTGTTATGTCCAAATTCTTTTGCAAACATATTTACATGTCCCTAAATTATTTTTTTTTGTTCTAAACAATGTTGTCTTTCTTATCTCTGACCTAGATTTGGAGTTTGGCGTTAGCCGTGAAAACCAGCGTTAGAGGCTCCTAACGCTGGTTTTAGGCTACCGCCGGTATTTGGAGTCACTCAAAATAGGGTCTAACGCTCACTTTTCATCCGCGACTTTTCCATACCGCAGATCCCCTTACGTAAATTGCGTATCCTATCTTTTCAATGGGATCTTTCTAACTCCGGTATTTAGAGTCGTTTCTGAAGTGAGCGTTAGACATCTAACGACAAAACTCCAGCCGCAGAAAAAAAGTCGTTAAGTAGTTAAGAGCTTTCTGGGCTAACGCCGGTTTATAAAGCTCTTAACTACTGTGCTCTAAAGTACACTAACACCCATAAACTACCTATGCACCCCTAAACCGAGGTCCCCCCACATCGCCGACACTCGAATAATTTTTTTTAACCCCTAATCTGCCGACCGCCACCTACGTTATCCTTATGTACCCCTAATCTGCTGCCCCTAACACCGCCGACCCCTGTATTATATTTATTAACCCCTAACCTGCCCCCCACAACGTCGCCTCCACCTACCTACACTTATTAACCCCTAATCTGCCGACCGCAAAGCGCCGCCACCTACGTTATCCTTATGTACCCCTAATCTGCTGCCCCTAACACCGCCGACCCCTATATTATATTTATTAACCCCTAATCTGCCCCCCACAACGTCGCCTCCACCTGCCTACACTTATTAACCCCTAATCTGCCGACCGGAGCTCACCGCTATTCTAATAAATGTATTAACCCCTAAAGCTAAGTCTAACCCTAACACTAACACCCCACTAAGTTAAATATAATTTACATCTAACAAAATTAATTAACTCTTATTAAATAAATTATTCCTATTTAAAGATAAATACTTACCTGTAAAATAAATCCTAATATAGCTACAATATAAATTATAATTATATTATAGCTATTTTAGGATTTATATTTATTTTACAGGTAACTTTGTATTTATTTTAACCAGGTACAATAGCTATTAAATAGTTAAGAACTATTTAATAGCTAAAATAGTTAAAATAATTACAAATTTACCTGTAAAATAAATCCTAACCTAAGTTACAATTAACCTAACACTACACTATCAATAAATTAATTAAATACAATTCCTACGAATAAATACAATTAAATAAACTAGCTAAAGTACAAAAAATAAAAAAGAACTAAGTTACAAAAATACAAAAATATTTACAAACATAAGAAAAATATTACAACAATTTTAAACTAATTACACCTACTCTAAGCCCCCTAATAAAACAACAAAGCCCCCCAAAATAAAAAATGCCCTACCCTATTCTAAATTACTAAAGTTAAAAGCTCTTTTACCTTACCAGCCCTGAACAGGGCCCTTTGCGGGGCATGCCCCAAGAAGTTCAGCTCTTTTGCCTGTAAAAAAAAACATACAATACCCCCCCCCAACATTACAACCCACCACCCACATACCCCTAATCTAACCCAAACCCCCCTTAAATAAACCTAACACTAAGCCCCTGAAGATCATCCTACCTTGTCTTCACCTCACCAGGTATCACCGATCCGTCCTGGCTCCAAAATCTTCACCCAACCCAAGCAGGGGTTGGTGATCCATCATCCGGTGGCTGAAGAGGTCCAGAAGAGGCTCCAAAGTCTTCATCCTATCCGGGAAGAAGAGGCGATCCGGACCGGCAACCATCTTGATCCAAGCGGCATCTTCTAACTTCATCCGATGACGACCGGCTCCATCCTGAAGACCTCCACCGCGGACCCATCTTCTTCCGGCGACGTCCAACTGAAGAATGACGGTTCCTTTAAGGGACGTCATCCAAGATGGCGTCCCTCGAATTCCAATTGGCTAATAGGATTCTATCAGCCAATCGGAATTAAGGTAGGAATATTCTGATTGGCTGATGGAATCAGCAAATCAGAATCAAGTTCAATCCGATTGGCTGATCCAATCAGCCAATCAGATTGAGCTCGCATTCTATTGGCTGTTCCGATCAGCCAATAGAAATGTATATTTAAATCAGATTGGCTGATGTCATAAATCATGTGATTATGAATTTTCTAATCAAAAGTGGTGGAAAATGTCACTAGTTTGTGGGTTGTTTAGGAGTATTGCGTCAAATTTGGTGCAGAGTGGAGAGTGGGACTTTACATGCCTTAAACATGGTGCTTATAGATTTATAAAAAAATAAAATAAAGGAAGTTAGCTATATTATGTTATGTATTTATTTCATTTTTATCTCTATATCTACTAGTGCACCAAGTTTGGAGCAATACTTTGCACCAAATTTGGAGCAATACTTTGCACCAAATTTGGAGCAATAATATTGTCCCCTTGCTTTGTAATGAGAGACAAAGATGTAACATGATCAACAAGTAGTAATATATTTCATTTTTATCCATATATCTACTAGTGCACCAAATTTGGAGCAATACTTTGCACCAAATTTGGAGCAATAATATTGTTTGATTTAGAAAGAGTATGCAATTTTAATAAAGTTTCTCATTTACTTTTATTATCTAATATACTTAATTCTCTTGCAGTATCGAACATAACCTTTCTGTGTTTTCAGACTCCCATTGATTTCTATGGCATTCGTGACCTCAAGGGTGGCGTTTTGAACGATAGATACGCTGCATTAGAATTGACGTGCGTACCTGTTGAATGTTTGAAAAATTGGGAAGAGGGTCAAATAGAGTCAAATGGGAATTTGAAACATCTGGAATGACGTAAGCATCGATCTGCATTGGATTGATATCGCGGGAGCATATATTATGTCACACATTTCAACATTTGTTGATCTTGACGCTTTGTTAACTACGGCGGATCAATCTTGCTTCAAATTTGATGCAGGATTCCAGTGTATTATCAGTTGAAGCTTTGATAAATCTACCCCTTAGGCTTTTGTCTTGGCAGATCCAACTTGCAATGCAAGTTAAATGCAAATATATAAATTGGTCTTATAAATGATTTAACCCACAGTCCATGCTATCTTTTAGTCTCCTTAATGACTTAACCATGATTAGTGAAGTTTTTAGGATATCATTTTGATTTTCAAATATTTCTTCCTTTGAGACATGTGATCTAACATGTTTGATTTAAATTAGTGAAAATATGTTTTTTTTTTTTTTTTAGATATGATCTTATTCTGGAGATAATTTATTCTGTGCTATTTGGCTTACATATACATTTTCTTGTACATTTTTGAGTGTATGATTACACCTTCAATTAAAGTGATATTTTCATCATGGGCCTGTTGATCACAAACTTGCCACCATGGAGAGAAATTCTGCAAAACCTTTTGGGGTTTTTATGGCATTAGATTGTAATCAAGGAGTCCTTCCCATCCAGAACCATGCATGGCCTAATAAACAGCTCCCAATGTAAAATTATTTGCAATTTTGACATTTTTTGAGGGACCTTGTAGAACAGATGAGACTGCTTAGATCATATCTCAAGAGCGGGGCAATTTAGGTCATTAGGTCCCATGAGAGAAAACTTGGCCTTTGTATTTGTCAAGGAACGTATATAAAACAATATATTCTTTAATCTGGTGCTGCACATAGCTATAATTCTTATTTGTCACTATTTCTTATTGTTGTTTTTAAATATATTTAATATTTGCCCTGCCAAATTTATTTTAGCTATTTACTTTTTTGTTTTGCTACTTTCATTCACACTTCCCACACTCAGTTCTATCTTTATGCTTTTATCCAAATCATTCATTGGGGTCAATTTATCATTTGCCAGGCAGACATGATTCACTGAGGATCATGTCCACCCGACATCGCTAAATTCCAACAGCATACGCCAATCAGCAGCTAGCAGGGAGTGTCAATCATAAAAGGTGGAGGTCTTAAGACCGTTGCTTCTTAACTTAAGTCTCCGGTGAGCCAGAAACTTTGGGGGTAGAAAGCAACATTGGCTGCTTGTTAAATCTACCCCATTGACTCACTTTCCCTGTCACTCTATCCATCACTCTACGCTTAACTCACTTTGTCTGATTCACTTTTTCATTATCTCCTCCTAATGATTAGTGATGTCCCGAATTGTTCGCCCGCGAACAGTTCACAGCGAACATAGCTTGTTCGCGTTCGCGGCTGCGGGCAAACACATGGCGATGTTCGATCCGCCCCCTATGTGTCATCATTGAGGAAACTTTGACCCTGTATGTCACAGCCGTCTGACACATTAGAGCCAATCAACATCAGACACTCCCTCACAGACCCTCCCAGCTACTCGGAAGCCGCCATTTTAGACTCATAACGACCTTGCTTTCTTAGTGAGAGGACGTGTTGTGTTTGTGCTCCTGACATTATAGGGAAATACATAGCTAGGCTAGTGTATTTAGTGTCCACTACAGTCCAGAAGGACTCCACTCATCTCTGCTGCAAGGACAGCACCTCAAAAAGCCCTTCTTTTTTTTTTTTCTTCGTATTTTTATTAGCATTTGCCTGGCTTTCAGCTTGTGTGTTTAAGGCTCACAGCATATGCTGTGATTACTGCCACCACTGAAATCTCCCTAACAACATTAGTTTAAATTTAACTAACCAAAAATTTTAATTATTTTGCTAGTGTAATTTTTTTTCATTTTCTATCAGGCCTGTATCACACAGCATATACTCTGGTTCATTGCTCTGTGCCAGCCACCAGTGTTAATATCCGTTTATAACATTATTTTAAATCAGGCTCACACAGCATTAATATACCTCATTTTTTTTCACTCTTTTGGTTAATTGGTATGTGCCAGGCAGCCACCACTCATATCTTCTTCACCTTAATTTAAATATATAAAAAAAAAAGTTTAAATTTTTTTGATAGTGTAATCTAATATATTTTCTATCCGGCCTGTGTGTTTTGCTGACATACAGAGCCTACTGTGTTTACTTGCTGCCCTCCCTAGTCTATGAGCCACAACTCATATGTGTTTAACCTTTTTTTAATTCCCCCCCCCCAAAAAATAATTTAAATCATTTTTCTAGTGTAATCTAATAGTATTTTCTATCAGGCGTGTGTGTATATGACTTACAGAGCCTACTGTTTTTAATAGCTGCCCTCCCAAGGCTATCAGCCACGACTCATATGTATGTGCTTAACCTTTTTCTTTAAATTCCCCAAAAAAGTCTTTAAATCATTATGCTAGTGTAATCTAATTTTATTTTCTATCAGGCCTGTGTCTAACTGTCTATCTGACTTACACAGCATACTGTTGTTAATTGCTGCCCTACGTAGCAGCCAGCCAGTGCGACCACTCATATGTGCATTGCACTTCTTAACTTATTTTAATATTAAAATCTAACATTTTTAAATATTTTGCTAGTGTAATCTAACTTAATTTTCTATCAGGCCTGTGTTTTTGTCACTTACACAGCATACTGTGTTAAATTGCTGCCCTACCTACCTACCTACCTACCATCCACGACTCATATCTGCCAGCCTGTGTGCCAGGCCCAACTAGCCAATTAGTGGCACCAATCATAATTCTTGTAACAGTATCAAAAAAATTAAAATTCATAATTTTTTGGACTGCAAATATTCAGTCTACTAGTGCCATTGAATTGCAGTTTCCTCCTGCCTGCCAGCCTGTGTGCCAGGCACAAACTAGCCAATTAGTGCCACCAATCCTAGTTGTTGTAAAAGTATTGTTAATCTTTAAAATTCCAAATTGATCGCTTGTGATTCATCACTTTCCTCCTGCCTGCCAGCGTGTTTTCCAGGCCCAACTAGCCAAATACAGGGAGTGCAGAATTATTAGGCAAGTTGTATTTTTGAGGATTAATTTTATTATTGAACAACAACCATGTTCTCAATGAACCCAAAAAACTCATTAATATCAAAGCTGAATAGTTTTGGAAGTAGTTGTTAGTTTGTTTTTAGTTATAGCTATTTTAGGGGGATATCTGTGTGTGCAGGTGACTATTACTGTGCATAATTATTAGGCAACTTAACAAAAAACAAATATATACCCATTTCAATTATTTATTTTTACCAGTGAAACCAATATAACATCTCAACATTCACAAATATACATTTCTGACATTCAAAAACAAAACAAAAACAAATCAGTGACCAATATAGCCACCTTTCTTTGCAAGGACACTCAAAAGCCTGCCATCCATGGATTCTGTCAGTGTTTTGATCTGTTCACCATCAACATTGCGTGCAGCAGCAACCACAGCCTCCCAGACACTGTTCAGAGAGGTGTACTGTTTTCCCTCCTTGTAAATCTCACATTTGATGATGGACCACAGGTTCTCAATGGGGTTCAGATCAGGTGAACAAGGAGGCCATGTCATTAGATTTTCTTCTTTTATACCCTTTCTTGCCAGCCGCGCTGTGGAGTACTTGGACGCGTGTGATGGAGCATTGTCCTGCATGAAAATCATGTTTTTCTTGAAGGATGCAGACTTCTTCCTGTACCACTGCTTGCAGAAGGTGTCTTCCAGAAACTGGCAGTAGGACTGGGAGTTGAGCTTGACTCCATCCTCAACCCGAAAAGGCCCCACAAGCTCATCTTTGATGATACCAGCCCAAACCAGTACTCCACCTCCACCTTGCTGGCGTCTGAGTCGGACTGGAGCTCTCTGCCCTTTACCAATCCAGCCACGAGCCCATCCATCTGGCCCATCAAGACTCACTCTCATTTCATCAGTCCATAAAACCTTAGACAAATCAGTCTTGAGATATTTCTTGGCCCAGTCTTGACGTTTCAGCTTGTGTGTCTTGTTCAGTGGTGGTCGTCTTTCAGCCTTTCTTACCTTGGCCATGTCTCAGAGTATTGCACACCTTGTGCTTTTGGGCACTCCAGTGATGTTGCAGCTCTGAAATATGGCCAAACTGGTGACAAGTGTCATCTTGGCAGCTGCACGCTTGACTTTTCTCAGTTCATGGGCAGTTATTTTGCGCCTTGGTTTTTCCACACGCTTCTTGCGACCCTGTTGACTATTTTGAATGAAACGCTTGATTGTTCGATGATCACGCTTCAGAAGCTTTGCAATTTTAAGAGTGCTGCATCCCTCTGCAAGATATCTCACTATTTTTTACTTTTCTGAGCCTGTCAAGTCCTTCTTTTGACCCATTTTGCCAAAGGAAAGGAAGTTGCCTAATAATTATGCACACCTGATATAGGGTGTTGATGTCATTAGACCACACCCCTTCTCATTACAGAGATGCACATCACCTAATATGCTTAATTGGTAGTAGGCTTTCAAGCCTATACAGCTTGGAATAAGACAACATGCATAAAGAGGATGATGTGGTCAAAATACTCATTTGCCTAATAATTCTGCACTCCCTGTAGTGGCACCAATCATAATTCTTGTAACAGTATATAAAAAACTAAAAATCATAATTTTTTGGACTGCAAATATTCAGTCTCCTAGTGTGCCAGGCCGACTTTCAAAATATTTACACCAATCATATTTGTTGTCACAGTATTCTTAATAATTAAACATTTAATTTTTTGGTAATTGTTGTTCTGAATCCTCAGTTTGCTCGTGCCATTGAATTGCACTTTCCTCCTGCCTTGCAGCCTGTGTGCCAGGCCCACCTAGCCAATTATTCCCAGCAATCATATTTCTTTTAACAGTATTGCAAAAATTGTCAATCATCACTGTTTTGACTGTCAGTATTCAGTCTCCTAGTGTCCTTGAATTGCATTTACCTCCTGCCTGCCAGCCTAAACTATATAATTTTACATGGGAGTTTTGCCAGGGATCCCCCTCCAGCATGCCACAGTCCAGGTGTTAGTAACCTTGAAACAACTTTTCCATCACTATTGTTGCCAGAAAGAGTCCTTGTAGGTTTTAAAGTTCGCCTGCCTATTGAATTCAATGGCGGTTCGCGCGGTTCGCGAACAATACCGGAAGTTCGAGTCCGCCGTTCACGAACCGAAAATTTTAAGTTTGCGACATCACTACTAATGATCTCTATTTTGATACATTTACTCGTGCCTCTCTCCCTCTCCTTTCTTTCTCTATTCATGACTCCATCTTCTTGCTCTCACTCTTTATCTTCACCTTTCACTCCTTTTCACACACCAATGTAGCTATCACTCCCAATTGATTCCCCCTCTCCCTAATTCCATCTCACTCTGTTTCCACCTCTGACTCACTCTGTACCATTTACTCCTCCTCTTACTATTCATTTGTTTAAGATTAAAAAATGTAAAAATAAAAGTGTATTTGAGATGCAGTATGGGATAAAGTGTGCCTTTTAATATATGTGTAGTGTGTGTTAAATAAAAATATTAAAACAAAACTCTATTTTTTAAAGCTGAAGTTGCCTGCATGCTTTATACAGCTAAATATCCAGTGCTGAACATCATCTAGTATAGTGTAAGAAGAGGTATACATTTTGTGAAGATCATGGGGTAGATTTATCAAATTTCGGCGGACATGATCCGCTATAGCGCATCATGTCTGCCCCGACATTGATAAATGCTGACAGCATACACCAGAAATGCTTGTGCAATGCCGCCCCCTGGCCAATTGCCCGCTAGCAGGGGGTGTCAATCATCAACTCAGAGGTGGCGGATGAGTTAAGGTGTAGCGGTCTTACGACCGCTGCTTCTTAACTTAAGTTTCAGGCGGACCTGAAACTTTGGGGTAGATTGCAGTATCCGCTGCTTGATAAATCTACCCCGATGTGTTCTCCTATTGTTGTTTTAAAATTATTTTCATAAATATCTGAGAAAAGTCAGCAGAAACCCCACAAAGGTCAATGTAAAGTAAGTGAAAATGCAGTTGATGTAAAGTTTCTGTGCAATCCTCAACTAGGGACCAAAAATCTTGCAAACCTTGAAATGCTGTGTATAACTCAAATGAAATACAAATGGAGTCAGTGGCATTCCTTATTGATTTTAATAACTGTGCAAAAATATCCACGCTGCTATACAAAGTTTTTGTTTAAGTTCAACCTGATAGGAATCCTGGCAATTGATTGCACAACACATTAGAGGGTCAGTAAACTATACAAAAAAAGTAAAAAAAAAAAAGCATTATGTAAAAATGTTCACGCAAAATGAAAAAAAAATGTAATATAAAAAAAATTATGGTTGTATCCACCAATGTGGGATTATGTGAAGACAAAAAAAAATGTTTACCAAGATTACAACTAAATGAAATAATATGTTAAAGGGACCTTCCAGTCAAAATTTAATTGCACATAGATTAATTATTAATCTTTGAATATAAACATATTTGCAATATATATGTATTTGCAAAAATACTTCTTGCAAAAGGTATCACTGTTTTAGTGTTAACATTTTTCTCTGCACGTGCATATGAAGCATAGCTAGATATTCTCAGTGCAACATAATTTTGAATACTACAGCTGTTCTGATAGCCAGTGGGTATTGTTTCATGTCAGCATTTAACAAAATTAATCATTATCAGATGGTACAAGCAACTTAAACTTTGTGAGCAAGGGCTGTGTTTAAAATGCTGGTGCACGGTGCATATTTAAATACACTTTAAGGTATAGCTTTTATTAGAATAATGTTTGCTAATGCATGTGTATTACAAAAATGTTTCTGAAAAGCCTCCTTGTGCGTGCGATATTGTGATGATAAGCTCCATACTACACAAAAGCCAAGGGCTGCTTTGACGTGCTCGTGCACGCTTTTCCCCACCGACATCAATGGGGAGAGCGTGTTAGAAAAAAAAACTAACACCTGAAGTGCGGAATGAAAAATCTCTGTAACGAAACCCCATTGATGTCTATGGGGAAAAAAAATGAAGTTTAAACCTAACACCCTAACATAAACTCAAGTCTAAACACCCCTAATCTGCCGTCCCCGACATTGCTGACACCTAAATAAAGTTATTAACCCCTAATCTGCTGCTCCCGACATCACTGACACCGAAATAAAGTTATTAACCCCTATTACGCCGTTCCCCGACATCGTCGCCACTAATAAAAATTATTAACCTCTAAACCTCTGGCCTCCCACATCACCGCCACTAATAAAAGTTATTAACCCCTATTCAGCCACTCCCAGACAATTCCGCCACTATAATAAATGTATTAACCCTAAACCTCTGGCCTCCCACATCACCGCTATTTAGTAAACCTATTATGCCCTAAACCGCCAGCCCTCCAAATCGCAAAACACTAAATTAAACTATTGGCCCCTAAACCTAACAACCCCCTAACTTTAAATTAAAATTACAATATCCCTATCTTAATATAATTAAAAACTACTTGTGAAATTAAAAAAAAAAATAATAATTAAAAACTTGTGAAATTAAAAAATCTAAGTTTTAACAATTAACCTAACATAACTATTATACTAAACTATTATACTAAAATTAAAATAACTATCAATTAAAAAAAGTCTAAAATTACAAAAAATAAAAAATACTAAATTACAAAAAATAACAAACACTAAATTATGAAAAATAACAAACAAAATTATCAAAAATAAAAACAATTACACCTAATCTAATAGCCTATAAAAATAAAAAAGCCACCCCCAAAATTAAAAAAACCCAAGCCTACAATAAGCTACCATTAGCCCTTAAAAGGGCCTTTTGTAGGGCATTGCCCTAAAGAAATCAGCTCTTTTACCTGGAAAAAATACAAAGACCCCCCCAACAGTAAAACCCACCACCCAACCAACCCCCTAAAATAAAAAAAAACCTTAATCTAACAAAAACCTAAGCAACCCATTGCCCTGAAAAGAGCATTTGTATGGGCATTGCCCTTAAAAGGGCATTCAGCTCTTTTACATTGCCCTGAAAAGGGCATTCAGCTCTTTTACCTAAGGCCCAAAACCCTAATCTGAAAAAAAAAAAACACCCAAAAAAAACCCCAAAAAAACCTAACAGTAACCTCCGAAGACCTCCGAAGTTTGGACATCCATCCTCATCCAAGCGGCAAGAAGTCTTCAAACAGGCAGCCATAAATCTTCATCCAGGTGGCGAGAAGTATTTATCCAGGCAGCGAGAAGTTTTCATCCAGGCAGCATCTTCTATCTTCATCCCGGCGGCACGGAGTGGATCCATCCTTGAAGACATCTGGCGCAGAGCGTCCTCTTCATACAGTCACCGACGCACACTGGATCTTCAATGCAAGGGAGCCTTTTCAAAATTGTGTCCCTTGCATTCCTATTGGCTGATTTAATTCTTGAAATCAGGCAATAGGATGAGAGCTTCTGAAATCCTATTGGCTGTTCAAATCAGCCAATAGGTTGAGAGCAACTGAAATTCTATTGGCTGATTTGAATTTCAAGAATCAAATGAGCCAATAGGAATGCAAGGGATGCCATTTTGAAAAGGCTTCCTTGCATTGAATATCCAGTGTACGGCGGTGACCGTATGAAGAGCACGCTCGGTGCCGGATGTCTTCAAGGAAGAATCCGCTCCGCCTGGATGAAGACTTCTCGCCACCTGGATGAGGATGGATGTCCGGACTTCAGAAACTGTGAGTGGATCTTCGGGGGTTAGTGTTAGGTTTTTTTTTTTAAATTTGGAGTGTTTTTTTTTTTTTTTTAGATTTGGGTTTTAGGTAAAATAGCTGAATGCCCTTTTAAGGGCAATGCCCATACAAATGCCTTTTCAGGGCAATGGGTAGCTTAGGTTTTTGTTAGAGTTATGTTTCTTATTTTGGGGGGTTGGTTGGGTGGTGGGTTTTACTGTTGGGGGTCTTTGTATTTTTTTCCAGGTAAAAGAGCTTATTTCTTTAGGGCAATGCCCTAGAAAAGTCCCTTTTAAAGGCTATTGGTAGTTTATTGATGGCTAGGGTTTTTTTATTTGCGGGGGTATTTTTATAGGGCTATTAGATTAGGTGTAATTGTTTTTATTTTGATAATTTCGTTTGTTATTTTCAGTAATTTAGTGTTTGTTATTTTTTGTAATTTAGTATTTTTTATTTTTTGTAATTTTAGACTTAATTTTTTTTACTAGTGTTAGGTTTTTTTAATGTGTAATTTAGTTTTTTTTAATTGGTATTTATTTTATTTTTAGTATAATAGTTTAGTATAATAGTTATGTTAGGTTAATTGTTAGTTTAAACTAAGGTGTTTTTAATTTCACAGGTAAGTTCTTATTTATTTTAAGATAGGGATATTGTAATTTTAACTTAAAGTTAGGGGGTGATAGGTTTAAGGGTTAATAGTTTAATTTATTAGTGGTGATGTGGGGGGCTGGCAGTTTAGGGGTTAATAGGTTTAGTTAGTTACGGCGGTGGCGGGGAGCGGCGGAATAGGGGTTAATAACTTTATTATAGTGGCTGAGATGTGGACGGGCAGCAGATTAGGGGTTAATAAGTTTTAAATAGTGTTTGCAATGCGGGAGGGCCTTGGTTTAGGGGTTAATAGGTAGTTTATGGGTTTTAGATTACTTTGTAACACTTTAGTTATGAGTTTTGTGAAACATTTTTGTTACACAAAATCCATAATTACTGTTCTCAGATCGCGGAAGGAATCGGTATAGGCTGTAAGGCAAGCATTTTAGCCTCACCGCACAACCTGTAATACCGGCGCTATGGAAATCCCACACAAAAACTTATTTTATTTTTTTGAGTGCGGGATTGACGTTGCGTTACAGGCTACAATGCTTGCGGTATAGCTATACCGACACGACTCGTAATAGCCTTGTTACTGTTCTACGCTGAAATTGCCATTTTTTAGTATTAAAACAGTAACGCACAACTCGTTATCTAGCCCTGAGTACGCAAAAGCAAATTACAAATGTAAAAAAAAAAAAAAGAAAAGAAACTATTGAAAAGAACTTAACCGTGGAAATGAAATGGAACTATGAATACAATTCTGTTTGAATGCTAGTGGGGCTTGCAAGAATGAGAAGAAGAGGGAAATGATTGAAAAAAAACTGGAGGATTAGAAGAGAAGATAGAACTAGGAGGGAAGAAAACAAAAAAACTAAAATAATGTGGGATGTGGGGATGTAGCTGTGTTCAGAATTAAGCAATCACATTCAAAATCATGTTAAATAGGAGTCAGTACACACTTGCCATCATTTAAAGTGCCTCTGATTAACCCTGAATAAAGTTCAGCTGCTCTAGTTGGTCTTTCCTGAAATTTTCTTAGTCGCATCCCACAGCAAAAGCCATGGTCCACAGAGAGCTTCCAAAGCATCAGAGGGATCTCATTGTTAAAAGTTATCAGTCAGGAGAAGGGTACAAAAGAATTTCCAAGGCATTAGATATACCATGGAACACAGTGAAGATAGTCATCATCAAGTGGAGAAAATATGGCACAACAGTGAAATTACCAAGAACTGGACATCCCTCCAAAATTGACGAGAAGAAAACTCGTCTGGGAGGCTACTAAGAGGCCTACAGCAACATTAAATGAGCTGCAGGAATATCTGGCAAGTACTGGCTGTGTGGTACATGTGACAACAATCTCCCGTATTCTTCATATGTCTGGGCTATGGGGTAGAGTAGCAAGACAAAAGCCTTTTCTTACGAGAAAAAACATCCAAGCCAGGCTACATTTTGCAAAAACACATCTGAAGTCTCCCAAAAGCATGTGGGAAAAGGTGTTATGGTCTGATGAAACCAAGGTTGAACTTTTTGGCCATAATTCCATGCTGATAGAATCATACCCAAAAAGACTGAGTGGTGTAATAAAATCAAAAGGTGCTTCAACAAAGTATTAGTTTAAGGGTGTGCACACTTATGCAACCATATTATTTTTTTTTATATTTTTTCTTCCCTCTACCTAAAAGATTTCAGTTTGTTTTTTTATAGGTCACATTAAAGGTGGAAAAAGTTCTGAAATGATTTATCTTTGTCTCATTTTTTTACATCACAGAAACCTGACATTTTAACAGGTGTGTGTATACTTTTTATATCCACTGTTATGCAAAGACACATCTGATGAAACCAAGGTTGAACTTTTTGGCCATAATTCCAAAAGATATGTTTGGCGCAAAAACAACACTGCACATCATCAAAAGAACACCATACCCACAGTGAAGCATGGTGGTGGCAGCATCATGCTTTGGGGCTGTTTTTCTTCAGCTGGAACTGGGGCCTTAGTTAAGCTAGAGGGAATTATGAACAGTTTCAAATACTAGTCAATATTGGCACAAAACCTTCAGGCTTCTGCTAGAAAGCTGAACATGAAGAGGAACTTCATCTTTCAGCATGACAATGACCCAAAGCATACATCCAAATCAACAAAGGAATGGCTTCACCAGAAGAAGATTAAAGTTTTGGAATGGCCCAGCCAGAGCCCAGACCTGAATACGATTGGAAATCTGCGGGGTGATCTGAAGAGGGCTGTGCACAGGAGATGCCCTCGCAATCTGACAGATTTGGAGTGTTTTTGCAAAGAAGAGTGGGCAAATCTTGCAAGTCAAAATGTGCCATGCTGATAGACTCATACCCAAAAAGACTGAGTGGTGTAATAAAATCAAAAGGTGCTTCAACAAAGTATTAGTTATGCAACCATATTATTTTATTTTTATATTTTTTCTTCCCTCTACCTAAAAGATTTTAGTTTGTTTTTCAATTGAGTTGTACAGTTTATAGGTCACATTAAAGGTGGAAAAAGTTCTGAAATGATTTATCTTTGTCTCATTTTTTTCATCACAGAAACCTGACATTTTAATAGGGGTGTGTAGACTTTTTATATCTACTGTATAAATGTATATTATCATTAGATTATTAAATTCATTTATTGTCATTGTTCAAAGTATAAAAACAAAGACAATGAAATATAATTGAGTATCTAACCCGTCCATAACAAAATGTACTATAAGATGGTAAATCCAATAAGTGAACAAAAGTGTGCATTTAGTGACATATGTGCAAAGTTATCATCATACCAATAAGTGCATGGTACTTTCCAAAAGGGAGAAAAATATATACCACAGAGAAATATGTAAAGTGCATTGTGCAATAAAAAAGAAAAAATACAACCTAGAAGAGGCTAAGCGTATATACATACATTATGAGTATGACTCACAATAAATATATATATAAAGTGCATAGATAACAGGGGAAAGCTAAGTGTATATATACATTAATTAAAATGTGATATGCAATGTATATTAATGTAAATAGTGAACAATAAAGTTCATCAAAAGTGCACTCTGCAATATATATGTATAAATATAAAAAAAAGGGACAGCAAAGTCCTTAATACTAATGGTAATTGATAATAAGTTGACAACAGAGTAAATATATACAGAATAAGCAGCAGTTTATGCTTATATACATATATATTTATGTGTTAATATGTGTCACTGCGCTTAGGTTGGAGCCTATAGAAGCGCGCTCTCGGAAGTGCAATGCTTCCTAGCAATGCGAATGCAAACTCGTGCTCTCATTTTGCTTAACTTGTAATACCAGCGCACATTAGCGTGCACTGGTATTACTCAGTAGAGCACTAATATTGCTTGCGCACAAACGATATTTAGCGCTCCACTTGTAATCTGGCCCTATATCATGTTTAAGTTAGACATAAGGTCATGTGGCTCCATTTACTAAACAATATAAGCTTCTTTGGAACCCTTGTGGGGCAGGATAGCACATGCGAGCATGCTTCCCACAATGTTAGAAACAGAATTCATCAGACCGCTATATCTTACAATCTCCTCCAACTCTGAATTGGCACGCCCCAAACACGCTCACTCAGGGTGATTGACAGGCACATCTCTCACACTCTTGTCTTGTCTTTTTTTGATTGAATGCATGTTAGAGACTATTGCAACATAAAGGACTGGCCATTTGAATTTCGTACATTTTGTACAATATCCATATCGGGCATACTCAGACCCACATCTGTTTACACGTCCACATCTCTCACACTATTTGTCACATGAGGGAAGTGGGTGGCAATACACACTTGGTCGAGGCAGCTGATGTACAGGGTCTGCTGCCCATATACTGCAAAGTTGTGCAGACAGGTTTGCGTTAACTTTATCCGCACAGCAATTAATACATTGGGCCTATTGTCTTAAGATAATAGTCTAAATCAGTGGTGCCCAATAGGTCCATCGTGATCTACCAGTCGATCACGAAGGCGCTACTGGTAGATCCCGGCCGGTGTTCTGAAAAAAAGTAGTGAACTCGTGAAATCTGCGAAGCAGAACTGCAGATTTCACAATGCAACGCGTTTCTGGCACTGCGGGGTGTGTTCACTACACAAAAGACTACACCTCCCAAGATGCTCTGGGCTCATAGTAGGCACAGGAGATGGTGTATTAGCTTTTGAAGGGAGGTGGTAAAGAAATATCTGGAAACCGGAGCAGAGTAAGAGCTAGGATGTGTGACATATTTGGAACACACAAAAATGTTTTTTAGTTATTACTGTGGAATAATGGAACATTCTCATGAAGACCTCACTACACAATCACTGCTAAAGGGGATACTATCAGAGGTAGTACACTCATCAGTGAAACGGAAGCTCAGATCTAGGTAAAGGGGCATATTTATCAAGCTCTGTATGAAGCTTGATGCCCCGTGTTTCTGGCCAGCCTTCAGGCTCGCCGGAAACACAGGTTATGAAGCAGCGGTCTAAAGACCGCTGCTCCATAACCTGTCTGCCTGCTCTGAGGCGGCTGACAGACATTGCCAGAAATCAACCTGATCGAATACGATCGGGTTGATTGACACCCCCTGCTAGCGTATGCTGTTGGCATTTATCGATGCGCAGCGTACATGATCCGCAATATCGGATCATATTCGCTCGCACAATGATAATTCGGCCCCAAAATGTGTGAGAGCCTCACGTTATATTCAAAATCTGTCACAGAAATGTTAAGGTACATAATTGGCATTGATTTTTCATGGTTTAATACTGGATTAGATCTTATTAGTCCTAATAATTAGAGTAAAATCAATATTGTAAGATGATTTGGAGGCCAGACACCCTGCCTGATTTTATTACCTTCACCCTTACCCCCACCATGTGTTTAACTTTCTCTCCTCCCTCTTCACTACAGATGGCTTTTAAACTAAGGGCTAAATTTATCAATGCTGAGGCGTACAGGGGCACGTATAGGCGCCCCTGTACGCCTCAGCTCGCCTGTGGCGGGGCAAAATAACCCGCAGGTAATTAACATTGCACACGAGCGCAATTTTGCGCTCACGTGCAATCCTGCCCGCGCACAGCCAATCACGCGCGGGCAGGAGCTGTCAATCTCCTCGGTCGGACTCGACCGAGGAGATTTAATTTCGCCACAATAGAGGTGGCGAAGATGTTAGGGAAGCAGCTGTCTGGTGACCGCTGCTTGATAAATCGCGGCGAGCAAGTTCTTGTGAGAACTTGCTGCCGCAGGGGCTTGATAAATCTAGCCCTAAGAAAAGCTATCTGTAGGGAGGAGAGGAGAGATCTGTCGGATTTGAATGTATTTTTATTAGTAGATCTTGTTGAGCTGGTCATTTGAAAAGTAGATCCCAACACAACAAAATGTGTGCACCCTTGTTCTAAATAATTAAGGATGTTAAGCTGTATGCATTTTCTTACCTGTGGTTAATTTACAGTTTTCGAAGGAAATGGTGAGTGAAATCGCTCAGTTCAACATCTCAGACTGAGGATCATTTCTTACAGACATGACTACATTCTGTAAGAGCTGTATTTATGTTTTTCTTTTCTAAAATTCTACTCTTGGCTCCAGAATTACAAGAAATCACTTGGGCACAGACTTTGGGCAATCTATGTAGTGTTAGTTTTAAAAAAATCAATCTAATGCTTTTAAAAATGTTTCTTTGATTACAAAACTATCAAGAAGATGTGTCTTCTGTAATATTCAGTTAAAATGGTTATAGTGCTCTTGTAGACATTTTATTTAGGGTAGGTAACTTTATGAAAATCTTTGTCTAAGGTGGCCGCTGAGTCTATTTTTTGGGTGGATATAGAAGATGCATTTTCTAATAGAAATACTTCTGAGTAAAGAAAAAAAAATGTGTAAACACTATTGCAAATGTTTTAAAACTGCTTTGAGGAAAATCGTAAAAGCTGTTTAAAATAGAAAAGCTTATATTTTTAGCACAGAAATATCTTTTTTTCCCCTCATCCTTATTGTTATTGTTATGACATTTACCCACCTTTAAACCGACTAAACTTAATGTGGTTAAACCTTTAACACATATAAAATTTATAGTAATAAGTAACCAAACATTTCTTAAAGGAACACCATTTTCTGCCATGCATATTAAAAAGCAGCAAGTAAACGTAAAGATGATTTTGCATGGGAAATTTGAAATCTCTAAATATAATGGAGAACACATTTTCTTTCTCACTCTTTCTCATTTTGAAATTATGGCTTTGATATATGACATTTAAAAAAAATAATAATAACTTACTCAAACACCTGTTTTAATAAAACAAGTAAAGGAATTAATGCACTCTTTTATGATTTTCTTTTTTTCATTCTAAACTTTATTCACTTTTGAATTCTTAATAATAATAATAATAATAATAATAATAATAATATTAATTCCCTTCACTCTACATCAGAGTCACTACCTTAACAAAAAAAGTATATCTGTTTCTCTTGTTAAGTGTATCCAGTCCACGGATCATCCATTACTTATGGGATATTAACTCCTCCCCAACAGGAAGTGCAAGAGGATTCACCCAGCAGAGCTGCTATATAGCTCCTCCCCTAACTGCCATTACCAGTCATTCTCTTGCACCCAACGAATAGATAGGATGTGTGAGAGGACTGTGGTGATTATACTTAGTTTCATACCTTCAATCAAAAGTTTGTTATTTTATAATAGCACCGGAGTGTGTTATTCCTTCTCTGGTAGAATTTGAAGAAGAATCTACCTGAGTTTTTCTATGATTTTAACCGGAGTAGTTAAGATCATATTGCTGTTTCTCGGCCATCTGAGGAGAGGTAAACTTCAGATCAGGGGACAGCGGGCAGATTAATCTGCAAAGAGGTATGTAGCAGCTTATTATTTTCTGACAATGGAATTGATGAGAAAATTCTGCCATACCGATATAATGTAAACTCAGCCTTAAATGCAGTAGCAGCAACTGGTATCAGGCTGTCATGTATGTATATTTTACACTTCAGTATTCTGGGGAATGGCACTTCACTGGAATTATACTGTATGCATAAAACTTTAGCCTAATTTGCAGGGACTAGCAACAGGCTTTTTAATAACACTCAATTTATTAATGTTAAACGTTTTTTGCTGGCATGTAAAATCGTTTAATTTTCTGAGGTACTGGGTGAAAAAATGTTTTGGGCACTATTTTTTTCCACTTGGCAGTCGTTTTATTTAATTTATGACAGTTTACTGATCTCTCTCACTGTTATGTGTGAGGGGGAGACATCAAAAAATTCAGTCAGAAGTTTGTCTTCCCTGCATGATCCGGTTAATCTCTACAGAACTCAGGGGTCTTCAAAACTTGTTTTGAGGGAGGTAATCAATCACAGCAGAGCTGTGAGATTGTAGTTGACTGTGATAAAAAAAAAAAAAGTTTATTTCTGTATTTTTTTTTTTTTTTTTTTTTTTTTTCTGCTATCAGGGTTAGTTATCCTTTGCTAATGGAGAGCAATCCTTTGCTAAAATTGTGTTTTTTACAAAGATTTGATGCTATAACTTTTCAGTTTATTAATTTTCAACTGTCATAACTTTTTCTGTGCTTCTTATAGGCACAGTACGTTTTCATATTATAGTAAATTACTTGAAAAGTATTTCCAAGTTGCTAGTTTATTTGCTAGTGTGTTAAACATGTCTGATTCAGAGGAAGATATCTGTGCTATATGTGCTAAAGCCAAAGTGGAGCCCAATAGAAATTTATGTACTAACTGTATTGATGCTACTTTAAATAAAAGTCAATCTGTACAAATTGAACATATTTCACCAAACAACGAGGGGAGAGTTATGCCGACTAACTCGCCTCACGTGTCAGTACCTGCATCTCCCGCTCGGGAGGTGCGTGATATTGTAGCGCCGAGTACATCTGGGCGGCCATTACAAATCACATTAAAGGATATGGCTACTGTTATGACTGAAGTTTTGGCTAAATTACCAGAACTAAGAGGTAAGCGTGATCACTCTGGGGTGAGAACAGAGTGCGCTGATAATATTAGGGCCATGTCAGACACTGCGTCACAATTTGCAGAACATGAGGACGGAGAGCTTCATTCTGCGGGTGACGGTTCTGATCCAAACAAACTGGATTCAGATATTTCAAATTTTAAATTTAAGCTGGAAAACCTCCGTGTATTACTAGGGGAGGTGTTAGCGGCTCTGAATGATTGTAACACAGTTGCAATACCAGAGAAAATGTGTAGGTTGGATAAATATTTTGCGGTACCGGCGAGTACTGACGTTTTTCCTATACCTAAGAGACTTACTGAAATTGTTACTAAGGAGTGGGATAGACCCGGTGTGCCGTTCTCACCCCCTCCGATATTTAGAAAGATGTTTCCAATAGACGCCACCACACGGGACTTATGGCAAACGGTCCCTAAGGTGGAGGGAGCAGTTTCTACTTTAGCTAAGCGTACCACTATCCCGGTGGAGGATAGCTGTGCCTTTTCAGATCCAATGGATAAAAAGTTAGAGGGTTACCTTAAGAAAATGTTTGTTCAACAAGGTTTTATATTGCAACCTCTTGCATGCATTGCGCCTGTCACGGCTGCAGCAGCATTTTGGTTTGAGTCTCTGGAAGAGACACTTGAATCAGCTCCATTAGATGAGATTACACACAAGCTTAAAGCCCTTAAGTTAGCTAACTCATTTATTTCAGATGCCGTAGTACATTTAACTAAACTTACGGCTAAGAATTCCGGATTCGCGATTCAGGCACGCAGAGCACTGTGGCTAAAATCCTGGTCAGCTGACGTTACTTCTAAATCTAAATTGCTTAATATACCTTTCAAAGGGCAGACCTTATTCGGGCCCGGGTTGAAAGAAATTATCGCTGACATTACAGGAGGTAAAGGCCATGCCCTGCCTCAAGACAGAGCCAGACCTAAGGCTAGACAGTCTAATTTTCGTTCCTTTCGTAATTTCAAAGCAGGAGCAGCATCAACTTCCTCTGCACCAAAACAGGAAGGAGCTGTTGCTCGCTACAGACAAGGCTGGAGACCTAACCAGTCCTGGAACAAGGGCAAGCAGGCCAGGAAACCTGCTGCTGCCCCTAAGACAGCATGAATCGAGGGCCCCCGATCCGGGAACGGATCTAGTGGGGGGCAGACTTTCTCTCTTCGCCCAGGCTTGGGCAAGAGATGTCCAGGATCCCTGGGCGTTAGAGATCATATCTCAGGGATACCTTCTAGACTTCAAATTCTCTCCCCCAAGAGGGAGATTTCATCTGTCAAGGTTGTCAACAAACCAAATAAAGAAAGATGCGTTTCTACGCTGCGTACAAGATCTTTTATTAATGGGAGTGATCCATCCGGTTCCGCGGTCGGAACAAGGACAAGGGTTTTACTCAAATCTGTTTGTGGTTCCCAAAAAAGAGGGAACTTTCAGGCCAATCTTGGATTTAAAGATCCTAAACAAATTCCTAAGAGTTCCATCGTTCAAAATGGAAACTATTCGGACAATTTTACCCATGATCCAAAAGGGTCAGTACATGACCACAGTGGATTTAAAGGATGCTTACCTTCACATACCGATTCACAAAGATCATTACCGGTATCTAAGGTTTGCCTTTCTAGACAGGCATTACCAGTTTGTAGCTCTTCCATTCGGATTGGCTACGGCTCCGAGAATCTTCACAAAGGTTCTGGGTGCTCTTCTGGCGGTACTAAGACCGCGAGGAATTGCGGTAGCTCCGTACCTAGACGACATTCTGATACAAGCTTCAAGCTTTCAAACTGCCAAGTCTCATACAGAGTTAGTACTGGCATTTCTAAGGTCGCATGGATGGAAGGTGAACGAAAAGAAGAGTTCTCTCTTTCCACTCACAAGAGTTCCCTTCTTGGGGACTCTTATAGATTCTGTAGAAATGAAGATTTACCTGACAGAAGACAGGTTAACAAAGCTTCAAAATGCATGCCGTGTCCTTCATTCCATTCAACACCCGTCAGTAGCTCAATGCATGGAGGTGATCGGCTTAATGGTAGCAGCAATGGACATAGTACCCTTTGCACGCCTACATCTCAGACCGCTGCAATTGTGCATGCTAAGTCAGTGGAATGGGGATTACTCAGACTGGTCCCCTACTCTGAATCTGGATCAAGAGACCAGAAATTCTCTTCTATGGTGGCTTTCTCGGCCACATCTGTCCAGGGGGATGCCATTCAGCAGGCCGGACTGGACAATTGTAACAACAGACGCCAGCCTACTAGGTTGGGGCGCTGTCTGGAATTCTCTGAAGGCTCAGGGACAATGGAATCAGGAGGAGAGTCTCCTACCAATAAACATTCTGGAATTGAGAGCAGTTCTCAATGCCCTTCTGGCTTGGCCCCAGTTAACAACTCGGGGGTTCATCAGGTTTCAGTAGGACAACATCACGACTGTAGCTTACATCAACCATCAGGGAGGGACAAGAAGCTCCCTAGCATGATGGAAGTATCAAAGATAATTCGCTGGGCAGAGTCTCACTCTTGCCACCTGTCAGCAATCCACATCCCGGGAGTGGAGAACTGGGAGGCGGATTTCTTAAGTCGTCAGACTTTTCATCCGGGGGAGTGGGAACTTCATCCGGAGGTCTTTGCCCAAATACTTCGACGTTGGGGCAAACCAGAGATAGATCTCATGGCGTCTCGACAGAACGCCAAGCTTCCTCGTTACGGGTCCAGATCCAGGGATCCGGGAGCGGTTCTGATAGATGCTTTGACAGCACCTTGGACCTTCGGGATGGCTTATGTGTTTCCACCCTTCCCGATGCTTCCTCGATTGAGTGCCAGAATCAAACAGGAGAGAGCATCAGTGATTCTAATAGCGCCTGCATGGCCACGCAGGACTTGGTATGCAGATCTAGTGGACATGTCATCCTGTCCACCTTGGTCGCTACCTCTGAAACAGGACCTTCTGATCCAGGGTCCCTTCAAACATCAAAATCTAATTCTCTGAAGCTGACTGCTTGGAAATTGAATGCTTGATTTTATCAAAACGTGGTTTTTCTGAGTCAGTTATTGATACCTTAATACAGGCTAGGAAGCCTGTTACCAGAAAGATTTACCATAAGATATGGCGCAAATACTTATATTGGTGCGAATCCAAGAGTTACTCATGGAGTAAGGTTAGGATTCCGAGGATATTGTCTTTTCTACAAGAAGGTTTAGAAAAGGGTTTATCCGCTAGTTCCTTAAAGGGACAGATTTCAGCTCTGTCCATTCTTTTACACAAACGTCTGTCAGAAGTTCCGGACGTTCAAGCTTTTTGTCAGGCTTTAGCTAGGATCAAGCCTGTGTTTAAAACTGTTGCTCCACCATGGAGTTTGAACTTAGTTCTTAATGTTTTACAGGGGGTTCCGTTTGAACCCCTTCATTCCATTGATATCAAGTTGTTATCTTGGAAAGTTCTGTTTTTAATGGCGATTTCCTCGGCTCGAAGAGTCTCTGAGTTATCTGCCTTACATTGTGATTCTCCTTATCTGATTTTTCATTCAGACAAGGTAGTTCTGCGTACTAAACCTGGGTTCCTACCTAAGGTGGTCACTAACAGGAATATCAATCAAGAGATTGTGGTTCCATCTTTGTGTCCTAATCCTTCTTCGAAAAAGGAACGTCTGCTACACAATCTAGATGTAGTCCGTGCCCTGAAATTTTATCTACAGGCAACTAAGGATTTTCGACAAACGTCTTCCCTGTTTGTCGTTTATTCTGGTCAGAGGAGAGGTCAAAAAGCTTTGGCTACCTCTCTCTCCTTTTGGCTTCGTAGCATAATACGGTTAGCCTATGAGACTGCTGGACAGCAGCCTCCTGAAAGAATTACAGCACATTCTACTAGAGCTGTGGCTTCCACTTGGGCCTTTAAGAATGAGGCTTCTGTTGAACAGATTTGCAAGGCTGCAACTTGGTCTTCTCTTCATACTTTTTCCAAATTTTACAAATTTGACACTTTTGCTTCTTCGGAGGCTGTTTTTGGGAGAAAGGTTCTTCAGGCAGTGGTTCCTTCCGTATAAAGAGCCTGCCTGTCCCTCCCGTCATCCGTGTACTTTAGCTTTGGTATTGGTATCCCATAAGTAATGGATGATCCGTGGACTGGATACACTTAACAAGAGAAAACATAATTTATGCTTACCTGATAAATTTATTTCTCTTGTAGTGTATCCAGTCCACGGCCCGCCCTGTCACTTTAAGGCAGGTAATTTTTCCATTAAACTACAGTCACCACTGCACCCTATGGTTTTCCTTTCTCTGCATGTTTTCGGTCGAATGACTGGTAATGGCAGTTAGGGGAGGAGCTATATAGCAGCTCTGCTGGGTGAATCCTCTTGCACTTCCTGTTGGGGAGGAGTTAATATCCCATAAGTAATGGATGATCCGTGGACTGGATACACTACAAGAGAAATAAATTTATCAGGTAAGCATAAATTATGTTTTTGTGCTACAAACCTTTTTTTTATATATAATAATGGAACATTTGTTGATAAAAAATTCAGTGGAAACACAAACAGAAACCTGTTTACAATACACAATATGTTATCACAGTGCTTTATATAGTAAATGACAGTCATAACACTTCACGAGACAGCCCTTCAACTTAATACATTAAACCTTGAAATATTGCTCAATGAGTGCATTATTCCAACCTTTTAACAGCATTTAGCAACGCTGTCCAAGGGCAGATTCGTTAGGTCATCTGCAACCTGCAAGGTTATTAAAAGCAAATACTAAGAAAAAAAAATGTTGCACAATGTGTTTTGCAAACCATACATGAAGGTTTCATCACTTATGAAATTATGCAATAGAGGATGAATATTCCACACACAAAGGTCTCTAAGACATGTTATATACTAACCAGATTTTCATTCCCATGCTAGCTAATATTCAGTCATAAAAACAACATAACACATGTTGTAAAGTACAGATGTTTAAAAGGATTTAAACCCAAAATGTAATTCCCTCAAAAATAATAATAATAATAATGCTCAATGAATAAACGTTTCAATGCAACTTAATTATTAATTTTGCCCACATTGGGCCAGATTACAAGTGGTGCACTATTTATCACTTTCGCTCGAGCGTAAAAATAATCTTCTTGTGCGCATCGGGTTTGCGAGTCTATTACAAGTTGAAAGTAAAAGGTTTGCTTATGAGTGAAACCCGATGTGCACTAAGCAAAGTACTTTGCGATGTCGCAACCGCATTAACATATTCTCCCCTTAGAATTAAATGGAGAGCTTAAAAGAAAAAGACCTAACACCTATCGCTCACCTGCTAACCCAACAGGAGTTATTCATATTTCACATTCCAGTGTTAGTATACATACTGTAAAGAATATATGTATTTTTATACTAATTTTTAATAATAATTATTAATATTTAATAACGCTCATTGAGATTAGCAATTCTTCATGTGCGCTAACCCGACAACGTAAATCATGTTACACATATTTTACATTCCTTTTTTCTTTTTTTAAAATAAATATATATTTCCATATATATGTTATAATGTTAATGTAAAATAGATATTTATTCCTATATATCTATAGGGATAGATATACAGGTATAGGTATATACATAGAAATATGTATATACAATAGAAATGACATCCTGTACGTGAAGAACATTGGAATGTGAAATATGTACAGTATATATACAATAAAACACATAAATACATAAGTACACACATATATATATATATATATATATATATATATATATATATATATATGCATAAATACATATATTTAGACATGTATATGTATTTATATATACGAAATAGCCCTTTGCAGTGAAACACTTGGTCATTTACCATATACATTTTAACCCTTATACATTTTTTTAATATATATATGAAAAACTTTTATCAGTGTAACTGTAATTTTCAAAGTATTTATGTTGTGTTTAGTGTAACTTTTTTAAATACTACTCTTTACGTGAGGGTTTCAGTTGTGCAAACCCGATGAGCGTAAAATGTAATTGTGCTCTTGCGATCGTGTTTACATTCAACTTGCAATATGTGTGCTATTTCCGAAGCACACAAAATCCCTGTATCGCTCACAAGCAACAGTTAGCATGCGACTTGTAATTTAGCCCTCAGTTGCTTCTCTATTGATTATAGTTATGGTGACTCACAACTTGTGGCAAAAGACGTGGTACAAATTATTATAAATTTTGCAGTTTTTACAGGGCCCTGATACTTTTACTTTTTACAGTGGTGCTGAATAACTGTAAAAAGACGAGAAGAAAATCTCGTAAAAAAGGAAGCTATTTGTTCCATTCACAATAGTAAGTGCTGTGCGAACAGTCATCCTCCTTTAGCTAATGTCAAGCTGCAGTTTGAAAAACAAAACAACTATAGCCAATCAGTATCAGCAGTGTTGAGGTCAAAGCTTTGCTTTACTGTGATCTCATGAGATTTCACTTAAATCTCAGGAGATTTTATAGTATAGTTTATTAGATTAAGTAGTGGAAAAACACGACTGTGCAAGTCCTGGAACTAGCATCCTGATTGGTTGTTTAAAGTCCCTTTACAATGGTATGTGGCTTCTGAGGAAAATTTGACGTAAAATATCTCCCTTTTTTAAATAGAGATGTTCAGGTGATATTTTCTAGTCAGCTTTTTGCAGTTATGTTTCATCACTTTCAAGTGCTTCAACATTTGGGTATCATGTCACTTTAAGTTATAACAGTGGCAAGTTTTTCCATGAGAATGTGTTTTTATTGAATCTTGGACATTGAGAGCCCTCTAGCACTATTCCTGACTTCAATAAAAAAAATAAAAAAAATCAGCCATGCTCTATTTTAATATACAAGACTGATTCCTAGATTAAAGTCTTCTGCTAAAATCACATTTTTAAATATTGAAACATGTTCAGAAATGAAGTATTATCATTTAAATGATCATGATTAACATTTAAATGACATTCTGGCTGAGGTTTAAATGCATATTAGGCACCATTGTTGAAGTGAGTTAATGCTACCTACTGCTAAATCATCTAATGCATGTCTCTTGTACAGTAAAAATCAGTGTTAGGCATTTATGTGTGTTTCAGTTTGCTAGAATGTTCCTTAATTTAAAAATGTTAATAAAAAATAAATTCATAATGATAGTAAAATGTTTTAACTGTGTATTTAATGAATTATTCATTATACTTTCTGTTTGCATTGGATGCCTACATTTTGATTTAGTTTAAAGCCAGTTTTTCAAATCTGAATGTAAAAACGTGGTTTAGATAGAGCTTGCAATCTAACAACTTTCTAATTTACTTTTATTATCAAATTTGCTTCATTCTCTTGGTATCTTTTATTGGATACTATGCTATGGGTAATGCTCCCAGTAGTGAAAAACCCAAGAATAAATCAAATTGCTAACTAGATTTTATTTTATTATTATACTTATCTTAGAAGGAAGTTGATATCTGTATAAATATTTTTTTTTTCCTGAAAACTTTGTAGAAAGAAAGAAAGATCATTGTTTATTTAACTTAAAACACAAACAAGTCTGACACAAGCCCTAGACACATACAAAACATTGAAATGGACTGCACTTTTAAAACAGACACATCCCATGACCTTGCAGAACTCACAACCTCAGCTGTGTGTTTGCAGGAGAGTGCCAGACTTTCAATGTGTTGTGTTAAGATTTTTTTTTGCGATTTTTCACCCTGGGCATTGCACCCCTATGGGCTTTGCCTGATTCCCTGTAAATTGTGCAGCTGCTTGTGAGTGCTGGTGAGGACCCATGGCTGTGAGTTTTGCAGGGTCATGTACATATATTTTAACTTAAATAATGAATGAAAATGATAGCTGACACTATTATCACTCAACAACATTACAAGTTGTGCGCTAAACCGGGTGCGTAAATAACGCAAAAAATAGCGGAATTATACTCTCTATAGCGCTGTCATTACAAGTTACTGAAAAACCTTCTTTTGTTGTGTGGTATGGTGCGATAAGCTTCATACTGAACAAAACCCAAGGCCTGACTTTACGTGCTTGTGCACGCTTTCCCCCATAGACATCAATGGAGAGAAAGTGTTAGAAAAAAACTAACACCTGCAAACGCAGAATGGTGATCGCCGTAACGCAATCACCATTGATGTCTTTTGGGAAAAGAAAGTTTATTATAAATCTCACACCTTAACAAAAAACCCTATTCTTAATACCCTAATCCACTGCCCTCTGACATCGTCAAAACTAAATACATTTATTAACCCCTAATCCGCAACACACCCACATCGCTAACACCTAAATAAACATACTAACCCCTAAACTGCCGCCCCCAACATCGCCAACACTAAATAAATCTATTAACCCCTAAACCGCCGCCCCCCATCGCTACTACTATAATAAAATTATTAACCCCTAAACAGCCGTTCACATAGTCAACATTATATAAAGCTATTAACCCCTAAAACGCCGGCCCCCCACTTCGCTAATACTAAGCTAAACCTATTAACCCCTAAACCACCAGCCCCCCACATTGCAAATCACTAAATTTAACTTTAAATTAAATTTACAATATAACTATCTTAAAATAAATACAAACTCACCTGTGAAATAAAAAAAACTAAGATTAAGCTATACATGAACCTAACATAACTATTTTAAGAAAATAAACTACAAATAAAAAAAACTAAATTACAAGATTAAGATAACCTAATACTATGAAAAAATAAAAAAACTAACATTTCCAAAAAAACCACAGTAAAATTACGAAAAATAAAAAAACACTAAGATTAAAAAATTAATGAACAAAATTATCCAAAATAATAAAAATTACACCTCATCTAATAGCCTTATAAAAAAAGCCCCCCCCAAATAATTCCCTCCTAACCTTGCAATAAACTAACAATAGCCTTTAAAATGGCCTTTTGTAGGGCATTGCCCTTAATTAAAAAGCTATTTTACATTAAAAAATTACAAAGTCCCCCAAAATAAAAAAAACTAAATTTAAAAAAAATAAGCTACCCATTGCCCCTAAAGCGGCATTTGTATGGGCATTGCCCTTAAAAGGCCATTCAGCTCTTTTACTGTCTATTAAAATAAAAAAGCCCTAATAAAAAAAAAACACCCCAAAAATACTAACACTAACCCCAGGAAATGTACTCACAGCTCCGCGCCACTAGAGTGAAGATAGAAGAAGCCCCCGTGATGGAGGAAGATGTCTCCTCCAGGATGAAGACTTCTCACCGCCTGGATCAAGATGGACGTCCGGACTTCAGGAACTGTGAGTAGATTTCCTGGGGTTAGTGTTTTTTTGGGGTGTTTTTTTTTTTTAGATTAGGACTTTTTTATTTTAATGGGCAGTAAAAGAGCTGAATGCCCTTTTAAGGGCAATGCCCATACAAATGCCCATTTAGGGGCAATGGGTAGCTTAGGTTTTTTAAGTCTTAGTTTTTTTTTTATTTTGTGGGGTTGGTTGGGTGGGGGGGTTACTGTTAGGGGGGACTTTGTAATGTTTCAATGCAAAGAGCTGTTTAACTTAGGGCAATGCCCTACAAAAGGCCCTTTAAAGGGCTATTGGTAGTTGGTAGGGGGTGTTTTTATTTTGGGGGTGCTTTTTTATAAGGCTAATAAATTAGGTGTAATTTTATTATTTTGGATAATTTCATTTATTATTTTTTGTAATCTTAGTGTTTTTTTATTTTTCGTAATTTTAGTGTTTGTTTGTTTTTTGGTAATGTTAGATATTTGTATTTTTAGTAGTGTAAGGTTTTTTTAATCTTGTAATTTAGGTTTTTTATTTGTAGTTTATTGTATTTTTATTAAAATTGTTATGTTAGGTTTATTTATAGTTTAATCTTATTTTTTATAGTGGTTAGTAGTGTAATTTAGTGATTTGTAATGCGGGGAGCCGGCGGTTTAGGTGTTCATAGGTTTATTATAGTAGTAGCGATGTGGGGGGCTGGTGGTTTAGGGGTTAATAGCTTTATATAGTGTTGGCTATGTGGGTGGGTGGCAGATTAGGGGTTAATACGTTTAATATAGTATTTGCGATGCAGGAGGGTGGTGGTTTAGGGGTTAATAGGTCATTTATGGGTGTTAGTGTATTTTGTAACTTTTTAGTTACGAGTTTTGTAAAACATTTTTGTTTCGCAAAATCCATAACTACTGGTCTCAGATCGTGGAATGGATCATGGCGGTATAGACCCTAATGCAAGCACCTGTAATACAGGCGCTATAAAAATCCTGCACTCAAAAGTAATTTTTTGAGTGCGGAATGGAGAGTTGCATTACAGGCTAAAATGCTTGCGGTATAGCTATACCGCCGTGACTTGTTATATGGGAGACCTGCCATTCCACGTGCAATGGCCAATTTTTCAGCGGTATAGCTGTACCGCACCATACCACAAAATTTGTAATCTAGGTCACTGTTATTAAAAAACAACTTCACATGGAAGACATACAGATAACAATATATACCAGACACAATCTACTGTAATCCCTACCAGTAGTAACTGGAGACTTATTTAAGTTGGTTTGGCAGAAAACTCCATTTTTATTTTATATTTTGAAAACATGACATCTGGTCACCCTATTTTAGAATTATTTTAAAGATATATTGAAATCATTTTTGCGAAACCTTGCTTTAAATGACACATATTTTCTGTATAAGCTTTACAAGCTGTATGCAAAATCTGTTCTTGCAAAACAGGTTTTGTATATGTTAATAATTATAACATATTCACTTATGGGAATTATTATATGTTCTAGAGGTGTAGATTATATTTTCCACCTAAACTTTAATAAAGCCATCTTGTAGCTTAGGTATTCCTGCACTTTCAACAGAAGAGGTGCATATTTACAGACCAATGATGGCACCGGCTGTTTTGACAGCTGTGTTTTGCACTTGGGGTTAGTGTGCATGATATAGAGTGGGAGATTGAACCCCCATTGGCTACAAGAATTTATCTTGCCCTGGGGAAGTCCCAGTAGCCAATGGTGAGGAAATGCAGGCCGGCTCTTCTTGATAACGTCAAAACATAGTCAATTTGCAGTCGCTGGGTCCAAGGACATTTTTAGCTTTTGCTTCTAGTCGGACACTTTGCTTTTGCACTGTTAGAGGCAAGTAGTATGGAATGATCATGTACTAGGACTTATTTTGATGAACGTTAAGCATACATTGATCACAGTTGCAGGGCAACTGGATGCTTAAGTGTGAGTTACAAGTGGATTGATTGCACATAGATTTTTTAAGGAAGATGAACATTATCAGACCAGCATTTTACAAGTTATGACCCTAAGTTAAAACTCTTATACATCACTCTTAAAAGGGGTTATGTGTACAATTTAGGTCTGCTTTGTCTAACCACATAAGTGCATTTTGAAATCAGCTATATATATATGTTTCTAAAATAATATTAAGCACTGTGAGAAATCAGTTTAGGTTGGGAAACAATAGGCAAAAACAGCTATGTCAAATGAAAAAATCAAGGTCAAATCGTTATCTATAAGCAATTTAATACACTCCAGCAAGTAAAATGGATCATTGGGAACACATTACCCCTTCGCTACCAGGAAATTCAGAGAAAAACTACTGAAGAATTTTTAGCAACAGAAATAGACCTTTGTTTTTTTTTATTTTTCCCGCAAAACTAAATATATTTTTAATTAGACAACCCAAGGTATTGATCTAGGGCCATTTTGGTATATTTCATGCCACCATTTCCCCGCCTAATTCGATCATATAAAAAAAATTGTTAACTTTTTCACAAACTTTGGGTTTCTCACTAAAATTATTTACATAACGCTTGTGCAATCATGGCACAAATTATTGTAAAAGCTTCTCTGGGATCCCCTTTGTTAATAAATATCAAACATATATGGCTTTGCCATTTCTTTTTGGTAATTAGAAGGTTGCTAATTTCGGCTGCATTCCACACTTCTATTATTCCCGGCAGTGAAAGGGTTAATCCAGTAGCTTGTAAGGTTAGTTTTAGCTTTAGTGTAGAGATGACCCTCCCACCTGAAACGTTGCACCTCCTGATCCTTACCTGATCCCTACCAAATAGCTCTCTTCCCTCCCTCACCACCACTGGTCACCACCATCTTAGGTACTGGCAGACAGTCTGTCAATATGAAGATTTACAGCAATTTCTTTTTATAATTTTTAATGTTTTTTGCAGTGTAGGATCCCCCCTTACCCTCCAACCTCCCTGATATCTCCTAAACAGCTCTATAATAAAGCTCTCTAACCCTCCCTCCCTCTAACTATTATAGGCCAGGCCTGCCAGTTCCTATAAACCAATTTTTAAATATTTGTTTAATTTATTTATTTAAATGATTGTAGTGTAGTGGTCCCATCTCCAGATTATTAGTTGGGGAGCCCTCTACTCTCCCACCTAAATCTTTTTCTGTAGTGTAGCTCCCCATTCCTCCCTTTTCCTTTATTTTTATGTTTTCGCAAAATCCATAACTACAGGTCTCAGATCGCAGAATGGATCACGGTGGTATAGACCATAATGCAAGCATTTTAGCTGGAACGCACAACCTGTAATACAGGCGCTATAAAAATCCTGCACTCAAAAGTAATTTTTTGAGTGCGAAATGGAGAGTTGCATTACAGGCTAAAACGCTTGCGGTATAGCTATACCGCCGTGACTTGTTATATGGGAGACCTGCCATTCCACATGCAATGGCCAATTTTTCAGCGGTATAGCCATACCGCACCATACCGCAAAATTTGTAATCTAGGTCACTGTTATTAAAAAACAACTTCAAATGGAAGACATACAGATAACAATATATACCAAGCACAATCAACTGTAATCCCTACCAGTAGTAACTGGAGACTTATTTAAGTTGGTTTGGCAGAAGACTCCATTTTTATTTTATATTTTGAAAACATGACATCTGGTCACCCTATTTTAGAATTATTTTAAAGATATATTGAAATAATTTTTACGAAACCCTGCTTTAAATGACACATATTTTCTGTATAAGCTTTACAAGCTGTATGCAAAAGCTGTTCTTGCAAAACAGGCTTTGTATATGTTAATAATTATAACATATTCACGTATGGGAATTATTATGTGTTCTAGAGGTGTAGATTAAATTTTCCACCTAAACTTTAATAAAGCCATCTTGTAGCATAGGTATTCCTGCACCTTCAACAGAAGAGGTGCGTATTTACAAACCAATGATGGCACAGGCTGTTTTGACAGCTGTGTTTTGCACTTGGGGTTAGTGTGCATGATACAGAGTGGGAGATTGAACCCCCATTGGCTACAAGAATTTATCTTGCCCTGAGGAAGTTCCAGTAGCCAATGGTGAAGAAATGCAGGCCGGCTCTGCTTGATAACGTCAAAACATAGTCAATTGGCAGTCGCTGGGTCCAAGGACATTTTTAGCTTTTGCTTCTAGTCAGACGCTTTGCTTTTGCACTGTTAGAGGCAAGTAGTATGGAATGATCATGTACTAGGACTTATTTTGATGAACGTTAAGCATACATTGATCACAGTTGCAGGGCAACTGGATGCTTAAGTGTGAGTTACAAGTGGATTGATTGCACATAGATTTTTTAAGGAAGATGAACATTATCAGACCAGCATTTTACAAGTTATGACCCTAAGTTAAAACTCTTATACATCACTCTTAAAAGGGGTTATGTGTACAATTTAGGTCTGCTTTGTCTAACCACATAAGTGCATTTTGAAATCAGCTATATATATATATGTTTCTAAAATAATATTAAGCACTGTGAGATATCAGTTTAGGTTGGGAAACAATAGGCAAAAACAGCTATGTCAAATGAAAAAATCAAGGTCAAATCAAGGTCAAATCGTTATCTATAAGCAATTTAATACACTCCAGCAGGTAAAATGGATCACTGGGAACACATTACCTCTACGCTACCGGGAAATTCAGAGAAAAACTACTGAAGAATTTTTAGCAACAGAAATAGACCTTTGTTTTTTTTTATTTACCCGCAAAACTAAATATATTTTTAATTAGACAACCGAAGGTATTGATCTAGGGCCATTTTGGTATATTTCATGCCACCATTTCCCCGCCTAATTCGATCATATAAAAAAAAATTGTTAACTTTTTCACAAACTTTGGGTTTCTCACTAAAATTATTTACATAATGCTTGTGCAATCATGGCACAGATTATTGTAAAAGCTTCTCTGGGATCCCCTTTGTTAATAAATATCAAACATATATGGCTTTGCCATTTCTTTTTGGTAATTAGAAGGCTGCTAATTTCGGTTGCATTCCACACTTCTATTATTCCGGGCAGTGAAGGGGTTAATCCAGTAGCTTGTAAGGTTAGTTTTAGCTTTAGTGTAGAGATTACCCTCCCACCTGAAACTTTGCACCCCCTTATCCCTACCTGATCCCTACCAAATAGCTCTCTTCCCTCCCTCACCACCACTGGTCACCACCATCTTAGTTACTGGCAGACAGTCTTTTTAATGTTTTTCTGCTGTGTAGGATCCCCCCTTACCCTCCAACCTCCCTGATATCTCCCAAACAGCTCTCTAAGAAAGCTCTCTAACCCTCCCCCCCTCTAACTATAATAGGCCATGTCTGCCAGTTCCTATAAACCAATTTTTAAATATTTTGTTTATTTATTTATTTAAATGATTGTAGTGTAGTGGTCCAATCTCCAGATTATTAGTTGGAGAACCCTCTACTCTCCCACCTAAATCTTTTTCTGTAGTGTAGCTCCCCATTCCTCCCTTTCCCTTTATTTTTTTTTCTTTAGTGTAGGGTCATCCCACTCCCTCATATCTCTCCCCACTGAGCTGTTGGACTGACCACACACCTCCCGGATTCCCTCCCACTGGCACCAGAAGATTGTGCAACGTTTCCTTATGAAGATAGATCAAAATAGGTTAGGGGGTTAATGAATGTGATTGTTGCAAACTCTGAGTATTACATCATTATCAATTACAGTGGGGCAATCCTTTTTTGTTCTATCTTTTTACAACTTCTGAATAAGATGTTAATTATTTTGCCCTTCATCCTACTAAAGGTACCTCTTTAATGTAACACATGATTTAAAGGCATCCTTAGCGATTTAACCCAGAGCAGCCCTTTCTTTTGTAACTTTTAGACACAGATACACAGTCATAAATCTCAGATCTAGCAATAATTAGACAGAGGTCTCTTCCAAATTAGTAGTTGATATATAATTATTATATAATGTGATTAAAACAGAACTGTATGTTCATTTTGTTATAGTCCTTTTGGCTTCTAAATAAATACTGTAAGGAGATGTTTGTTTAGGTAGAATAAGACATCTATCTTCAACACTGATTCCAGTCAATGGATTCCCTTCACTAATCTATATAAAATCATTCAGGATTTGTATTAGAAAATCATATTGAATGTTGGTATAGTTCTCTCATTAGAGATAAAGCTGAGGCTTTAATGAATATCGAACATAGATTAAAGAATATAGAAATAGATTTCACATAATGGACTTACTGTACAGGGATGTACATGCTTTGCTTTCTTCTAGAGCAGTGCTTTCCAAACTGTGTGTCGGGACACACTAGTGTGTCGGCAGCAGTTTGTCGGTGTGTCCCTGCTTCAGCACAAATTTATTTAAATTGTAATTTTTTTAAAAAATGTTTTTGGTTTCTGACTTTCCGCCCGCCTGCTATGCATATCACATGGTTGACATGTAATTGATACCTAGGGGGTCACAGATCATCTTAACCTATTGGCGCAGCCCAGTGGGAACTTAAACTATTCCCATTGGCGGCACATTGGCTCCTGACTGCACGTGTAGTCTCCTTAATTGGCTCGTGACTGCATGTGTAGTCAGTGAGTGGGACAACAGTGTGTTTGCAGCACGGTAATCAATCGGACTCACCGAGCTCTGAGGGTGGCAGCTTAAACGCTGAGCTGAAGTCTGAAGTCAGTGGGGTTTTTTTGCAGCTAGCTCCCAGTAATGCATTGCTGCTCCTGCTCTTGATATATATATATATATATATATATATATATATATATATATATATATATATATAGGAAGTGGAAGCTTAAAAATGCTTGATGATGAAATGTGAGTGTCTTTATCTAACATTCCACTAAATATTCAGAAATTGTGTTCATCCCATCAACCTCATACATCCCATTAAAATAGTAAGTAGCTATTGGTGGTATTAAACTTTTTTTTTATTCTTGCACATACATACAGTTACTTGTAAATACATTTTGTTATTATATACTTTATGTATGTTTCTGTATCTCTTAAAACAACTTAGTTTAACCTCCAGTTTGTTAGTACAGCTGAATTACTGTGTCGCGAAATGATGTAGGTCTAAAAAGTGTGTCACCAACATGAAAAGTTTGGAAAGCTCTGTTCTAGAGTAATATACATTACAAGTAATTGAAATATTGACAATGTTGTTAATAAGTAAAGTACAACCCTATTCCATGGTGTAGATAAATAAATCTAGAAACAGGTAAATAGTCACTTTCCCAAGCAAATATTATATTTTAATAACATATCTATGATTAAAAAAAAACTCCAACTATATGCTGCACATCTCACCACCTTAAGGGATCGATCACAGTTTATCAACTGAGTTGTTTTAAGCTCTTTTTGTGGCTTAAAAGGCCACTTTTCATTTCAACTTGATCATAATAGTACATTATCGGTTATTTCATTTTCACCTCACAGAGAAAAACCTTATTTTTAACATAGAACCATAAAGTTCTTGCCAATTACAATCCATTTTCAAGAGACTTTTCAATAGCTTTTTAAAACTGTGTTTGCCTTTTCTAATTCGTATAAGAAAAAGGGGTTAAAATGGTGCGCAAATCGTACCCCTGCACATACACTAGTCTGCTCCCATAAAGCAGAAGGAATAGGACAAATATGGCAAAAAGAAGTTTGTATATGTGCGCTAACAGCTAAGGGGTTTAATTATTGATATAGTATATTATTACAGAGACAGAGATGTAAAAAAGTAGTATTTAATCAATATTAGAAATGTATAATACACCAAATTAATAGAAATTATTAAAATTAATCCTCAAATATGACCGGTCATCTAAATATTATCTATATAAATAAAATAGGAACATACAACAATAGTAAATAGTTACAAATGATTTCCATCTTAAAAGTCACCTTATGTTACCAAAATAGCAATAATATAATTAAAAAGCTGTAGCACTAATTGTACATAGAACCACTGACAAGCCGTGCACATCCATGTGTACCATCCCACAGACTCAGAAAACAAAACTCTGCACACCTTACTCACATTCCTCTTGCATCAAAAGCCACTACCCCTTTCACTTGTGCACTCTGGAACTCTCACTCTGTTTGCAACAAGCTCACTTCTATACATGACCTCTTCATCTCCCGCTCCTTCAACCTTCTGGCCCTAGCAGAAACCTGGCTCTCTCCCCTAGACACAGCATCCATTGCTGCTCTGTCACATGGGGGTCTCCACTTTAGCCACACTCCTAGGTCTGGTAATAGACAAGGAGGTGGTGTAGGTATTTTACTTTCTTCTCATTGCACCTTTCAACAAATACATCCCATCTCTTCCCTCACTTTTCCCTCATTCGAAACCCACATGATTTGCTTATTCTCCCCTCTTTCTGTACATGTTGCAGTCATATACCGACCCCCTGGCTCCTCAACTCAATTTTTACAACACTTGGCTTCCTGGCTACCCTATTTCCTTTCCTCAGACACCCCTGCCCTCATTCTTGTTGACTTCAACATCCCCCTTAACAATCCCACTGCCTCATATGCTAAACAACTTCTGCAACTCACTTCCTCTTTCGGTCTGTCACAATGGACGGTCACTCTCTTGTCCTGATCTTTAGCTATCGATGCACTCTCTCAAACTTCTCAAACTCCCCTTTTCCTCTTTCTGACCACCATCTCCTTACTTGCAATATATCATCCCTTCCTACAACTCTCCCTCCTTCTACTCCTCACACCAAACTTCACAGAAGCATTATGTCTTTAGATCAGCAACTACTTGCTAATTCCCTTAAACCGCTCTCATCCTTCTCCTCCTTTTCCTGCCCGGAACAATCTATCTGCCACTATAATTCCACCCTTATATCCGTCCTTGACAATCTCGCCCCTCTTACAATTTCTCGGAAATCACACACTCATCCTCAGCCCTGGCATACTCCTATGACACGGTACCTATGCAGATGTTCCCGTACTGCTGAATGGCACTGGAGAAAATCACAGAGTTCAGCTGATTTTCTTCATTACAAATTCATCTTGAACTCCTACTATTCTGCCCTTAATCTCCACAAGCAACACTACTTCTCTACTCTTATCTCTAATCTTTCTTCAAACCCAAAAAGTATGTTCTCCACTTTCAATACTCTCCTCCGCCCTCCCCCACTTCCTAATACAACTTCTCTGTCAGCTCAAGACTTTGCCAGTCACTTCATTAACAAAATTGACTCCATCAGACATGAAATCAGCTCTCAACATAATTCCATTCTCTCCCCCCCTCAAATGCTCTCACTCAACCACAACCCTCATAACCTGAAACTTAGTTCATTCTCCCCTGTTACTGAGGAAGAAGTTTTGACACTTATACTGCGCTCTCACCTCACTACCTGTACCCTTGACCCTATCCCCTCACAGATACTCCCCTCCCTCTCTGCTACCCTTACCCCTATACTAACACACATTTTCAACCTCTCCCTCAGCACTGGTACATTTCCCTCATCGATGAAACATGCACTGGTCACACCTATCCTCAAAAAGCCTTCCCTTCATCCTACCTCCCCATCCAACTACCGCCCTATTTCCCTCCTCCCTCTTGCCTCAAAGCTTCTCGGAAAACTAGTATATGCACGCCAATCCCATTTCCTTACGTTAAACTCCCTTCTTGACCTGCTGCAATCTGGATTTCGTCCCTATCACTCCACAGAGACAGCTATTGTTAAGGTCACCAACGACCTACTTACAGCAAAATCAAAAGGCCACTTCTCTCTGCTTATCCTCCTTGATCTGTCCGCAGCCTTTGACACTGTCGACCACCCTCTTTTGCTCCAAACCCTCCAATCCTTCAGCATCTGTGACACAGCCCTGTCGTGGCTCTCTTCCTACCTGTCAAACTGTACCTTTAGTGTAGCCTTCTCTGGGGCCTCCTCTGCCCCGTCACCACTTTCTGTTGGAGTACCACAAGGCTCTGTCCTCTGTCCCCTTCTCTTCTCAATCTATACGTCATCACTAGGTTCCCTAATTAAGTCCCACGGTTTCCAATATCATTTGTATGCCGATGACACCCAAATCTACTTCTCTGCACCAGACCTATCTCCTTCCTTGCTAACCCGTGTCACATTTCTTCCTGGATGTCCTCTCACTACTTCAAGCTAAATCTCTCCAAAACTGATCTCCTCATTTTCCCCCCTTCTTCCAAAATCTCCACCCCCAATATATCTATAACTGTCGACAACTCCATCATTACCCCTACCCCGCATGCCCGATGTCTTGGGGTCACATTTGACTCAGATCTTTCCTTCACTCCTCACATTCAGTCCTTGACTAAAGCCTGCCGCTTCCACCTTAAAAACATCTCCAAAATTAGACACTTCCTTACACAAGACACAACTAAAATTTTAATCCACTCTCTCATTCTTTCCCGCCTTGATTACTGCAACTCTGTCCTCTCTGGTCTCCCCACCTGCCGCCTAGCTCCTTTACAATCCATAATGAATGCCTCTGTCAGACTCATCTTCCTTACACGTCACTCTTCATCTGCTGCTCCTCTCTGCCAATCCCTTCACTGGCTTCCTCTTGCCTCTAGGATCAAACACAAAATTCTCACTCTGACATACAAAGCCCTCAACTGCACTGCTCCCCCCTACATCTCAGACCTTGTCTCCAGATACTCTTCCTCCCGTCCCCTTCACTCTGCTCATGACCTCCCACTCTCCTCCTCTCTGGTTACCTCATCGCACTCCCGTTTACAGGACTTCTCCAGACTGGTTCCCATCTTGTGGAACTCTCTGCCTCGTCCCACAAGACTCTCCCCTAGTTTTGAAAGCTTCAAGCGCTCCCTAAAGACTCTACTGTTCAGGGATGCATACAACCTATGCTAACCTTACTTTATACCAGTTCCACTCCTCCATTGCTATCCCTTGAACCCCCTTGGTTCCAACAATGGTTGTGAGAGCTATACAGCGAATCAGAGAGAAAACTGCCATTTACTGCATCAAGAGACGTATGCACTTTTGACAAGTGATGGAATATGTGAGACCTATGAGATTTAATGTCCAAAGATTCAAAGCTGTACAATAAAAAAATCCCAAATTCAAACCCTCACACTAATAATGCACATATTTCTTTTTTTAAGGCTTGACTACTATTATAACTTGGCTCATCATATAGATCTTTATCATTTAAGAGACATAGTGCTTCTTTGATGTAATCAAATTGGTTTATTACCACCATAATTATAATTCAATATTTTCAATACATATAATTTTTACTTAGGATAAATTAGTAAAAGATAAAAAAACAGTAGATTGTCCCATTTTAGTTTGTTGGCCATATATAAGGTAAACTTTTACAATAATGCACATTTATTTTATATAAAACCAAAGACATTTTATAATGAGACTGTAATGTTTACTTAATCACTTACATTTATAACATTTCTAAGAGTGACGTCAACATCTTGAAACATTATTTTCCTTCTTATAATTTATCAAAACTGAAGGAATGTTGAACGGTTCAAAGATTGATATGTCTGTGTCCCTGTAGTTGTCTCTTTTCTAGCTTCATCTTTATCTTTCAAACATTTTATTTAGAGACAGACCGTACCATTACAGCTCATATTATAGTTTTGTAAAACTGACAAAAAAAAAAAGATAAGATTAAAAGTTCCACTGTCTATTTGCATATACCATTGTACAAATACATTCTGAAGTAATGTGTTTTCTAAATCTAGGGATTTGAATATAAATTATATCATTTTCTCAGTAAGGGACTATATTTGTGTGTATAACATGCTTTGTTAAAAGTATCTGTAATCTGGCAAAATGAATGACACTGATTATAATGAAGGTTTACCAACATATTCACAAAAGTACTGTATATCTTGTGTCATATTAAAGTGAGGATGCTGCTAATACCTATCTGCAGAGAAACTAATACAAAATAGTATTTTTGTTGGTAACCTATTGTACAGTTATGTATGCAACAATTTTCTAGTAACATAAATTAAATTAAATAGATTTATATTCAGTGCCCCTGTCAAAGGATATTGCTCTCTTTTTTTTAGTTAATTTAACACGTTTGGTGGATTTACATTTGCACTTTGCAGCTAGGTGTTGAGTGTGATATGGTGGTAAGATGAATTGGAATGTCTAGTTCAATGGGGTTCTTGCAGGGGTTAAATGTGCAGTGGGGCTTTAATGGTTTAAGTGCAGTAAGGGGCACAGTTAAGGGGGTTAGGTTTAATGTGGGGGGTAGCAGTTTAGTGGGTTAGGTGAAGTGGTGGTTCAGCAGTTAGAGGTTAAGGTGTGGCATGGGAGGGTCACTGTTAGGGGGAATAGGTGTGGTGGGGATTTGGTTGTTAAAGGGACAGTCAAGTCAAAATTAAACTTTCATGATTCAGAGGGAGCACACAATTTTAAATAACTTGCCAAAACAGGTAAATTATCTAAATGTGCATAATCTTTTTATATGCACTTTGATGCACCATCTCCTACTGAGAATGTGCAAGATTTACAGGATTTACATAAATGTGATTAACTTATGGCTGTCACATGATGAATTAGGATGGATACCATAAGTCACTTTGAGATTTGTCAGAAAAAACTCTACTCATTTGAAATTCAGATTAAGTGCTTTTGCATTATCTCTTTATTACATATTTACTGATCATGCTATTCTACTGTGTATAGTGGTCATTTAAGGGTTTATGGTATGATGCAGAGGTCCTGTAGTTAGCAAGTAAAATGTAGAGTGTAGTTTTGCTGTGGGGGTTAGGTGTGTTGGGGGATTGGGGTTATGTGTGGTGGGGGTTCAGTATTTAGAAATTTAAGGTGCAAGGGGGTAACCTACAGTTAGAGGGTTAACATGCAGTTAGGGTGGCTAGATGCAGTGGGGATTTAGCAGTTATGTGGTTAAGGTGTGTTGGGGCTCGCTGTTAGGGGGCTAGGTATGATGTGAAAGAATCACAGTTAAGGGCTTGGGTTTAGTAGGCATTTTGTTACTAGGGGTTCAGTGTGCTGGTGGGCCATGGTTAGGGGATTAAATGCAAGGGGTCTATAGTTAAGAAGGTTAGGTACAGTGGGGGTTTTGTAGTTAGTTGGTTAAGATGTGGTACATAACTAATATATGATGCTCAGAATCTTCATATATGACTTAAAAAAAGCTCTTGGACTTTATAAAATGTCAAAAAAATATATGAAACTGTAAATTGCGCACCTGTCACAAATTAAAATTATTGGCTAAATATAAAGAAACTTTCCTTTAACCCTTAACCCATATGCGGCTAAATAACAAGTGGCACCAGTTTTTTTTATCACCCTTTAGCACTAACTACTCTTAAGGTAAAAAATAGCGATGTCAAATTAGCACTGGTATTTCAAGTTGAAAGTAAAAAGTTAGCACAAGAGCAAAAGACTAACTTCAGGACTTCAGATATTGTGACCGCGCTAAATAATTTCCCTATAAACTTCTAAGGGGTGCACTAAAGAGAGAGAGAGAAAGAGAAAAATAAATATTTAAAACTAAAAAGCAACATTTTTTTCTAAGTGAAGAACATATGAATTTCAAGTATTTCATTTTAAAACACATTAAAACATAGTAAGATTCATTAAAAATGATATTGCATATTTCAAGGTATTTGACTGGGAAGTGCTCAAAAGTGGCAAAAGTGGCAAATGAGTATTTTGACCACATCATCCTCTTTATGCATGTTGTCTTACTCCAAGCTGTATAGGCTCGAAAGCCTACTACCAATTAAGCATATTAGGTGATGTGCATCTCTGTAATGAGAAGGGGTGTGGTCTAATGACATCAACACCCTATATCAGGTGTGCATAATTATTAGGCAACTTCCTTTCCTTTGGCAAAATGGGTCAAAAGAAGGACTTGACAGGCTCAGAAAAGTCAAAAATAGTGAGATATCTTGCAGAGGGATGCAGCACTCTTAAAATTGCAAAGCTTCTGAAGCGTGATCATCGAACAATCAAGCGTTTCATTCAAAATAGTCAACAGGGTCGCAAGAAGCGTGTGGAAAAACCAAGGCGCAAAATAACTGCCCATGAACTGAGAAAAGTCAAGCGTGCAGCTGCCAAGATGCCACTTGCCACCAGTTTGGCCATATTTCAGAGCTGCAACATCACTGGAGTGCCCAAAAGCACAAGGTGTGCAATACTCTGAGACATGGCCAAGGTAAGAAAGGCTGAAAGACGACCACCACTGAACAAGACACACAAGCTGAAACGTCAAGACTGGGCCAAGAAATATCTCAAGACTGATTTGTCTAAGGTTTTATGGACTGATGAAATGAGAGTGAGTCTTGATGGGCCAGATGGATGGGCTCGTGGCTGGATTGGTAAAGGGCAGAGAGCTCCAGTCCGACTCAGACGCCAGCAAGGTGGAGGTGGAGTACTGGTTTGGGCTGGTATCATCAAAGATGAGCTTGTGGGGCCTTTTCGGGTTGAGGATGGAGTCAAGCTCAACTCCCAGTCCTACTGCCAGTTTCTGGAAGACACCTTCTGCAAGCAGTGGTACAGGAAGAAGTCTGCATCCTTCAAGAAAAACATGATTTTCATGCAGGACAATGCTCCATCACACGCGTCCAAGTACTCCACAGCGTGGCTGGCAAGAAAGGGTATAAAAGAAGAAAATCTAATGACATGGCCTCCTTGTTCACCTGATCTGAACCCCATTGAGAACCTGTGGTCCATCATCAAATGTGAGATTTACAAGGATGGAAAACAGTACACCTCTCTGAACAGTGTCTGGGAGGCTGTGGTTGCTGCTGCACGCAATGTTGATGGTGAACAGATCAAAACACTGACAGAATCCATGGATGGCAGGCTTTTGAGTGTCCTTGCACAGAACGGTGGCTATATTGGTCACTGATTTGTTTTTGTTTTGTTTTTGAATGTCAGAAATGTATATTTGTGAATGTTGAGATGTTATATTGGTTTCACTGGTAAAAATAAATAATTGAAATGGGTATATATTTGTTTTTTGTTAAGTTGCCTAATAATTATGCACAGTAATAGTCACCTGCACACACAGATATCCCCCTAAAATAGCTATAACTAAAAACAAACTAAAAACTACTTGCAAAACTATTCAGCTTTGATATTAATGAGTTTTTTGGGTTCATTGAGAACATGGTTGTTGTTCAATAATAAAATGAATCCTCAAAAATACAACTTGCCTAATAATTCTGCACTCCCTGTATATATATATATACGGGAGCATTTCCAGTCAAACACATTGCCATATACCATATCCCTTTTAACCTTTTTAAATTGTTTTTATCAATTAATATATATATTTTTTTTATTAAAAAGTGTATATATGAGTGTAATACTTTATTTTAATATCTTTCTTGATGTGTTTTGTGAAGCTTGTTTTTAAACCTTATACTTTACTACAGATCTCAAGTCACACTAACTGGGCTTTCATTTGAGCACAACCCATAACTTTCAACTTGTAATATTAGAGATATTTAGCACCTTTGAAATATCCATTGAAAATATTGGGTGCACCAGAGCGATATCAGCTGCGCTAACCCTGGACTTGAAATATCAGGTTGAGCACTAATGTTAGTATGGTCCAGCAATACTGCAAATCACGTATCATGCTATCATTAGTGCACCACTTGTAATCTGGGCCATGGGTGTGTATTCACGTTGAGTAATTACCGTTTTAAAACAGATACATGTCATCATGGTGTGGTAACGATATTTCCAATCTTATGACATTGTGCCTAATGGGATATATTTAAAAAAATCTTTAGGGCAACACACTGAACCAACACTATACTATTGAAAATGTCTAGCGCCAGTGCACATTGTACGTGTGCTATGTTTTTGACATTTTATGCACAAAACATATTATTTTTAAATGAGCTGTTGCTATTTGGATTTTTAGATCAACTATACAACATTATTGATTTGTGTATTTTGTTCAAGCCAGTATGTCATTCATAATAACAAAGTGATGCCCTTTTGAGGGCTCACTATTATTACATAGTCCCCCAATTAAAAAGCTGTGGGTGGACAAGGCTATCAGGCACATGCTTTTGTGATGCTTGCATCGCTGGCGGAAGTTGCAAAATCTCTTGTGCAATCCTTCCCTTGCTCCCCTGCCATTGGTTTTCAATCACCCTGGTTGGATTTATTCTAGAATTGCTGGCTCTCATGAGTAAGCTTGTACCACAAAAGCTCTGAAGCTACAATCGCAGCTGCAGATATGTAACTTATAGGATCATTTAAATCCTTAATTACAGAATAATAAAAAATATACTTTATATCTCAGATGTTTCACGAATATCTTAATGTTGCTTTCCATTCTTTCTTAACAGAAAAAAGTGATGATCAGTAGAAGATTAGGACCTGGTGCTTGGGGTTATGAGCTAATGTAAGGGCCATAGAATAAATCTGTATCTTATCGAGAAGGAATCACTTGGTGATATTTTGCAGTGGACAAGGGCAGTAAGGGATCATATATAAGGTTAGTTTACTTTAAGCGAGTAATGCCAATAAGGTTTAAGAACAAAATAAAAAAAAAATAAGATGTCTTAGTTTGCTATTAAATATCCAATATCTCTGTTCACATAATATATATGTACTATTGGACGTTTGAGTTTATGTAGAGATCTGTTTATTTTGCTGTTACTCTCACTTATAATTTAGCATTTGCAATATTACTATATAAGATACAGCAAATATAATTTAAAGAATCAGATAATCACTATTTTGTATGCTTTTATATATAACTAGCTAAAGCTAAACTATACACACATGTATGATAATAGGGTAATTGCTAGACATTATATAATTTCATCTTCATGCTGCTTAAAATCCTATCAACACAAATATGTAATGAAGTAATAGGGATAGATCAGTTATCTGCTAATCCAATAAATGTGTCATGGCCAGAGGACATCATTTCAAATCTCATATAAATCACTTGAATAGGACCTTTACTTTATCATATTTGTGTATCACTTTTACAATGAGGGGCAGCCCATTTTCTCTGAGAATTATGTCAGGAAATCAACAAATCCTAGATAATCTGTTCATACTATCTTATTTTATCATTTTCCCTATTTTATTCCCCTTTTAAATTAAAACAATACCTTCCTATTGTGCCAATCCCTTACCCCATTATGATTTTTGTATTTCTAATTTAATTTAGTATAGTTTTTAATATTGACATAAATAGACCAGATTAGCAACCCACTGGGGTTGCTATATATAAGTTAAACAAAACAACCATCACAGACACTGCACCCTGAAACAGGAACCCAAGTGGGTAAACACTTTTCACAACCTGGACATTCTAAAAATGTCCTTTACCAATGAACAAAGGAATTAAAATATATCAAGCTTTGTAACTCCAAACTTTTTGACTTGAATCAAGAATCTGGCTTTATGACATACTATGAGGACGTGTGAAACTATAAAATAGCCTAGCCATCTGGGGCGTGATCCGATATAGATCGTAGTTTGCGGCGCAAGCGAGGGAACCCGTGTCACCCGCAGTTTCAGCTTGCAACTCGAGCTATTCCATATACGGCGCCGTCAGATGCAAGTACAAATTTCTAGCGTCGCTAGTGACTTACGGCACGTTAGAAACTGCCGGCGCCTACAAAACCTGACTAAAATCTAAATCACCGCACGTTAGCATCTGACGGCGCCGTATATGGGATAGCTCGAGTTGCGAGCTGAAACTGCGGGCGACGCGGGTTCCCTCACTTGCGTCGCAAACTACGATCTATATCGGATCGCGCCCCAGATGGCTAGGCTATTTTATAGTAAGTCGGATAAACCAGCGATGTCCAGAAATCTGCGCAAGTACAAATTTCTGGCGTCGCCAGTGACTTACGGCACGTTAGAAACTGCCTGCGCCTACAAAACCTGACTAAAATCTAAATCACCCGCACTGTCTAACACGCCTCCCTAACATAGCCCGACACGTCTAACCCTCTATCCGCTATCCCCCCTCACTAGCCTAACAATAAAAGATGTATTAACCCCTAAACCGCCGCTCCCGGAGCCCGCCGCTACCTAATAAAGTTATTAACCCCTAAACCGCCGCCAGCTATATTAAATTTATAACCCCCTAAAGTGAGCCCCTAACACCGCCGCCATCTACCTTACCTACCCCCTAAAGTGAGCCCCTACCCCGCCGCTATCTATTTTAAAATTATTAACCCCTAATCTAATCCCCCTACCCCGCCGCCATCTATATTAAATTATTTAACCCCTAAAATACTAAACTATCCCTACCACTAAACCTAAGTCTAACCCTACAAATAGCCCTGAAAAGGGCTTTTTGCGTGGCATTGCCCCAAAGTAACAGCTCTTTTGCCAGCCCTTAAAAGGGCTTTTTGCGGGGCATGCCCCAAAGAATTCAGCTCTTTTGCCAGACCTTAAAAGGGCTTTTGGCAGGGCTTTGTCACAAAGTAAACAGCTCTTTTGCCTACAATCTACATCCCCCTACACCGTGGCCACCTATAATAAATGTATTAACCCCTAATCTAATCCCCCTACACCGCCGCCAGCTATATTAAATTATTTAACCCCTAAAATACTAAACTATCCCTACCACTAAACCTAAGTCTAACCCTACAAATAGCCCTGAAAAGGGCTTTTTGCGTGGCATTGCCCCAAAGTAACAGCTCTTTTGCCAGCCCTTAAAAGGGCTTTTTGCGGAGCATGCCCCAAAGAATTCAGCTCTTTTGCCAGCCCTTAAAAGGGCTTTTGGCGGGGCTTTGTCACAAAGTAAACTGCTCTTTTGCCTACAATCTACATCCCCCTACACCGCGGCCACCTATAATAAATGTATTAACCCCTAATCTAATCCCCCTACACCGCCGCCAGCTATATTAACTATATTAACCCTAATTATATTAGGGTTAATATAGTTAATATAGTTATTATATTATATATATTAACTATATTAACCCTAATTATATTAGGGTTAATATAGTTAATATCGTTATTATATTATATATATATTAAGTATAATAACCCTATCTAACTCTAACATCCTAACTAAACTCTTATTAAAATAAATCTAATATTAATATTATTAATTAAAATATTCCTATTTAAATCTAAATACTTATCTATAAAATAAACCCTAAGATAGCTACAATATAATTAATAATTACATTGTAGCTATGTTAGGGTTTATATTTATTTTACAGGTAAATTGTTAATTATTTTAACTAGGTATAATAGCTATTAAATAGTTATTACCTATTTAATAGCTACCTAGTTAAAATAATTACCCAATTACCTGTAAAATAAATCCTAACCTAAGTTACAAATACACCTACACTATCAATAAATTAAATAAACTACAAATATCTATCTAAAAATACAATTAAACTAAACTAAACTAAATTACAAAAAAAACAAACACTAAATTACAAAAAATAAAAAAAAGATTACAAGATTTTTAAGCTAATTACACCTATTCTAAGCCCCCTAATAAAATAATAAACCCCCAAAATAAAAAAAAATTCCCTACCCTATTCTAAATTAAAAATATTTCAAAGCTCTTTTACCTTACCAGCCCTTAAAAGGGCCTTTTGTGGGGGCATGCCCCAAAGAAAACTGCTCTTTTGCCTGAAAAAAAAACACAATACCACCCCCCAACATTACAACCCACTACCCACATACCCCTAATCTAACCCAAACCCCCCTTAAATAAACCTAACACTACCCCCCTGAAGATCTCCCTACCTTGTATTCACCCCGCCGGGCAGAACTCTTCATCCGATCCGGGCGATGTCCAATCAAGTGGCAAAGAAGAATTCTTCATCCCGGTGATGTCTTTCTCCAAGCGGCAGCAAAGTCTTCTTCCATCGGGCAGCATCTTCCATCAAGCGGCATCTTCAATCTTCATTCTTCGCTCCTCCAACACGGAGCATCCATCCCGGCCGACGACTGAACGACGAATGAGGTACCTTTAAATGACGTCATCCAAGATGGCGTCCGTCGAATTCCGATTGGCTGATAGGATTCTATCAGCCAATCGGAATTATGGTAGAAAAATCTGATTGGCTGATTGAATCAGCCAATCAGATTCAAGTTCAATCCGATTGGCTGAACCAATCAGCCAATCAGATTGAACTTGAATCTGATTGGCTGATTCAATCAGCCAATCAGATTTTTCTACCTTAATTCCGATTGGCTGATAGAAGATGCTGCCCGATGGAAGAAGACTTTGCTGCCGCTTGGAGAAAGACATCACCGGGATGAAGAATTCTTCTTTGCCGCTTGATTGGACATCGCCCGGATCGGAAGAAGAGTTCTGCCCGGCGGGGTGAATACAAGGTAGGGAGATCTTCAGGGGGGTAGTGTTAGGTTTATTTAAGGGGGGTTTGGGTTAGATTAGGGGTATGTGGGTGGTGGGTTGTAATGTTGGGGGGTGGTATTGTGTTTTTTTTTCAGGCAAAAGAGCAGTTTTCTTTGGGGCATGCCCCCACAAAAGGCCCTTTTAAGGGCTGGTAAGGTAAAAGAGCTTTGAACTATTTTTAATGTAGAATAGGGTAGGGAATTTTTTTTATTTTGGGGGTTTATTATTTTATTAGGGGGCTTAGAATAGGTGTAATTAGCTTAAAAATCTTGTAATCTTTTTTTTATTTTTTGTAATTTAGTGTTTGTTTTTTTTGTAATTTAGTTTAGTTTAGTTTAATTGTATTTTTAGATAGATATTTGTAGTTTATTTAATTTATTGATAATGTAGGTGTATTTGTAATTTAGGGTAGGATTTATTTTACAGGTAATTGGGTAATTATTTTAACTAGGTAGCTATTAAATAGGTAATAACTATTTAATAGCTATTATACCTAGTTAAAATAATTAACAATTTACCTGTAAAATAAATATAAACCCTAACATAGCTACAATGTAATTATTAATTATATTGTAGCTATCTTAGGGTTTATTTTATAGGTAAGTATTTAGATTTAAATAGGAATATTTTAGTTTATAATATGAATTAGATTTATTTAATAAGAATTTAGTTAGGGGTGTTAGGGTTAGATAGAGATAATATAGTTAATATAAATACTATAGTAACTATATTAACTATATTAACCCTAATATAATTAGAGTTAATATAGTTAATATATATAATGTAATAACTATATTAACTATAATATACTTAGGGTTAATATAGATAATATAGCTGGCGGCGGGGTAGGTAGATTAAATTAGGGGTTAATAATTTTAATATAGATGGCGGCGGTGTAAGGGGCTTATATTAGGGGTTAATACCATTAATATAGGTGCGGCGGTGTAGGGATTGCAGGTTATAGGGCAAAAGAGCTGTTAACTTTGGGGCAAAGCCCCGCAAAAGGCCCTTTTAAGGGCTGGTAATAGAGTTTATTACTTTATGGATATTAGATTAGGGGTTAATAATATTAATATAGCTGGCGGCGGTGTAAGGGGTCAGATTAGGGGATAGATCAGGTAGATGGCGGTGGTTTTAGGGGCTCACAGTAGGGGGTTAGTTTATGTAGATGGCGGCGGTTTAGGGATTAAATACTTTATTAGGGATTGCGGCGGGGGATCGCGGTTGACAGGTAGATAGACATTGCGCATGCGTTAGGTGTTAGGCTTTATTTAGCAGATCGCGGTTGACAGTTAGATAGACATTGCGCATGCGTTAGGTGTTAGGTTTTATTTAGCAGATCGCGGTTGACAGTTAGATAGACATTGCGCATGCGTTAGGTGTTAGGTTTATTTAGCAGCTAGTTTAGAGAGTTTACGGGGCTCCAATAGTCAGCGTAAGGCTTCTTACGGCTGCTTTTTGTGGCGAGGTGAAAATGGAGTAAGATTTCTCCATTTTCGCCACGTAAGTCCTTACGCTGTATATTGGATACCAAACTGCACGGGTTTGGTATACCTGCCTATGGCCCAAAAAACTACGGGCGACGGCAGAAATATACGCGCGTAACTTCTAGGTTACGCCGTATATAGGATACCAAACCCGCGCAAATATTGGCGTCGCCAGCTTTTGCGGGCGGCGATTTTTATCGGATCGACCCCCTACTCTGCTTTTTTTCACACTTCCTTCCCTGCCTACTACATCTAAATGTAACATTCTTGGGAAACTATTGATAATTACTGACTTTGTGCTAATCCAATTACATGGAAACTGCCTTTTTATTTATGTACAAGATATAAAAGCATCTCCTTTTCAGAAAGCTATTATCTCCATCTGAAGAAGAGACCTGTGAGATCTTGAAAGCTTATGGAGTAAAAACTTGTGATTGCTAAAGGGTATTACAATAAACTAAAGGAATATTTACAGTAAAATAAATAATTAAAAAATTTGGTAATTGGAAAATTGAAATTGATTATTTTCATTTTTTTTTTAGTTTAAGCACAATTAAATCTAGATTGTAAATTCCCATGGGAACAGGGCCCTCAAATCCCCCTGTAATTTTGTCTGGTGTCTTATATTGTATTGTATCACTGTTGTACTTTTATCTTTGTACCCATGAACAGCACTGCAGAATCTGTTGGCACGTTTTATAAATAAATAATAATAATAATTAAATCAATAGTGAAAATGTTTTTAGACCATGTTTATCACATATCGACTGTGTGTATAATGAACAATGGGCTCCATGTACTAAAAGATGAGCGGACAAGCTTCTAAACTCAAGATCCTGTTCATCCCATGCCCGTATGTATCATTACACACTCAAGTGAGCATGTAAAACTCGCCCCTTCTCTCGCCCCACAGGAACATTCCTGTTTGTAATAATAAGAATATGAATAGTGATAAACCTTGTAAAATGTCTTCATTTAAAAATGTTAAAGCTAATCATTTGAGTAATCTATCTAGTTAACTTACAGATGTGATTGAGCCTCTTATAAACATTATGTAGAAGACACTGCTAAATGTTAACACTGAGCTGTTAATGTCAAGCTGTTGTTTAGCATTATTCTTAAAGTAGAATTTAAATAAATATAGACACATGACTTGTAAATAAATAGCTGCAGAGATCTGAAAATAATGCTTGAAGTGGTGGCATGTGATATTTTCTCAAGGTTTAGTTTCAACCTATAACATTCCAGAAAGTTAAATATTAACACTTCATATGCTCATTTTCAAACCAATTTGTTTACAGTTAAACATAACATATGGCAAAGCAGACTATAATCATTGGTGTTTCTATTTTTGTAATCATTTTATCATAATACACGCTAGAGAGATTTCCTTTCTCTTATGTCTGGGAATACATTTTCCTTCTCTCTCGCAAGTGGTTGAAATATAAATATTAGATTATTTGTTCTAGTTCTTAAAGAAAATTATAACACCACCCTAGCATCAACTATAAAGTGACCCCTCTTTTGCTCAAGCCCTCTGCATGCCCCCTCAGTACAAAATTCCCTATCCAAATTCCCTAAGAGAAACTTCAAGCATGAAAATAACAAACCAGAATGCAAGATTAATGTCTAAAAACCTATAGTTTTGAGTGTCATGATCCTCATTCTAGCTAAACCTACACTTCGGCCTCTGAAGAAGGGCCATTTATTTTCTATAGCCTTGCCCTTTTTAGCATTTAGTTTAGTCCTAATTGGTTATCATATAAACTAATCAGTTTTGCATTGTGACGTCTCAATGTATTGAATGTGATAAAAAAAATATTTGAATAGTAATACCAAATTCTAAGTGAACTCACAATACCAATAGATGTGAAAATATATTCTTCTTCATGTAACCAAAATGATTTTCTCTGCTAGAGTGTTTCCATCCTTGTGTTCCTTTAAATGATAGCAAAAGAAAACAAACACAATAGTGTGCAACCAAAACTGACAATTTGATGTTTTTAGCAATTTAATTTTAGTAGTTTAAAAATAATGTACCTTAGAAATTGTTACTCATGGATAATGTCTAAACACATGGTTTGCAACTTAGCACAGTACTCACACCAAGAGTGAAAACAGATTACTTTTGTACCAGAGCCTTTCAGTTCTGTGCAAGTGATTCAGAACATGCCCCTTCCAGTGACATCAGCTTGTGATACTCAACTGTACGTGTCACCAGCCTGTGTGATGTTGTCAAAGATACTGAAGAGACCAGACGCCTTCATTTGAAACTGCTTAGTTAATTATCTAAGTGAATGACTTTTTAACCCTTTAGAGCAAAAGTTTTTATCTAAATGATTGCTATTCTAAATATTTAGGGCTATAATACAAATTAAGTATAATCAATACAATGCATTATCTTCTGTCTAACTTTGTGCAAGGAATAACAAAAAATATGGCATTACAAGTGGATGGTTAAATATTTTAACCAAAGTATTTTAACATAGCTGAAACCTTTTTTTAGAGCACCCTATCCTTTTTAATGGATAATGCTTTTTAGTTTTGAGTTTGAGAGAAGTATGGAGCCTGAGCACAATCCAAAATGCTGCTGTGAAATTTAGTGCTTTTTAAGACCTAAAGTAAACCTATATTATTAACCCCTTAATGACCAGTACTATATCAAATATGGTGCTTTTTGTTTAGCCCATAAGGTCCAGCGCTGTACCCTATACGCTGATTGTGTCCTGGGCTTCTATCTCGCCTCTCTCTGCACTCGGCATGCCCACTCTATTTCTGCATGCTTTAGGAGGGAGACAGTGCAGAAATAATGTAACAGCGGACCCCCAGGCTAGAAATCACAGGTACAGGGTGTCCTTGTAATCCCATGCCTGTCAGTGGGGTGTCTCTATTCATGTTGTATCTCATGCTGCTGCTGGAAGCCTGCGTGGGAATCTAGCCAGCAGCAGTACAGTAACTGTCAAAAATAACAGTTACAACAACTGTCACAACTGATCAGTAATTATATTCATTGTGGAAATATTTTGTGGAAGACCTTTCATGTTCCAGCATAACTTTTTCCCTGTGCACAAAGCAAGGTCCATGAAGACATGATTTGATAAGTTTGGTGTGGAGGAAATTGAGTGGCCTGCACAGAGAACTGAACTCAACCCCATTGAGCACATTTGGTATGAAATGGAATGCCAATTGCAAGTCAGACTTTCTTGTTCAGATTCTGCACCTATCCTCACAAATGCTCTTTTGGCTGAATGGGTGCAAATTTCCAAAGAAACGCTTCAAAATCTTTTGAAAAGCCTTCCCAGAAGAGATGTGTCTGTCAAATGGGGCAACTTCATATTAATGCCCATAGTTTTGGAACGGCATGTCCAACAAGCTTGTATAGGTGTGATGGTTAGATATCCATATACTTTTGATGATATAATAAATGTATTCTCAAAGAGTTCTTCATGATTAATTCACTAATAATCATATGCTCATTTGTAATATATTTGACTGGGCATACTATGCTGCAAAACTTACACTATTAAAACAAACTAAATCTTAAAAAAAAATCAAAATACTATAAAAAGGAATTTATTAAATAATAGCAAAAATCATTTTATAAAATAAAGATCTGTAACCTCCTAAAGAATTAAATGAGTCATTACATTTATAAAACAGCTGTTACAGAAAATGGCAAATTTCTAAATCCTTATTTAGGGGAGTTTATATAAAAGAGAATAACTCATAAACATATTTCACTCCGACCACACCAAATAATTTTTTCTATCACTCACTCTACAGTGTAGGATGATTTTACTAGTAGCTATAAATTTTAATTCTTCCAAAATTATATTAAAAATTTGAACAATGTTAAATATTTAACAATGTATATATGTTTGTTCAACCTACAAACAGAATACTTTGCACACTCAATATTCTTGTTATTAATTTCTATATTTTCTTATTATAGAAAGAATAAATAACATATTTAACATTTATTTTTTAAAATAAATTAAAACTATTTTGTACTTCAAATTTTAAATACAAAATAGTTGGTTTATTTAGCCACATAGGGATTTTAGGGTTATTCTTTACCAATTTCCTTTATATACTTGAAAATTCTAGCTCATTTGGCTCCATGTACTAAGCTGTCTGCGAGGTGTTCGTGAGTTTTTCCGTCTAAATTTATGTGTGTGGATCAAACATCAAACATTGTATGTACTATGCCCCGAATTCATTAAAAAACTGACATTTACAAGTGTAGAGCAAACTTGTCTGCATCTCTGATATTCTAGTCTTTTTTGGTAGCTAAAAAATCCTTCGCTCAACAGAAATCTCGCAATAAACTGTAATTACTAAACAATCTATTTCTATGCACGCTACTTTTTCCGCACCTAGCTCGTGAAAAATTCCTTGCCAGCTTATAGGTGGCGAGCACAATAATAAACAATAGGGTCTATAAGATATACGCCTACAAGTGATATAAAAGAAGGACAATACACTTGAATCTCTACTTACTGTAGATCCTGCTAGCCATGGAGACACTTCTTCAGCTATATATTCTTTGTCTGATGCAAATCAGGGGGAGAAGGCAAATTCAGCAACCTAATGCCATAGAAAATGTTGTTAGAAGAAGGAGATTGCGGGTACAGTGTGTTATTCAAAGGATCCATCTGGATCGAAATTCAATATTGACTATATATGCTTAAATTGTTACTAGAGCCAGTGACGGCACGTTCAATGGCCATTCCCGGACTCATCAAGTTTCTTGCTGCCTTGCACTTATTTGCCACCAGATCATTTCAGGCAGTGTCTAGGGTCATCATTGGTTTCAGTCAATCTGCCTTTTCATGTCATCTAACAAAAGTTATTGATGCACTCATGCATATATTCCCAGAATATGTTTGTTTACCATCTACCACAGAAGAGTGGCAATCGATAAAGTCTCAATTCTATCGTATGGTAGGACTGCCAAATGTATTTGGGGCCATAGACTGTACCCATATTGCACCACCATGTTTACGGGAGGAGATTTATCGGAACAGAAAGTCTTGCCATTCTCTGAATGTACAGATGGTGTGTGACCCAAAAATGAGAATTATAAGCGTAAAATCCAATTACCCTGACTCCTGTCATGATGCTTACATCCTAAGGAAGACCGGACTGTATCAAAAGTTTGTGAATGGAGAGATGCCAAAAGGATGGTTATTAGGTAAGCTTAACTGGCACCAAATTTGACTTTTTTTTAATATATATTCTTGTCTATTCTTTAATTTTATCCATTTAACCTATTGCAAATACATATATATAATATCCGTCTTAACATTTATAAATTATGTATTAATCTATTTTATTACAAATATTTGGTGACCAAAAAATAAATTCTAATTAGTAATTGATAGTAATTTGATGCTATCATCTAATCTTAATCCAAAAAATTATTATTGGATATTTTATTCAATAATTTCAATGATGGATATTGTTTATTATTATTGAAAACATATTAAATTATAAACTATGACATACTTTAATATGGTTTTTCTCTCATGTAATTAGCAAGAGTCCATGAGCTAGTGACGTATGGGATATACATTCCTACCAGGAGGGGCAAAGTTTCCCAAACCTCAAAATGCCTATAAATACACCCCTCACCACACCCACAAATCAGTTTTACAAACTTTGCCTCCCATGGAGGTGGTGAAGTAAGTTTGTGCTAGATTCTACGTTGATATGCGCTTCGCAGCAGGCTGGAGCCCAGTTTTCCTCTCAGTGTGCCAGTGTGCAGTGAATGTCAGAGGGATGTGAGGAGAGTATTGCCTATTTGAATTCAATGGTCTCCTTCTACGGGATCTTTTTCATAGGTTCTCTGTTATCGGTCGTAGAGATTCATCTCTTACCTCCCTTTTCAGATCGACGATATACTCTTATATACCATTACCTCTACTGATTCTCGTTTCAGTACTGGTTTGGCTTTCTACTACATGTAGATAAGTGTCCTGGGGTAAGTAAATCTTATTTTTTGTGACACTCTAAGCTATGGTTGGGCACTTTTATGTAAAAGTTCTAAATATATGTGTTTAAACATTTATTTGCCTTGATTCAGGATGATCAATATTCCTTATTTCAGACAGACAGTTTCATTATTTGGGATAATGCATATGAATTTTCAATTTTTTTTCTTACCTTTAAAATTGACTTTTTTCTCTGTGGGCTGTTAGGCTCGCGGGGGCTGAAAATGCTTTATTTTATTGCGTCATTCTTGGTGCAGACTTTTTTGGCGCAAAAAAATTCTTTGTCATTTCCGCCGTCATACTTGTCGCCGGAAGTTGTTCATGATTACGTTTGACGTTTTGCACCAAAAGTGTCGGCGTCACCGGATGTGGCGTCATTCTTGGCGCCAAAAGCATTTTGGGCGCGAATAATGTGGGCGTCTTTTTTGGCGCTAAAAAATATGGGCGTCATTTTTGTCTCCACCTTTTTTTCTCATTATTTAAGTCTCATTTTTCTTTTGCTTCTGGTTACTAGAGGCTTGTTCATTGGCTTGTTCATTGGCATTTTTTCCCATTTCTGAAACTGTCATTTAAGGAATTTGATAGATTTTGCTTTATATGTTGTTTTTTCTCTTACATATTGCAAGATGTCTCAGATTGACCCTGGATCAGAAGCTACTTCTGGAAAAACGCTGCCTGATGCGGGCTCTACCAAAGTTAAGTGCATTTGTTGTAAACTTGTGGTATCTGTTCCTCCGGCTGTAGTTTGTGATGAATGTCATGATAAACTTGCTAATGCAGATAAAATTTCCATTAATAATATTCCATTACCTGTTGCTGTTCCATCAACATCTAATACTCAGGATGTTCCTGTTAATATAAGAGATTTTGTTTCTAAATCTATTAGGAAGGCTATGTCTGTTATTCCTCCTTCCAGTAAGCGTAAAAGGTCTTTTAAAACTTCTCATTTCTCAGATGAATTTTTAAATGAACATCGTCATTCTGATTTGTCTGTTTCTGATGAGGATTTTTCTGGTTCAGAGGATTCTGTCTCAGATATTGACACTGATAAATCGTCATATTTATTTAAAATGGAATTTATTCGTTCTTTACTTAAAGAAGTTTTAATCACTTTAGAAATTGAGGATTCTAGTCCTCTTGATACTAAATCTAATAAGCGTTTAAATTCGGTTTTTAAACCTCCTGTAGTTATTCCGGAAGTTTTTCCTGTCCCTGATGCTATTTCTGAAGTAATTTCTAGGGAATGGAATAATCTGGGTAATTCTTTTACTCCTTCTAAAAGATTTAAGAAACTGTATCCTGTGCCATCTGACAGATTAGAGTTTTGGGACAAAATCCCTAAAGTTGATGGGGCTATCTCTACTCTTGCTAAGCGTACTACTATTCCTACGGCAGATAGTACTTCCTTTAAGGATCCTTTATATAGGAAGATTGATTCCTTTCTAAGGAAAGCTTATTTATGTTCAGGTAATCTTCTTAGGCCTGCTATTTCTTTGGCTGATGTTGCTGCAGCTTCCACTTTTTGGTTGGAGGCTTTGGCGCAACAAGTGTCAGATCATAATACTCATAGCATTGTTAAACATCTTCAACATGCTAATAACTTTATTTGTGATGCCATCTTTGATATCATTAGAGTTGATGTCAGGTATATGTCTTTAGCTATTCTAGCTAGAAGAGCTTTATGGCTTAAACTTGGAATGCTGATATGTCTTCTAAGTCAACTTTGCTTTACCTTTCTTTCCAAGGTAATAAATTGTTTGGTTCTCAGTTGGATTCTATTATTTCAACTGTTACTGGGGGGAAAGGAACTTTTTTACCTCAGGATAAAAAATCGAAAGGTAAATATAGGGCTGCTAATCGTTTTCGTTCCTTTCGTCAGAATAAGGAACAGAAGCCTGATCCTTCCCCTAAAGGAACAGTTTCTGTTTGGAAACCGTCTCCAGTCTGGAATAAATCCAAGCCTTTTAGAAAGCCAAAGCCAGCTCCCAAGTCCACATGAAGGTGCGGCCCTCATTCCAGCGCAGCTGGTAGGGGGCAGATTACGATTTTTCAAAGAAATTTGGATCAAATCGATTCACAGTCTTTGGATTCAGAACATTGTTTCACAAGGGTACAGAATAGGTTTCAGGGTAAGGCCACCTGCAAGAAGATTTTTTCTTTCTCGCATTCCAATAAATCCAGTGAAGGCTCAGGCATTTCTGAAATGTGTTTCAGATCTAGAGTTGGCTGGAGTAATTGTGCCAGTTCCAGTTCTGGAACAAGGGCTGGGGTTTTACTCAAATCTATTCATTGTACCAAAGAAGGAGAATTCCTTCAGACCAGTTCTGGATTTAAAAATATTGAATCGATATGTAAGGATACCAACATTCAAAATGGTAACTATAAGGACTATTCTGCCTTTTGTTCAGCAAGGGCATTATATGTCCACAATAGATTTGCAGGATGCATATCTGCATGTTCCGATTCATCCAGATCACTTTCAGTTTCTGAGATTCTCTTTTCTAGACAAGCATTACCAATTTGCGGCTCTGCCGTTCGGCCTAGCAACGGCTCCAAGGATTTTTTCAAAAGTTCTTGGTGCCCTTCTATCTGTAATCAGAGAGCAGGGTATTGTGGTATTTCCTTATTTGGACGATATCTTGGTACTTGCTCAGTCTTCACATTTAGCAGAATCTCATACGAATCAACTTGTGTCGTTTCTTCAAGAACATGGTTGGAGGATCAATTTACCAAAGAGTTCATTGATTCCTCAGACAAGTGTAACCTTTTTAGGTTTCCAAATAGATTCAGTATCCATGACTTTGTCTCTGACGGACAAGAGACGTCTGAAATTGATTTCAGCCTGTTGAAACCTTCGGTTTCAATCATTCCCTTCGGTAGCTTTATGCATGGAAATTCTAGGTCTTATGACTGCTGCATCGGACGCGATCCCCTTTGCTCGTTTTCACATGCGACCTCTTCAGCTCTGTATGCTGAACCAGTGGTGCAGGGATTATACAAAGATATCACAGTTAATATCTTTAAATCCGATTGTACGACACTCTCTGACGTGGTGGACAGATCACCATCATTTAATTCAAGGGGCTTCTTTTGTTCTTCCAACCTGGACTGTGATCTCAACAGATGCGAGTCTGACAGGTTGGGGAGCAGTATGGGGGTTTCTGACAGCGCAGGGGGTTTGGGAATCTCAGGAGGCGAGATTACCAATCAACATTTTGGAACTCTGTGCGATTTTCAGAGCTGTTCAGTTGTGGCCTCTTCTGAAGAGAGAATCGTTCATTTGTTTTCAGACGGACAATGTCACAACCGTGGCATATATCAATCATCAAGGGGGGACTCTCAGTCCTCTGGCTATGAAAGAAGTATCTTGAATACTTGTATGGGTGGAATCCAGCTCCTGTCTAATTTCTGCGGTTCACATCCCAGGTATAGACAATTGGGAAGCGGATTATCTCAGTCGCCAGACGTTGCATCCGGGCGAATGGTCTCTTCACCCAGAGGTATTTCTTCAGATTGTTCAAATCGGGGGTCTTCCAGAAATAGATCTGAGGGCTTCTCATCTAAACAAGAAACTTCCCAGGTATCTGTCCAGATCCAGGGATCCTCAGGCAGAGGCAGTGGATGCATTGTCGCTTCCTTGGAAGTATCATCCTGCCTATATCTTTCCGCCTCTAGTTCGTCTTCCAAGAGTGATTTCCAAGATTCTAAAGGAGCGTTCGTTTGTACTGCTGGTGGCTCCAGCATGGCCTCACAGGTTTTGGTATGCGGATCTTGTTTGGATGGCCAGTTGCCAACCTTGGACTCTTCCGTTAAGACCAGACCTTCTATCTCAAGGCCCATTTTTTCATCAGGATCTCAAATCATTAAATTTGAAGGTATGGAGATTGAACGCTTGATTCTTAGTCATAGAGGTTTCTCTGACTCCGTAATTAATACTATGTTACAGGCTCGTAAATCTGTGTCTAGGAAGATATATTATCGTACATTTCTTGGTGTCCTTCTCATCAATTTTCCTGGCATTCTTTTAGAATTCCTAGAATTTTACAGTTTCTTCAGGATGGTCTGGATAAAGGTTTGTCTGCAAGTTCCTTGAAAGGACAAATTTCTGCTCTTTCTGTGCTGTTTCACAGAAAGATTGCTAATCTTCCTGATATTCATTGTTTTGTACAGGCTTTGGTTCGTATCAAACCTGTCATTAAGTCAATTTCACCTCCTTGGAGTTTAAATTTGGTTCTGGGAGCTCTACAAGCTCCTCCTTTTGAACCTATGCATTCTCTAGATATTAAATTACTTTCTTGGAAAGTTTTGTTTCTTTTGGCCATCTCTTCTGCTAGAAGAGTTTCTGAGTTATCTGCTCTTTCTTGTGAATCTCCTTTTCTGATTTTTCATCAGGATAAGGCAGTGTTGCGGACTTCATTTAAATTTTTACCTAAGGTTGTGAATTCTAACAACATTAGTAGAGAGATTGTGGTTCCTTCATTGTGTCCTAATCCTAAGAATTCTAAGGAAAGATCATTACATTCTTTGGATGTAGTAAGAGCTTTAAAATATTATGTTGAAGCTACTAAAGATTTTCGAAAGACTTCTAGTCTCTTTGTTATCTTTTCTGGTTCTAGGAAAGGTCAGAAGGCCTCTGCCATTTCTTTGGCGTCTTGGTTAAAGGATTACAGCTCATTCGACTAGGTCAGTTTCTACTTCCTGGGCATTTTGGAATGAAGCTTCGGTTGATCAGATTTGCAAAGCAGCTACTTGGTCTTCTTTGCATACTTTTACTAAATTCTAACATTTTGATGTGTTTTCTTCTTCTGAAGCAGTTTTTGGTAGAAAAGTACTTCAGGCAGCTGTTTCAGTTTGATTCTTCTGCTTATAATTTCAGTTTTTTTCATTATAAGATTTAAACTTTGTTTGGGGTGTGGATTATTTTTCAGCGGAATTGGCTGTCTTTATTTTATCCCTCCCTCTCTAGTGACTCTTCCGTGGAAGTTCCACATCTTAGGTATTTATTATCCCATATGTCACTAGCACATGGACTCTTGCTAATTACATGAAAGAAAACATAATTTATGTAAGAACTTACCTGATAAATTAATTTCTTTCATATTAGCAAGAGTCCATGAGACCCACCCTTTTTTTGTGGTGATTATGATTTTTTTGTATAAAGCACAACTATTCCAATTCCTTATTTTTTATACTTTCGCACTTTTTTTCTTATCACCCCACTTATTGGCTATTCGTTAAACTGATTTGTGGGTGTGGTGAGGGGTGTATTTATAGGCATTTTGAGGTTTGGGAAACTTTGTCCCTCCTGGTAGGAATGTATATCCCATACGTCACTAGCTCATGGACTCTTGCTAATATGAAAGAAATGAATTTATCACGTAAGTTCTTACATAAATTATGTTTTTTTTTATTACAGGGGAAGTTGGTTACCCTTGTTATGAATGGCTTCTTACACCCTATAATAACCTGCAACTCAGGAAACATATCCGATTTAATGAGGCACACAAGACCACAAGGGGTGTCATTGAAAGGACATATGGATTATTGAAAATGAGGTTCCGATGTCTGGTACAGATCTGGCGGTGCAATGCAGTATTCTACAGAGAAAGTTGCTCGAATAATATTAGTTTGTTGTGTTTTGCACAATATTGCCACCAAAAGAGGATGCCCCATTGTGGATGATATTCCCATGCCCTTAGAATATTTTCCAGAGGAAATATGCAGAGAGAACCCAAAAAAACGTGACATGGCCACAAGGGACATGGTTTCTAACCAATAATTTGATAATTGATTTTTACTAAAACATATTGTTGAATGTTCTTAAAATATTGTTTTTATATATATATATATATATATATATATATATATATATGCAAATTAGGTAATTAGTTACATGTCTTCATGTTATATTTTTGTCCAATTAAAAAATATTTAAAAATCTCAATATCTTCTTTTATTGTATTCCATTTTGTAAACATCACAGTTAAGAGTACTGGCATTGATCACATATAACTAAAATTAAAATGAAACAGAGGTTCATTTTTTTTTCAATTAATTCCCCCACAAATAAACCTATATAGAAGTATTTTATCATAACAATTAGCATATGGTAACATAATGAAAAAAGGTACAATGTAGAAAATAAAAGTTCACATTCGTCCATGTACAGATTTTTCAAACATGTATTTATTGATTCATTTTGTAACATAATATGGGAATGAAATTCAAATGAAATAAAAAAAAATAATAATAACTGTATTAGTAGTGTTAGGTGTGGTCACCAACCTTGGCTCTACAGATGTTTTTAAACTCAATTTCCCATGATGCTTAAGCATCTTAAAGATGGTTAAGCATCATGGGAAATGTAGTTTTTAAACAAATGGAGATCCAAGATTGCTGACCCCTTTATTTTAAAAAATAGTGAATAAATACTAGTATGTAAACAATAAAGGTAAGATAAAATTGTTGTTAGTAAGGGTTAGTTCAAAATAATGTTTATTTGAAAGTTATAAAAAAAAAAGTAAAGTAAAAAAAGTAAAGTAACACAAATATTGCGATATTCTCTAAATAGTCACGCGTCACGCATTTGATTGACAAGTAGAGTTGTGACGTCCGATACAAAGATGTCCCTACAGGAGCCTTTTACTGCTGGAGAAATTTCATCCTGGTATATGGTAAGGAACGCTATTTTCCTCATCGTATTGGAGAAGTTAGATTGGTAAAGCAGGACAGGTCGTGATCATATTATATATGAAATGTTAAGAAGGATGTACAGAGTATCAAAGATAAAAAGGACCAGGACAACCAAATAAATAGTCATAAGAGTCCAGTACCATATCAACAAGAACCAGGTTCTGCTGGTATTAGAAGTGTGGATTCTTGGATTTGGTTGTCTGCGAATCAGATCCTGAAGTTGCCATACTTAATTTATTAAATATAAATATATAAGCTTGAAACGATTCAGGTTCAGTAATTTTTCTGTCTGAAAAAATAGATAAAGTGGACTTAATATAGTGCTGTAATAACTTCCCGTGACAAATGTGATGTTTCTGACACCTTACAGTCATGTGGGACAAACATGACTGGCAAGTTGTAAGAAAATAATAGTACATTTGCTACTAGCGAGGCGTCAGATGTATGAATCATTCGCCTGCGCTCGATGTGGATTAGATGCAACAATTTTTACTCTGTTATTTAGTACATATGGCGAGCGGGCAGCGTCTCGCTATCTGCGAGTTCTAGCGAGTCGACCAGACACGCTGTTGGCAAGCAAATTGATGCTTTAGTACATGGAGCCTATTGGGGCCGATTTATCAAGCTCCGTATGGAGCTTGATGCCCCTTGTTTCTGGCGAGCCTTCTAAAGACCGCTGCTCCATAACTTGTCCACCTGCTCTAAGGCAGAGGACAGAATCAACCCTATTGAATACGATCGGGTTGATTGACACCCCCTGCTAGTGGGGGGCGGCATTGCACCAGAAGTTCACAAGAACTGCTGGTGCAATGATAAATGCCGACAGCGTATGCTGTCGGCCTTTATCGATGTGCAGTGGACATTATACGCTAAATCGTATCATGTCCGCTCGCACTATAAAAAATATTCCCCACAGTCTATATACTTTTTTTCCCCAAACCTGTTTTTAACACTTTGCTTTGCAATTGTATTTAAGATGTCAACTGTTATTGCCAATTAAATTAACTTCATTAACAGATTTTGAAAAAAAAACTTAACCATCTTTTTTAACTTCTGTAATCCATTTCAGTCATATTTTTGTTTTTGTTTTAACAAAATGAATATCCAAATGAATACACAAAGAATATGAAAGAAAACAAAAATTACTGATGAAAATAGTCAGTATTCATTCATTTTCTTAATTTTTTAGGGGTTAATACTTACCTTAAAACGCACAAACCCGATCCTCTACTTGCTAGAGCATTGGCTGCGCTAACAGGAGGTTTAGCATTCTCTTGGTCTCCAAGACCTGCATTAACTTCCTGGAGACCAAGAGCATTAAGCCTGCTGTTAGGGCAGCCAAGTCTCTGGCAAGAAGAGGATCTGGTTAGTGTGCTCTTCAAAGAGAGTTAAGATATCTATTGCAGCAACTATTCCCCTGTATCTTTGAAACATTTACACTTGTTTTAACAAAAACTAATGTAAATGTTCAACTAAAATTCATTTATTTTAAACTATGTGAATAACGAATATGCAGCCACTGAATATTCAGAGAAACTAATTATCATGAATATTTGGAATGAAAATTTTGTCTCAGCTGCACATCTCTAATAGCAACCACTCACCTAATGATTTTGCATGAGGTAAGTTTCAATGAAACATAAGGGACCCAGATTACAAGTGGCGCGCTAATTATAGCATGGGTCACGATAAGAAGTATCACTGAACCATGCTAACATTACTGTGCTAATTGAAATTACAAGTCCATGGTAAATCCCATTTACCAGATATGGGTTAGCGTGGTCGACATCACTCTAGCACCACCTATACTTTCAATTGATATCCCATCTGAGCTAAATAGCCCTAGCATTACAAATCAAAAAATTTAGTTTGCTCTCAAGTGAAGGCAGAAACTGCACTATAAAATTTAAGTAAAGAGCAAGGGTTAAAAAAACATTTTCACAAAACACATTAAAAATATATTAAAGTATTACACTCACATATACACTTTTTATTAAAAAATATAATTAAAATATTAATAAAAACAGTTTAAAAAAGATATGGTATATGGAAGTGTGTTTGACTGAGTAGGGTTGTGTGTGTGTATATGTGTATATATATATATATATATATATATATATATATATATATATATATATATATATATACTTGAATAGCAGAAGAAAAAGACGGCACTTCTCTAGCGATCTTTATTTCAAACATTTCAAAACTTTTTTTTAAACTGTTTGAAATAAAGATCGCTTTTACTGTATCCTGAGAGAAGTGCCGGCTTTTTCTTCTGCTATTCAAGTTACCTACTTTCCCTGACCGGCTCTGGGCACATCTCAGCTACGCTGTGGATCTGTTCGTCTAAAGTGACGTTTTGTTTGGGAGACTTGCTATCAGACTGCTATTGGAGGATTGCAACACGTGATACCTGGAAGTGCATTGGAGTCTGTGCTCAGACACAGCAGGAGCGCATACCGAAGATAACGCCAGCCGTCTTGTGCATGATCCTGTTGGACAGATTTTCCTCCTTACCTGGGGTGGTGAGTAACCGTCCTTTGGTCTTGTTGAGGTCTTTCTGTTAATTATTCAGGCTGCACTTAGTTTTCATATACGGCTCAGTTCATGGAACATTATTACCTTTAGCGTTTTTTGATTGTGTATGCGCTCTGCATCTGTTGTTCATTAACTTGCATCTCTCCTGCTATAACTGTGGATAGGAGCTGGCTGTGAACCATTTTCTTTCTTATAAATATATATATATATATATATATATATATATATGTCTGTATACACTGATCAGCACAACATTAAAACCACTGACAGGTGAAGTGAATAACATTGATTATATTATCATAATGGTACCTGTCAAGGGGTAGGTTATATCAGGGAGCAGGTGAACATTCAGTTCTGTTCTGGAAGCAGGAAAAATGGGTAAGCGAAAAGATATAAGTGACTCTGAGAAGGGCCAAATAGTGATGGTTAGACAACTGAGTCAGAGCATCTCCAAAACGGCAAGTCTTGTGGGGTGTTCCCGGTATGTACTGGTTAGTACCTACCAAAGTGGTTCAAGGAAGTACAACCGGTGAACTGGCGTCAGGATTTTGGGTGTCCAAGGCTCATTGATGCACATGGGGAGCAAAAGCTAGCCTGTTTGGTCCGATCACACATAAGAGCTACTGTAGCTGAATTGCTGAAAAAAATGAATGCTGGTCATGATAGAAAGGTGTCAGAACACACAGTGCATTGCATTTTGCTGCGTATGAGGCTGCGTAGCACCAGACAAATCAGAATGCCTATGATGACCCCCGTTTACCGGCAAAAGCCTTCAATGGGAATGTGAGCATCAGAACTGGACCATGAAGCAATGGAAGAAGGTTGCTTAGTCTGATGAATCAAATTTTCTTTTAGATGAGATGGATGGGCGGGTGCATGTGTGTAATTTACCTGGGGAAGAGATGGCAGCAGAATGCACTATGGGAAGAAGGCAGGCCAGTGGAGGCAGTTTTTTGCTCTGTGCAATGTTCTGCTGGTATCCTTGGGTCCTGGCATTTATGTGGTTGTTACTTTGACATGCACCACCTAACTAGAGATTGTTGCTGACCAAATACACCCCTTCATGGCAATGGTGTTCCCTGATGGCAATGGCCTCTTTCAACTGGATAATGCACCCTGTCACACTGCAAAAATTGGAAAAGGATCATGTTGCACTCCCTACCGCCACCGGATCCTCACAGACCACTTCCTCAGCCGGGACATGGTCCTTTGGTGAGCGGTCTACCTGGGCTGATACGGCCTCTTCAACATTGGGTCCTCCATGCCCTCAAACTACAGTGATGATGGCGGGCATGCACGTGACATCCAACCGGAGTCACGTGACCATGTCCCCTTCAATTAAATGCTCCATATCAGTTTCTAAAGTGGCTTACAAGTAAAAGAGAGGTTTGTCTATCTGCTTTTACCATGCCCCTTGACAGCTGTAAATCACTCTCATCCCCCATAAAACACTGCTGATCCAACTAATCAGTGCTCAGTTATTGAATGTGTTCCTTAGAGTGCAGTCCTCTGTTACCTGTATCCATTATTCTAAAATCTGACCTTTGCCTGATTACCACTTGTCAACCTTTGCTATCTGTACTGACCTCTGGCTTGTTTTCTGGACTATAATTTTGGATTCTCCCCTATGCTGTGTATGCTTACTTTGCTTCTGAGACCAACCACCTCTGCTTTGATACCTGTGTATGCTTACATTGATTCTGAGACCAAGCACCTCAGCTGTAATACCTGTGTATGCTTACATTGCTTCTGAGACCAAGCACCTCAGCTGTGATATATGTGTATGCTTACATTGCTTCTGTGTCCAAGTACCTCAGCTGTGATACCTTTGTTTGCTTTCATTGCTTCTGAGACCAAAATCTTCTGCCGTAATACCTGTGTATGCTCACGTTTCTTATGAGGCCAAGCACCTCTGCTGTGATACCTGTGTATGCTTACAATACTCCTTAGACTGTATACTTATTCTGCTTATGAGACCAAGTTGTGATTCCTGTGTATGCTCTACTATACAGTGACTGTGCCCAATTCTTATAAACTGGTCCTGCCTGGTTATACTCCTACCTGCCTAGGTATCTGAAGCCATTGGGTTCCATCCGGTCCCTTGTACCTGACAGGTTTATTGTCAAAATGTACAGACTTTTAGCTGTTTGCAATGAACAAATCAAACAAAAGCAATTGAAATAGCTCAACACAATGAATGCTTCAATTAGTCTCCCCAGATTCAACTGAAAATGCAATTTTTAATGAATTCTGCAGTCTTAAAATTAGTCAACCCCACGTATCTTTAGTACTTAGTAAAGTACATTTTTGCTGTTATGACCTGCTGCAATTTAGATGCATAGCAAGACAGATTTTGGAAACATTCCTGTGGAATCTTAGCCCATTCCTCATAAGCAATGACCTCCAGTTCATTTATATTCTTGGGTTTGCGTGCTGCAACCACCTTCTTTAAATCCCACCTGAGATTTTCTATGGGGTTTAAGTCAGGTGACTGTGATGGCCACTGTAGAATCTTCCAGGACTTCTTCTGCAAGCAAGCATTGGTGGAATTTGAGATATGCTTGAGATCTTTGTCCTGTTGGAAGGTCCAATGATGCCCAAGCTTCAGCTTCCAAACAGATGGCATGATGCTTTCTCCTAGGATTTCCTGATACTTCAATGAATCCATCTTAACTTCCACACACTGCAGGTTTCCAGTGCCAGAGGATGCAAAGCAGCCCCAGACCATTACCGAACCACCATGCTTAACTGTGTTCAGATTGTTCTTTTCAGTGTATGCTTCATTCTTCTTCCTCCAGATATACCGCTTATCAATCGGGCCGAAAAGTTTTGTTTCATTGCTCCACTGAACAGAATCCCAAAACTTCTGTGGCTTATTTATATAATTTTGAGCATTTTGGAAACATCTTTTGTGCTTTTGGGTCAGTAGTGGTATACGTCTTGGAGTCCTGCTATGGAAACCTTCTTCTTTTAGTACACGCCATACTGTGCAAACTGAAACCTCAGTGCCTGCTGCAACCAAGTCTTGTTGCAGGTCTTTTGCCATCACCCAAGGGTTTTCTCAACCTGTCTTCTCAGAAATCTAGTTGCAGCCGTTTGGACAATTCTTTTGACAGCCATATTTCTAACATGTAGTCAAAACATGACACTCAACAAACCCCTAGCCAGTTCAGGTATTTTATTTGTTATAGCTTTGCATCAGTGTTCTTGAGACAACACTTGTTTTGCATATTTGTGCTGTTGTGAGGGATTGCATTAAAACTTGCATTTTCAGTTGAATTTGGGGAAACAATTTAAACATTGTGTTTAGCTATTTAAATTGCCTTTGTTTGATTTGTTAATTGCAAACCGCTGAAAGTCTGTACATTTTGACAATAAACCTGATTTGCAATGGGGTTGAACAATTTTGATTACAACTGTATATATGTTTATATTTAAACCTATATAACATATATATATATTTACAGTATATACAGTATCTCAAAAAAGTGAGTACACCCCTCACGTTTTTGTAAATATTTTATTATATCTTTTCATGTTACAAAACTGAAGAAATTATACTTTGCTACAATGTAAAGTAGTGAGTGTACAGCCTGTATAACAGTGTAAATTTGCTGTCCCCTCAAAATAACTCAACACACAGCCATTAATGTCTAAACTATTGGCAACAAAAGTGAGTGCACCTTTAAGTGGAAATGTCCAAATTGGGCCCAATTAGCAATTTTCCCTACCCGGTGTCATGTGACTCGTTAGTGTTACAAGGTCTCAGGTGTGAATGGGGAGCAGGTGTGTTAAATTTGGTGTTATCGCTCTCACACTCTCTAATACTGGTCACTGGAAGTTCAACATGGCACCTCATGGCAAAGAACTCTTTGAGGATCTGAAAAATTTTTTTTTTTGCTCTACATAAAGATGGCCTAGGCTATACGAAGATTGCCAAGACCCTGAAACTGAGCTGCAGCACAGTGGGCAAGACCATACAGTTATTTCACAGGACAAGTTCCATTCAGAACAGGCCCCGCCATGGTCAACCAAAGAAGTTGAGTGCACATGCTCAGGGTCATATCCAGAGGTTGTCTTTGGGAAATAGATGTATGAGTGCCTGCTAGCATTGCTGCAGAGGTTGAAGGGGTGGGGGTCAGCCTGTCAGTGCTCAGACCATACGCTGTACACTGCATCAAAATGGTCTGCATGGTTGTCATCCCAGAAAGAAGCCTCTTCAAAAGATGATGCACAAGAAAGCCCTCAAACAGTTTGCTGAAGACAAGCAGACTAAGGACATGGATTACTGGAACCATGTCCAGTGGTCTGATTAGTCCAAGATAAACTTATTCGGTTAAGATGGTGTCAAGCGTGTGTGGCGGCAAACAGGTGAGGAGCACAAAGACAAGTGTGCCTTGCCTACAGTCATGCATGGTGGTGGGAGTGTCATGGTCTGGGCCTGCATGAGTACTGCCGGCACTGGGGAGCTACAGTTCATTGAGGGAACCATGAATGCCCACATGTACTATGACATACTGAAACAGAGCATGATTCCCTCCATTCGGAGAATGGGCCGCAGGGCAGTATTCCAACATGATAATGACCCCAAACACACCTCCAAGATGATCACTGCCTTGCTGAAGGTAAAGGTGATAGACTGGTCAAGCATGTCTCCAGACATAAACGCTATTGAGCATCTGTATACAGCTTGGAGTAAGACAACATGCATAAAGAGGATGATGTGGTCAAAATACTCATTTGCCTAATAATTCTGCACACAGTGTAAATATAAATATATATATATATGTACAGTATATATATATATATATATATATATATATGATGAATCCAGGTAGTGCACTCTCACTTGCCAACCATAAACACAGACCAGGTTGCTTAAAGTAATATTCAATTAGATCCGGTAATAAGCACTCTCTGGATTTAAGCACAGCACATTTTTATTAGGCAGTGACGTTTTGGGGCATTCACCCCTTCTTCAGACAACCCAAAATGTGATACAAGCAGTGTTAAATACCCAACAAGCCCCTCCCCAATCTTAAATCAGCCAATCCAGAACATCAAATCAAATCAATAGGCGATGATAATACATCACTTGTATACAAACATTTCATCAAAGCAGGTAAACATCAGTGTATCGTCATAAATATTACATTAGATGTGCAAGGTCTAATAAGACCTATGTGAAGTGATATTGTGAGATAGTGACAGCATTAAAAGTGGATATGGAACTATCACAAAATCAGCACTACTATTCGTTACACACTAATGAGCAGTAGTCAAGGATTAACACATCAGGCACTAAAATAAATTAGTAAAGCTGCTAGACAGGGAACTTCTATTCATAGTATGAGTACCAGTAAAGTATATCGACAAACAAATCCGCCATTACTTACCACGCTCAGCTCAGCGTGTTCTGCGGGGGGCGTGGTCACAACCTAACATCAAACCAATGTGACCAAAAACCGTTCAATCCAAGAGCCGTATTAGACGTTACCATGGCAACGAGCAGTAAAACAACATAGCCCACGTAAGCGCGACTCATAACAGCGTGTTGACGGCAGGTTGTCACGGCAACTACCTATAAAATCCACTCGACAGTACATATAGTGAATCAGCTGGCACTCAATTGTGTCATATGTACCCAATCAAAAGACTGCACATAAAGTATCATAAGCAACTATATGCACTGTGGAAGGATAATGGGTCACTGTTGTACCTGGCCTTAATACATTAATAACATAAAGACTGTCATAAACATTAAGAACAATGTATGAACACCCACATTAGTCAATCTGAGTAGAAGCCAAGCAGGACTGGTCCTATCTATACATATGGCAGCACATTATATGTCATAAAGCCAAATGACCTGTACTACAACAACAGGACAAATATGAGACTAGTTTGGGCATAGCAACATAGTCCTGTGAGTTAGCCTACATAAAAATAATAAATGAGTCAAAACTAAACCTCTACAATGTCAAACCTAAATTGAAAAAGACTCTTATCATAAGCTTACAGAACACTCAACGAATATTGCAGGCTAAGTCCTCCTATTGCATAAATCTAACAAATATCATGTACCCCGCAGCTGCTAATGACAACAAGTGGGAGAGCCAATAATCCTATGGGAAATATAAGTGACAAATAATAGTAATAGGAGACCATCTTATGAAAGCTGATCTCATGTCATAGGCTCTGCGCACACGTCAATACTAGTGTAAGGCTACATATACCAAGAGAGCCACATACCAAAATCCCCCACTATTGCCCATCAGAACATATAGGGAGATTTATATATTAGGCTCAAACAGTTATTCATCTCTGTGCTGGGAATAACAGCTTCATGTCTCAAAGAATATGGTACTGAAGGATGGACTGTAACTGGATGGACTGTAAGTGGACTCTCCATAAGCCCACGGGGACACAATGGATTATGCGTGGACTCTCAATGATACCATACATGATAGTATGGTAAAAACATCACAGAAAATCGATGTAAAAAATAGGTATTATAAAAAACAGTGCCAGTCCACATTGGTGTTTAATCCACCAGGTTGTACCATTCCCAGTCTATGGATCCATTTGGCTTCAATTTGTAGAAGTCTGTTCTTTCTATTACCCCCTCGCCTTAATGTTGGTACATGGTCGATAAGGATGAAGCGCAGATCCTTCACAGTATGGTTCATCTGTAAAAAGTGGCGTGCCACAGGTTGTTCCGATTTGCCATCTTTAAGTGCAATTCTGATGGCGCTCCTGTGGTTCGCCATCCTCTTTTTGATTTCATCATCCGTCTTACCGACGTAATAAATCCCACACGTGCAATTAAGCAAGTAAACCACATATGGAGTAGAACAGGTCAGATGGTGTTGAATCTTAAAACACTTATTAGTGTGTGGATGGTGGAATGTTTTACTCTGTATCATTGAGTTACATGTTGTGCATCCAAGGCACTTGAAGCACCCCAGTCTCTTGGACTGTAACCACGTATCCTTAGTATATGAATGTTTGGGGTCAGTATTCATAAGTAGATCTTGAAGGTTACGTCCTCTTTTATAACCCATCCTGGGTGGGAGAAATTCTTTGAATGGTAATTGTGGATCTGAAGTCAGTAGATCCCAGTGATCCTTCACCGATCTTGCAACAATCCCAGCTTTTGGTGAATATGTAGTGATGCAAGTCATACGGTTTTTCATCTGGCTTTTCCACTCTAGTTTTGAGTAGTATATTCCTTTCAGTCCCCTTGGCTATTCTGTGGGCTTGTTGGATAGCAGCATATGTATACCCTCTATGTAGAAATTTGGTAGACATCTCCTCCAATTGGGCCTCCCCTTTCTCCTATATAGAATTATTCCTCACTACTCTATAGAGTTGTGCCAGTGGGATGGCTCTGATGAGAGATCTCGGGTGGCTACTACTTGCCAAAAGGAGAGAATTCCTGTCAGTGGGTTTCTGATACATGGTAGTTTCTAATTGTCTATTCCCCTTAAAGATTCTCAAGTCAAGAAAGTCAATGGACTCTTTGTTGGCCACCATCTTAAATCTCACTGGGTGTGAGAGATCATTCAGATTTTGTATCCAGTTGTTTAAATGCTCTTCTGTTCCTCTCCAAACCAGCAGGACATCATCGATGTATCTCATATATTTAATGATTTCAGTACATTCATATACCTTCATTATATTGGTCTCATAGTACTCCATATATAAGTTCGCATATGAGGGGGCCATATTCGACCCCATGGCCGTCCCCGTGATTTGCTGGTAATATTTCAATTCAAATCTGAAAAAAAATCAGTGTCAAACATAATTCCAGAATCTTAATTATGTAAGCACTACTGGGCCCTACATACGAGTATCTAGAGAGAGCATCTGTGACTGCCATCATCCCATCTTGAGTCCACTTACAGTCCATCCAGTTACAGTCCATCCTTCAGTACCATATTCTTTGAGACATGAAGCTGCCTGCAATATTCATTGAGTGTTCTGTAAGCTTATGATAAGAGTCTTTTTCAATTTAGGTTTGACATTGTAGAGGTTTAGTTTTGACTCATTTATTATTTTTATGTAGGCTAACTCACAGGACTATGTTGCTATACCCAAACTAGTCTCATATTGGTCCTGTTGTTGTAGTACAGGTCATTTGGCTTTATGACATATAATGTGCTGCCATATGTATAGATAGGACCAGTCCTTTTTGGCTTCTACTCAGATTGACTAATGTGGGTGTTCATACATTGTTCTTAATGTTTATAACAGTCTTTATGTTATTAATGTATTAAGGCCAGGTACAACAGTGACCCATTATCCTTCCACAGTGCATATAGTTGCTTATGATACTTTATGCACAGTCTTTTGATTGGGTACATATGACACAATTGAGTGCCAGCTGATTCACTATATGTACTGTCGAGTGGATTGTATAGGTAGTTGTCGTGACAACCTGCCGTCAACACGCTGTTATGAGTCGCGCTTACGTGGGCTATGTTGTTTTACTGCTCGTTGCCATGGTAACGCCTAATACGGCTCTTGGATTGAACGGTTTTTGGTCACATTGGTTTGATGTTAGGTTGTGACCACGCCCCCCGCAGAACACGCTGAGCTGAGCGTGGTAAGTAATGGCGGATTTGTTTGTCGATATACTTTACTGGTACTCATACTATGAATAGAAGTTCCCTGTCTAGCAGCTTTACTAATTTATTTTAGTGCCTGATGTGTTAATCCTTGACTACTGCTCATTAGTGTGTAACGAATAGTAGTGCTGATTTTGTGATAGTTCCATATCCACTTTTAATGCTGTCACTATCTCACAATATCACTTCACATATGTCTTTTTAGACCTTGCACATCTAATGTAATATTTATGACGATACACTGATGTTTACCTGCTTTGATGAAATGTTTGTATACAAGTGATGTATTATCATCTCCTATTGATTTGATTTGATGTTCTGGATTGGCTGATTTAAGATTGGGGAGCGGCTTTTTGGGTATTTAACACTGCTTGTATCACATTTTGGGTTGTCTGAAGAAGGGGTGAATGCCCCGAAACGTCACTATTCGCCGGCAAACTATTTGGGACATCACTACTAAAGAGATGTACAAGTAAATAAGTATGACATCATATTCTAACTTTTTTCATGATTACTGTATTATGTCACTAAGTCCCCGATGATCGAAAGTGACGCATGGTGGCAAAATATTCCAAAGGGATCTGCTGCGATATCTGGCAGCCCTGCAAAATAGTTTTTTCCACATGTCTTCATCTGTGTTAACAGGCGCCATCGCCGAGAGGTGTTATACTATATATACCAATGGGTGGCGGTAGATTATAGCTAGAATCTGTGCCATCTTTGGTGTTGTATAGTAAAGGATCCCTTTGGATTATATTACACTGAGCCTAACAATTATACCTATGTACCCCTAAACCACCAGAGCCCACTGCAATAAAGCATCTACCCTATTAACCCCTGAACTGCCAATAGCCCAATGCAACAAACCAACTACTTTACTAACCCCTATACTGCAAATAGCCCACCGCAACAAAACATCTACCCTATTAACCCCTAAACCGCCAATAGCCCACCACAAATAACATCTAACTTATTAACCGCTGAACTGCCAATAGCCTAACACATCCTCCTACTCTACTTAAAGGGACAGTCTACTTTCATAATAAAGTGATCTATTTTGTTAGTTTGCCCCTTATTAAGTTGTCCTACCTGTTTGTCAGCATGCTGCCACAACGATCTCAGTTTTATTTTCCAAAGATTCACGCCATTTTAGATTTGCAAATGGCCCCTGAACTTTGCCTACCGCCGTCTTCTTCATTCACAGCACATTTTTTTTTCTTTTTTTCAAATTTTGTGCCTGTGAATGTTGATGACGTCACCGCGTTATGTGTCTACTGTCTGCGCATGATCAAAATCCACCGGAAGAGCTGGGGACCATTTTTAGGATTGTACAGTTATTCTGCAAGCCAGCCAGGACAGATCGATTTGAGTTTCTACTATTGTTAATCGTAATAAAATCGTATAAAAGCAAAGTAAAAAAAAATCTGTATACTCATATGCATAGCTTATCGAAAGCATTGATTCCTAGAAATGTCACAATGTAGTAACCTAAAACCATAACAATCCGTAAATAATCATTAAAGAATTGATTGTATTTAATGTAATGGTTGTGACAGATAACTGCATCAATACTCCTTAAACAAACAAAGGGGAAAGATGATGGGAGAGGCAAGGGCAGTGTTTAAAGCTAAATGTAGTTCGTTAGAGAGGGATACAGGATCTGCTAGATACGGAATCTGATGCTACATTGGTGCCATAGGAGCTGTGCCAGTGCTGGTCTTCACAGAACATACAGGGGGCATCCATCATATCGCTGCACTGCCTTAGAGTAAAAGGAATACAGAGACCACATCATAATATAATGAAGCATGGATGTGTCATAGCTGCTCATGGAATATCCATGCAGGAGAATGGTAGCAAAATTGATGTGTGTGACCATATTGGTAGTGTTTGGTCAGTCTCCAGCTGGTGGATTAGGGTCAACTCAGCTGATCAGATTACTAGAGATCAAAAAAGGAGATTCGTGCTGACATGTTCTCTCGGCCAGCAAAGTTGCTCCTGATCTGCTCACGTTGGCCAGCTATTTTGACTTGCTCCAGTCTTCTCAGTGACTAATTCATGGGTGTAAGTAAGAGAACAGCACATTAAAAAGAGTAAATTTAAAATATACACACAAAAAGTGAATACAAAACAGCTACTTACCTTACCGATCAAGTGAAAGATGAATGATACAAGTGCAACAGGAAAAATGATCCCTAGGAACTAATCCTCTGTGTAAATGTTCCGGATTGCTGTATGCAGTGACGTCACTATGTGCATAATGCGCATGTACACAATACCGGGAACGCTATATTAGCTTTATTTGCGATCTCAAGGAGACACAGGGTAGTGTATTGAAGTGTAGCATGGATGATGTCATAGGAGGCGGAGTTCAGGGGCCATTTGCAAATCTAAAATGGCGTGAATCTTTTGAAAATAAAACTGAGACCGCTGTGGGCAGCATGCTGACAAACAGGTAGGACAACTTAATAAGGGGCAAACTAACGAAATAGATCACTTTATTATGAAGGTAGACTGTCCCTTTAACACCTTCACTGTAACAACCCCCAACACAATAAATCCCCTAACCTATTAACCACTTTGCCACCACAACCCCCAACACAATAAAGCCCTAACGTATTAACCCCTACACTGTGACAACCCCCCAATGCAATAAACCCCCTAACATATTAACTCCACACAGCCACAAGCACCCTAACTCAAACTACCCCTACACTAATTAACTACCTAACTCCCCCACTTCTAAGATAACACCCCCTAAATTACGGAAAATAACAAACACTAAAATTACACAAAAAAAACAAAACATTTTAACGAAAAAGCACTACCAAAAGTAAAAATCCACATGTACACTAAAACTAAAGCCCCCTTCAAAAAAAAAAAAAAAAAACACGCCAAAATAAAAGACCCTACACTACCACTAAAAGTTACTATAGCAATAGTCCTTAAAAGTGCTATTTGTTTGGAATTGCCCTAAAGTTATTGCAGTTCTTTGGCTCAAACAAAATACAAACCAATTCTATAATATAACTACCTCCACCAAGAAAAAAAAATGATAAGGGCATTTGGTATGGGCATTGCCTTAAAGGGATCATAGCTCTTTTACCTTTATAAAAATACCTTTTCTAAAAAAAAATACCCTAAAAAAATCCCTATTAAAAATTTTTTATTGTACAATGGGGTTGTATTTTTTTGATCAAAAGAGCTGAAATCACTTTAGGGCAATATCCTACAAAAAGCCCATCGAAGGCCTATTACTGTAGTAAACTTTAGTGCTAGTATAGGGTTTTTTATTTTGGGATGTGTTTTTTTTTTTTTAAAGGGGGCTTTAGTTTTAGTATAATAATAACTGTGGGTTTGTATTTATGGTATTGCTTTGTTTTGTTTTTGGTAATGTGTTTTTTTTTATTGTCAGTTATTTTAGTATTTGTTTTTTTTTTGTACCTTTAGTAGTGTAGGGGTGGTTTGCATTGGGGGTTGTGGCAGATTAGTGTTTAATAGGTAAGGGGACTTATTGTTATGGGGTTGTGGGGGTTTGGGGGTTAATAGGTTAGGAGTTGTTAGTTGTTTAGATTATGGCAGATTAGGGGTTAACAGTGTAGGTTGCTTTGGGGTGAGGACATGTTAATAGTTTAGTGTAGCATTGCATTTATATAAAATCTTAAAATTATATGCATTGTCTTATAATGCATAGTTTTTTAAGTATTGCATAAAATTTAAAATGTAGTTATTTTTGCTTGTTAATTTAGTTTTTTTAAAACATACATATATCATTTAATGTTAATGTTTAAAAAATAACATGAACAACCAAAAATAACTACATTTTAAATTATATACAATACTTAAAATAATATGCATTATACATGGCAATGCATATCATTTTAACATAGTATATAAATGTAGCAACATAGCTCCTATAGTTATAATAGGGAGGATATTTTTTTGTATACTTTATTAGTCAGGTAGATTGCTTACATGACGTAGGTGTTATGTGGGAGTTAGCTAGGCCATCCAGGGGAAGTATAAAGAAGAAATTACGTAGGTGTAGGTGGCTTGTGGGAGTTAGCTGGGTGTTCCAGGTGTGTGTAGCTAAGACATGACGTAGGTGTAGGTGGCTTATGGGAGTTAGCTGGGTGTTCCAGGTGAGTGTAGCTAAGACATGACATAGGTGTAGGTGGTATTAGGGAGTTAGCTGTTCGTTCCTGGCAGAGTATAGCTAAAATATGACATAGTAGTAGGCATTCTGTTGGAGTCATGTTTTTCTCACCACTGTTTCAGCAGCAAGACTTTACAGTCTGGGGCAGGTAGTGTAGGTTTAGGGAAAATAAGGTCACACAGGCACTATTTGAAGTCTTCCAACACAGAAACCATTTTTGGTTTCAGTGAGCACAAAGTCTGCGATTTGTAGGAACACTTCACATATGGCCCCCTCACCTGCTGAAAGTGCAGACAAGTAGTGATGTTGGCGATAATTTGATGATGTAGCACTCCCCATTATCTCCTTTGGGAGACACATCGCCACTCCACCGGCACTTTGCATGTCCTCCCATTTTATTTGAATATATATGTCAATGTTTTGAATATTGAAGCCTTAGTGTTGTTCCTGTGACTTTCGTTTGGTCAATTAACTTATTCAGTCATACTTCTAACGGATTGTGATTTCATAGAGGAGGAAGGTAAAACTTAACTGCACATTTTCACATCAGACTTTTTTTTATTGAATCTTATATAAAGCTATAACTAATAACTAATACTACTGCACAATTTTTCATTCAATGTTTAAGAGACATAGGTCTTATGGGGTATCATCTTTCTGAGGTCATCCACAGAGATAAAAACACACACACAAACATATATATATATATATATATATATATATATATTTAGACCTCTTATTTTTTCTCATTTTGGTATGATGCAGCCTTATACTAAAATAGTTTTTTTTTTTCACATCAATCTACATTCCATATACCCTAATGACAAAGCAAAAAACAGATTTTTGTTAACTTTGCAAATGTTTTAAAAATAAATATTCAGACTCTTAACTTGAAGCACTTTTGATAGCAATTACAGCCTCAAGTCTTTTTGGGTATGAAGTTGGGGATTTTTTGCCATTCTTCTCTGCAGATCCTCTGAAGCTCTGTCAGGGTAGATGGGAACTATCAACGGACAGCTATTCTTATATCCCTCTAGAGATGTTTGATTGGGTTTAAGTCCAGGCTCTGGCTTGGCCACTCAAGGACATTGAAAAAATTATCCTTAAGCCACTCCTGCAATGTCTTGGCTGTGTACTTAGAGATATTGTCCTGTTAGAAGGAGAAACTTCTGCCAAGTTTGAGGTCCTGAGTGCTCTGGACTAGGTTTTTATAAAGGATATTGCTGCATTCAGCTTTCCCTCAAACATGTCCCCCAATCCCTGCCCTTGAAAAATATCCCCCACAGCTACCACCACCATGCGTTATCGTTGGGATAGTATTGCACAGGTGATGAGCCGTTCCTGGTTTCCTCTAGACACAATTCTTAAAATTGAGGCCAAACAGTTTAATCTTCATTTCATTAGACTAGAAAATCTTGTTTCTCACAGTCTGAGAGTCTTTTATGGGCTCTTTTTGCAAATTCTAAACTGGTTTTTATGTGTCTTGCACATGAATACATAAATACATATGTACACATATATAGACATAAATATATATGTAGAGACACATCTTTAGACATGTATACAGTATGCATGTATCTCAATGTTAAAGCCGTTTACCTGTCTTTTTTTTCTAGCACCCAAGATCTCATATCTTTGAGCCTTTCTAACTTTTTAGTTCAATCATTTTTTAAAATAATTTTTATTATATAATGTTATTATGAGTGTAAGTGTACTATGTAATGTATTTTTTATGTGTTTTGTGCAACTTTTTATTTTCACGAAACAGTTAACCACAGCTCTGAGATCGTGATAATTATTCTAGCATAATTCTTGATTGCGCTTAGATGATCGCGTTTACTTTCAGCTCTTGATATGAGCGGTAAGCCAGATGAGCGCAAACACTTGCATACAATTGCACTCCTCTAGTAATCTAGCCCTAAATTAATGCTAGATAGAATGATGCAATAAAAGATTAGTCTGAAAATAATATGTAGATGTATTTTTTAAAGTTTCATTAGCTGTTTAAATATTGACAAAGTAAGAGTTGAAGTTTTAGTGTATAAAAAACAATGGGAGCTGCCATGTTGTAACTTAGGTTACCTTCTCTGTTGTGGCCAATTTGGCACGGTTATAAATAGGTCACTAGAGTGTGCAGCCAATGGCCTCTAGTTATCAAGCCGTCAACCGCAAATACGCTGGAATTCTGCAGCGTATTTGTGGTGAGGCTGATTCGCCATATTTATCAAGCCCTACAGACCGGCAAAAGTAGAATCTAGTGACGTACGCTACGATCCGCCGGACTCAGTCCGACACAGATCGATGCTTACGTCACTACAGATGTTCCAAACGCAAGTTCGGCACAATCTGACTACTTTTGGAATTTATCAAATTCCTAGCAGGTACGCTCGGCACTTTTCCGGCCCAGCGTACCTGGTTTTCAATCCGCCGCCCTGGAGGCAGCGGATGCCATAGGAATCAATGGGAGTCTGACAGCAGCGAGAGCTCATGTTCGCTGCTGCCCGATATCTCATTGATTCCTATGGGATATGTCTGCACCTAACATGTACCCCGAGTCTAAACACCCCTAATCTGCCCCCTACACCGCCACCACCTACATTAAACTTATTAACCCCTAAACCGCCGCTCCTGGACACCGCCGCAACTATAATAAATATATGAACCCCTAAACCGCCTAAACATTATACCTATTAACCCCTAATCTGCCGCCCCCTATACTGCCACCACCTACATAAAGTTATTAACCCCTATCCTGCGGATCCCGGACCCCGCCGCAACTAAATTAAATGATTAAACCCTAAACGGCCGCTCCAGGACCCCGCCGCCACCTATATTAAACTTATTAACCCCTAAACCTAAGTCTAACACTAGCACCCCCTAACTGAAATATTATTTAAATAAATCTAAATACATATTACAATTATTAATTAAATTATTCCTATTTAAAACTAAATACTTACCTGTAAAATAAACCCTAAGATAGCTACAATATAACTAATAATTATATTGTAGCTATTTTAGGATTTATTTTTATTTTACAGGCAACTTTGTATTTATTTTAACTAGGTACAATAGTTATTAAATAGTTATTAACTATTTAATAACTACCTAGTTAAAATAATTACAAATTTACCTGTAAAATAAAACCTAACCTAAGTTACAATTACACCTAACACTACACTATCATTAAATTAATTAAATAATTTAACTACAATTACCTAAAATTAAATACAATGAAATAAACTAAACTATAGTACAAAAAAACCCCCACTAAATTACAGAAAATAAAAAAAAATTACAAGAAGTTTAAACTAATTACACCTAATCTAAGCCCCCTAATAAAACAAAAAGCCCTCCAAATAATAAAATTCCCTACCCTATACTAAATTACAAAGTAATCAGCTCTTTTACCAGCCCTTAAAAGGGCTTTTTGCAGGGCATTGCCCCAAAGTAATCAGCTCTTTTACCTGTAAAAAAAAAATACAAGACCCCCCCAACAGTAAAACCCACCACCCACATACCCCTACGCTAAAACCCACCCAAACCCCCCTTAAAAAATCTAACACTGGGGGCGTGTCCTAACAGCGATCCTGACCGGTCGCAATTTCCAAGAGCTCTGATAGAGAAGCCAACAATCTGCCGATTATAGGCACCATCATACAGCCAGAGTATAAAAATACATAACCAGAATTTCTGTTAGCTCTTCAGAGGGCTTATCGCTAATACTTGGGCTGTATTTCTGACATTGGAACTCAGTAAAAGACATTAAGGGCCTTCCCCCTTGGTAGATCCGAGGTACTCGTTCCTAACTGGGAATTCAAGCTTTTCTAATCTAGTGAGAAGTATTACCAGGTCAACAGCATCGTGAACTAATACACATTTTCCAAAAATCACTTTACAAGGCGATGCTTGGAATGGTGCACATGGCGGGAGAAGCATACCTGCAGCAATTAGACGAGGTGCTGGAGAGAATTGAAAAGGTGTTTCACAAATTAATGGATAAAGCTCCATATGACTGCTTGATGCAAATTCTGCATGATAGAGAAAACCATGCTACACGCCTAATTGAGCCATTGACCACAGGATGCAACATCAACACAGAATCCCCTGTAAATTTGTTACAACCGACAGAGCAAACTGACTGGTCTCAACCGCAGAAGATTCTTACAATATCCTATGCGGTGCAAACTACTAAGCATCGAGAGTGTTCTCACTACAAGAAAATCAATATGCCGTCTATATTAAAGATCTTAGAGATGACGAAGCACAAGATATTTTCACAGCCAACCCTCCCCGATTGTGCGGCCGCTCTCAGACATCAACCTAGGCCACAACTCAGGAAAAAAGGTAATCAGCTGCACTAGCGGTTATAGTAAAAAAATCCAAAATTTATTAATTCAGTTTAAAAACAAGGTACAAGCAGGCTAGGCAGACAGAACATCCTAACATGTTTCGTGACAAACACGGCACTTAATCATAGGACAGGTGTTCAAGGTATGGCCCCTTCCTTTTAAAGGAGCCATACTTAATAGTATGCTAAGTACAATTTAAAAAGACAGTACATGGGAACCTATGCACTAAAAGAGAGAGAGAGGGAGACATATGGAAAGGCAAAAGGAAAAAAGAAAGCTGACTACAAATATTAAAGAGCATCAAAGAGCATCAAATAGAACATGTGCAAGAATTTGAACATCCTAAAAATCACCCAATAATGTAGTGCATTAATTAATAAATAAATACAAAGATAAATTAAATAAATTACATTAAATAATGAATTATACCTGAAAGCAATGAGACTGCTGTTATTTAAGACTGCTGTTATTTAAGCCTAAGCAAAAAGCTTTCTTAGAACAACATAGGTAATAATAATATAATAATATGAATGCACAATTGGGCTTACTGTAGCATGTATATTAAATATGCTACTTTAAATACATGCATATGAAAAAAGAAATGATAATCTTATTGAAAGAAATTTTAATAAATGAAAAATCAATAAATTATTAAATTTGTAAATTTGAAGCCTATTACAGTGTATTTCAGATTGGGATGCCAAATTGTACATGCATGACTCTTTGGTAATATTTAAAATGTTGAATATACCAAAACTATTCATTTAGAGTAAATATTATGCACTCCCAACATGAAATACTGTGCATCAGAATAGATAAAAACAAAACAGAAATAAGGAAATAAGGGAAGCCACTTATTCAAAATAGTAAGACATATCCCACTCTCTATTTAAACCTGAGGGAGTTACAGTTTTGAGTTTGTGTATCCAGTATAACTCACGTTTCTGTAATAGTTTGCATTTATTCCCCCCTCTAATTGGGGCTTCTATTTTGTCTATCACTGTAACAGTGATCCACAAGGCCACAACTCAGCCTGCAATCCAGAGGCTAAAGGAGCAAGACACAGCGGGGTTGTTTCTTCAATGGGCGAAAAAACAGCCTCTGTTATCTGTCGTTCCACATTGGAGTCACGTTGAGAGATTGCCCCGCTCTCTACCACAACCCCCTCATGAGAAGCATCAGACACTAAAAGAACTCAGTACTTGCCCCTGCAATAATATACGAGTCTTCATCGCGGAAAAGGGCTAGATTACAGAAACGCTTGTTAAACGGAGTTGAACAGTCATCTTGTTTTCTTGATCAGTTATAACTTTGTTTATCCTATTAATGGGACTATGTTGAGATGACTATATGAGACCCATTCTGAAAGGTGCCATGTTGGTAAAGACCTCTGTCGCTATTTGTGTTTTTTATAATGTTTAGTATAAGTTGGTAGTTTATGTGATATCAGTTTATTACAGGTGTACCTCTTATTTCATCTCACTGTATACAGCCTTCCATTTTTATGATGTTTGACAACATATTTTGACGCAATTATATATATTTTCTCCTATACTAATATATTGAAGGAAGGCTATCTCTAGGAAGATAAATACTCGCTTCAGTTTTTGTGAGATGCACACTCTTTTTCTGATGGCCTGCTTCCGAGGCCACGGGGAGGGGCAGTATCTTAAAACAATAGACACCAAGCATAAAAGATGGAGTTTCAACACTATAGTGATGGTATTGGTGGGATACTTTTTGAAACAGCAGAACTATACCATTCCACCAACTTACTTTTTGGAATGTGATGTGGCTGATCGGAACAGCCAATAGAATGTGAGGTCAATACGATTGGCTGATTGGATCAGCCAATCAGATTAAACTTCAATCCGATTGGCTGATTGCATCAGCCAATAGGATTTTTTCTACCTTAATTCCGATTGGCTGATAGAATCCTATCAGCCAATCGGAATTCGAGGGATGCCATCTTAGATGACTTCATTTAAAGGACCAGGCATTCGGTGTTAGGACGTCATTGGAAGAGGATGGCTCCGCGTCGGCTGGATGGAAGATGGCTCCACTCCTTATGATTGAAGATAGAAGACGCCGCTTGGATGAAGACTTCGGCTGGATGGAGGTCCTCTTCTGCCCCGCTTGGATGAAAAATTCAGCCCGGCTGGGTGAACACGGCTCAAGGTAGGGTGATCTTCAGGGGGTTAGTGTTAGGTTTTTTTAAGGGGGGTTTGGGTGGGTTTTAGAGTAGGGGTATGTGGGTGGTGGGTTTTACTGTTGGGGGGGTCTTGTATTTTTCTTACAGGTAAAAGAGCTGATTACTTTGGGGCAATGCCCCACAAAAAGCCCTTTTAAGGGCTGGTAAAAGAGCTGATTACTTTGTAATTTAGTATAGGGTAAGGGAATTTTATTATTTTGGGGGGCTTTTTTATTTTATTAGGGGGCATAGATTAGGTGTAATTAGTTTAAACTTTTTGTTATTTTATTTTTATTTTCTGTAATTTAGTGTTTTTTTTGTACTATAGTTTAGTTTATTTAATTGTATTTAATTTTAGGTAATTGTAGTTAATTTATTTAATTAATTTAATGATAGTGCAGTGTTAGGTGTAATTGTAACTTATGTTAGGTTTTATTTTACAGGTAAATTTGTAATTATTTTAGCTAGGTAGTTAGTAAATAGTTAATAACTATTTAATAACTATTGTACCTAGTTAAAATAAATACAAAGCTGCCTGTAAAATAAAAATAAATCCTATAATAGCTACAATGTAATTATTAGTTATATTGTAGCTATCTTAGGGTTTATTTTACAGGTAAGTATTTAGTTTTAAATAGGAATAATTTAGTTAATAATAGTAATATGTATTTAGATTTATTTAAATTATATTTAAGTTAGGGGGGTGTTAGTGTTAGTGTTAGACTTAGGTTTAGGGGTTAATAAGTTTAATATAGTGGCGGCGGTGTAGTGGGGGCAGGATAGGGGTTAATAACTTTAATATAGGTGGCAGCGGTATAGGGGGCGGCAGATTAGGGGTTAATAGGTATAATGTAGGTGGTGGCGGGGTCCGGGAGCGGTGGTTTAGGGGTTAATATATTTATTATAGTTGCGGCGGGGTCCGGGAGCGGCAGTTTAGGGGTTAATATATTTATTATAGTGATGGCGGGGTCCAGGAACGGCAGTTTAGGGTTAATATATTTATTATAGTTGCGGCGGGGTCCGGGAGCGACGGTTTAGGGGTTAAAATTTTTATGTAGTTGCGGGGGGCTCCGGGGGCGGCGGTATAGGGGGTAAAACAGTACAGTATAGTGTGGGTGCTTAGTGACAGGGGTATCAATAAAGCTGGGAAAAAAAGCCAAAGAGAAGCGAGATCGATGACTGATAAATAACACAGTCCACTGCTCATCGCTCCGTACTTGGTGCACGGCTTTTTGACAGCTTTATTGATAAATTTGGCAAGCGTATTCAGGTCCGTGGCAGCAAGGTTAGGCGAATTTAGGCGAGCATATTGGGGCCGGCGAATGCAGGTAAGTACGGAGCTTAATAAATAGAGGCCAATGGCTGTGTTGAATAAAATAGTGTTCTGCACTTCCGTTTCTAACAGTAACTGAAAAGCTCACAATGTTAGAATTATAGGAAAAGGGGACAAAATAAATAATGAAAGTATATTGCAGAGGTTTTTTATATATATGATTTATCATTTTATATTACCATCTCAAAGTATTTAATTTTCCTTTAATGTCCGTCATTAAATTTCAGAGAAAAGCCTGGTTTCTGTTTTTATCGTAATACAAAAATAAAAAAATATAAAAAATTGTGAGATTCACAAAAAAGAAAACTCAGTAACAGTTGAGCTGTAATTTACCAGATATGCAGTATCTTTGGATCATGTACACAATTTATGATTGGAAACCAATAATTTCCCTGTATTCCACACAGATGAGAACGTAAAGGGACAGTCAACACCAGAATTTTTGTTGTTTTAAAAGATAGATAATCTCTTAATTACCCATTCCCCAGTTTTGCATAACTAAGACAGTTATAATAATACATGTTTTACCTTCGTAATTACCTTGTATCTAAGCCTCTCAGGACTGCCCCCTTATTTTAGTTCTTTTGACAGACTAGCCAATCAGTGCTCACTCCTCGGTAAATTCATGTGCATAAGCTCAATGTTATCTATATAAAACACATGAACTCTAGTGGTGAAAAACTGTCAAAATGCATTTAGGCCTTCAAGGTCTTATAAATTAGCATATGAACCTCCTAGGTCTAGCTTTAAACTAAGAATACAAAGAAAACAAAGCAAAATTGGTGAAAAAACATAATTTATGTAAGAACTTACCTGATAAATTCATTTCTTTCATATTAGCAAGAGTCCATGAGCTAGTGACGTATGGGATATACATTCCTACCAGGAGGGGCAAAGTTTCCCAAACCTTAAAATGCCTATAAATACACCCCTCACCACACCCACAATTCAGTTTAATGAATAGCCAAGAAGTGGGGTGATAAGAAAGGAGCAAAAGCATCAAAAAAATAAGGAATTGGAATAATTGTGCTTTATACAAAAAAATCATAACCACCACAAAAAAGGGTGGGCCTCATGGACTCTTGCTTATATGAAAGAAATTAATTTATCAGGTAAGTTCTTACATAAATTATGTTTTCTTTCATGTAATTAGCAAGAGTCCATGAGCTAGTGACGTATGGGATAATAAATACCCAAGATGTGGAACTTCCACGCAAGAGTCACTAGAGAGGGAGGGATAAAATAAAGACAGCCAATTCCGCTGAAAAATTAATCCACTACCCAAATCAAAAAAGTTTCAATTTTTATAATTAAAAAAACTGAAATTATAAGCAGAAGAATCAAACTGAGAAAGCTGCCTGAAGTACCATTCTACCAAAAACTGCTTCTAAGAAGAGAAAACATCAAAATGGTAGAACATAGTAAAAGTATGCAAAGTTTGCTTTGCAAATCTGATCAACAGAAGCTTCATTCTTAAAAAGCCCAGGAAGTAGAAACTTACCTAGTAGAATGAGCCGTAATCCTCCGAGGCGGGAATCCACCCGACTCCAAATAAGCATGATGAATCAAAAGTTTAAGCAAGATGCCAAATAAATGGCAGAAGCTTTTTGACCTTCCTAAAACCAGAAAAGATAAAAAATAGACTAGAAGTCTATCTGAAATCTGAATAGCTTCAACATAGAATTTCAAAAACTCTTACCATATCCAAAGAAAGTAAGAATCTCACCAAAGAAGTCTTAGGAAAACAATAATTCCTCCCTAATGTTTGTTAGAATTTACAACTTTAGGTAAGAATTGAAATGAGGACAGCAAAAACCACCTTATCCTGATGAAAAAAATCATAAAAAAGAGATTCACAAGAAACATATAATTCAAAAACTGTTCTAGCTGAAGAGATGTCCAAAATGAACAATACTTTCCATGAAAGTAATTAATGTCCAGAGCAAGCATATGCTCAAATAGAAGAGCCTGAAAAACCTTCAGAACCAAATTAAGACTCCAAGGAGGAGAAATTGGCTTAATGACAGGTTTGATACGAATCAAAACCTGAACAAAATGATGAATATCAGGAAGTAACACTGCCTTATCCTGATGAAAAATCAGAAAAGGATATTCACAAAAAAGAGCAGATAACTCAAAAACTCTTCTAGCAGAAGAAATAACCAAAAGGAACAATACTTTTCCAAGAAAGTAATTTAATGTTCAGAGAATGCATAGTTTCAAACGGAGGAGCCTGTAAAGCCCTCAGCACCAAATTGAGACTCCAAAGAGGAGAGATTGAATTAATGACAGGCTTGATACGGACCAAAGCCTGTACAAAACAATGAATATCAGGATGATTAGCAATCTTTCTGTGAAAAAAGATCAGAAAGAGTAGAGATTTGTCCTAACAAAGAACTGAAGACAAAACCTTATCCAAACCAACCTGAAAAAAATAATAAAATTCTATGAATTTTAAAAGAATGCCAAGAAAAGTAGGTCTTCCAGACTCAATAATAAATCTTTCTAGAGACAGATTTATGAGCCTGAAACATAGTATTAATCAATGAATCAGAGAAACCTCTATGACTAAAAATCAAGCGTTCAATCTCCATCCCTTCAAATTTAATGATTTGAGATCCTGATGGAAAAATGGGCCTTGAGAAAGAAGGTCTGGTTTAAACGGAAGTGTCCAAGGTTGGCAACTGGCCATCTGAAGGAGATCCGTATACCAAAACCTGAGAGGCCATGCTGGAGCCACCAGCAAACAACAAACAAATACTCCATAAGAATTTTGGAAATCACTTTGGAAGAAGAACTAGAGGCGGAAAGAAATAGGCAAAAAGATAATTCCAAAGAAATGTCAATGCATACACTACTTCCGCCTGAAGATCCCCGGACCTGAATAGGCCCCTGGGAAGTTCTTTATTCAGATGAGATGCCAACAGATCTATTTCTAGAAATGCTCACATCTGAAACATTGAAAAACATATCTGGGTAAGAGAGACTATTCTCCCGGAAGTAAAGCTTGATTAACAGAGATAATCCGCTTCCCAAATATCTATACCTGGGAAAAGAACCACAGAATTTAGATAGGAGCTGGATTTAGCCCAAGCTAATATCCGAGACACTTCTGTCACAGCCTAAGGACTGATAGTCCTACCCTGATGATTGACATACACCATAGTTGTGATATTGTCTGAAAAACAATAAACATCTCTTCTTCAAAAAGAAACTAACTGAAAAACTCTGAGAAAGCATGGAGTTCTAAAATATCAAATGGTAATCTCGCCTCCTGAGATTTCCAAACCCCTTGTGCTGACAGAGATCCTCAGACAGCCTCCCAAACAAAAAGACTCACATCTGTAGAGATCATGGTCCAGGTTGAAAGAAACGAAGAGACCTGTAGAACTAAATGATGGTGATCTTAACCACCAAATCAAGAGAGATAAATATTAGGATTCGAAGATTTAAAATGCGAAATCCTAGAATCCCTGCACCATAATTCAGCATAAAAGACTGGAAAGGTTCTTTCTATTGAAAATGAGCAAAGGGAATTGAATCCAATGCTGTGGCCATAAGACCTAAAACTTCTATGCATATATAGCAACTGAAGGAAATAATAGAGACTAAAGGTACCGACAGACGGAACCCAATAAAATTGTCCCTTGTCTGATAGAGACAAAGACAGTGACACAAACTATCTGGAAACCTAAAAAAAGGTGACCCTTGTGTGAGGAATCAATAGCTTTTGAAAAAAAGATCCTCTAACTATGTCCTGGAAGAACAAAGTGAATCATATGAGATTCCGCATCCTCAAAAAATAATCTGAATGAAAACAGAAAAATGAAAATATGCATTTATTGTATCTAATGAAAACAAATAATGCTATCACTGACCAAAAAAAGGCAGAATAGTTTGAATAAAACTCCAAAACCCAGTTCCTAAAAATGGAACTGGAAGAAATACCCCAGAAGATTCCAGGTCTGAGCAGCGCTTGAACCCCACGGGTGATCAGCCATGCTTCAACAGTACCCAAAATATATAGGACCGAAACACACTTAAAGAAAGTGTTAGCCTTACTGGAATAAAATCAAAGAAATTTGGACCGAATAGAACCAAATAAATTTCAAAAAAGTCTTAACCTGCCCCTTGCCAGCCAAGCTGGAATACGGCACATACATCGCAATTTTAGGGAGCTGATTTCGAACTGAAAAATTTCCAATTAAAAACATGTTACTTGGGAAAGAATTCAGGAATTCGTTCCTTAATAAGAACAACCAAACTAGTATAAGCTTAAAGTTTTAGTCTTAGAACTCAATCTTGAAGCCCAGTAACAGTTAAGAATTGAATCCAATTATAAAACAAATAATTGATTATCTTAGAACAAAAGAAATATGGATTTTTAGAAATCACAAAATTCTTCTAGCTAAAACAGCTAAAGACATAGATTAAACCTCATTTGCGAAAATATTCAATAAAATGAAGACACAAATGAAATTATTAGCATGATAGTCCAGTTAAAGGACCAGTCAATACACTGGACTTGCATAATCAATAAATGCAAAACAACAAGACAAATGCAACAGCACCTAGTCTAGTAAATTTTGTCCCTTTAACAATGCTAAAATAAATCATAATCTGATACTTGATCTTAAAGTAAACAGAAAAAATGAAGCAATTGCAACATCATCCAAATAAATCACAGGTCCAAGAAAAAAGTACCTGAAACTAAATAATTTTCCATAAATAAGATACAACCATCTAAAGGAAAATAAAAACTATTTTGCTATAGAAACAATAGCATAATTAGTAGGAGTAGAGATAGCCCCAATACATTGGAGAACCCTCCAAATTGAATTAAACTGCCGGCAAAGAATATAGTTTAAAACCTTTGAAGAAGGAATAAAAGAAAATTCTCAGCCTATTCCATTCCCTAGTATGAGGAATTGGAAAAAACCTCTGAAAACACAGAAGAATAAATAAGCAGAAATAGTGTTAGCTAGTCTTGAAAAAGAACTAGTTACCATAATATCCAAAATAATCAACACCTTTTCAACAAAGAACAAATGTACTTTAATAAAAAAATAAAATAAAAAAGTAGATTTGTTAGTGTCAATATCTGATGAAGAAAATTCTGAATGAGAAAAAACATCATCAGAGAAGGATAAATCAGTATGTTGTTGGTCATTTGAAACTTCAATAATTAAAAAAGAAGTTTGAAAAAGACCTAAAAATTTTATTAGAAGGCACGATGTCAGACAAAGCCTTTAAAATAGAATCAGAAAAATATTTCTTATAAATCTTCTAAATATTTCTTGTACATAAGATGTAAAAAGAATGGCAATATATAAAGCATAAATACTAATGGATTCTGCATGTAAAAGTTTATCATGATATTACATATTACAAACCATAGCTAAAGATAAACATTCTTAACATTTAAAATAAATGAACTTAGCTTTGGTAGGACTGAACTCAGTCAACAGGAATCATCTTAGATTGTTTTGAAACAGGAACAGTGAAATCTTGCCATATGTAATAGAAAAAAACAATATTTAAAGCAAAATTATCAAATTCCTTAAATGACAGTTTCAGGAATGGGAAAAGAATGCAAAATAATAAGCTTCTAGAAACCAGAAGCAATAAAAAAGTGAGGTTTAAATAATGTGATGAAAAAAAGTGAAACAAAAAATACGCCCACATTTTTTGGCGCCAAATATGACGCCCACATTATTGGCGCTAAATACAATGCCCATATATTTGGCGCCAAGTATGACGCCACATCCTCTGACGCCAGAACTGACGCCCACATTTTTTGGCGCAAAAAAATGTCTGAATACACATGCGTCAAAAATGACGTTTTAACAGAATACAACTTCCGGCGTCAACTACGGCACCGGAAATGACGACATTTTTGCGCCAAAAAGTCTGCGCCAAGAATGACGCAATAAAAAGAAACATTTTCTGCCCCCGCGAGCCTAACAGCACACAGGGAAAAATGATCAATTGAAAATTTTCAAGGTAAAGAAAAATAAATTGAATTAAAATGCATTATCCCAAATAATGAAACTGACAGTCTGGATTTTAAAGGGATACTGATTATCCTGAATCATGGCAAATATAAGTTTAAAGACATATATTTAGAACTTTACATAGAAAGTGCCCAACCATAGCTTAGAGTGTCATAATAAAATAAGACTTACTTACCCTAAGACACTCATCTACATATAGTAGACAGCCAAACCAGTACTAAAACGAGAATCAGTAGAGGTAATGGTATATAAGAGTATATCGTCGATCTGAAAAGGGAGGTAAGAGATGAATCTCTACGACCGATAACAGAGAACCTATGAAATAGATCCCGTAGAAGGAGACCATTGAATTCAAATAGGCAATACTCTCTTCACATCCCTCTGACATTCACTGCACTCTGAGAGGAAAACCGAGCTCCAGCCTGCTGCGAAGCGTATATCAACGTAGAATCTAGCACAAACTTACTTCACCACCTCCATGGGAGGCAAAGTTTGTAAAACTGAATTGTGGGTGTGGTGAGGGGTGTATTTATAGGCATTTTAAGGTTTGGGAAACTTTGCCCCTCCTGGTAGGAATGTATATCCCATACGTCACTAGCTCATGGACTCTTGCTAATTACATGAAAGAAAAGTAAATTGGAAAGTTGTTTAAAATTACATGCCCTATTTGAATCATGAAAGTTATTTTTAGACTTGATGTCTAAATGTCTGTTTCATTATTGTAATAAAAAAGCACTAAGCAGTTGCTTACACTTTATAGAAATCATTGCAATTCGTACTGTTCATTTATTTAAATGGATTTTACCTTTTTATTTATTTTTTGACACTTCATTTGTGCTTCCATTCGCAAAAGGAGGAGGAAGACTTTGCCGAAAGTTTTATCTTAGCCTGATGTCATAAAACGTCTAGGCTAGTGAACAGACCAGATAACAGGCAGTCAGAGTTGCTCATGCCCAGAACTGACAGAAGAAAACATTTTTTTGTTTTTGAAAATTCTCTGCTCTTATCAGACTGGTGGGTAAGGCTACACTGATATTTTTTATGTTCTAATTTTGCAAGAAAACAAGTAAGTTATTTGCTGTTTTTTTTTTTAAATAATCCATTCTTTTTATATTCACTTTCATTTAACATATTTGCTTTTACTAAAGAAGCACTGTTTAATATCCCTTTAACTTTTCTCATGAAAAATTTATGAAATGTAGTTTTCATATCAAGGGTTAACCTACCTTGCAACTGTCACCAACCCTTTCTACTTTTAACCCCTCAATGTTAAAGACAAAAGTTGGACAAGTTACCCCTCTTTTTAAAAAGGAGAGGCCCCTCTTTTAAAGGTGGAGTCACATGCTCAGGTGGCTGTAGGCTGATGACCATGACATCAGTGATCACCTGACAGAACCATAGGCCTATAGAACTACACAGGGGGTATGCACTAAGTTGCCCCCCACAATACATAGATAAACTTAAGAGCGCTTATTAGAAAACTTCAATCCTGTTCTTTCAAGTGAGTAGTCCTGTTTCTGTCATGCAGCCAGATGATTGAAATAACTCCAAAAAATATATATATTTTAGGGGTTCTGGCATTATTTAACAGGTTTTTATTATTCTTTCACCATATAAATATACCATAAGACCCCCTCATTTGAAAGAGTATTGTCCCACAATTTAAATAGGGGTTTCATATCCTTATAGCTATAAAGTAATCAACATAGTAAATAATGAAAACCTGACCGTAGCCGCTAGCCTCATTTTATTGTGTTGCTCATGTTAGGACTAATAGATCTACATTGCTCTAATCAAAACTTTTAGAATATAAACAAATGGAAAAATGATGTAAATGTAAAAATATTTGATACTTATAAAATCATATGAAGAAAAAAGAGGCAAGAAATATTCAGTGGTGTTTAATATGCTTGATACGTAATAATAACCATTGCTGGAATCAATTAGTTAGGACCGGACCTTGTGGGTTATTTCTTAGTAAAGTCCTAAGTAGCAGATCAAGGTTTCGTTGGCTAAAGCATAGAGGGAATAAAACGTGTAATCCCTCTGACTTTATGCAAAAGTCCTGTAGCACTTAGCACAACACAACAGCAACAGTTCGTATATAAATTTCAAGCTCAGCAGGTATGCACTCACCACTTCAGTCGTCTGGCATGAATCCTCTGTGGGCTGATATCCGATATCCCTCTTCCTTTCATTCACAGAAGCAGCGTTCCTGCAGAGGCGGTGATCCGTTTCCTCATGCACGCTGTTTGTGGCGTACCACGTGACGAGGGATCAGCCAATCCTAGGACAGCCAGGGTCCTTCCTAGATGACGAGTCAGATGGGTGTTGCCAGTAAGCGTATCAATCACGCCAGGCAAAGGCAGCAAGTGTATGTATAACCCCTCAATAAGGGAACACTAATAAACTGCTAGATCCAGTAATACTATTGTAAAACACAGTATCAACATACTATGAAGTCCCAAAGCTGATAAAGGGTGTGCATACCGCGTAGAGAGCTTAGAGATATGAGAATTTAGGAGCAGTGATCCATGAAAGGCAGATAGTTAAGCTTCATATAAAGGAGTGGAATCCCCACATTCCACTATAAATATAAAAAAAGATTCCAAAGTGAAGCAGCAGTTAAAAAGTTTAACAAATCCTTTATTCCTTTAAAACAAAGCAAGGGCATACAGCAACATGGAAGTGGTTCAAGCAAAAAGACTCTGACCGGTTTCGGTCATATTGACCGTAATCATAGAATAACACCTGTTAGGGGGTGCTCCCTTTTATGCTAAACACTCCATATTCATTGGTTAAAAACATGAAATGTACTGCTAATCACCTTAACCCTATGCATACCAAATTCCCTACAGATTTAGATAGGGAATAGTGCAGGACAATATATACATTAATAAGTAAATACAATATTTACAGACAGTGAAAACAGAATGGAAAGAGCTTTTTGAGAGGATAGTACAAGAAGGCAGAATATTAGTATAAATGTCTAAGACAGTAGGACTGTAGAGTTAGGTAAGTTAATTAACTTTATAACAAAAACAATAATGTTAACAAACTCATCATAGTCCTATAAGGTATATTCATTAAATATGATAAAAACCTAACAGCAAAGAAACTTGTGAGATAGTCTATCCAATCTCATATTTCAAAGAGGCAGAGAAAAATATCTAACTGTCTCTTAGTATATAGAAAATTGACAAACAGAAGTAGAGATGGAAATGAATGTGAGAAAGCACATAGACAAAGCAATAAAGAAGAGCAACTGTTCAATTATTTTCAGATAGTTCTAAAACAATCAACCAGATGAACAATAACCCTAGTGGTAGTTTGCTAAAAACTCTATCGAAACGTACATTAGGAAGTAGAGATAGCCACTAAACTTACATGGAAATTATTGATTTATCTATGTGTTTAACCCTTGTAGATCAATAATAATAAAAGTATATTAAGCTATTTTGCCTATTGGAGAGATCTCTTATATTCACTAGTCTAAAGAGGGGTACTTTTTTATATATAAATACAAAGTGTTTGTCTATTTATTTCTGCCAGTAATTTAGAATATCATATTCTGAGTTGTACCCGAGTGGTAGTAAACATTGAGTTTTAAAAATCCAATAAGTCTCTTGTTTGCACAATATAGATAACTTATCACCACCCCTAGGTGGTATGGTAATCTGTTCTATAGCTTGCCATTTAAAAGAAGTTACATCCTGATGATGAAAATCAATAAAATGGGCAGAGAGCGCTGAACAAGGACGTTTTTTGGAAATATAAGAGAGATGTTCTCTTATTAGTTTGCCTACTTTTCTGGTCGTTCTCCCTGTGTATTGTTTTTTGCAAATAGAGCACTCAATTATATAGATCACCAATGTACTTTTGCAATTGACACAGCCTTTAGTATTAAATACCTCTCCTGTTACATGGGACTTGAATGTTTGAGAAACATTTATATGGTCACAAGAGGTGCAAGCTCTCTTGCCACACCTGAATGTGCCATTATGTTTCAACCAGGATGATCCTGATTGCTTGTCATTCCTTAGCATACTCGGGGATAGAATGTTACCTAAAGTCACATTTCTTTTAGGGACAAACATACATCCCTGTTCAACTGTGTCTCTTAGTTCCTTGTCCCCTCTTAGTATAGGCAAATTCTTTTTGATGATTTTGCAAACATCATCATATTGAGCTGAGTATGAAGTAATAAACTTGAGTCTATTTTGTGAATCAGTAGATTTGGATGTTGATTTTTCCAATGCATTGGCCCTACTGATGTCCTTAACTTCAAAAAATGCTTTGTCTATGACTTTGGTTGGGTAACCCCTTTTTTGCATTCTCATTTTTAAATCTTTGCTCTCCACCCGAAATGCACTCTCATAGGAGCAATTTCTCTTAGCCCGCAGGAATTGACTTTTCGCAATTCCTTTGAACACAGGTTTTGGATGACAGCTGCGAGCATGTAAGAGACTGTTGCCAGAGATTGGCTTCCGGTAGAGAGCAGAGATAATGGTTCCTTCCTTAGCATCACCTGTGAGGGATATGTCAAGAAAATTGATACTCTTTTTTTGCCAATCATAGGTAAATTGTAATCCCACCCTATTGTCATTAAGGGTAGTAACAAAATCTTTGGCAGCTGTAGAGTCAGAAGACCACACGATCAGTAGGTCATCAATGAACCTGACATATTTTATTATATGCTCACACGGGGCGATACTACCTCCATAGACGTGGCCCCTCTCCCACCAACCCATATATAGGTTGGCATAGGAGGGGGCAAATTTAGCCCCCATAGCGGTGCCACGTCTCTGGAGGTAGTAAGTCCCTTGAAACATAAAAAAATTATGTTCCAATAGAAATCTTACGATTCTTACAATCAGATCTTTAGATTGATCTGGAAGATCAGTGAGCATATCCAGGAAAAAACCCATGGCCCGCAGGCCCTGGGTGTGAGGGTCCTGTACTCCTCTATCCCTCACACCCAGGGCCTGCGGGCCGTGGGTTTTTTCCTGGATATGCTCACTGATCTTCCAGATCAATCTAAAGATCTGATTGTAAGAATCGTAAGATTTCTATTGGAACATAATTTTTTTAGGTTTCAAGGGACTTACTACCTCCAGAGACGTGGCACCGCTTTGGGGGCTAAATTTGCCCCCTCCTATGCCAACCTATATATGGGTTGGTGGGAGAGGGGCCACGTCTATGGAGGTAGTATCGCCCCATGTGAGCATATAATAAAATATGTCAGGTTCATTGATGACCTACTGATCGTGTGGTCTTCTGACTCTACAGCTGCCAAAGATTTTGTTACTACCCTTAATGACAATAGGGTGGGATTACAATTTACCTATGATTGGCAAAAAAAGAGTATCAATTTTCTTGACATATCCCTCACAGGTGATGCTAAGGAAGGAACCATTATCTCTGCTCTCTACCGGAAGCCAATCTCTGGCAACAGTCTCTTACATGCTCGCAGCTGTCATCCAAAACCTGTGTTCAAAGGAATTGCGAAAAGTCAATTCCTGCGGGCTAAGAGAAATTGCTCCTATGAGAGTGCATTTCGGGTGGAGAGCAAAGATTTAAAAATGAGAATGCAAAAAAGGGGTTACCCAACCAAAGTCATAGACAAAGCATTTTTTGAAGTTAAGGACATCAGTAGGGCCAATGCATTGGAAAAATCAACATCCAAATCTACTGATTCACAAAATAGACTCAAGTTTATTACTTCATACTCAGCTCAATATGATGATGTTTGCAAAATCATCAAAAATAATTTGCCTATACTAAGAGGGGACAAGGAACTAAGAGACACAGTTGAACAGGGATGTATGTTTGTCCCTAAAAGAAATGTGACTTTAGGTAACATTCTATCCCCGAGTATGCTAAGGAATGACAAGCAATCAGGATCATCATGGTTGAAACATAATGGCACATTCAGGTGTGGCAAGAGAGCTTGCACCTCTTGTGACCATATAAATGTTTCTCAAACATTCAAGTCCCATGTAACAGGAGAGGTATTTAATACTAAAGGCTGTGTCAATTGCAAAAGTACATTGGTGATCTATATAATTGAGTGCTCTATTTGCAAAAAACAATACACAGGGAGAACGACCAGAAAAGTAGGCAAACGAATAAGAGAACATCTCTCTTATATTTCCAAAAAACGTCCTTGTTCAGCGCTCTCTGCCCATTTTATTGATTTTCATCATCAGGATGTAACTTCTTTTAAATGGCAAGCTATAGAACAGATTACCATACCACCTAGGGGTGGTGATAAGTTATCTATATTGTGCAAACAAGAGACTTATTGGATTTTTAAAACTCAATGTTTACTACCACTCGGGTACAACTCAGAATATGATATTCTAAATTACTGGCAGAAATAAATAGACAAACACTTTGTATTTATATATAAAAAAGTACCCCTCTTTAGACTAGTGAATATAAGAGATCTCTCCAATAGGCAAAATAGCTTAATATACTTTTATTATTATTGATCTACAAGGGTTAAACACATAGATAAATCAATAATTTCCATGTAAGTTTAGTGGCTATCTCTACTTCCTAATGTACGTTTCGATAGAGTTTTTAGCAAACTACCACTAGGGTTATTGTTCATCTGGTTGATTGTTTTAGAACTATCTGAAAATAATTGAACATTTGCTCTTCTTTATTGCTTTGTCTATGTGCTTTCTCACATTCATTTCCATCTCTACTTCTGTTTGTCAATTTTCTATATACTAAGAGACAGTTAGATATTTTTCTCTGCCTCTTTGAAATATGAGATTGGATAGACTATCTCACAAGTTTCTTTGCTGTTAGGTTTTTATCATATTTAATGAATATACCTTATAGGACTATGATGAGTTTGTTAACATTATTGTTTTTGTTATAAAGTTAATTAACTTACCTAACTCTACAGTCCTACTGTCTTAGACATTTATACTAATATTCTGCCTTCTTGTACTATCCTCTCAAAAAGCTCTTTCCATTCTGTTTTCACTGTCTGTAAATATTGTATTTACTTATTAATGTATATATTGTCCTGCACTATTCCCTATCTAAATCTGTAGGGAATTTGGTATGCATAGGGTTAAGGTGATTAGCAGTACATTTCATGTTTTTAACCAATGAATATGGAGTGTTTAGCATAAAAGGGAGCACCCCCTAACAGGTGTTATTCTATGATTACGGTCAATATGACCGAAACCGGTCAGAGTCTTTTTGCTTGAACCACTTCCATGTTGCTGTATGCCCTTGCTTTGTTTTAAAGGAATAAAGGATTTGTTAAACTTTTTAACTGCTGCTTCACTTTGGAATCTTTTTTTATATTATAAAATCATATATATATATATATTTATAGTAGGACTTTTTCTACAACTATTTTATGTGGGGGTTTTTTAATTATTTTTTACTATGCTGAGTGAGTTTGGACAGGGTAAGCAGCATTCAAAAATTGTCAAAATAGTTTAGAATATTGTCTAATTTGAAATTGCATTTAATAATTGTATGTTTGGATATTTTCTATCTACAAATCTGTAAAATGCAAGACGGTTCATAGTGCCAAAGATAATACATTTTACCTTCTGATTTTCAATTAGCAATTGTTATTAAAAAATATAGAGATAATGTACTAAATTAAAGTGTTTTGGGAGAGGGAACAGATGCTAATTGTGCGACAATAAATTAGGGAATAATGACTCCTATGCAGCTATTTCTTAAGTAGGCCATAGAAAATTACAAAAAAAAAAGGGTTTTTTTGTTGTTGTTTTTTGCATTTCATAAGGTAGCTTTTTCCTATGTTATGATATTTCTACAAACTAAAGCAATTTTCTAAAAATTCTAGATAAAAATGCTACATCTGCTGAAAAAAATTAAGGGGGTACCTCACAGACAAAAAGTTAAAATTGATATGGGATTGCAAGTTTAAATTTATGTGAGATTACAATGAGAGCCAAACAACTAAAAACAGTTCAGGCAGTCTGTGACATAGTAAAGTGGGTGCAAGGGTTTAGAAAACACTCTCTTGTCTTTACTAGACCAGCAAGATACAGAAAACTCTCATTTAATGCCACCCACTCTAAACCCATACTTATAGATTAAAATCCCAAGATACAATTTGGCAAACAATAAATCTAGAAACACAATGCTGTTATTAATAGTATCTGTGGTAATGTGGTTAAAATATTAGATAAAGGCAGAGAAAAGTTAAACAAAAATAGTCACAGTGCATTTATATAACAATAAATTAATAAACAAAATTACAAATAACAAACAGTTTAAAATAAAAAGTAGAAAATAACACAATAATAATAATATTAATAATATGAAGAATAGTAAAAATAATAATAATAATAATATGAATAATAATAATACCTTATATACAGCTAGATTATGAGTTTTAAGCACTATAGGGAAATGAATGACCGGCACAAAAGCGGCGGTATTTCACCTACCTAAAGCACTGCTCTTACAGGTTTTAAAAAACCTGGCTTGTGCGGGCGATATGGTGGCGTTGAGCTCCATACCTCACCCAAATACGCTGTTTTGACATGCTCATGCACGATTTCCCCATAGACATCAATGGGGAGAGCCGGCAAAAAAAAGCCTAACACCTGCGATCGCGGAAACAAAAGCTCCGTAACGCAGCCCCATTGATATCTATGGGGAAATAAAAAGTTATGTTTAAACCTAACACCCTAACATAAAAAACACGTCTAAACACCCCTAATCTGCCGCCCCCGACATCGCTGAAACCTACATAATGTTATTAACCCCTAATCTGCCACCCCCAACATTGCTGCCACCTACATAATGTTATAAACCCCTAATCTGCCGCCCCTAACATCGCCGCCACCTACATTACAGTTATTAACCCCTAATCTTGTCACCCCCAACATTGCCGCCACCTTAATACATTTATTAACCCCTAATCTGCTGGCCCTAACATCGCCGCCACCTACCTACACTTATTAGCCCCTAATCTGCCGCCCCCAATGTCGCCGCCACTATACTAAAGTTATTAACCCCTAAACCTCTGACCTCCCACATCACTAACACTACATAAATATATTAACCCCTAAACCTAACCCTAACGTAACCCTAACCCTAACACCCCCTAACTTAAATATAATTAAAATAAATCTAAATAAACCTTACAATTATTACCTAAATAATTTCTATTTAAAACTAAATATATATACTTACCTATAAAATAAAACCGCAGCTAGCTACAAAATAACTAATAGTTATAATATTGTAGCTATCTTAGGTTTTATTTTTATTTCACAGGTAAGTTTGCATTTATTTTAACTAGGTAGACTAGTTAGTAAATAGTTATTAACTATTTACTAGCTACCTAGTTAAAATACCTAGAAATCCCATGAAAAAGACTATATTATTTTGCTGGATTCAACATTAAATACACTTTTGGCTGAAGTTAGGTTTCTAGCCAGGCCCCTTCCAGAGAGTGGGCAAGGAACTTAGCCACCCCTTTTCATTGCAGGCAATAAACCAGATCTGATGGATGAAATTATAATGATATTGTATATGTCTACTTAGGTACATTAAGTAACAATATACTGTTGATCACTCACATTGTGGATTGTGGAGCCATGTGGATTATTTTGATAGCAAATATGACATGTCTGTCATATCTGGCCACCCAGTAACATACAAATGATTAAACGTATCCTGGATATCCTAGAGTGTCTATGTTGTCATACCTGTTGACTATCTGCCACCTGGAATTTTAATAACAGGGGTCTGGAAGTGGTAATAAACTCAGTCTAGACCTGAAAATAAATTGCCTGATTAATACAAATGACTTAAGCTTAATTTGATATTAACCAGACTTTACTCAAAGAATGCATGTCCACTTCAGTGACTCAAAGAAATTCTCTTTTTATTCACAAGAATGTATTAACAAGACAATATCTTAACTCATAACATCCCAGAATATTATCATGAAAGTAGTGTACCTTTTCTCCTTCTTTTCTTGGTCATTAGTTATTACCTTCTAGAAAAATGTAATCTCTATAAAATCCCCATGCATGTAAGAACATAAATTGGAAATACAGTGGGATATACTTAGCAAGTATTACTTCTAAATTGCTAGACCTCAAATTATATTTTTTCCTTTTCAACATTAATCAAATAAGCTTGTGTGGTTAAGATAATCTCCAATTATTTTATTTATATATTTATTTATTAGTTTGTGTATCTTCTTTTGTACATGTTGATAAGATAGATTAGATAGATATATAGATAGATAATAGATAGCTCATAAATGTTTCTCCTACCCAGAGTAGATTTTTTTTTTATTCCAAAACAATGTTAAATAATAACTATGGGCAGACTGAAGTCTAATGAATACAGTTATACATGTTTCCTTCTGCATTTTCTATACATGGTTATCTTAAAGGGACAGTCTAGTCCAAAAAAAAAAACTTTCATGATTCAGATAGGGCATGTAATTTTAAACAATTTTCCAATTTACTTTTATCACCAATTTTTCTTTGTTCTCTTGGTATTCTTAGTTGAAAGCTTAACCTAGGAGGTTCATATGCTAATTTCTTAGACCTTGAAGGCCGCCTCTTAAGAATGCATTTTAACAGGTTTTTCACCACTAGAGGGTGTTAGTTCATGTTTTTCATATAGATTGTGAACACTGTGCTCGTGAAGTTTCCTGGGAACCATCACTGATTGGCTAAACTGCAAGTCTGTCAAAAGAACTGAAATAAAGGGGCAGTCTGCAGAGGCTTAGATACAAGATAATCAAAATAAAGGGGCAGTCTGCAGAGGCTTAGATACAAGATAATCACAGAGGTAAAAAATATAACTGTGTTGGTTATACAAAACTAGGGAATGGGTAAACAAGGGATTATCTATCTTTTAAAATAATAACAATTCTGGTGTAGACTGTCCCTTTAATTCTTTTTTTTTATTTTTGGTGGAAAAACACAAACTGTTAAAGACATGTTTGACCAACATTCAGCTTATCCCTATAAATCACAGCAGCAAATAATTATGAGAAATAATGAGCTTTCCTGATGAAAAGCCACAGTATTTTGATAGACTCTCCTTGAAATGTTCCAGATTTATTATACTGAAAGCTTCATTCATGTGGATTGCAGCCTAGAGAATCCTGTTCATGATTTTGTCCTTAAGCTATCATCATTCAGAGAAGGCAGTGAACAAAAGGTGTTACCCTTGGAGAAAGTTGAATCACTCAGGATTATTTGTTTTCACACACTGTTTAAATCAATCAGCAAGACAAGTGTCAACTCACCGAAAAAGTTTAAAGGTGAACCAAGTATTTTTCACTATGATATTTACAAATTAGTAACAGCTACAGAAAATAGCTTTTTGGTTAAAATCAATTAAATGGATTCTAGCCATGTACTCTTTGCATTTTTTCAAGTTGTCATGTTTATATCTACGATTATGGAGTTCCTACAGATTTTTGAAATATTTAAAGGGGCTTTATATACCTGAAAAGTACCAATATTTTGAATAGTTTGTCTATTTTTATGTGTTTTTTCTAACATTATAATATGCTTTGCTTGCAGTGTTGGCAGTGTCACTTAAATCTGCTAATGCTTTCAAACTAAATGTCCAACTTTAAACTTTCAACTTTGTGTCAATAGCCTATAGATTTATTAAAGTCATGCGAATAAGGATAAAGCATTTATAATACTTTTTACACTTCACAGTCCATAACTGTAAGTAGGTTGTTATCAATTTTATATATATATATATATATATATATATATATATATATATATATATATATATATATATATATATATATATATATAAAAATATATATATTTGATAAAGCTTTACATTTTCTTAAAATGTATTATTTACATTTTTTTTACATGTATCATAATAATATTTTTTTTTTATTTTTTTTGTGCAGAACTGTTTTTCCAAAGTTAATGAAGATCAAATATTGTAAGTTAAAATTTACAATTTTTTTTTTTGAGATGGAGAAAACATAAAGCATTCTAATGTATCTAAATAAAATTTTCAGCGAAGTGTTAAGAAATCTCAAACATGAGTTAATACATCAATGCCCTGTTAGTCGGTAGCATTAAAAGCATTTTATAAAAAACAAAATTTTGTCTTTTAGGTTTAAAGGAATAAAGTGGGTTTGTGGCTTAAGAAAAAAAGCTAATAAGAAATGATCTGTTGTCAAAAGAAAAAGTGAAATTGATTCTTAAGCAGCAGTTCAAAGCAGATTAATTTCTTGCGTATGTGAAGTTCATAAATAAGACTTGTATATATTTACATGCTAATGAATATGTTAATTTATATCTTATTAAAATTGTTTTGTTCACCTTATTATAATTATTGAACTGAAACTGTGTCCCAATTATTTCATTAAAAGGACAATCTAGTCAAAATTAAACTTTCATAATTCAAATAGAGCATGTCATTTTAAACAACCTTCCAATTTACTTTTATCATTAAGGGTAAAAAAGTGTATTAATATAACCGTGTTGGTTATGCAAAACTGGTGAGTGAGTAATAAAGGGATTATCTATCTTTTTAAACAATACAAATTCTGGAGTAGACTGTCCCTTTAATGATATTTGCTAACTCTGAGCTTAGGTCTTGAAACAAGGCTAATGCATTGTTAGGGATGGCACATTTTTTATTTCTCTATTACTGTCAATTTAAATGTAAATGTTTTCATTAAATGCTTTGAGTGAGTGGTAGTTAGCATTCTTGCTTGAATGTAAACACCATTAAAAGTAATCTTTTTGCATGGGCGGGTTAGCATTAATATTACAAATTGAAAGTAAAACTTTTGCGTGTTAGCAAAATCCGGCACGTGCTAATTTTAGGACCTTGGATATTGCGCTAACATTTTCTCCCCATAGACTTCAATGTAGAGGGCAAAAGAAAAAAACACTTATCGCTTATCGCTTGCACACTAACCCAACAGGTGTCATTAATATTTCACATTTCAATGTTCTTCACATACAGGAATTCTATATATATCTATACAGTGAGAAAAAAAAAATATTTGATCCCCTGCTGATTTTGTATGTTTGCCAACTGACAAAGAAATGATCAGTCTATAATTTTAATGGTAGGTTTATTTGGACAGTGAGAAACAGAATAACAACAACAAAATCCAGAAAAAACGCATTTCAAAAGAAGTTATACATTTATTTGCATTTTAATAAGTGGAATAATTATTTGATCCCCTATCAATCAGCAAGATTTCTGGCTCCCAGGTGTCTTTTATACAGGCAACAAGCTGAGATTAAGAGCACTCTCTTAAAGGGAGTGCTCCTAATCTCAGCTTGTTACCTGTGTTAAAGACACCTGTCCACAGAAGCAATCAATCAGATTCCAAACTCTCCACCATGGTCAAGACCAAAGAGCTGTCCAAGTATGTCAGGGATAAAATTGTATACCTACACAAGGCTGGAATGGGCTACAAGACCATCACCAAGCAGCTTGGTGAGACGGTGACAACAGTTGGTGTAATTTTTAGCAAATGGAAGAAACACAAAATAACTATCAATCTCCCTTGGTCTGGGGCTCCATGCAAGATCTCACCTAGTGGAGGTTCAATAATCATGAGAACGGTGAGAAATCAGTTGAGAACTACACAATAGGATCTGGTCAATGATCTCAAGGCAGCTGGGACCATAGTAACCAAGAAAACAATTGGTAACACACTACGCCATGAAGGACTAAAATCCTGCAGCACCAGCAAGGTCCCCCTGCTCAAGAAAGCACATGTACAGGTCCGTCTGAAGTTTGCCAATGAACATCTGAATGATTCAAAGGAGAACTGGGTGATGTGTTGTGGTAAGATGAGACCAAAATCAAGCTCTTTGGCATCAACTCAACTTGCTGTGTTTGTTGGAGGAAGAATTCTGCCTATGACCCCAAAAACACCATCCTCACCGTCAAACATGGAGGTAGAAACATTATGCTTTGGGAGTGTTTTTCTGCTAAGGAGACAGGGGAATTTTATTGCTTCAAAGGGACGATGGAAAGGGCCATGTACCATTAAATCTTTGGTGAGAACCTTCTTCCCTCAGCCAGGGCATTGAAAATGGGTCTTGGATGGGTATTCCAGCATGACAATGACCCAAAACACATGGCCAAGGCAACAAAAGGAGTGGCTCAAGTCAGTCTCCAGACATTTATCCCATAGAAAATCTGTGGAGGGAGCTGAAGGTTCGAGTTGCCAAACATCAGCCTCGAAACCTTAATGACTTGGGAGAGGATCTGCAAAGAGTAATGGGACAAAATTCCTCCTGAGATGTGTGCAAACCTGGTGGCCAACTACAAGAAACGTCTGACCTCTGTTATTGCCAACAAGGGTTTTGCCACCAAGTACTAAGTTATGTTTTACAAAGGGGTTAAATACTTATTTCACTCATTAAAATGCAAATCAATTTATAACTTTTTTGAAATGCTTTTATCTGGATTTTTGTTATTCTGGCTCTCACTGTTCAAATAAACCTAGCATTAAAAATTTAGACTGATCAACCCACATTGCCTAAAGCTGGCACTTACCCAGGAGAGGGGCTCATGCAGCAAATTCTTGCATTATGCATTTACTAATATTCTTCTCTATACACAATTTCATGGGTAAATATGTAATCAGAAAACAAGCCTCCCAATAGCCCAGCCCTACCACTAAATTGGCACTCTAGTTAGCTCCGCCCCTCATCCCTTTCATCTCATCCCTTTCATCCCATCCCCTTCTATCTCCCTTTTTTCTAATATGAGCGGCTCTAGTCCGCTGAATTCTTTCCTCTCTTTTCTAGACCAGCCTGGTCTGACGAAACCCAAATAAACACTACCCCACACCTGCTTCTATCCTATTAACACAGATAAACTTATAAATTCTCTACACAGAAAGGTGTGGGCACCATATATCTGACATAAACTATAAAACTGAGGTTCCATTATTTTATACATAAACACATATTCTATTAATGACATCCCTACCTTATTTGGCTACTAATAACGATTCCATATATCTTTTGTAAGTTGTCATTACCTGTCTTTCCATAAGAGGGTTATGAATGTGAGACATGGATGTACTTTTCATAGCTATTGTTTACGTCTACCTCCAAAGGCATATGACTTGTAACTCAAGACTTGCTACTTCCTTGCTTTATGAACATGTTTATATTACAGGGATATATTTCCCAGAAGTAAGCTATCTTTGTTAATGGATGAATATGTTATGTAATTCTTGTTATAACCTCAATAAAAAAGTTTATAAAAAAAATTAAAAAAAAATTTAGACTGATCATTTCTTTGTCAGTGGGCAAACGTACAAAATCAGCAGGGGATCAAATATTTTTTCCTCACTATATATATCTATATATCTATTCATATAAGCTTCCATCAATATTATATGACCCCAAGGGAGCTCCAACTTAATAAAATGTCATATTGAGGAAAAAATCTAGTCTACCCATTTTAATGTAAGTTGGTTTTTCCAGTTGGAGAGTTTTCATCACCAACGGTTTCTATTCATTAAAGGACAGGCACTGTATTTGTTTCCAGTAAAGAGAGATCAGATACTTGGCGCATTTTAATATTATCTTAAACAAAATGATTTTATATTTACATTTTATTGAGGGTGGATAACTGAAGGTCAATGGAGATGGATCAATGAGACATCCTAAAGAGGATTCAATGTCACAAATTACCTAAAATCAGTATGGCTAAAGCACTCTGCAATCCCACCAAATACAACTAAGGTTACCCACCCACTCCCTCCAGCAATTACCAGAAACCGAGGGATAAATAGATTTAAGGTGAACTGGTTTTAAATGCCAAATTAACATCTTAATGTTAGTTTCTAAGTTTTTTAGTGGATAGAAACATTTTTTCCCATTGTTCCTTAGTACTATCTATTTTAAGATCACTACCCCACGAGGAAGTAAAATAAGGGTGAATTTGGGACATAATATAAAGCATGAGTATATATAAGAATTACTTTGTTCCTCTTGAACAACACATTTAGAACATATTTCAAAAGGTGTTTGTAGTTTGGAAACGTTCCTCATGTCAGGGCTAGTAGAAATGTAGTGACACAATTGAAAGTAGGAAAGCCAAGAATTAAAGAGGCAAGGAAATGCTTCCTTTAATTCAGTGAACATTTTAAGTTAGTCGCCAGTAAGAACTGTATGGATAGCGACATGATTTATGCTACAATCTACTCTAATCCCTATGACAAGATGAGAATAAACAAAGCTTTTGATGCCCAATAAAGCTGTTAAGGTAGAAGCAATTTATCCCATACTTTTAAGGTTTCAACAATTAAAGGAACAGAAGTTATACTGCTGTTCCTGTCTTTCTTAGCTAACCAACACTGGTTGCCTAAGTTATTTATGTTCAATAAATTCTCCTCCAGACTCGATCACAGTTTGTCCTGTGGGTGAAGATTCCACTGCAGGATATAGGATTGGTGGAAGCCATAGTAATAAAGTAATGTATTAGCAGCTCCCAACCTGCCTCTTGTTACTATGTTACTATGTATATAATGTATTTTTTTAAGTCTGGGTCTCACATGGCCCCAGATAATCTGGTTTAGCAGTGACTGTAATAACTAGTAGTAGCTCTTATAGGTATTAAAATAGGTTTAACATACCGATTGTGATTGTTCAGAAATATAAAACAGTTAATTGTGCCCACAAAGACATCTGATATGATGATTATATTTATCTTAAAAATGGGGGTAAAAAAACTCACCACTAGATTTAGAGTTTTGTCGGTAAAGACCCGCGTAGCTAACGCTGCTTTTTTTCCCAACGCACCCTTCCAACAATGCTGGTTTTAGAGTTGTCTGAGGGGCTGCATTAGGCTCCACTTCAACCCTCAATACCAGCGTTGCTTACGATAGCGGTAAGCAGCTAAAATGCGCTCGTGCACGATATCTCCATAGGAATCAATGGGGCAGTTTGGGCTGAAAAAAAACCTAACACCTGCAAAAAAGCAGCGTTCAGCTCCTAACGCAGCCCTATTGTTTCCTATGGGGAAACACTCTCTAAGTCTACACCTAACACCCTAACATGAACCCTGAGTCTAAACACCCCTAATCTTACACTTATTAACCCCTAATCTGCCGCCCCCGACATCGCTGACACCTGAATTATATTATTAACCCCTAATCTGCTGATCCTGGCACCGCCGCAAACTACATTATACCTATGAACCCCTAATCTGCTGCCCCTAACATCGCCGACCCCTATATTATATTTATTAACCCCTAATCGGCCCCCCCCAAAGTCGCCGCTACCTTACCTACACTTATTAACCCCTAATCTGCCGACCGGACCTCGCCGCCACTATAATAAATGTATTAACCCCTAAACCGCCGCACTCCCGCCTCGCAAACACTATAATAAATTGTATTAACCCATAATCTGCCCTCCCTAACATCGCCGCCACCTACTACAATTATTAACCCCTAATCTCCCGTCCACACCGTCGCCGCTACTATAATAAACTTATTAACCCCTAAAACTCTCTAACCCTAACCCTAACACCCCCCTAACATAAATATAATTTAAATTAAACTAAATAATATTCCTAAAATTAACTAAATTAATCCTATTTAAAACTAAATACTTACCTATAAAATAAACCCTAATATAGCTACAATATAACTAATAATTACATTGTAGCTATTTTAGGATTTATATTTATTTTACAGGCAACTTTGTATTTATTTTAACTAGGTACAATAGCTATTAAATAGTTAAGAACTATTTAATAGCTACCTAGTTAAAATAAGTACAAAATTAGCTGTAAAATAAATCTTAACCTAAATTACAATTAAACCTAACACTACACTATCATTAAATTAATTAAATAAATGACCTACAATTATGTAAACTAAAATACAATTAAATAAACTATTCTATAATACAAAAAAAAACCCCACTAAATTACAAAAAAAAATAAAAAAGAATTACAAGCAGTTTAAACTAATTACACCTAATCTAAGCCCCCTAATAAAATAATAAAGCCCCAAAATAAAAAAATGCCCTACCCTATTCTAAATTACCTAGTAACCAGCTCTTTTACCAGCCCTTAAAAGGGATTTTTGCGGGGCTTTGCCCCAAAGTCACTTCTCCCAAGTAACTTCTCCCAAGACTCCAAATACCGGCGTTAGGCAGATCCCATTGAAAAGATAGGATACGCTATTGGTGTAAGGGGATCTGCGGTAGCCTGGAATCGCAGTAGGGAAGTGAGCGTTAGACCCTTTCCTGCCTGACTCTAAATACCAGCGGGCGGTAAAAAGCAGCGTTAGGACCCCTTAACGCTGCTTTTGACGGCTAATGCAGAACTCTAAATCTAGGTGTCAGTTTATTAAAATATATTATTTAAAAATAAATTCAATAAAAAATATTCCTTCTTTCTCCTCATAAACCAGGGCTCTTAATGTTTTCATGATTACAGTGCTCCAATGTATTGCCCAATATGTTCCCCCTTCTCCAGACTTTTAAAATCATTATTATCACCATTCCTATCTTCAAAATACATCAGTAGCTTGGTTTCATCTTACATATTAATAGTTAGGAACAGAACAGCTTAAATAAAATCAGCATATCAACTGGCAAACCAACATACCAGTTGGCAATACTGGGAAGTGGGAAGGTATGAAATTGTTGAATGATCTGATTGGTTAGTGGCCTCACCAAGTGGAATGGATAGCTCCAGTTAACCTGGAATACTACAAAACATTCATCTATATTTTGAAGATTTAAATATCAAATGTTCATTAAAGCCTGGCTAACGTTGTATTAATAATTTACTCACAAAATATGTTTCACTTTCGGGGGCGGAGCCAAGCCACGCTGGTAGATGGCTGTGTTGTAGGAGAGCTCCTCAACCCTCAAGCCGTACAAAGTATATTTAAAGTACATAAATACTCCTTTTTTCCCATTTTCTACTACAAGTGGGAGTACAGAAGTATATTCTACCTAACGATGCACTCTAAACAGGCAAAGTGAAGACCTCAATAATGCTGACTGAACTCAGCATACATCAGCCGTTACAGCTGCGCCATTAACACCCGCGCCGAGACAGAGAGCCAGTGACAGCAGGGCTGATACCACAGCTCACCTCCCTCAGCACCTCCCTCTGACCTCCCTCAGCACCTCCCTCTGACAGCAAACAGGGTAAGCCAGCCGCCCACACATCACACTGCAACATAGCGGAGTAGCAGGGCCTAAGTGCGCAACACACCATTTTGAGGATCACAGGGGCAGCGCCGTTCAGACTAACGGTCCACTTTAGGCACTCGCTGACACATACTTTAAGAACCGGAAACTACTGATAGAGCTACAATCCTAATACGAACATTTACAAGTTATATAAAAACAGGAGTAGCGAATAATCCCTGTTTAACTCTGAAGGGAGAGGAGAATGTGAGAGTATAAACTTGCAGGCCAGCCTCTAATAAAACTTACTGTTGAATATACTGTAAGGGGAAATACACTTAAAGGCATAATCAAACTCCCATACTCAGCTTGCAAATCAGGCCTGTCACTGGAAAATCGGAGACCTGATCCTTATTAAATCTCAAGGAACTGCAGCTGCCATAGGCGCATTATCACACGCAGCATTTAAAATCCCTTCTACTACAACGGCTGCACAGATGCCACTATAAAAGATAAAATAAGTGAAACCCCCCTGGTTAATCTATTTAATCACAGTTGGGGTGACAACCTTGAACAACCACATCCCTCTCACTAAGCACTTATTCCCATACATATACATCATGAGAGGAATGCACATCATACAAGGCCAATCCTCTTAACTCACTACCCACATAATAGAAAGAGACCCTGAGGGATGCCTTGCAAAAAGCAACAGAAAGCTGAAAAAAAATACCCCAGCAGGCACGCTAAATAAATACCTAAAGCAAGTTGACCCATCTATTACATCTCCACCTGACACCATCATGGAAGCAGTCTCACGGGCTAACATCATGCAACAACAAGGCACGGACATACAAACGCAAAACGCAATCACAAAGGATGACCTCAGACACTTATCCTCCAAAGAGGACATTAAGGAAGCAGTCCAAGAGATGCAAAATCTCTTTAATGAGCTAAGGAAAGATATCTCAGCCTTGGACAACAGAGTCTCTCAGGTAGAAATCAAACAGCATGAGCACACAGCTTCAGTCACTTTGATGAACACCGAAATTCAGAGTAATTCAGAGGCAATACAACAACTCGCCGATAAAATTGAAGACCTAGACAACAGAGGTCGACGTAATAACTTACGTTTTAGAGGAATCTCAGAGACTATCCACCCCCCTGCTATAAATTGCTACCTTCAAAGTCTATTCTGCTCCCTAAAGGACTCCACATCTTCACCAGATATAATTCTGGAGCGTGCACATCGAGCACTTCGGGCCAGACCCCCACCTAAGGGCCCCCCAGAGACATCATTGTTCGTTTCCTAAATTACAGAGACAAGGAAGAAATCCTTAGATATGCACGTCTTAAACATCCAGTCCATCATGCCGGCGAAGAATTGCAAATTTTCTCAGACCTATCACCAACGACCCTCCAGAAAAGAAGGGAACTGGGCCACATTACAGCCAAACTACGAGCCCACAAAATCCAGTACCATTGGGGCTTCCCAGTTTCCTTGGTGGCCTCATACCAGAATAAATCCTTCATATTCCATCCAGGTTCAGATGAGCAGGCCTTCTTCTCCGGACTCTCCATCGATGCTGATCAGCCACAACGGGGACTACTCCCAGAATAGGCCTCTCCATTCACGTGAAAATGCAGCTACCGGTTGGTGCCTAACTAGCCAATAGGTTTTCCTTGTTTTTCTTTTTCTACGTTTGACTCCCTGCCTGGAACTTCCTGAACCGTATCCTTTTTATCATGGCTGGGGTTGCATCTACGTTGTTTTGACTGTTAATTGTTAATTGCAACACTCATCTCCATTGACTCAAAATGTTGGGTGGGAGGGTATGCTTGTAGGACTGAAAGACCTGGATAATTTAGTAGAGCGTCAGGTTCAAGAGGGGTAAAACTCAAGGGCAAATGCCCTCCTAACCACCTGCAGTTAGCATGATAACCTATACTAAAATTTATACTGTTAGTTTTAATTTCTTTGGGGTTAAACAGTTATCATATATAATGCTTACACTAGCAGCTGTGTTCACCTCCCTCTTATCGGATGTATGCTGCCAAAATGTAATATGAACCTCCCTGACCTGTTACCAAGTTCCATGTATCAACACATGCATTAGTTTCTCGGAGGTCCTATTACTGGGACTATCGCAGGCTCCCAAGCAGGGGTCTGTGTTCCACTTGTCTATTCAGATATGACCCTATTTTATGCATATTCCCTCCCATACCCTTATCCTAACATCCTCCCCCCTTCCCCCTTTCCTCCCCCCCCTCTCTTCCCCCCCTCTCTTCCCCTCCCTCTCACCAACACCTTCCACCTAATCTCCCCCATCCCCCCCTTTCTAACCTCACTAGCCTTCCCCCCCTCCCTTCTTTCCTCTTCCTCCACCTCTCCTTTTATCACCATACTCCCCACAAAACTATCACAACTCCTAGACATTATGAGATAGCAATCATAAAATACTCCCCAGATAATGTTTATCACTGTTACTTGGAGTCCAAAGTTAATCATTCTTTTTCTGTACTGGCTTGAGGGTTACTACCCTGTTTGAAAAACTTTCATAAATAATTTGTTGTATTACTTAAGTTATTGTATAATTTGAATACGAAAGTTTACTTTTGTCTTACCTTGCACACTACTTGGGCCGTGAGTATACATCGGGTCTAAAAACCTCCCTTTCAATTTCTTATTCCTCCTTCTTCTCCTCTTAATCTATCTGCCCTTTCTAACTACTTAGTCCCTCTCCCTTCCTTTTTTTTTTTCCCAGGATGAACCGGAGACAGAGCAAATTCGTCTCGCACGGCTTAACGCTAACTACAATTAATGCCAAAGGTCTAAACAACCCAGGTAAAAGGTCTATAGCCTTTAGGGCCCTGAAAAGTCTGTAGAGCCATGTGTTGTTTCTTCAAGAAATACACTTCTGCAAGGGAAAAATAACCGAAATGGTTTAACCCGCAATACCCCACAGCCCTATTTGCCTCTGGACAATCCAAGAAAGGAGGCATAGGTATCTTAATTCACCATTCAATACCTTTAAGAATTTCACACATAGAAAGAGACCCAGAAGGGAGATACTTGATTATAATGGGCTTATTGTACGAGCACCCAATAACATTAGCCACTTTGTACAGCCCAAACACTGAACAAGATGTTTTAATGTCTAAAATATCAAAACTCCTGTTGGATCATGCGAGGGGCCCGGTTTTCCTGTCTGGTGACTTTAACTTAACCATGGACACCCTATTAGACACTTCAAATGACACAGCCAGCACCCCTCCCAAAAGTACTGAAATCTGTCAAAAACACAATTTTAAACCTCCAACTCCATGACATATGGCGCACACTGCACCCAACCCATAAAGACTACACATATTATTCTCCACCACACAATAAATATTCTCGTATAGATTATTTCTACACAGATTCCAATGGACTGGACATGGTTACTGACTGCTCAATTGGCCCCATAACTTGGTCGGACCACGCACCGGTTACGTGCCAGGTTCAGTGGCCTGATCTCCCTCCCACGACCTATATATGGCGACTGGATGACTATCTATTGAATGATCCTATTATTAAACTTGACATCCAAAAGTCTCTGGAAGACTATCTATCACATAATAATCCTATGCACACTTCACTTATAAATGTATGGGAGGCACACAAATGTGTCATAAGAGGAGACTTTTTGAAACATAAAGCTACACAGATTAAAACAGGCAGAATTACTTCACACCATAACACAATTAGAGGAGAAACACAAAGGAGACTTATCCGACACTGATACCAAAAATGCCTTAGATACTGCTAGAAAGGACCAAAAAACACTTTTATCTGAAGCTTATCATCGCAAAACTCCGAACACAAAGCAGCAATACTATGAGGGCGGAAACAAGCCTGGGAAGCTACTGGCCAGGGCAGTGTGTAGAAGACAATTAAAAACACACATACATTTAATACAAAACTCGGACGGCTCGGTGACTAAAGGCAGCAAACAAATAGCTAACTCCTTCCACTCCTATTATCAGACATTATATAACATAGGCCAGTCAGCAGACCCAACAGCTTCCCACGAAAACATATCAGACAGAGCGCTTCTGATAGACCAGTATCTGGCTACACTGGCTTTGCCGCAGCTGGATTCTGAACAAAGAAACTATTTAGACTCACATATCTCTACAGATGAACTCCTGCAGGCCATCAAAGATTTCCCCAGCGGAAAAAGCCCAGGTCCAGACGGGCTCTCCATAAAGTATTATGTCATATATCGAAACAGCCAGAGCTCTATGTTAGAGGCACACATCACAGTTTTGCCTAAACCAGGCAAACCCCCTAATAACACAGCAAACTTCAGACCTATCTCCCTATTAAATCTAGATATCAAAATTCTTTCCAAAATTTTAGCAAATCGCCTTAATAAATTTCTCTTAAATCTTGTCTCCTCTGACCAGGTGGGGTTCTTACCTGGCAGGGAGGCACGTGATAATACCACAAAGGTGATCCAGATAATAAATTTTGCACAAACTGAAGGAGTGCCATTGGCACTATTCTTGACAGACGCAGAGAAGGCCTTCGACCGGGTCGATAGGCTCTTCCTGCGTCAGGTCATGAAGGCCATGAATTTTGGAGACCCTTTCCTAGATATGGTCTTTGCTCTTTACTCAGCTCCTAATGCCCGGATTAGAATAAACGGAACTTTATCAGACACCTTCTCTATATCTAACGGGACCCGTCAGGGATGCCCGCTATCCCCTCTACTTTTTGCTCTCTCAATTGAAGCACTAGCACAAAAGATTCGCCTCAATCCTAATATCAAGGGAATCCGCATTGGCGATACAGAGCACAAACAGGCATTATACGCTGACGATGTTCTGTACACCCTTACTAATATAGATACGTCAATCCCAGAGCTACTTTCTGAATTAAGGGAATACGGAAACCTCTCTAATTTCCACTTAAACCTCTCAAAATCTGTACTCCTCAACATCAACTCCCCTCCCGAACATACCCAGTTCCTAGCACAACACCACAATGTCCCCCTAGCAGCCACCAAACTGAAATATTTAGGCATTTACTTATCTGCAAATGCATCAGATCTCTATAAAAACAACTACCTAACTATTAAGAAGGAGATATCCGATGACCTAACCTCCTGGAAGAATAAATCATTATCTTGGCTCGGAAAGATAGGCCTTATTAAAATGAACATTTTACCACTCATACTTTATGTTATGCAAACGACCCCCATTCACCTACCAGCGGATTTCCTCCCCAAACTCCAAAAAACCTTGGAGCAGTTCATATGGTCAGGAGTGAAACCCAGAGTTCCCAAAGACACTTTACCTCCCCAGAGACAGAGGGGGATTGGGATTTCCTGACTTAGCATTATACAGAAGGGCCATATTATTACAGAGACTAACTGAGTGGTTACACAATTCTTCACAAAGACAGTGGGTCAGGATCGATGGGCAGATTCTCCATTCCAATAATGTTCCTTCCCTGGCTTGGATCCCTGTGCCCAAGCGCCCAGAAATATTGCAAAAGTACCATTTAATAACAGAAACCCTCTCGGAGTGGGACAGACTAATTTCCACCAGCACACACATATCAAAACTTACCTCCCCACTAATTCCAATTTTGGAGAATCCTGACTTACCCTATTATGAACTGAGTAAAAGTAGAGATAAACCATACAACTTGAGAGTAGGCGCTTTACATTTTGTATTGGCCAATGGAAGACTCAGACCACAGCACGAATTGAAAGAACATTCCGACTACATTTTCTCATCTTGGTTGAGATATCACCAGCTATCTGTCACATCATAAAAATAAATCTGACTTTTTTAGGGAACTTACTCCGTTTAAAACCCTATGCACTGATTTTACCCCACCAAAAAGATTAATCTCAAAAATATATAAACTGCTACTCATTCCACCTGACATACAATTACCGACATACACCAATGCATGGAACAGAGATCTTAATAATGTAATAGGAGAGGTGGAATGGCTCAAATCATTCAGACTGGTTAAACATTCTTCCGTCTCCGCAGTAGTTCAGGAAATACAACTTAAACTACACACTAGATGGTATTACACACCTTCCAGATTGCACCGATTTTTTCCGACGGCCTCAGCGGCTTGTTGGAGGGGATGAGGCGAGATAGGAACACTCTCACACATCTGGTGGTCCTGCTCTAAACTAGCGAATTACTGGACGACAGTCATAGAAGAGATGTCTAACATATTAAATGTACACATATCAAACTCCCTCGAAACCATTTTGTTTCTGCATTTACCTGATTCTATTGGCAGGCAGGGACGGGCCCTTCTCCTGATTATGCTAACGGGAGCAAAGAGACTGATTCCTAGACTATGGAAATCAAAGGAGGTGCCCACTCTTGCAGAGTGGAGCTCCGCCATAAATGAATTACTAACACTGGAAAAGTTGCACTATTTTCAGAGCAACCAAATGGACATATACGAATCTTTGCTCACTGTATGGAACTCCCCCCATCCTAGTTAAACTAATTGTTGATCGTCGAGCGCGGAAATAACTCACCACTGAATATAGTCGGATTCATCCTGGGAAACTTCACTCTCCCTTTTCACCTCCTCCCCACCCCCCCCCCCTTTTTTTTTTTTTTTGTTCTCTCTCTCTCTCCTTCTTTCTCTCTCTCTATTCTCTCAGGGCCCGGTGTGTACGGGCTGCCTCAATTGGAGCTTTCTGTTTATAAAGGTACTAATATTTTTATATGTTGAACAATACTGTTAAAAAAGTCAAGCTTTAATTTTCAACGTAAAAGGACAATTTACCCTAAAACTAAGTATCTATCACGTACTCTGGATCGGGCGGGAACCACACTTGAAGATTTTGTGGGAACCCCCGAGCTGCCACCTTGATGCAGACTCTATTCTAACCTAATTGTATGATAAATTACATTCCAAAGTGGGTACAAATACCTTTAAAAGTATGTTCTTGCTTTATATTTTGTCCATGTATTGTATTTGTATAACCTAAAATAAAGCTTGTTTTAAAAAAAAAAATGTTGCACTTTCAACTTCATTAAAAGATTGTTTTGTATGCACAGGATTCACAATACAACATATCAAGAACCAAATGCATTTCATTATAAGGATGAGGGTGAAAAATAGATTGTGAGTAAAGTATGTATTGAGGTTACAGCTTTTTTATAGTAAAATTAATCATGAATTTTTTATATGCTTACATAGGAGTCACAGTTTAAATCCTCACAGTTTAGTCTAGCAATTACACAGATTCAGCAAGTATAGAAACTGGCAAATTCACCATAGGCTAACAGCACAGTAAAAAATCTGTTAGATTGTGGAAGTTCTGGAGAATATTTCAAACTATCTGTGGAGAGAGAACGTTAGGTAGAACATATCTAGTTTTAGCTTATTTTTAATACTGACACAAGGCTAGTACTACTTTTTAAAAAATAAAAAATAAATAAATCTTGAACTAATTGTCTCTAAAACAGTTCACTCTAATTTGTGAGTTTTCTCCTTGTATGTCTTATGTATTTAGGAATCACTAAAAACAAATAATGAGTCTCAGCCCATTACCATTGTGTTAAGATGTTGTAAAGCCTCCTGTAAAACATGATTTCCGCCTTTAATAGCCAATTACACCATTCTACCAAGTCACAGGGTGATATAAAATAAGCAAACTTCATGTAACACCTTTTTTGTCAGCCCAAAATTGAGCAATGTTGTTATTGAAATGTATGGTTTGATATAAATTAATATCTCATATAAGTTCACTATTTGTTGATATGCTTTAGAAAACCATCTTTCTGGAATATGCTTCAATAATTGCTAAATACATATTTACTAGTAGACATAAGTACTTCATTCATCTATTTCTTTTATATAATGGGCATCTGTATTCATTCTGCACTATCTGACCTGGGCCTTTGCATTGCTGATAAAAGCACACACCACAACATAGTTTTTGATGGTCACCTGTTTGGCCTCACCAAAGATGTGACTGCTTCTACAGCTGCAGTAATCAGGTTCATAGCAATAAGAATTCCTTTCTCCAGTGCCCACCTAGAAAGCTTCCATACCATGGTCAACTGCCTTATGTGCTGTCCTGACCAAGAACAGCAAAACTGAATGAATAATTTCACATGAATTGATTTTTTGTAAGTGCATGAACAATTTCCTTTCATTCCACTCAAGCATGGACATGTAAATGTACAAAAGCAATCTCTCTATCCATGGCAATCATCATATTTGATCCCACAACACAGGACTACCATAGTTTTGGTCCCATATAATAGGATAGCTACTTTAGTGGTCATAAGTGCAAAGAAAAATGGGATAAATGACCAGGCAGACACCAAAATGCAATTACAGTTTTATCGAGAATACTAAATTTGGAATATTCAGCAGGTCAGAATAGCAAGGGAAAGGGATTTGTATTGGCATTCCAATATAATCTTGCTAAAAACTAATTTTCCAGAACTGAAAATATGTAGCATGATCAGTCTTTGATGTGGAATCTTAGGGGATGATTATATAAAATTGCCAGTTTAGATGTGGTTTTCCAGACCGACACTCGCATGGTCAGCCCTGATGGAATTCTATAAAAAAGGGGGCTGTCCTTGTGAGTTGGTGAGCTGTCTACCACATAAATAAGTAGAGCTCTCTGGTAGGTAAAAGTTCACAATTGAGAACAAAGTACAGAGGGAGACCCCGGCGTATTTTTAAAATGTAATATTATACCTAATAATACAAATAAAATTACACTGTTTTCAGTGTACTGTACCTTAAAAAACACTGTTATTTTCATATGCATAGGTTTTGAATAACAGTAAAAGTAATGTGTACTGTATAAATATATCCTTCAAGTCTGTAATGTAAATGATTTAAAAACATACGGCTAGATCACGAGTTTGGCGTTAGCCTTGAAAAGCGGCATTGAGAGGTCCCAATGCTGATTTTTAACGCCCGCTGGTATTACAAGTCTGACAGGTACAGGTGTACCGCTCACTTTTCTTCTGCGACTCATGGCTACCGCAAATCCCCTTACGTCAATTGCGTATCCTATCTTTTTAATGGGACTTGCCTAACGCCGGTATTACAAGTCCTGGAAGAAGTGAGCGGTACAGCCTCTACCTCCAAGACTCCTACCGCATTTAAAAGTCAGTAGTTAAGAGTTTTAATGGGCTAACGCCGGAACATACAGCTCTTAACTAAAGTGCTACAAAGTACACTAACTACCTATTAACCCCTAAACTGAGGCCCCCCCACATCGCAAACACTATAATAATTTTTTTTAACCCCTAATCTGCCGACCGGACATCGCCGCCACCTACATTATATTTATTAACCCCTAATCTGCCGCCCCCAACATCGCCGACACCTACATTATATTTATTAACCCCTAATCTGCCGCCCCCAACGTCGCCGCCACCAACCTACAATCATTAACCCCTAATCTGCCAACCGGACATCGTCGCCACTTTAATAAATGTATTAACCCCTAAACTGCCGCACTCCCGCCTCGCAAACACTAGTTAAATTGTATTAACCCCTAATCTGCCTGCACTAACATTGCAGACACCTACTTACATTTATTAACCCCTAATCTGCCACCCCCAACGTCGCCGCTACTATATTAAAGGTATTAACCCCTAAACCTAAGTCTAAACCTAACCCTAACTCCCCCCCCTAACTTAAATATAATTTAAATTAAAGGAAATTAATTTAACAAAATTAAATAAATAATTCCTATTTAAAACTAAATACTTACTTATAAAATAAACCCTAAGCTAGCTACAATATAACTAATAGTTACATTGTAGCTAGCTTAGGATTTATATTTATTTTACAGGCAACTTTGTATTTATTTTTACTAGGTACAATAGTTATTAAATAGTTATTAACTATTTAATAACCACCTAGCAAAAATAAGTACAAAATTACCTGCAAAATAAATCCTAACCTAAGTTACAATTACATCTAACACTACACTATCATTAAATAAATTACCTAAACTACCTACAATTAACTACAATTAAATTCAATAAATTAAATTACGAAAAAAAACACTAAATTACAGAGAATTTTTTTTTACAAGAAGTTTAAACTAATTACACCTAATCTAAGCCCCCTAATAAAATAAAAAGCCCTCCAAAATAATAAAATGCCCTACCCTATACTAAATTACTAATAGCCCTTAAAAGGCCATTTTGCGGGGCATTGCCCCAAAGTAATCAGCTCTTTTACCTGTAAAAAAAGAATACAATACCCCCCAACATTACAACCCACCACCCACACACCCCCACCCAATACCCCCTTAAAAAAACCTAACACTACCCCATTGAAGATCACCCTACCTTGAGCCGTCTTCACCCAGCCGGGCACAAGTGGTCATCCGATCCGTCCAGAAATCTTCATCTGATGGGGCAGAAGAGGACATCCTGACCGGCAGAAGTCTTCATCCTATCCGGGCAGAAGAGGACATCCGGACCGGGAGAAGGCTTCATCCAAGCGGCATCATCTATCTTCATTCATCCGACAAGGAGCGACTCCATCTTGAAGACATCCGGCGCGGAGCATCCTTCCAGCACGACGACTAACGACGAATAACGGTTCCTTTAAATGACATCATCCAAGATGGCGTCCCTCGAATTCCGATTGGCTGATAGGATTCTATCAGCCAATCGGAAATAAGGTAGGAAAAATCTGATTGGTTGATTTAATCAGCCAATCGGATTGAAGTTCAATCCGATTGGCTGATTGGATCAGCCAATAGAATTGACCTCGCAACCTCGCAACCTGTATACAGTTTATTCATGGTGTAATTATAAAAATCATTCACTACTAGTGGTCTCTCTGGTGACCATTTCTTAAAGGTATCAGATATATTACCTAAGGGGAAGTGAGGATTACCGCTTAACGGCACCCATTTTGAGATATTTTGGCTCGTTCCAATACTGATAGATAGATTTCTCCATACTTTTATTATATCCCTATACAAAGGGTGTAACAGAAGACTCTTACCTAACTCTCTATTTGTGGCACAAAGTACATAATTTAAGGATAGCGGAGAACAAACTTGATTCTCTATGGACTCCTCAGAATATAAAAAGGACCTTGATAGCCAATCAAGGGGGAAGCGTAAAATTGCCGCCTGATTGTAACGCTCTAGATTAGGTAGAGCCAGGCCCCCTTTATTATAGGGCTGATATAGTTTAGTTAGTTTCAACCTTGGTTTTCTCCCACTCCATAAGAACAACCTTAATGATTGGTTAAAGCGGTTTAATTAATTTCTATTTATCAGAAAAGGAAGCATCCTTAACGTGTATAAGATCTTAGGAATAATAAACATCTTAAAAAGAGAAAATTTTCTCGAAAATGATACCGGAAGTGATGCCCAAGATTTTAGTCTATTTCTATTATCCCCCAATATTGTACCAAAATTGTCTTTATACCATTCTGTTGTATTAGCTGAGATTTTTAAGCCCAAATACTCCAGAGTTTTGGTTTCTATAAATTGAAAAGTCTGGGGTTCCCCAGAGCTCTCTTTAAGCCACAAGATTTTTGATTTTAAAAAGTTTGTTCTATAGCCCGAGACCTTCCCATACTGTTCAAGCAACCCCATAATCGCACTGATCTGCCTTTTTGGCTCAGCAACAAATAACAGAAGATCGTCCGCAAACAAGGCGGTTTTAAGTTTTGTTTGTCCTATACTGATTCCAATCAATAAATCTCTCAGTTTAATGGCCAGGGGTTCCATTATAAGGTCAAATAATAATGGTGACATTGGGCATCCCTGACGGGTGCCTCTTGTCAAGATGAAAGAATCTGACATAGAGTCATTGATCAAAATGGAAGCCTTTTTTTTTTTTTTTTTTTCTTGGTAGGAGGTTGAGAAGCAATAACTTTTATTTTGAGAAAAATAACCTATATTAGGCTGCAAAAAATATAGAAAGCAGCGTGTTTCAAATCTGCAACAAAAGTAACAACAGTCCCAATTAATATTGGTGTTTAAATATCAAGCTTTTATGAAGCGTACCATGTGGGCTCTGCGACCTATATTACAGTGCTAGTGTCCAAACTTCCATCCACTATTTATATAGTGTTATCCGTATAATCGTAATTGATGAATTACCTTAGACAAGCGCAGCAGTCCTCTTGCTGTTTGGGAGTTTTACTCCGACTGCGGTCTTACCCCACATGACCGATGGCATCTGACGTCACGGGGAAGCACCGCTCCTGGGTAATCGCAGCTGTCACTTGCACTGTAATATAAGGTGGTACGCTTTAAAGAAGCTTGATATTTTTTTTATTTTTTTTTAAACTTTATTAAGCATAAATCAGTACAAAGAAGATGTAAATAAAACAATCAGCGTAAAAAACAAACTTTGAACAATTTTTCAAGTATAAAATACAAGGGTATTCATAATACAAACTGGCACAGAATTTTGACATAGGAATAATTGCCAACTAATAGGTTACTCTCATTCTTAAATCTGAATTGAGGAGAAATTTCTCAAGAGATAGGGTGATGTCCTTTAGTATGTGTTCAAAAAATAAAGTTTAGTTTATCAAATTAATTAATTGTAGGGCATCACAAGAGTTTTTGGCCGTGTCTGTTCCCATTGTCCCATCTGTCGTTAAGTCCTAATGTGGAGACAGATAGTCCCTAACAAGGTTACTAAGTAGGGACATCAGGTTCGAATTAACAGCAAAAATTGAAAGAGAAAAAAGGCAGCGGTAGGATATGAAAAAAAAGAAAAGGAGAAGAATAAAGAGAGAAGAATGAAAAAAAAAAAAAGGGGGGGGGGAAGGAAAAAGGGAAAGGGAAATAGAGAAATTTCTCAGAGGGATAATGGATCCACCATGGGACCAAAAAGACAATAATAAGCATTTGGGCGTCTAAGGAGGTTTAAGAACCCACCTACCCCAGATCGTCCAGTACTTGTCAATACGGTCAGTCGTGTTATAAAAACCTCTCTCCATTGACGCTAAATAGTCTATGAGTTGAGTGATCTGAGCTAAAGTTGGAGCTTCAAGTTTTTTCCATGACCTGGCTATACACATCTTGGTTGCAATAAAAAGTGCAACTCCAAGGATTTGTTGGGGTTTTTGTAGTTCCCTAAGACCGATATGCAGAAGGGCTAATGCTGGGGATATGGGTAATGTGATACCCAAGTCAGAGAGCAATAGAAAAGTCTCTCTCCACAAGGGGGCAATTTTTTGGCAGGACCACCAGATATGTAAATCTGTGCCCTGTTGGCCACATTCCCTCCAGCATTGCGGGGAGGCTGTAGGATATATCTTTGACAACTTATGGGGGGTTAGATACCACTTTAAGAGAACCTTGAAGTAAATTTCAAGGAAAGTTATGCAATGTATAGCTGATTTAGTAATCGTTGTCGCATGTTCCACTTCCATCGGGGTAATTTGGACGTCTATTTCACGTCCCCACGCCTTAATCTGCCAGGGTATGATTTCGCTGTAGTCGCTGAGGAGTAGCAGATGATGATTTGTAAGTGATTTTATAGGCTTAGTCCCTGCTTGCCATCGTTTCTCCCAAGTAGTACTTTCTCTCAGCTGTGTCTTGGGGAAACCCCAAGCCTGGCAATATTCTAACAATCTATAACTTTCAAACATTAACCATCTCGGAGCCTCTTTCACCTGCGCGACTATTTGTTTAGTTGTTGATAGCCTCTTCTGGGTATAGAGGTCCCCAACACAGATAAAATTCCATGATAGCCAATCCTGTCTATGTATATCTGGGAGACCTATCATCAGTCCCTGGAGACTATGAATAGGAGAAGGATGGGGTGCCAGTCCTTTTTGATGTCTAAGTCTATGCCATGTCCGGCAATTGTCTAAGATTATTTTATTCGTGAGCGCTGCATCCAGGAGCCTATGCTTAGGAATCCATATTAGATCTTTTAGGAGGAATTTTCTAGGGATAACCTCAGTCTCGAGCAAAAACCATGCCGGTTTCTCTTTCTCATTGCTCCAGGCCGCAATGTGAGTTAACCTGGCTGCGTCGTGGTATAGATATATATTGGGAAAAGCTATGCCTCCTTTGTTTATCGGTAGTTGAAGAATACGGCTCGCCACCTTCGGAATCTTTCCTCTCCAGACATAGTTAATGAATATAGACTGAATCTGAGATAGATAGATTTTTGGTATCGTATAGGGTATGCACCTAAATAGGTACAGAATTTTTGGAAGAATAGCCATTTTAAGAGTAGAGATACGTCCCATCCAGGAAATTTCTCTATAATCCCACCTCTGTAGAAGACTTTTAATTTCTACAATCAATGGCTCAAAATTGTATTTAATAACCTTATTTATATCAGGGCCTAAAAATATACCCAGGTGTTTAATAAGATCTGTGTGCCAGGTGAAAGAGAAGCGGGTCTTAAGTGTGGCGAGGAGCCCGGAATCAAGATTAATTGCTAGAGCTTCCGTTTTGAGAATGTTTACTTTATAGAGACTGAGAACCCCATAGGATTCTAAGGTCCTGAAAACTTCCGGAATTGAAGAGCTCGGGTTAGTTAACAAGATGGTCAGGTCGTCTGCAAAGAGGGCGATTTTCTCTGTTTGCTCACCTATCTTGACTCCCTCTATGCCTTGAGAATGCCTGATCTCTTGGGCTAGAGGTTCCATAACCATAGCAAAGATCAGAGGCGAAAGAGGGCAGCCTTGCCTAGTCCCATTGGTAATGGGGAAGGCTCTAGATCTAAAACCTACGCCTTTGACCGTTGCAAATGGTGCAGTATATAGCGCCTGGACCATGCCAATGTATTGGGGAGGAAAGCCAAAAGATTTAAGTACCTGCCAGATGTAATCCCATCGGACCCTGTCAAATGCCTTTTCCGCGTCTAAAGACAGGGCCACGATGGGAACCTCCCGGCGGGCTGACTCAGAGAACACCTGTAAAAGTTTACGAGTATTGTCAGGACCTTGCCTGCCAGATGTAAAGCCAACTTGGTCTATTTGTATGATATCCGGGAGTAGATGAACAATCCTATTGGCTAAAAGCTTAGAATACATCTTGACGTCTAAATTTATCAGAGAGATAGGTCTATAATTGGCACAGTAGAGGGGATCCTTTCCTGGTTTGGGAATTGCGATAATAGATGCTTCCAAGAACTCTCTTAAAAAACTTCCTGCCTCGGCCACCTCATTAAAGAAGGGGCAGAGGAGGGATGATAGATGTTGTTTAAACATTTTATAGAAAGAGCCCGTAAAACCGTCGGGTCCTGGTGACTTATTCGGTTTAAGTTGGGTAATGACGTTACAAATTTCTTTAGTAGAGAACGGATGTAGGAGTGAGTTCCTTGCCTCTTCTGTGAGTGTAGGAAGCTTAAGGGGGTCTAGAAACTCCTGTATCCTATTGATAGAGGGGGTATCAAGGTTTTCTGCTTCCGTAAGATTATAGAGTTGATAGTAATAATCAGCGAAAGCATTTCCGATATCCTCGGGAGCTAAAATTCTAGAGCCATTAATCTCTAGAGCTTGAACCCTAGAGTGGGCAGTTCTTGCATTAAGTTTTCGAGCTAAAAGCTCATTTGCCTTATTGCCTTTATGGTACATTACTTGCTTAAATTTTGCCAGATTGGCTTTGATTCTATCATGCTCTAGTTGGAGGATTTGTCTTCTGAGGGCACTAATTTCATCAGAAATTAAGCTAGTAGGATTATCCTTGTTGATTTTCTCCATGTCCCTCAGTTTCATGGCCAACTGGCCCAAAGGGCCTCCTCTGTTCTTCCGGACTCTAGCTGATTCAGAGATGCAGACCCCCCTTATATATGCCTTGAATGCCCCCCACAAGATTTGGAAGGAAGTTTGACCTGGTATATTGAACTGTATATAGTCATTAATTGCTTTTGTAAGTGAGTCCTTAAATCCTGGTTCTTCCCAAAGAAAATTTGGGAACCTCCAAGAATGTCCCCCCTTGCGAGTCCCTGATGGAAAAATGTCAAAAGAAACCGCATCGTGGTCTGACCATTTACAGATATGTATTCGTGAGTTTGTGACCTCATTGAGGAGCCAAGAATCAACTAGAAAATAATCCAGTCTAGAATAGGATTTGTGCGGATTGGAGAAAAAAGTGAAATCTTTGTCCTCAGGATGACATGATCGCCAGACATCGTATAATTCATGTCTAGCGGATAAGGATCTAAATTTAATTGCTGTAGAACTGGTATAAGGGTCAATGGATTTACCCATTACAAGTTTTTTATCTAATTTAGGGTCCCAGATGACATTAAAATCTCCTCCAATTACGATATGACCTTGTCTCACCGATTTTGCTAGATTAAGGACTTTTGATAGAAAATGTAATTGTTGTTGATTTTGGGCATATAAGTTAACTAAGGTAAAAAGGGTACCATTGAGTTTACACACAAAGATAATGAATCTGCCGCCAGGGTCTCTATCTAAGTATATTTGTTCAAACTGGAGGTCTTTATGTAGGAGTATTGCAACTCCTCTTGTCTTATCAGTATAAGAGGCCATAATCAGGTTTGGGTATAGAGTCGATCTATATGTTTGGGGTCTATCTATTATCCAATGAGCTTCCTGGATAAATAGGACATGTCCCTTTAATCTTTTGCCGTATGTTGTTAACATACTGCGTTTATCAGGCGAGTTTAGGCCCTTAGCATTTAGAGTGAGGAATCGTATGGAGGTCTCCATTATGGAAAATGGGGCAAGGGTAGGGGGGAGAGAAAAAAAAAAAAATACAAGTAAAAAGGCTAAAGTAGAAAAAACATATGGAAGGAAAGTTAAAAATGTAAAGAGATATAATATATGGATTTTGAGAGTTCAGATGTACCAGAGAGTAACAGTATTCTTAAGAAACGTAGGGATTCTAATTGATCCACAAGTTTACGTCCGTAAACTTAGGTATTATTGAGGGGGAGGGGGTTGGTGAGGCCAGATGGTATAAAAGCTAAAGGCCTCGGATTGAGATAGCAGATACTGTGCAAACGGTGAGTTGAAAACAAATATGAATTTATGTGTGTTTGTAACCAGTGTATTAGGTGTAGCTAAAGGAGGAGAGCCGATGCCCTCCCTTAAATGGTAAATAAGTGAGATCCAGTGGGGGAGAGAGGGGAGGGGAAGGGGGGAGGGGATTCGGGGGCAAGGGTTATTTTAGATCTAGTGAGGTGTCTTGGGAAACCAAGGGAAATATCCTAAGTGTGGTCATATGCTTACTTATAAAACCTATGTGTCTATACTAAATCTATGTGGAAAGTCAGTGTCCATTGTATAGCATTTTATATTAAAAACATAAGTGCTAAAACAGTGGTGTATTTAGTGGCAATTTATTAACCTAAAATAGGACATGGCCTATGAAGAGAGTGTGATTTTGCGGTTGTCACTGGGCTAAATGTCCCTAAAAAATCTAATAGTATCCTAGTACATATAAGAAAGGTGACTTTAAACCTTATTTTTAGAGAGTAAGATAAAAATAAGCAACAGTACATTTAGGCTACAAGATCTAAAAAACATAATACTCAAATGTTTTGGACTCAGTGCCAGGGCTAATGCCTTCCAACAATTGAACACCAGGTTATATGCACCTTCTACTCCAGCAAAGGGACCTAAACATAGAATACGAATCTATCTATCTATAATCTAACGAATGAGACATTTAAAACATTACATAGTCAAATAAACCTGAGGTCGACTTATAGGTGCTATAAAAACATTCACTGTGCACCTTAACCATAAATAGATAGAGCGAGTGGCTCAGAACTGGGCTTTGTGATATAAGTGAGAATATAAAGGCAAATCTATAAATTCCCTGTGAGGGGTGAATATCTATCTTAATATTAAGTTACAAAGACTTAAAACATTACATAATCAAACAAACCTGAGACCAACATATAAGTGCTATAAAGGCATTCAATTTGCACCCTAACCATAAATAAATAAAGCAAGTGGCTCAGAGCTGAGCTTTGTGATATAAGTAAAAATATAAAGACAAATCTATCAATTCCCAGTGAAGGGTGAATATCTATCTTAATATTTAAGTTACAAAGACTTCCCTTTGGCTATCTTAGACTAATCTAGTGTGATAAGTGTTGAAAAGAGAAGTAGATATCTAGATAGTGCATAATCTCGGTGGCATCTAGCTGTTGGATCCGTCTCGGAGCCAGACACTGCAACATCACTTATAAGGCATAACAAGCCAAAAGGGCTATATATAAAGACATATGTTGCTGTATCTATATCCAAGAGCAAGGCCAAAACCTTAACTATCCAAAAATTTCTAGACAGAAAATGATAACTGTGTCAGTGAGACATATGAATTACACTTTGAGAAAATTTGAACAATTTGGTAAACTAAAAACTAACAAACAACAAACATGTCTCAAAAACTCGCACAATGGATCCCCAATCGGTTATTCTTAGTGCCAGGATTTTGGATCCTCTTTCGAGGGGATTATGGTCTCCTTAGTAAGGACCCAGATGACATATGCTATGGAAACTGGCAAAGAAAACCAATCCTAGGTACTTCCATTGTGAGTCAGCAATATTATATAAGAAAGACATATAGTAAACTTATTGCTAGGACAAATTTAAAAACAATACATTGTAACATTTTACAAAAAACTGTGCAAGAAAAATGAAAAAATTATAAACAGTGAACCAAGAAAATACACTCTTCCCCAAAATCTCCCACAACATAGGTGAGCACTTATGCAAAAATAGTCCTATATCAGATGTCACAGGATGTCCTATGTACACCGTCTCTTCTAACAAGGGGACCAACACATAAATTTTAAAGCTTTCTGTCTATAATCTGACAAGTGAAACATTTTAAAATGTTACCTAAACAAATCTAAAACCAACTTATATGTGCTCTATAGACATTTGGTATATACATTAACCATAAATAAATAAAGCAAGTAAGTCAGAAAAATCAAAGCCGGGACTTCGTAGCATAAGTGAAAGTATATAGGCTAAACTTTAAGTTCCCGGTAAGGAGCAAATATATATATTAATACTTAGGTTGCAAAGGTTTCGCATTGGATATTCTAAAATAATCTAGTATGTAAGGAAAAGTGGGTATCTACATAATGCATGGTCTCAGCAGCATCTAACTATTGGGTCCACCCCGGAGCCAGACACAATAACAGTCTATAATCAATTCACATTTAAGGTATAACAAGCCAGAAGGGCTAAATATTAGACCACATGTTACTATATCTGGATCCAAAAGCAGAGCCAAGACCACAACTATCAAAAAAAAAAAAAAAAGAAGTAACTATGACAGTGAGGCATATAAATCACATTTTAAAAGGAAAAAAAATTTAAACACCTTAGGTGATCAGCAAAAAACTAACAACAAACTGACATATCTCAGGATTCACACACAGTGGGTCTCCAATGGGTTGCTTTTCAGAGCCAGGACTCTACCTCCTTTCTCGAGGAAGTTGTAGCCACCTTGGTAAGAACTCAATTGGAGTTTACTGTAAGAACTAGCAAGAAAAGCAAATCCTAGATTCATCCACTATGAGTTGAAAGTATTGTACAAAACAAAACATATGATATACTTATTGCCTAAACAAATTTAAGAACAATAGGTTATAATACAGAAAAAAAATATATATATACCCAGCAAAGAGTTACATTCTTTCCCAGAGTCTCCCATAGCATAAGTAGACAGTATACAGGAATGGTTTTGCGACTGGCATCACAGAATGACTTCCAGGGAGACAGTTACTAAAAAAAAAATTGTCACTGAAAATAGTCCTGGAAGAAAAAAAGCATACTCAGCAAAGTACAACAGTTAAAATGGATACTTATCAGGTTATCCTGGAGAGGAATCCCTGAGAACTGAATTCCTTTTACTGGACTGGGGACATTGAGGAAGGGGGTTCCATTGATCAGCTATAGGCCTTAGCTGTGAGGGCCTTAAAGGAGTGTGGGCAGCATGATTATCTGCTTGATCCCATTGTTTCAAAAGATCTTCGCCTATCGCTGGGGAGTCCACTGTAACCAGAGATCCCTCTCGGTGAATGATGAGTTTAGTTGGATAGCCCCATCTATACTTTAGGCCTCTTGAACGGAGGGATTGGGTAAACTGGCGAAAGGTGCTCCTTTTCTGCAGGGTGAACTGTGATAAGTCTGGAAATACTTGTATCTGTCTCAGATGGTCAGGAAGTTGAGGTTTGGAAAAGGCTGCCCTCATGAGTTGCTCTTTATAAGTAAAGAAGTGAAACCTTGCAATTACATCTCTAGGCTTATCTTTGGGAGCGTTTCTGCCCCTAGGAATCCTATGGACTCTGTCGATTAGCATATCATTTGGATCTGAGGGGGGTGCTAGTGAGACACAAAATTTCTTAACAAATGTCTCTAAGTCATGCTGCAGAGTCTCCTCAGTAATGCCTCTAAATCTGACATTGTTGCGGCGCGACCTGTCCTCTAGGTCCGCCACCTTCTGTTCCATTTCTGAGACATAATCTGCAAGGTTTTGGGAGTGGGCAATTATATTCTGCTGTTCAATCGCCAAGTCCTCCTGCTTGCGCTCAAGCACTTCAGTCCTCTCTCTCATTTCTGCGAGATCTTTTTTGAGGTCTGCAACTGCGGATTTAATGGTAGATGTCAAGTTATCCTGCAGGTCATTTAACCTCTTGGATAAAGTATCCACTATATCTGACCTGGTTATAAGTTCCATTTCTTCCTCCTGTTGTTGGGATATGGAGGAATTAGTACTATCAGAGCTCTCTTGGCATGAGTGAGGCGATACAGAGCCCCTAGTAGCAGTTGAGTCCTTAGGTTTGAAATGATCAGCAACAGAGTTTTTAGCCCTAGTTGATGTCTTATTTTTGTTTTTTTGGGCCTCAGACATTGCTGGCAGAGTTAGCTAATCTTTGTATTTACCCAGGGGAAACAATGGGGGGTAGGGGTAATTAGAGGTATAAGCTTGATTACTGGATCTCAGCTTGTTGTTCAGTATAAGCAGCTAGCACAGGGAGGGCTTCTGGCCACTAACCCCCCTATCCCTGCATTTTATTGGTGGATAACATATAAAGTCTTAGTGGAGAAAGCTGTAATAGAAACTGCAGAGTTTAGAGAGATGAGTATACAGATATTGTAGTCAGCTCTTCAGGGCCTTTATATTAGGGCTGTAAGAGATTTAGCTAGGCCTAGATGCAGGGAGAGAGAAAAAAAAATATGGAGACAGGCAGTAGTGTTGTTTCTCTTTCCACACAGTTATAGAGTTCAAGCCCACACTGAATTAAAGTAGCACACCACACTCTATGTCACTTAAGCTGTATAAGTGACCTCCAAATGTCCTATAGTGTGTTAATATGCGGTAAGAGTGCTAAGGCTGTATTTCTCCGAGGGCAAGCACTGACGTATGCGTGACGTGACGCATTGAGAGCCGCGCCAAGTCGGGCTGAGCGAGACGCCACTGGTCAGGCGTCCTCGCACACGCTAGAGCCCGCTACTAAGTTTGGCTACGGGGTGGAAGTGGGCTACGGACCGGGATCCACAGCCGGCCGACTCAGTCCCACCTACAAGGCCATCTACTCAGGCATATCAGTCCAGATCCTTAGGTGAGGCGAGCAAGGGGGAGGACAACGCAAGGTAAAATTCAAATTGATTTTCTCTAAAGATGTGTTTCAAGCAACAATTCTGACACCACCATGTAGCTGTTTGGTCCCCCCTGCGTAGCCTTCCAGGATCTGGCTCTTAACTTTTTATTTCTTAGAGGCTTGCCGTATTCTCACTGCAACAGCTAGCAGTGTTGAAACCCCCTATTACTATTAGGTCTGTGGAAAACAGGGGAATGTAAGTTTAATATGCCATGGCCCATTGCACATATATTTAAAGTTATACTAAAAGGACTCCTGTGCTGGAAAATCTAATTGATAAGTGGCCTGGAAGTGTAAGAGCGATTTTACTTTACCCCCTCCGCTGATACCACGAATAGGAGACGGTGCTATAAAGGGTGCTGGGTTACCGCAAAAGGTTCAGACGGGCTTACCTGGCATTTCCTGAGGCTGCTCTATTTATACAACGTAGCTAAACGTGAAAACAGCGAGCTGGGCTGCTGAAAAAGGCCTAGCCTGCCTCACTAGGCACATTTGGGTGCCGCAACTTTTGTGAGTATTCTGTGAAAGTTTAAGCTGAATCTTCAGATGCACTTTAAACAGATTTACACATGATTTTTTGTACTTTGTGTCTTACTTTATGCCCCTACGGCCGTGCACTTCACGCTAGAAGCAAGTCAGCTGTAAAGACATCCTGGGGAAACAGCGAGCTGGACTGCTGCTGAAGGTCCAGCCTGAAACTAACGGCACAAGAGAGTGCCTTATCAAAATGTGAGTACCCTGTGTTTACTCTATGATGGGATAAAAGGGGGAGTGACAGATACACACATGAGGAGGCCTTGTCTTCTTTCTCTCCCTGCACAGATTGAATATCGAAGTCTGGAACCTCTCTAAATTTTCTGAGGATTACAAGTGGACATAGTCTCCTTAACTTTTGCCAATTCAGAGGGGAAATCTGGGGAGAAACAACAGACAGAAAATTCGTGCAGATTTGGAAGAGAATCCACTTGAGTATCTGATTGACTTTTGCTTTAAATTTTGTATTTGTTTTTTATATTTATGCATTTTTTTTGGGCAATTCTTACTAATGGCATTTTGTTATAAGCAGGGTTGTGCAGGGGTTAATGTTTAGATCAACAGTTCTAGGTCACTATTTACTGAAAAGTCTACAGTCAAACTAGACAAATAAGATGCAGAAGTAACAGATAGGAAAATCCTTGCAAGATTTGGAAGTGAATTCACCTGAATATCTGAATGATTCTGGTCTTTATTTTCTTCTCCTCATCTCTCTCTTTGTATTGCTCTATATATTACTGCATTTTTTGGATATTTTTCACTAATGGCATTTTGTTATAAGAATTGTTGAGAAGGAGATAACGACAAGACCAATAGCTTTAAGTCATCATTAATGCAAATGCCTCTAGTTAAATTCAAACTAGTTAATTAAGGTAAGGTCTCCTGACTAGGAGTAAATAGGGGTAAATAGAAAGTTTTAAGTTTCTCATAACCATTCTTTATGGATAAATTCCTTCTCCCTTCAGTTAACAATAAAACAGCAAGCATGGCGAGTAGAAGGCAGCAGGAAAAAAAGCTAATAAGACGCAGCACTGAAAATAGTCAGGAGATAGCACAAGAAAATGTGGTTGAAACAGTTAATAATCCTGATTTATTAAAACAAATAAGTGAATTATTTCTTCCTAAATTTGAGGCAATCCAACTAAGCATAGACTCAGTGTCACAAGATATCAAGCAGATGGTTACCAGAATTGGTCTAGCGGAACAGCGAATATCAGATCTGGAAGATAGAGACATAGAGAAAGATAAGGACTTAACATATATTCAGAAACAAGTCAAATATCTTAGTGACAAAGCTGAGGATATGGAAAATAGATCTAGGAGGAATAATGTAAGAGTGATTGGAGTCTCTGAAACAGTATCTGAAAGAGAGTTAATTCATTTTGCTTCAAACCAACTGCCCTCCTTATTAAACATCAATGAGCCAACATGTACATTTACAGTAGAAAGAGCCCATAGGTTAGGCAGGGTAAGAGATCAAGAGGATGATAAGAGTAGACCTAGACCAATTATTATCAAATACCTGAACTTTCAAGAAAAGGTCAAGATTATGCAAGCTTATAGGGCACAAAAAATAGTCCTCTTCCAAAAAAACGGCTAGATTTGGAGTTTGGCGGTAAAAGGGCTGTTAACGCTCCGCGGGTTTTTTTCTGGCCGCACCATAAATTTAACTCTGGTATCGAGAGTTCAAACAAATGCTGCGTTAGGCTCCAAAAAAGGAGCGTAGAGCATTTTTACCGCAAATACAACTCTCGATACCAGAGTTGCTTACGGACGCGGCCGGCCTCAAAAACGTGCTCGTGCACGATTCTCCCATAGGAAACAATGGGGCTGTTTGAGCTGAAAAAAAACCTAACACCTGCAAAAAAGCAGCGTTCAGCTCCTAACGCAGCCCCATTGTTTCCTATGGGGAAACACTTCCTACGTCTGCACCTAACACTCTAACATGTACCCCGAGTCTAAACACCCCTAGCCTTACACTTATTAACCCCTAATCTGCCGCCCCTGCTATCGCTGACCCCTGCATTACACTTTTAACCCCTAATCTGCCGCTCCGTAAACCGCCGCCACCTACGTTATCCCTATGTACCCCTAATCTGCTGCCCTAACATCGCCGACCCCTATGTTATATTTATTAACCCCTAATCTGCCCCCCACAACGTCGCCGACACCTACCTACACTTATTAACCCCTAATCTGCCGAGCGGACCTGAGCGCTACTATAATAAAGTTATTAACCCCTAATCCGCCTCACTAACCCTATCATAAATAGTATTAACCCCTAATCTGCCCTCCCTAACATCGCCGACACCTACCTTCAATTATTAACCCCTAATCTGCCGACCGGAGCTCACCGCTATTCTAATAAATGTATTAACCCCTAAAGCTAAGTCTAACCCTAACACTAACACCCCCCTAAGTTAAATATAATTTTTATCTAACGAAATAAATTAACTCTTATTAAATAAATGATTCCTATTTAAAGCTAAATACTTACCTGTAAAATAAATCCTAATATAGCTACAATATAAATTACATTTATATTATAGCTATTTTAGGATTAATATTTATTTTACAGGTAACTTTGTATTTATTTTAACCAGGTACAATAGCTATTAAATAGTTAAGAACTATTTAATAGTTACCTAGTTAAAATAATTACAAATTTACCTGTAAAATAAATCCTAACCTAAGTTATAATTAAACCTAACACTACCCTATCAATAAAATAATTAAATAAACTACCTACAATTACCTACAATTAACCTAACACTACACTATCAATAAATTAATTAAACACAATTGCTACAAATAAATACAATTAAATAAACTATCTAAAGTACAAAAAATAAAAAAGAACTAAGTTACAGAAAATAAAAAAATATTTACAAACATAAGAAAAATATTACAACAATTTTAAACTAATTACACCTACTCTAAGCCCCCTAATAAAATAACAAAGACCCCCAAAATAAAAAATTCCCTACCCTATTCTAAAATACAAAAATTACAAGCTCTTTTACCTTACCAGCCCTGAACAGGGCCCTTTGCGGGGCATGCCCCAAGAATTTCAGCTCTTTTGCCTGTAAAAATAAACATACAATACCCCCCCCCCCAACATTACAACCCACCACCCACATACCCCTAATCTAACCCAAACCCCCCTTAAATAAACCTAACACTAAGCCCCTGATGATCTTCCTACCTTGTCTTCACCATGCCAGGTTCACCGATCCGTCCTGGCTCCAAGATCTTCATCCAACCCAAGCGGGGGTTGGCGATCCATAATCCGGTGCTCCAAAGTCTTCCTCCTATCCGGCAAGAAGAGGACATCCGGACCGGCAAACATCTTCTCCAAGCGGCATCTTCTATGTTCTTCCATCCGATGACGACCGGCTCCATCTTGAAGACCTCCAGCGCGGATCCATCCTCTTCTTCCGACGACTAGACGACGAATGACGGTTCCTTTAAGGGACGTCATCCAAGATGGCGTCCCTCGAATTCCGATTGGCTGATAGGATTCTATCAGCCAATCGGAATTAAGGTAGGAATTTTCTGATTGGCTGATGGAATCAGCCAATCAGAATCAAGTTCAATCCGATTGGCTGATCCAATCAGCCAATCAGATTGAGCTCGCATTGTATTGGCTGATCGGAACAGCCAATAGAATGCGAGCTCAATCTAATTGGCTGATTGGATCAGCCAATCGGATTGAACTTGATTCTGATTGGCTGATTCCATCAGCCAATCAGAAAATTCCTACCTTAATTCCGATTGGCTGATAGAATCCTATCAGCCAATCGGAATTCGAGGGACGCCATCTTGGATGACGTCCCTTAAAGGAACCGTCATTCGTCGTCTAGTCGTCGGAAGAAGAGGATGGATCCGCGCTGGAGGTCTTCAAGATGGAGCCGGTCGTCATCGGATGGAAGAACATAGAAGATGCCGCTTGGAGAAGATGTTTGCCAGTCCGGATGTCCTCTTCTTGCCGGATAGGAGGAAGACTTTGGAGCACCGGATTATGGATCGCCAACCCCCGCTTGGGTTGGATGAAGATCTTGGAGCCAGGACGGATCGGTGAACCTGGCATGGTGAAGACAAGGTAGGAAGATCATCAGGGGCTTAGTGTTAGGTTTATTTAAGGGGGGTTTGGGTTAGATTAGGGGTATGTGGGTGGTGGGTTGTAATGTTGGGGGGGGGGGGGTATTGTATGTTTTCTTTTACAGGCAAAAGAGCTGAACTTCTTGGGGCATGCCCCGCAAAGGGCCCTGTTCAGGGCTGGTAAGGTAAAAGAGCTTGTAACTTTTTAAATTTAGAATAGGGTAGGGAATTTTTTATTTTGGGGGTCTTTGTTATTTTATTAGGGGGCTTAGAGTAGGTGTAATTAGTTTAAAATTGTTGTAATATTTTTCTTATGTTTGTAAATATTTTTTTATTTTCTGTAACTTAGTTCTTTTTTATTTTTTGTACTTTAGATAGTTTATTTAATTGTATTTATTTGTAGCAATTGTGTTTAATTAATTTATTGATAGTGTAGTGTTAGGTTAATTGTAGGTAATTGTAGGTAGTTTATTTAATTATTTTATTGATAGGGTAGTGTTAGGTTTAATTATATCTTAGGTTAGGATTTATTTTACAGGTAAATTTGTAATTATTTTAACTAGGTAACTATTAAATAGTTCTTAACTATTTAATAGCTATTGTACCTGGTTAAAATAAATACAAAGTTACCTGTAAAATAAATATTAATCCTAAAATAGCTATAATATAAATGTAATTTATATTGTAGCTATATTAGGATTTATTTTACAGGTAAGTATTTAGCTTTAAATAGGAATCATTTATTTAATAAGAGTTAATTTATTTCGTTAGATAAAAATTATATTTAACTTAGGGGGGTGTTAGTGTTAGGGTTAGACTTAGCTTTAGGGGTTAATACATTTATTAGAATAGCGGTGAGCTCCGGTCGGCAGATTAGGGGTTAATAATTGAAGGTAGGTGTCGGCGATGTTAGGGAGGGCAGATTAGGGGTTAATACTATTTATGATAGGGTTAGTGAGGCGGATTAGGGGTTAATAACTTTATTATAGTAGCGCTCAGGTCCGCTCGGCAGATTAGGGGTTAATAAGTGTAGGTAGGTGTCAGCGACGTTGTGGGGGGCAGATTAGGGGTTAATAAATATAACATAGGGGTCGGCGATGTTAGGGGCAGAAGATTAGGGGTACATAGGGATAACGTAGGTGGCGGCGATTTGCGGTCGGAAGATTAGGGGTTAATTATTTTAAGTAGCTTGCGGCGACGTTGTGTGGGGCAAGTTAGGGGTTAATAAATATAATATAGGGGTCGGCGGGGTTAGGGGCAGCAGATTAGGGGTACATAAGTATAACGTAGGTGGCGGTCGGCAGATTAGGGGTTAAAAATTTTAATCGAGTGGCGGCGATGTGGGGGGACCTCGGTTTAGGGGTACATAGGTAGTTTATGGGTGTTAGTGTAGTTTAGGGTACAGTAGTTAAGAGCTTTATGAACCGGCGTTAGCCAGAAAGCTCTTAACTCCTGCTTTTTTCAGGCGGCTGGAATCTTGTCGTTAGAGCTCTAACGCTCACTGCAGAAACGACTCTAAATACCAGCGTTAGAAAGATCCCATTGAAAAGATAGGCTACGCAAATGGCGTAGGGGGATCTGCGGTATGGAAAAGTCGCGGCTGTAAAGTGAGCGTTAGACCCTTTAATCACTGACTCCAAATACCAGCGGGCGGCCAAAACCAGCGTTAGGAGCCTCTAACGCTGGTTTTGACGGCTACCGCCGAACTCTAAATCTAGGCCTAAGAAAATATTAATTTTCCAAGATTTTGCATTTGAAACAGCCAGTAAGAGGAAGCTATGTGCCCCCATCTGCTCATGCCTGATCCAGGAAGGCAGGATAGTTAGGCTACTATATCCAGCCAGAATCAGTATACAGACTAAAGAAGGTTTTAGGATTTTTGATAATCCTCAGGACCTAGAGGACTTCTTGAGAACAGAGCAAAGGTAAATGTGATCAGATGGGGGATACAAGCTCTATATCATGGGTAGTCATGCTGAGTAAAAAGTGGAATAGGAGAAGGGAGGAGGAAGGAAATATATTTCTAGGTCCAGAAATGCGGTCAAGTAAGAAGCTAAATATTATAAGTAGGGGTCAATATAGGAAGGTCAGGTGTACGTGTGAATGGGACTCTTCTCTTTCCTCTTTTTTTTTTTTTTTTTTTCTCTCTCTCCTTTTTCTTTCTCTCCTTTCTTCCCCCCCCCCTTCTCTTAGTTTTCTTATGTCTCTCCCTAGAAGTAGGAAAGAAGCATAAGATATGACGGAATCATGTAAATTTGGATCATGGAACGTGGGAGGGTTTACCTCCCCGGTCAAAAGGAAAGCAATATTACAACACTTTAATAAACTTAAAATTGATATTGGCTTCTTACACGAGACTCATTTAAATGAGTCAGAAAGTCAAAAACTTAAATGGGGATGGGTGGGCGAAGTTATCTATTCGGCAGGAGTACAGAGAAAAAGAGGGGTAGCTATAATTTTCAGGAAATCATTAAAATATAAAATTCTGAAACAAGAAATTGATCAACAAGGGAGATTTATTATACTAGAGGTAGAACTAGGCTTAAAAAGATTCGTGTTATGCAATGTTTATGGTCCAAATGCAAAAAAAAACGAGTTCTGGGAACCTCTCCAAAACAAATTATTGGAATATAATCAAAACATAATACTAGGAGGAGACCTGAATCTGGTAGCATCTAGCATCCTAGATAGAAATCGGAGGGGGAAAGAGGCTATATCAGGCTGTAAGGATACAAAATTTTTTAAAAAATTCTGCTTCAATTTAGGCTTATTAGATATCTGGAGGAATATCTATCCAGACAGTAAAGAATATACGTGTTTATCTAAAGCGTATAAATCTTTTTCACGAATCGATATGTTCCTAATTAGTGACAAATTGTTTTCTCTGGCAAAAAAAGTCGAAATCTTGCCTATCACAATTTCGGATCACGCCCCTATTACTATTTCTATGTCAATCTTGAATCCCAAACTAGGGAACCACAGATTATTTTTTCCAACATATTTTTATAATAATTTAAAATTTCGAGGCTTTTTGCTAGAGAAATGGAATCTTTATTACAATGAGAATAGAGGATCAGTATTGAATACAGAATCTTTATGGCAAGCTTTCAAAGCTGTGATAAGGGGAGAAATTCTGGCTTATATGATAAAAGTTAAAAGGAAAAATGACGCTTATTGGATCCAACTCTCTAAGCAGATTATTAACAAATTTCAAAAATATGTTGCAGATAACAGCCAAGAGAACTGGCGAAACTATCTAGAAGCCAAAAAACAAAGGGACAATTGGCATATATCAAAAGAAATTCAGCACGAGCTGAAAAGAAATAGCAATTACATGCAGTTCGGTAATAAGATAGGGAAATTCTTAGCCAGATTGGTAAGTACCAGGAAAACTACCAGTATCATATCAATAATAAAAACTAAACACAAAACTTGCACTCTCCCTCATGATATTTTAGAGGAATTTACGCACTACTTTAAACAACTATATCAGGCTCAACCTATAGATAAAATAAAAAAAGATCTCTTTTGGGACAGGATTAAAATACCTCAAATAGCCAAGGATGACCTGGATCTCCTCAACTCTCCAATTAAGGAAGAGGAGATTAAAAACTCTATTATGAAACTGAAGCTAAACAAAGCGCCAGGTCCGGATGATCTTCCTGGAGAATTATACAAAATTCTTGCAGAATCGATCACCCCCATTCTATGTGAGCTTTTTAATGGTTTCCTACAAGATAATCAAATACCTTCTAAATATTTTACAGAATCTAGAATAATCTTAATCTATAAGCAAGGTAAAAATAAAGAATTAATGGAGTCTTATAGACCCATCTCTTTGCTAAATGTGGATTACAAAATCCTAACCCACATCTTAGCAGACAGATTTCAAAAAGTGATTAGCGAATTGGTCCATCCTGACCAAACCGGCTTTATTAAAGGAAGGACACTTATTAAAAATCTTAGGAAACTAGAGATAGCAATTAATTATTGTGAACAAAAAAAAGAAAGGGGAGAAAAGCTCACAGAAGACGCTGCAATTATTTCGATTGATACACAGAAAGCGTTCGATACGCTACTCTGGGATCATATGCTGACAACTATTAATAAGTTCGGTATCTGGGGTAAATTCTCCCATATTATTGCCTTACTTTACTCTAATCCAGGGGCGAGTCTAAGTGTTAACTCCTTAACCTCAGAACAATTTAGGCTCCAGCGAGGAACGAGACAAGGATGTCCGCTATCCCCGTTGCTTTTTAACCTAGCGCTAGAGCCTCTAGCAATATTGTTTAGACAAGAACTGCTAGGGATAAATATCGAAGGACATAGAATAACTCAAGCCATATATGCTGATGATCTGCTTATCTTTGCTCAAAATCTCCAATATAATCTGCCTATAATTATGGAAGCTTTAGAATCTTTCCAGGCTTTTTCCGGCTTTGCAATTAATAAAGAAAAATCGGAACTTATGTGGCTTATTAAACTAAAAAGTTCTCCAGAAATCCCTTTTAAAGTAACCAAAGATCACATTACATATCTAGGGATAAAATTTGCATCTAACTCTAAGAGTTGGTATAAGTTAAATTTTGTACCAGCTATCGCATCACTCCAGGCAGATTTAGAAAGATGGAAGAACCTGCCCCTATCTCTTATGGGTCGAATACATTTAATAAAAATGATTTCTCTCCCCAAATTTTTATACATTTTTCAGGCCCTCCCACTCCTATTACTGAGGAAAGACTGTCAGTTAATCAATAGACTAATATCGCAATTTATTTGGTGCAAAAAAAAATCGAGGATAGCGTTGAAACGTTTGAGTGCCAGGAAAGAGGCTGCAGGCATGGCTCTTCCCGATTTTGAGATGTATAATATAGCTTCCAATCTAAAATTTGTTTGGGACTGGTTTTCTGAGAAAGGACATTTCTCCTTGCTTGAAATTGAAGGAGCCCTAGTAGCACCTTATGCCCTTAAAGCACTAACACACATGCCCTTAAAACTAATTCCTATAGAAACAAGGGGGATGCTTATTATAGACCAACCAATGCGGGCCTGGCGTCAATTCTGTGCTAAAATTGGGATAAGCCATCGAGGTTCAGCTTTCCTCTCAATTAAAGGTAATCCTGAATTCGAGGTAGGCTATGACTCAGCTAGATTTAATGCCTGGTCAGATCTAGGGATCAACTACATCGCACAGTTACTCAAAAAAGAAGATAATTCGATTAAAACTTTTAATGAATGTAAATCTGAATTTAACATACCAAATCGCCTATTCTTTTCTTACTTACAATTACGTCACTATGCTGATCAGTGTAGGAAAATAGAGGCAATAGAATGGGACAATGATATATTAAGGCAGATAACTAGTATGTTTCAAGCAGGAAATTATTCTATCACGCACTCTTATTATGCTCTACTCACCTCTCAAGAACAAAGCAATAAAAGATATTTGGAACTTAAATGCGACATAGCAGGTGACAACTTACAAGATTCAGATTTATTTAAGAACTCTGGAGATAGGGTAGCAAAGGCAATGAGAGGGGAATATTTTAAAGAACAACAGTTAAAGATCTGGTATCAATGTTATTATACACCCAGTTGGCAGGCTCGGTGGGATAAAAAACATGAGAATATAGTTTGTAGTAAGTGCAAGTACCCTGCAGCAGATATGTTCCATCTTTTCTGGTCCTGTCCTGTAATCCAAAGATTTTGGGGGAAAATCTCATTTTGGGTCACTAAAATCTTAAATCAACACTTTCAAGTAAGTAAGCACGCAGTCTTTTTCCTAGCAAACCAGGAAGAAGTTGGGCCTAGCCATTTATTAATAAATACAATGATACTGCTCGGTAGGAAACTGGTATTAAAATATTGGCAGTCTAATAAAGAACCCACATTTTCTGAATTCAAAAATGGGATAACATACCAAATGTTTCTAGAACAAGCCTCAGTACAGGCACAGATAGATAATAATATCAGGCTCTTTTTAAACAAATGGGGGATTTTTATTAAATCTTTGGATCAGGAAACCCAAAAATTGATCTTGCAGCCATTTAAGAACTCTCTTTTCTTATTGGAAGCTAACCTCAGAGGTGAGTGGCTGCTTGCGTGAAAGATTATGGTGGAAGCTGGTAGGGGAGAGGGGGGGGGTTGTGTTTTTTCTTTTTTTTTTTTTTTGTCTCTCTTCTTCTTTTCTTTTTCTTCTTTTCTTTCTCTTCTTTGTGTGGGTGTTAGATAGGATCTAGAGTATATAGCATTAATGGAGATCATAGTTTTGGTAGGGTTTTTATGCATTAAGAAAAATTGCCAGGTCAGAGCCGTCTTTTTCTTTTCTCGAGTGGTTAGGTGAATATCTCCACCCACTTAAGGTGCCTTTTTATTTCTAAGCGAGATTGTATTCTGTTTTGTATTAACGTTTATTTTTGGAAGTATTTTGTCATCTGCTTTTTTTGTTGGAATCACCTATTGTTAACTGTTTATTTTCTTGGCAAAATAAAAAGAAAAAAAAAAAAAAAAGGCTGTATTTCTCCTTACAAGGACCAGAGTGGACTAATAATAATAATATTTCCAGCCTGCCACATAAGTTTCCTCCAGGCCCTCTCACTTTAAGTTCAAATTTAGGAGCCAAGAATCGCCAGCTCTAAGTTTAAACGAGGTCTAAGAATATAATAACACCTCCAGTTCAGTAGACTTACTGTTTAGTTTTATTTTGAGGGTTAGAGTCGGCCAGTCGCAAGTTCCGGTGTAGGCCGCAGCCGCGGTGTTTCCTAGATGAGCCTCCGGTACTCCTTTCAGGTCCACCACGATCTCCCGAAATTATGTTAAATTTGGCCAGAAAAGACTTTCCAAATGTTCCCCTCAAATGGCCCAGGATGACTACAGGCAAATCCGCTTGGATTTAAACAGAAAATTAGTTTTTTAGCTTAGAAGCAGCAGAGCTCAGTCTCCACACGTCTGCACAGCTCAGCTCAACATTTGTATAGATCTTATCAATAAAATCCTTAAAGTGACCCCTGAAGCCAAATCTCTCCAATACTTCGATCAGAAAGGGCCACTCCACCCTGTCGAAGGCCTTCTCTGCATCCAGGGATAGCAGGAAGGCCTCCGGCAGGGCAGAGCGATCCCCCCCATAATGACATATCACCTGTAGAATTTTTCTTATATTCATCTCTGATGCTCTTCCTATAATAAACCCTGCTTGATCTTGGTGCACAATAGCCGGCATTAAAGGTTTCATCCTCTCCGCGATTATTTTCATCAAAATTTTATAGTCTAGTCCAAATAACGAAATAGGTCTATACAAGATCATATCTGTTGGATCCTTATTGGCTTTTGGAATCAAGATTATATTAGCTCTCTTAAAATTCTCAGAGATCTTAGATTCTGTTCCGAAGTATTCATTATATAAATCAGACAGTACTGGCCCTATCTCTGTTCGCAGTATTTGATAGAACTCAATAGGTAAGCAATCGGGGCCTGGAGCTTTCCCTCTCGCCATTGATCCAATAATTTTGTAAATCTCATTTTCTGTTATTGGCTGATTTAAGAGATCACAATTTTCTGTTGAAATTGTAGGCAAGCAAATCCCGTCCAGGAACTTTTTAATAGTGTCTACATCTGGACGTTGAGATGAATAAAGATCAGAATAAAAAGCGTGAAATAGATGTGAGATCTGCTCTTGTTCTGTAACTAATTGGTCTTTTACCTTTATTGCTGCTATTGGTCTCTTCCTAGACTGTCTTTTAAACATTGAGGCCATAAATTTACCTACTTTGTTACCAAATTTTGCAAATCTGGCACTGTTTTTGAATAGGAGTACCTGTGCTTCTCCCAAGAGTAATGTCTCTCTTTCTTTTTTGGCCTGAAAATAATTCTCAGTATTTACCTTATAGGGTCTTTCCAAAAGTTTAATATATGATTCCCTCACTTTATCTGAGAGAGCCTTATCTTTTCTTGCCTTCTCCTTCTTTGCTTTTGCCACATAACTAACTATTTCCCCTCTTAGGTAAGCTTTCGCTGTTTCCCAAAAAAGCTGAGTATTGTCCCTGCAATGACTGTTAAATGTTCTAAAATCTTCCCAAGATTTAGTTAAGAAGTTTCTAAAATCAATAGAGTCTCGCAGATAGACCGGGAAAAAGAAGGAATTATATAAGAATTTCCTTTTCGTTGTAATAGCCAACATAACCGGGGCGTGGTCTGACAAACTGAAATCCCCAATAATAGTGAGTTATACAGTAAATTAAATATTTTCATTTCAAATTTCAATTGTGTAGATTTGATTTTAACTTTAGTGTTACCCCTCCCTACTTTCCTTCTATCCAGATAAGAATTTGGGGTAACATTAAAATCCCCTGTCATCAAGATTTTAGCTTTCGGAAATTTGAACATTTTCTTAACCAATAAATTCCAAAACCCCTCATTAGGGGTATTTGGACCATAAATGTTTACTAACAAATATTCTTCATTATGAATAGAAAGTCTAATAATTACATATCTCCCTTCCTTATCTATAGATGTATTTAAAATTTTATATTCTAGTCTTGTATGGAAAAGAACCATAACCCCTCTGGAGGATTTTGAATATGATGAAAAAAAAAAGGCTTCTCCCAACCATATAGCTTTGATCTTTCTATGCTCTATATCGGATAGGTGGGTTTCCTGAAGGCAAGCTATGTCAAAATCCCTTTTTCCTAGGAGGTTCATAACTGCCTTTCTTTTTATTGGGGAGTGAATCCCCCCTATATTCCAGGTTATAATTTTAACCATTCCACCCAACAACAAAAAATGAGCAGAGAATCAAGCCTAGTGAGGCACGCAGGGGGAGAAGGGAACACGAGGAAAGACAAGAGAAGGGAAAAAAAAAAAAAAAAGATTACATAACTTAACAGGGCATTTACACCACCTTAGTTCAACCTCTATACCTGTTTTAAAAGAGCTTATACTTAGCGGCAGTCTATTGACTGCTTTAAAAACATAAAACAGGACTATATTTATTACATACTCCCCTACACTTAGGGGAAAATTCTTTAACAGTTTGTGCTCTAACCTCATGCTTTCAATCATCCCAAAAATTATATCTATTAATATCAGAAAATATGTGGCAAATCTATACATTTTGCATTCGAGTATCATATTCTCAGTCTTATAAAAAATGATGTGCATTAGTGAGTGGTACAAAAAAAAAATAAAAAAAAAAAAATAATAAAAAAAAAATATTGATATATCTTAACAAGGTATTTACACCAACTTGCTTTAACCACTATGCCTATTTTAAAAGTGCTAATACTTAACAAAAATCTGATGACAAAAAAAAAAAAAAAAAAAATGTGACGCAGCTCTGTACATTTTACATACATCCCTATACTTAAAAGTAGGATTTTTAGTGTTGTGCCCTACTCGCCTAATTTCAATCAACCAAAAATGTATGTACAGTAGTGTCAACAAATATATGGCAAATCTGTGCATTTTACATACACCCCAATACTATTAATTTTGTGCTCTAGTAACTTATTCTCAAATTTTATAAACATTTGTGTACATTAAAAGGTAATGCATTTTCAAAATTTGAACCACCTTTTTTTTTTACGAAGAGGAAGGGAAAAAAAAAAAAAAAATACCCCATGACAGTTTTTGCTGTATAAATGGGAGAGAAAAAAAAAAAAAAAAACACAGTAAACAAAAAACATTTGTACAAAAGTATACATAACCCTAATGTCAAATGGAAAGAGGACTCTCATTCAGTTTTTCTCCCTATTTAGCTTCATTCTCCAGGAAAGCCTGAGCTGTTCCAGGGGAATCAAAGAAAAAAAAGTCTGTGCCAGATTTTATCTTAAGTCTAGCTGGATACAGCAATGAAAAAAAATCTATTTTCAGCCACTAAGCGAGAGCATATAGCTGAAAATTGCTTCCTTTTCGTTGAGGTCTCGATAGAAAAGTCTTGGAAGAGCAGGATCTTTGTTCCTTGATATTGCAGGGGTTGTTGCTTCCTGTAGGCTCTCAGAATTTCATTTTTCCCCTGGAAATTTAAAAACTTTGCTATGACTGGCCTCGGTCTTCTACCGTTTGGCGTTGATGGATCCCTTTCTCTTCCCATCCTGTGTATTCTCTCCATTATGCAGATATTCTCCACCATATTTAGGCCAAGCATCTCTGGGATAGAATGTTCCACAAATTTCTTTAATTCTTGGAAGGATAAGGATTCAGGAATGCCAATTAGGCGTAGATTATTTCGCCTTGTCCTATTTTCTAGGTCATCAATTTTTGTAAGTAAGGATAGATTTTGCTTTGACAGGCTTTCCATCTGTAGTTGAAGTATATTTTGAGCATCCTCACAATTTTAAATCCTCTGTTCTGCTTCATGTATTCTTTCTGCATGGTTTTTCAATTCTTCCAGGATTGTGCCCAGCCTTATATTAATTTCTTCCAATTTTGGACCAATTAAAGCAGATACTAAAGTTGCAATTTCTCCTGCATATGAAGTATCTGGGATCCTATCTTCTCTCAAAGATTTATTCGGGGAGCTGGTTATACTGGCAGATTTGTTAGCTTTTTTCTCCGCTTGTTTTATCTTTGGAGACATTTTTGGTTGGGTAAGATATTTATCCATATAGAACTAAACAAGTATTGCGTCACTGTTAGTTTTCTTACACTTGCTATATAGTCAAGTGTATAACAGCTATCAAAAAGTGTCAGCCCCCTTAGGAGAGTTTATAGTTGTAGGTATGGAAGGAGGATACCAAATCGAGATAGGGGACCTTACGTGCTTGTTGATTTATCCGATGTTTCCCCTGGCTGTTAAATACCCCAGGCAGGGGAAGAAGAATGAAGGAACAGCAAACAAAAAAAGCAACTGCCCAGAGGAAAAAAGGCAGGGCCAGTTAAGCCCAGAAAGAGAATTTCCGGCCCAGCAGGTCCTCAGTATCAAGGGTATATAAGACAGGGGAGGGGGAGAACAAATAACTTTCTCCAAAACCCATCAAAAAAGAAAAGTAAATAGACAATTCCTACCTCCCCTTCTTTCGCTTCTCCCTTCCTTTAGCTCCTTACTTTCAATTCTGCTGGGCTATTGACTCAATCTTGTCCTCTTATTGCTTCTTTGCTTTCTTTTTTTTCCCTTTTTCTTTTCTTGTTTTGGATACTCTAGGGGGTTAAAGCTGTTGTGGCTTGCGGGTGTCCTAATTCCCCTCCTAGAACACCACCATGCAGGCCCCAGCGTTGGTCAGCAGACAGAATTCTGGCCACAAGACCCTTCCTATAGCGCTGTATACGGCAACTAGCGTGGTCACCCACGGCACAGCTTCTCTGCCGCGGCACTCCCGGAGGTTGGCCCCTGTGTGGTCGCCACTCCACCACACTGCCCCCAAATTCCTCACACCCAGAGTCTCCACAGTAGGTCCTGGAATCACAGAGTCAGCATCGGACACGGCTTTTTTTTTTCCACCGCTGTCGATTCTGTGCCTGGCTCTGTGTTCGCGCTGTGCTCCGTTGCGTGATGACGTAACAGCGTCACCCCCCCCCCTACATGGTACATTATTTTATAGGTAAGTATTTAGTTTTAAATAGGAATAATTTATTTAATTGTAGTTATTTTATTTAGATGTATTTAAATTATATTTAAATTAGGGGGGTGTTAGGGTTAGGGTTAGACTTAGGTTTAGGGGTTAATAACTTTATTATAGTGCTGGCGACGTTGGCGGCGGCAGATTAGGGGTTAATTAATTTAATATAGTTGCGGCAACGTTGGGGGGCAGATTAGGGGTTAATAACTATAATGTAGGTGGCGGCAATGTTGGGGCAGCAGAATAGGGGTTTATAACTATAATGTAGGTGGCGGCGGTGTTCGGAGCGGCAGATTAGGGGTTAATAGTATAATGCAGGTGGCGACGATGTTGGGGGCAGCAGATTAGGGCTTAATAAGTGTAAGATTAGGGGTGTTTAGACTCAGGGTTCATGTTAGGGTGTTAGGTGCAGACATAACTTTTATATTTCCCATAGGAAACAATGGGGCTGCGTTAGGAGCTGAACGATGCTTTTTTGCATGTGTTAGGTTTTTTTAAGCCCGCTCATCCCCATTGATTCCTATGAGGAAATCATGCATGAGCACGTTTTGCCAGCTTACCGCTACCGTAAGCAGCGCTGGTATCGAGGTGAGATGTGGAGCTAAATTTTGCTCAATGCTCACTTTTCTGAGGCTAAAGCCGGCTTGCAGAAAACTCGTAATACCAGCGTTGTCTTAAGGGAGCGGTAAGAAAAAAAAAGCTTGTTAACACCGCACAGCCTTACCGACAAAACTCGTGTTCTAGGCGATTGTGTTATCAAGTATTATAGAATTTCTTTCTAATGACACGGTGAGTCCACGGATCATCATCAATTACTGTTGGGAATATCACTCCTTGCTAGCAGGAGGAGGCAAAGAGCACCACAGCAAAGCTGTAAAATATCACTCCCCTACCCACAATCCCCCAGTCATTCTCTTTGCCTGTAGTGCAAGGAGAAGGGAGAAGTTTAGGTGTCTGATAAGTTTTCTTCAATCAAGATTTTTTTTTTTTTTTTAGCAGAGTAAGCTTACTCTGTTCTTTTCTGGGGTTTAGCCTAGTCCACATCAGTCTCTTCAGTAGGGCAGTGGTGGCTTTTGAGCACTTGAGAACTTGTGAGGTACAATCCTCGCTGAGTTTTCTCAAGAATCTGCCTTCCTAACTAGAAAACCTGAGTAGGTTTACTCAGTTTTTCTCTCTTCACAGGTCCATGTGAAGTGCTGCAGGCTCTGGAACCAGGTGAGCTCTCCTGCTGATGGACAGCATTTTCTGGTAAATGCCATTTTAATTTTCTTTTGCAAGGAGATTGCTGGTACTTGTTACAGCTAAAAGCTGTCTTATTTAACATGGGACTTTATTAAACCTTCATGTTTGGGGTTTCTTTTAGGCAGTTTGGGCATTGAGACTGTGAGGTGATTTATGGTGGCTCAGTGTGTTATAGTAGTTTTTATACTTTTGGTCATGGAGATTACTGTTGTAAGCCATTTTTTTCAGCAGTTAGGGCTCTGTAACTGCTCTGTATTTGAAAATGAGCTGCAGGACAGGTAGGCACCTCAATAAAGTTACTGAGGTGTATAGGCAGCCTGTGGTCTATTTGGTTTGTTGCGCTAACACACATTTCTATTTAAAGACACAGTACACATCTATTTTTTATTTTCAAATAAAGAATTTTCCCACTTTATCCTTATTTATTACATAAACTGGATCAAGAGGCTGTTCAAACCATTATCCCAGGCGAAGTTGCTGTTTGTCAGTTATGTTTTGATGCTCAGGTGGAACCCCCAGTTCCTTTTTGTTCCTCATGCATTGAGAGAACTTTAAGTTATAGAGATAAAATATTTGACCATAAGCCACCATTATCCTAGGCAAATGCTGTTGAGGTGTCTCCTGTTACAGATATGCCGCAACTTTCTCCTCAAGCATCCCAACTTTTTCAGTCTCCACATACAGTGCCCTGTGTTTCCTCTTGCAATCCTGTAGTATTTTCTCTACAAGACATTGCTTCCCAGGTATCCCTTGCGGTATCTGAGGCCTTGTCAGCTTTCCCCATGTTGCAGGGAAGGTGTAAAAGGAAATTTAAGGAAACAATTAGTAAGGTTTCTGATCAAGTTCTGACTATCCAGAGTGTCCCTTCCCATAAGCCTGAGGAAGAAGTCATATCGGCAGAATCTGAGGGGGAAATCTCAGACTCAGACAGTGTAATTCCTTCTTCTGATGCTGAAGTGGTATCCTTCAGATTTAAGCTAGAACACCTTTGCTTATTACTTAACGAGGTTTTGGCTACTTTGGACGACTCCAACACAACTATCGTAGTCAATCCTAAAATGTCTAGTAAATTGAACAAATATTTTGATGTTCTCTCTGCAGTGGAGGTTTTTCTGGTTCCTGACCGTGCTGTGGAGATTATTGATCGAGAATGGGAAAGACCTGGTATTCCCTTTTCTCCATCTCCTATTTTTAAGAAGATGTTTCCTATAGCGGATTCTATTAAAGAGTCAAGGCAGACAGTTCCTAAGGTAGAAGGAGCAATCTCCACTTTGGCCAAGAGGACTACTATTCCCATAGAGGATAGCTGTTCTTTTAAGGATCCAATGTATAAAAAATTGGAGGCTTTAGTAAAAAAGATGTATGTCCACCAAGGTCTACAATGGCAACCTGTGGTGTGTATTGCCACTGTTACCAGCACTGCGGCTTACTGGTTTGATGTGTTGTCTGAATCTCTTCAGATGGATACCCCTCTTGATGAGATCCAGGACAGGATTAAGGCTCTCAAGTTAGCCAATTCCTTCATTACAGATGCTTCCTTGCAGGTTATTAAACTAGGGGCCAAAATTTCTGGTTTTGCGGTCCTAGCCCGCAGGGCCTTGTGGTTGAAGTCCTGGTTTGCGGATGTTTCATCTAAATCTAAGCTCATGGCTATTCGTTACAAGAGTAAAATCTTGTTTGGACCTGGTTTGGCGGAAATTATCTCAGATAATACTGGAGGGAAGGGTTCTTTTCTTCCTCAAGATAAAAAGAATAAGCAGAAGGGACATCAGAGTAATTTTCGTTCCTTTTGTAACTTTAAAGGCAAGTCTTCCTCCCCTTCCTCCAAGCAAGATCAAGCCAAGCCTTTCTGGAAGCCCAACCAGTCCTGGAATAAGGGAAAGCAGTCTAAAAAGCCTTCAGCTGATTCCAAGTCAGCATGAAGGGTTGGCCCCCGATCTGAGAGCGGATCTTGTAGGGGGCAGACTCTCTCTTTTTCCCCAGGCTTGGATAAGATATGTACCGGATCCCTGGGCGGTGGACATTATTTTCCAGGGATACAAAATAGACTTCAAATATTATCCTCCCAGAGGCAGGTTTCTCCTCTCCAGATTATCTGTAGATCAGATAAAAAGAGAGGCGTTCTTACATTGTGTCAAGGACCTTGCCGTCCTGGGGGTAATAGTTCCAGTTCCCTTTCAGGAAAGGGGTCTGGGATTTTACTCGAATCTGTTCATAGTTCCCAAAATGGAGGGAACTTTTCAACCAATCCTAGATCTAAAATGTTTAAACAAGTTTCTCAGAGTGCCATCCTTCAAGATGGAGACTATACACTCCATTCTTCCCTTGGTACAAGAGGGTCAGTTCATGACAATTATAGACCTAAAGGATGAATACCTTCATGTTCCAATTCACAGGGACCATCACAAGTTTCTGAGATTCGCCTTTTTGGACAATCATTTCCAGTTTGTGGCCCTTCCATTCTGCCTTGCCACAGCTCCCAGAATTTTTTCAAAGGTTCTGGGGGCTCTTTTAGCTGTGCTTCGATCTCGGGCATTGCAGGGGCACCTTATGTGGATGACATTCTGGTTCAGGCTCCAACTTTTCAACAAGCAGAATCTCATACGAAGATCTTGTTGTCGTTTCTTCGATATCACAGCTGGTTCAAGCTACAAGGGTCGTATTTTTGGGGACCATAAAAGACTCCATGTTAATGAAGATTTTTCTGGTGGAGGTCAGAAAAAGAAAGATTTTTGACTCTTGTCTTGCCCTTCAATCCTCTCCACGGCCATCTGTGGCTCAATGCATGGAGGTAATCGGTCTGATAGTGACTTCCATGGACATCATTCCGTTTGCCATCTCAGACCTCTGCAGTTATGCATGCTCAGACAATGGAACGGGGACTATACGGACCTGTCTTCGCGTGTAGATCTAGATCAGTCATCAATAGACTCTCTTTCATGGTGGCTTTCTCAGGATCATCTCTCCCCAGGTACTTGCTTCCGCAGACCCTCCTGGGTGATTGTTACACAGATGCCAGCCTTCAAGGTTGGGAAGCAGTATGGGGCTCCTTGAAGGCTCAGGGCTTATGGACCCAGGAGGAGTCAGTCCTGCCCATAAATATCTTGGAATTGAGAGCAATTTTTAATGCTCTTCTGGCCTAGCCTCAGTTAGCCTTAGCCCGGTTTATCAGATTCCAGTCAGACAACATAACCTTGGTGGCCTACATCAACCACCAGGAGGGAACTTGGAGTTCCTTGGCCATGACAGAGGTGGCCTGAATTATTCAGTAGGTGGAGACCCACAACTATTGTCTTTCTGCGATCCACATCCCAGGAGTGAACAATTGGGAAGCGTATTTTCTGAGCAGACAGACTTTTCATCCCGGGGAGTGGGAACTTCATTCGGATGTATTTTCCAGCTTGACCCTCGAGTGGGGGCAGCCGGAATTGGATCTCATGGCTTTTCATCAGAATGCCAAACTTTGAGATACGGCTTAAGGTCAAGAGAGCCACAGGTATTTATGATCGATGCTCTGGCAGTTCCTTGGAACTTCAGTCTAGGATATCTGTTTCCTTCGTTCACTCTCCTTCCAAGAGTCATTGCTCAAATCAAGCAGGAGAGGGCATCTGTAATTCTCATAGCCCCGGCGTGGCTTCACAGGATTTGGTATGCAGACCGAGTGGAAATGTCCTCCTTTCCACCTTGGAGACTGCCTCTGAGGAAGAACCTTCTACTTTAGGGTCCCTTCCTTCATCCAAATCTCATTTCTCTGAAGCTAACTGCTTGAAGATTGAATGCTTAGCTTTATCTAAGCATGGATTTTCAGAGTCAGTTAGTGAGACCTTGATTCAGGATTTCAAGTCTGTGACTCACAGGATTTACCATAAGATCTGGCATAAATACTTGTATTGGTGTGAATCCAAAGGATACTCTTGGAGTAGAGTAAGGATTCCTAGGATTTTGTCCTTTTTTCTGGGATGGTCTGCAGAAGGGTTTGTCGGCAAGTACTCTAAAGGGTCAGATTTCAGCATTGTCTATTTTGTTACATAAGTGCTTGGTGGATGTGCCAGGCGTGCAATCGTTTTGTCAGGCCTTGGTTAAAATTTGGCCTGTGTTTAAACCTGTTATTCCTCCATGGAGTCTTAACCTTGTTCTTAAAGTTTTACAGCAGGCTCCGTTTGAACCTATGCATTCTTTAGTTATTAAGATGTTATCTTGGAAAGTTTTGTTTCTTGTTGCTATTTCCTCTGCTCTGAGAATTTATGAACTCTGTGCTTTACAGTGTGATTCCCCATATCTTATATGTCACTCTGATAAGGTGGTTCTGCGTACTAAACTTGGTTTCCTGCCCAAAGAATATTAATCAGGAAATCGTAGTACCTTCTTTGTTTCCTAATCCTTCTTCTCTAAACAACGCTTGTTGCATAATCTGGATGTTGTGCGAATGCTAAAATTTTATTTTCAGGCAACTAAGGACTTTCGTCAGTCTTCTGCATTGTTTGCTTTTCTGGGAAACGCAAGGGTCAGAAAGCTATGGCTACTTCACTTTCCCTTTGGTTGAAGAGCATTATTTGCTTGGCATATGAGACTGCTGGACAGCAACCTCCTGAGAAAATCACAGCTCATTCCACAAGGGCTTTTTCTTCTTCCTGGGCCTTCAAAAATGGAGCTTCTGTGGAACAGATTTGCAAGGCTGCAACTTTGTCATCTTTGCAAACTTTTTCCACATTCTATAAATTTGATACTTTTGCCTCGGCTGAGGCTTCTTTTGGGAGAAAGGTTCTTCAAGCAGTGGTGTCTTCTGTTTAGGTCCCTGTCTTGTCCCTCCCTTATCATCTGTGTCCTCTGGCTTGGGTATTGGTTCCCAACAGTAATTGATGATGATCCGTGGACTCACTGTATCATTAGAAAGAAAATGAAATGTATGTTTACCTGATAAATGTATTTCTTTCTTGACACGGTGAGTCTACGGCCCGCCCTGTATTCAGACAGTTTATTTTTATATAAACCTCAGGCACCTCTGCACCTTGTGTTACATCCTTTCTCTCCTTTCCCTTTGGTTGAATGACTGGGGGACTGTGGGTAGGGAAGTGATATTTAACAGCTTTGCTGTGGTGCTCTTTGCCTCCTCCTGCTGGCCAGGAGTCATATTCACAACAGTAATTGATGATGATTCATGGACTCACCGTGTCAAGAAATAAATAAATTTATCAGGTAAGCATAAATTTTGTAAATTTTTAAATGTTGTAGTACTAAATGAATTGTCTGAACTTAAATGAATCATAATTTTAAAGGGGCATGAAACACAAAACTTTTTCTTTCATGATTCAGATAGAGAATACAATTTTAAGCAACATTCCAATTTACTTCTATTATTTAATTTGCTTTATTCCTCAGATATTCTTTGATGAAGAAATAACAATGCACATGGGTAAGCCAATGACACAAAGCATCTTTGTGCAGCCACCAATCAGCAGCAAATGAGTATATCTAGATATGTTATTCAACAAAAGATATCAAGAGAATGAAGCAAATTAGATAATACAATTAAATTGGAGAGTTGTTTAAAATAGCACGCTCTTTCTAAATCATGAAAGAAAAAATTTGGGTTTCATGACCCTTTAACAAGGCTCTTCCGAGTGCCTTGGGAGATAATGATTTATTCTGTAAGTTTCTAGCAGTGATATTTAATACCTCTGAGAAACTTTGCTGGTTCATTTTTAGTTTCTACCCATTTTAAGTTTTAAATGTCAACCTATAACTCTGTATCTGATCTCGTCTTTCCATTTTGTATTAGTTTGTTTGTTTTTCATATTATGGAAAAGCAGTTGTTAAGTTATTGTTTTTTGACTTTCTAATGATAGCATTTTGTTATGTAAAACATGACATTTGATTAAAAGAGAAAAAATAATAATTAAAAGTTCTGGGGCGCGATCAGATATATGGCGCAGGTTTTGGCGCAAGTGTGGGAACCTGCGCTGCCCGTAATTTCAACTCGCACATCGGGGTATTACATAAACCCCACCGGCAGTTCATAAAGTTGCCGTAAGTCTGATAAACTAGCGATGTCCAGAAATGAGTGTAAATTTCTGGAGTCGCCAGTGACTTACGGCACTTTAGAAACTGCCGGCGCCTAAGAAAAGTAAAGAATATAACAAATCTCCCGTAAAAGTCTAACACGTCTCCCAAAAATAAGCCCGACACGTAAAACTCCTATATCCGCAATCACCCCCTCTCATTACTAATATTAAATGTATTAACCCCTAGACCGACAACCCCCCACAACGCAATATGCCTATTTAAACTATTAACCCTATTAATCTGCCATCAAATCCACACCGCAAGTAATAACTAAATTATTAACCCCTAAATCCGCCAACCCCAACATCGCAAACTACCTATTAAAACTATTAACCCCTAATCCGCAATTAACCCACAATGTAATAAACCTAATCAAGTATTAACCCCTAAACCGCCATAGCCCACAATGCAATAAACCTAACCCCTAACCTAACCCCTAACCTAACCTAACCCCTAACCTAACCCCCCCCCCCTAAATAAACTAAAATTACCTAATTTACTAAATACTAAAGTTACTATTAAATTTAAAAAAATTAACACTACGTTTAAAATACAAATTAACTATAACTAATAAAGTATAATCAAAATTCAGGAGTAGACTGTCCCTTTAAGCAAGAATTACAGAAAATAAAAAAATCGAAGATTACAGAAAATAATAAATAAAATTACAAAATTTTAAATAAATTACACCTAATCCCTATGAAAATAAAAAAGCTCCCCCAAAATAAAAACACTCCCTAATCTAATAAACTACTAATCTAAGGAATTTTTGCAGGGCACTGCCCCAAGATAATCAGCTCTTTTGCAAAAAAAATACACACAGCCCCCCCCCACCAGTAAACCCCCCCACCCACCAACCCCCCCCCAAAAAAAACTAACACTAAAAACGCTAAACTACCCATTGCTCTGAAAAGGGCATTTAGTGGGCATTGTCCTTAAAAGGGCATTCAGCTCTTTTGCTGCCCACCCTATCTAAATAAAATAAATCCCCCCAAAAACCCCTTAAAAAAACCCCAAGTTGTACTCACCTGTTCTGAAGTCCAGCAGAGAAGGTCCTGTTCCACGCGGAGAAGTCTTCTTCCAAGTGGCGACCTCTTCTTTCTTCTTCCAGGAACCAGCCGGCGCAGAGCGGAGGGCGGAGTTGAAGATCGGCGACGCTGGAACTGAAGACCGGCGACACTGGAACTGAAGACCGGCGACTCTGGAACTGAAGACCGGCGACTCTGGAACTTAAGACCGGCGACCACGGAGCCATGGAGCGTGGAGGATCCTCTTCATGCGATCTCCGCCGTACACTGAATAGGAATTCAAGGTACGCGATTAAAAATGGCGTCCCTTGAATTCCTATTGGCTGATTTGAGCCTTCAAATTCAAATCAGCCAATAGGATGAGAGCTACTGAAATACTATTGGCTGTTCCAATCAGCCAATAGGATAACAGCTACTGAAATCCTATTGGCTGATTTGAACAGCCAATAGGATTTCAGTAGCTCTCATCCGATTGGCTGATTTGAATTTGAAGGCGCAAATCAGCCAATAGGAATTCAAGGGACGCAATTTTTAATCACGTACCTTGAATTCTTATTCAGTGTATGGCGGAGATTGTATGAAGAGGATCCTCCATGCTCCATGGCTCCGCGGTTGCCGTTTTTCAGTTCCAGAGTTGTCGGTCTTCAGTTCCAGCATCGCCGGTCTTCAACTCCGCCCTCAGCTCCATGCCGGCTGGTTCCTGGAAGAAGAAAGAAGAGGTCGCCGTTTGGAAGAAGACTTCACCTCCTGGAACAGGACCTTCTCCGCTGGACTTCAGGACAGGTGAGCACCACTTGGGGGTTAGACTTAGGGTTTTTTAAGGGTTTTTTGGGGGATTTATTTTATTTAGATAGGGTGGGCAGGAAAAGAGCTGAATGCCCTTTTAAGGGCAATGCCCAACAAATGCCCTTTTCAGGGCAATGGGTAGTTTAGCAATTTTTGTGTTAGTTTTTTTGGGGGGGGGTTGGTGGGTGGGGGGTGTTACTGGTAGGGGGGGCTGTGTGTATTTTTTGCGCAAAAGAGCTGATTATCTTGGGGCAATCCCCTGCAAAAAGTCCTTTTAAGGGCTACTGGTAGTTTATTAGATTAGAGGGTGTTTTTATTTTGGGGGCTTTTTTATTTTCATAGGGATTAGGTGTAAATTATTTAAAATTTTGTTATTTTATTTATTAATTTCTGTAATGTTAGATTTTTTTATTTTCTGTAATTCTTGCTTAAAGAGACAGTCTACTCCTGAATTTTGATTAGATTTTGGTTGACAGGTAGATAGACATTGCGCATGCGTTAGGTGTTAGTTTATTTTTGCAGGCATTTTCGGGAGTTATGGTGCTCCCATACTCAGCGCAAGGCTTGCTACGGCTGCCTTTTATGGCGAGGTAAAAATGGAGTAAGATTTCTCCATTTTTGCCACATAAGTCCTTGTGCTGGATATTGGATACCGATTTGCGACACGGTTCTCTGTTAGCTTATGGGAGTAATGATTGCGGGAACAGGTGAAATATACGCGCGCAACTTGTATGCTATGCCGTATATGTAATACCAAAATCGCGTAAAATCTGGCGGCAGAGGATTTTGCGGGCGACGCTGCATATATAATGGGGCCCCTGAAATGTAACAATTGAGCACTGATTACTCTTTGCTCTGTGTAAATTAACATTCAATTGGTAAGTTTTGCTATTACAAATGTGTTTTTCTTATATCAAATTAATTAGCTATAGAGAAAATTTGAATAATTCCACTAATTTACAATTTAAATGTTGAACTTTACTGTAATCATCATTTATTATTTTGCTGTTACATTAATACCTAATAACTATTTTTTTAAATAAATCATTGCAAATTAAACCTTTGTCAGAGTAACCGTTGTTCCAAAAATGTGTTTTTTTTATTTTTTTTATTTATTACCATTTTCTATAGAATAGCCTCATTGCTAGTTGAATATTCATAGATTTTAGATATGTAATTATCTTCTAGTGTACTTAAGAGTTGTTTCCCTCAGCTCTAGTCTTGGTGTAATTGTTTCAGTCTATTTTTAGATAATTAAAATCTCCTAATGAAAAGAGTTTCTGAACTTTCATCGTTTTAGCAACAAGATTGTGAAATTTGTATAGCCTGGTTTAATTTTAATTTTATATTTTATTTTAATAGTTGTTATTAAATTTCATAATATGAAATTAGCATCAAGCTAAAACTACAGGGTATTGGTGTTGGGATATAACATGGTTTTTAGAAAAGTAAAAGTGTAGAATGCTCCACTGTGTCCAGTACAATACATTTTAAATGATATATAAGGTCAGCCCATGCCAAAATAAAGATCCATCTATCATAGTGTCTGCAAAGGAGCAGGTTAGTGTGGGGTCACATATGTTCTACAACTGTACCAGTTACAAAGTTATTTAATAAATTTGGACGATCATGAAATGGAAGCCAAAATACTTATTGAAGGCTCCATCAGGGCAACCAAAATATTTATTTATTGAATAAAAAAGGGAGACAAAAGGTTCCCCTTATGTATCTTTACTTGTTTGACTATCTTAAAAAAACATACATCTCCCAAAATATTAAGAAACATTTCTTCTTCTTTAGTGCTCCTTTTTTATACGGCACATCCTATAGTCAAGACTTTGTCATAATATTTGTTATTTTAGCCTAATCTACGTTTAATATGAATGCAGCCACTTTTAGGTTTAGATGAACAATTTCTGAACATCAACTGGTATTGTCAATGTGATTTTTTTCAAATCATAAAATGTTTTTCCCATTAATGACCATAGATCTTCAAATCTGTACTACCTAAAACAACATTGATTGATCTTTTTTTTTTTTTCTAGAGTGTAGTAATGCTACTAGGTGATGTACAATTATCCTGGTGTGCTCCAAAACTATTGCTAAATGTTTGAATGTGTCTTCGCTCCCAGGAATTACAGAGAAAAACTTGTCCAAAATAACCGAGAATTTTTAGCAATTTTTGCTATCAGTCCATTCAAACAGGTAGAGCTTTTGTTTTTTGTTTTTTGTTTACCTATGAATTTTTTTTTATTTTTTTTTTTATATAAATGTATTGATTGTAACAGCTCTGTTTGGGGTGATCTGCATCTGAAAATAAGAACAAGCCTACTGGTGTCTATTACAATGGCTAATGAAATCTTCTTACACTGGATTTCAACAATACTGATACTGTAAAGCATGAAACTGTTCCTTTGTAATATTATGTCTGCAAAGAAAATGTTCAAATGAGATTGTGCCTTTGTGACCAAGTTTTTATAGGGATTGTACCTGCTTGAGCAAATAAATAAATCTAGAACAGTGTGTTTTACGGTGCTTGCACCTACATTATTGAACTCATGTTCATAAAGGTGCAATCCTTTATAGAAATAGGTGCAAACACTGTAAAACTCACCACGCCTTCTCAGAGTCATCAGTGGCTTATATGACACAAATTAAAGGGACAGTAAAGTCATAATTAGACATTCATGATTTAGATAGAGCATACAATTTTAAACAACTTTCCAATTTACTTCTATTATTTAATTTGCTTCCTTCTCTTGTTATCCTTTGCTTAAAGGTTTATCTAGGAAAGCTCAGGAGCAGCAAAGAACCTAGGTTCTAGCTGCTGATTGGCGGCTGCATATATATATATCGATTGTCATTGGCTCACCCATGTGTTCAGTTAAAAACCAGTAGTGCATTGCTGCTCCTTCAACAAATGATAACAAGAGAATAAAACACATTTGATAACAGAAGTAATCTGGAAAGTTGTTTAAAATTGTATGTTCTACCTAAATCACAAAATAAAAATGTTGTGTTTCATGTCCCTTTAAGGTTTCCCAGGCACAATACAAATCGCCACTAGTTGATTGCGCTTGTATACTGTGTGCACAGGCCCTAACAGCAAATGTGTATGCCACTGAAAAATGGCAAAACCTTTCTACCAGAAGCACTTTTGCTAATGGAAGTACATTGCAACAACGTTTCTATTTAAAATTGGAATGCACCCATGCACATTTTAGTTTTGAAATTTATTTTCTATCCCTTTAAAGGGACACAAATCCCACATTGATTCAGATTGAGCATGCAATTTTTAATAACTTTCCAATTTATTTCTGTTATCTAATTTGTTTTGTTATCTTGGTATTCCTTGTTGAAAATGATATCTAGGACTTAGGGTTGCCACCCGTCCCTTAAAATACAGAACACTTATAAGTTACACATGCTGCAGGGTGTGCAGGGAGGAATATGAATAGTGCTGTCCAGAAACACAATACATGTTCCTCCCTGCACACCCTGCAGCATGTGTAACTCATAAGTGTGCAGGGAAACATGGCTGAGGTGGCAACCCTAATCTAGGTAGACTCAGAAACTGCTGATTGGTGGCTGCACATTTATGTATCTTGCCATTGGCTTTGTTACAAAGTCATAAATGAAATACAAATGTGCATTCCTGGTTTATTCTTGTGTTTAGTGTGAAAATGATGTTCCCTTTATATACTATATAGAGTCACAGTGTCACAATTAATACCAATTATGTATTCAGCATCATCCTATCATTGGCTTTAAGACTTTTTGCAACTCTAATGTGGTCTTTCCAGAAACAAAAATAGTTTTTATTAGGAACATTTTAAATAATATATTTAAAAAATTCTACAAAACCCTGATTGTACACCCTACCCAACTAATACTTGTGGGAATCACCTTTTGCATTTGTTATAGAAGCAAGTCTTAGTGAATACGCCTCTATTAAATTTGCACATCTAGAATTTGTTTTTTTGATTTTCCTTTTCTGAAGCTGTGCATTGGTTGACTTGGATGTGTGCTTGGGGTCATTGCCATGTTGGAATGTGAAATTCCTCTTCATCTTTAACTTTCTGACAGAGGCCATAACGTTTTGTGCCAAACTATCTTGATATTTGGAGCTATTCATTATTCCATCTATCTTGACAAGAGCTCCTGACCCAGCTAGAGAGAAGCAGCCCCAAAGCTGGGCTTAATCAGAATCACTGAATTTAATTTAATTGATGTCAGGTGTATGCTATTTACGTACAGGCATGGTTAGAATATGATAATTAATTTGTGAGCACAGCTAGAGCCTCTATTATGCAATCAGGGAGTTTTATTTTTTTTATTTAAAGGGACAGTTTGGTCAAAATTAAATGCTCAAGATTCAGATAGGGCATGCAATTTTAAACAACTTTCCAATTTACTGCCTCTTATCCCAGTGCATTTTGACAGTTCTTTTACAGCTATACAACACTAGTTCATGTGTGCCATATAGATAACATTATGCTCACGCCCGTGAAGTTACCTAGTAGTCAGCACTGATTGGCTAAACTGCAAGTCTGTCAAAAGAGCTGAAATAATGGGGGGGGGGCAGTCTGCAGAGGCTTAGATTCAAGGTAATCACAGAGGTAAAAAGTATATTAATATAGCGCTGTTAGCTATGTAAAACTGGGGAATGGGTAATAAAGGGATTATCTATCTTTTTAAACAATAGCAATTCTGTAGTAGACTGTTCCTTTAAAACTTTACTAATAACTTTTTTTTAATCTTTTTTTTTTTAAATTTTCTCTGGATTTTTGTTTGCTGGAAGATCACATTACTGGGGGTCGATCCGATATAAAGTGTCGCCCGCAAAAGCCGGCAACGCCAATATTTGCGCGGATTTGGTATCACATATACGGCGTAACCTAGAAGTTACGCCCGTATATTTCTGCCGTCGCCCGCAGTTTTTTGGGCCATAGGCAGGTATACCAAACCCGCGCAGTTTGGTATCCAATATGCAGCGTAAGGACTTACGTGGCGAAAATGGAGAAAACTTACTCCATTTTCACCTCGCCACAAAAAGCAGCCGTAAGAAGCCTTACGCTGACTATTGGAGCCCCGTAACTCCCTAAACTAACTAGAAAATAAACCTAACACCTAACGCATGCGCAATGTCTATCTCCCTGTCAACCGCGATCTGCTAAAATAAACCTAACACCTAACGCATGCGCAATGTCTATCTCCCTGTCAACCGCGATCCCCCCCCCGAAATCCCTAATAAAGTTATTACCCCCTAAACCGCCGCTCCCGGACCCCGCCGCCATCTACATAAACTAACCCCCTACTGTGAGCCTCTAAAACCGCCGCCATCTACCTTATCTATCCCCTAATCTGACCCCTTACACCGCCGCCACCTATATAAAAATGATTAACCCCTAATGTAAGCCCCTTACACCGCCGCCATCTCTATTAAAATGATTAACCCCTAATTTAATCTACCTACCCCGCCGCCAGCTATATTATCTATATTAACCCTAAGTATATTATAGTTAATATAGGTATTACATTATATATATTAACTATATTAACCCTAATTATATTAGGGTTAATATAGTTAATATAGTTACTATAGTATTTATATTAACTATATTAACTCTATCTAACCCTAACTAAATTTATATTAAATTAATCTAATTCATTTATAAACTAAAATATTCCTATTTAAATCTAAATACTTACCTATAAAATAAACCCTAAGATAGCTACAATATAATTAATAATTACATTGTAGCTATGTTAGGGTTAATATTTATTTTACAGGTAAATTGTTAATTATTTTAACTAGGTATAATAGATATTAAATAGTTATTAACTATTTAATATCTACCTAGTTAAAATAATTACCCAATTACCTGTAAAATAAATCCTAACCTAAGTTACAAATACACCTACACTATCAATAAATTTAATAAACTACTAACATCTATCTAAAAATACAATTAAATTAACTAAACTAAATTACAAAAAAAAACAAACACTAAATTACAAAAAATAAAAAAAAGATTACAAGATATTTAAGCTAATTACACCTATTCTAAGCCCCCTAATAAAATAATAAACCCCCAAAATAAAAAAAATTCCCTGCCCTATTCTAAATTCAACAAATTTCAAAGCTCTTTACCTTACCAGCCCTTAAAAGGGCCTGTTGTGGGGCATGCCCCAAAGAATTCAGCTCTTTTGCATACAACAAATACAATACCCCCCCCCCATTACAACCCACCACCCACATACCCCTATTCTAAACCCACCCAAACCCCCCTTAAAAAAGCCTAACACTACCCCCCTGAAGATCTCCCTACCTTGTCTTCACCACACCGGGCCGAACTCCTGATCCGATCCGGGCGACGTCTTCCTCCAAGCGGCAGCAAAGTCTTCATTCTTCCGGCGGCATCTTCAATCTTCTTTCTTCGCTCCGCCGCCGCGGAGCATCCATCCCGGCCGACTGCTGAACTTGGAATGAGGTACCTTTAAATGACGTCATCCAAGATGGCGTCCGCCGAATTCCGATTGGCTGATAGTATTCTATCAGCCAATCGGAATTAAGTTAAAAAAATCTGATTGGCTGATTGAATCAGCCAATCAGATTCAAGTTCAATCCGATTGGCTGATCCAATCAGCCAATCAGATTGAGCTCGCATTCTATTGGCTGTTCCGATCAGCCAATAGAATGCGAGCTCAATCTGATTGGCTGATTGGATCAGCCAATCGGATTGAACTTGAATCTGATTGGCTGATTCAATCAGCCAATCAGATTTTTTTAACTTAATTCCGATTGGCTGATAGAATCCTATCAGCCAATCGGAATTCGGCGGACGCCATCTTGGATGACGTCATTTAAAGGTACCTCATTCCAAGTTCAGCAGTCGGCCGGGATGGATGCTCCGCGGCGGCGGAGCGAAGAAAGAAGATTGAAGATGCCGCCGGAAGAATGAAGACTTTGCTGCCGCTTGGAGGAAGACGTCGCCGGAGGAAGAATTCTTCTTTGCCGCTTGGAGGAAGACATCGCCGGAGGAAGAATTCTTCTTTGCCGCTTGGAGGAAGACATCGCCCGGATCGGATCAGGAGTTCGGCCCGGTGTGGTGAAGACAAGGTAGGGAGATCTTCAGGGGGGTAGTGTTAGGCTTTTTTAAGGGGGGTTTGGGTGGGTTTAGAATAGGGGTATGTGGGTGGTGGGTTGTAATGGGGGGGGGTATTGTATTTGTTGTATGCAAAAGAGCTGAATTCTTTGGGGCATGCCCCACAAAAGGCCCTTTTAAGGGCTGGTAAGGTAAAGAGCTTTGAAATTTGTTGAATTTAGAATAGGGCAGGGAATTTTTTTTATTTTGGGGGTTTATTATTTTATTAGGGGGCTTAGAATAGGTGTAATTAGCTTAAATATCTTGTAATCTTTTTTTTATTTTTTGTAATTTAGTGTTTGTTTTTTTTTGTAATTTAGTTTAGTTAATTTAATTGTATTTTTAGATAGATGTTAGTAGTTTATTAAATTTATTGATAGTGTAGGTGTATTTGTAACTTAGGTTAGGATTTATTTTACAGGTAATTGGGTAATTATTTTAACTAGGTAGATATTAAATAGTTAATAACTATTTAATATCTATTATACCTAGTTAAAATAATTAACAATTTACCTGTAAAATAAATATTAACCCTAACATAGCTACAATGTAATTATTAATTATATTGTAGCTATCTTAGGGTTTATTTTATAGGTAAGTATTTAGATTTAAATAGGAATATTTTAGTTTATAAATGAATTAGATTAATTTAATATAAATTTAGTTAGGGTTAGATAGAGTTAATATAGTTAATATAAATACTATAGTAACTATATTAACTATATTAACCCTAATATAATTAGGGTTAATATAGTTAATATATATAATGTAATACCTATATTAACTATAATATACTTAGGGTTAATATAGATAATATAGCTGGCGGCGGGGTAGGTAGATTAAATTAGGGGTTAATCATTTTAATAGAGATGGCGGCGGTGTAAGGGGCTTACATTAGGGGTTAATAATTTTAATATAGATGGCGGCGGTGTTAGGGGCTCACTTTAGGGGGTTATAGATATAATATAGCTGGCGGCGGGGTACGGGAGCGGCGGTTTAGGGGTTAATAACTTTATTAGGTTGCGGCGGGGTAAAGGAGCGGCGGTTTAGGGGTTAATAGCATTTTTATTGTTAGGCTAGTGAGGGGGGATAGCGGATAGAGGGTTAGACAGTGCGGGCTATGTTAGGGAGGCGTGTTAGACAGTGCGGGCTATGTTAGGGAGGCGTGTTAGACAGTGCGGGCTATTTTAGGGAGGCGTGTTAGACAGTGCGGGCTATATTAGGGAGGCGTGTTAGACAGTGCGGGTGTTTTAGACTTTAGTCAGGTTTTATAGGCGCCGGCAGTTTCTAACGTGCCGCAAGTCACTGGCGACGCCAGAAATTTGTACTTACGCAGATTTCTGGACATCGCTGGTTTGTGAGACTTACGGCACGTTAGCATCTGACGGCGACCTATATGTAATGGCTCGAGTTGCGAGCTGAAACTGCGGGCGACGCCGGTTCCCTCGCTTGCGCCGCAAACTGCGATCGATATCGGATCGCGCCCCAGGTGGGAAAATACAGCATTTACATTGTTGTTATTTCTAAATTTACATTTAAAAAACCTGCAAATTCATAAGGTTGTGTAGACTTTTTATATCCACTGTATTTTTTAAAACAGTTTTGAGGTTTATGTTTTAATTTATCCATAAAAACAATGTAGCAACAAATACAACAATGAACACACAAACTGATGAGGTAAAACATGAAAATGTATTATCAAAATATGTGATCTTGGCAGGATACATGAGACAAGATAGGATATGCGAATGGCAGCAGTATTAAAATTCTATTTATATGCTAATTCATGTATATTGTAGTGGCTTATGAATTTGAAATACTTTTAATAATTTTACTTGAGTTCAAATGATTATATCAGTACCAAATGATTAAACTACTAACAAATATTCCATACATAAATAGATCACAAATCCATTTTTTTTTTCAAGAAGTCTGAAGTAAACAGATGCCTGAATAGAATACTAAACTAAAGGGTATTGAGAGAGAATGTAAGGTGCTTAGTAGTGTATCGAGGAACTCAGCATGATTTAGTAGTATGCTCTCTGCAAATTTTAGAGGTAGATTTAACATGAAATTAATGCTAGATAGAATGATGTATCCAAAACAAAGATTTGCCTAAGGATAATAATTTTAATTTTTAAAATTATTTTAGTTATTTGAATATTGGCAATGTCTTTGTCAGTTGATTGATTTCTGTGTCAGCAAATAAGTTTATAAGCTTCAGTTTTGTTCTTGACCATTTTGCCCCACTAATTAAAAAATAAACACATTTAAAATTAACAATATTTTAGTTCTGTTTCTGCCTTGTAGCAGTAGCACTATTTTATTTAAACCTATAATGACCGCAACGTACCCTGTATGTCGCTGGTTATTTAGAGATTGTTTGGTTGTAATAGTGCTATTAGACCCTCCCTCCCTTCTGCAGGCTTGTTAAAATAGCGCTATTAACCCCCCACCCCATAGAAAGACCAGCGATGTACCGTTAAAGGGACATGAAACCCAAATTTTGTTATTGGTGATTCAGACAGAGTATGTGATTTTAAATATTTTTCCCAATTTACTTCTACAATCTATTTTGTTTTGTTCTTTTGGTAATCTTTGTTTAAAATGATACCTAGGCAGGCTCAGGAGCATCTGATTGTTGGCTGCACATTTATGCCTCATGTTATTGGCTAACCCAATGCATTCAGCTAGCTGGTGCTTCTTCGACAAATTATACCAAGAGAATGAAGCAAATTAGATAATAGAAGTAAATTGGAAAGTTGTTTAAATTTGTATGTTCTTTCTAAATATGGAAATTAAAATCTTGTGTTTCACATTATTTTTAGTTTAAGCTACTGTCTAGCTGCTCTTCTATTGAACTGAGGACATAGTAATACATAATGAGATTTATTTTCATGTCCATTGTGCAAGTAGCAAAATTGAAAAGGATCCAAGAAATGTGGCCCCATGTTTGAAGATCCCACAAATGCAAATAATGTGTAATCTGTACTATAATCATTTTAAATCTCTCTGGTCTAAATGGGATTTTGTGAGATCATTTTGTCACATTTTATCGTATGCCAAGTTGCCTTTGTTTAATCTAAAAAAGAAATCAAACATATACTTTATTATAATTACAATTTTGTTTTATAAACTACTCTAAGTATAGCAATTCCTCTTCTTTTGACAAATAATAATAATAAATAAATGAAGGGATTTAAAGGAACATCAAAGTAATTTTTTTATTGCATAAAAAAATAGGTTATTTTACAAAACATTTTTAAAATGTATTTATATTAGAAAAAAATAATCTCTGTTCTGAGCAGAACTAGTTTTTGTTTTCCTGATTGTGGAGGTGTATTTGTGTCCCATAGTGATCAGTTGTGCTAAATATGTATTTCCTGTTAATTGTAATAGTTATATACACTCTTTAAAGGGATAGTAGTTTTTCCCTTAATGTGTTTCCAATGACTTACCAGCAGTAAAGTATAAAACATATTAGAATTTTTTCTTTGAGTTTTATTTTGTATATTAAATAGTTTGTTTTGTTGTGACACCACAGCCCATCCAAATGGGTTGATCTTGCAGATCTAGTTATTCTATCACTTATTACACACAAATGCTTATATCTGTCTGTATACCAAATCCCACTACTTAGAGAGAGTAATTGGAAATTGTATTACTTATCTCACCTTCTATCTCACCCACCTCCCACTGGGAGTGTCATTTCTTTTGCTGGCTATGTTTACACAGCTTTTGCATAGCCTATACTTAAAGGGACAGTCAAGTCTAAAAAAAAAAACATTCATGTTTCAAATAGGGCATGTGGTTTTAAACAACTTTCCAATTTATTTTTATCACCAATTTTGCTTTGTTCTCTTGGTATTCTTAGTTGAAAGCTAAACCTAGGAGGTTCATATGCTAATTTCTTAGACCTTGAAGACCGCCTCTAATCTAAATGCGTTTTGATAGTTTTTCACCACTAGAGGACATTAGTTCACGTGTTTCATATAGATAACATTGAGTTCATGCACGTGAATTTACCATGAAGATAGCTCTGATTGGCTAAAATGCAAGTCTGTCAAAATAACTGAAATAAGGGGGCAGTCTGCTGATGCTTAGATACACGGTAATTACAGAGATAAAATGTGTATAATTATAACTGTGTTGGTTATGCAAAACTGGGGAATTGGTAATTAAGGGATTATCTATCTTTTAAAACAACAAAAATTCTGGTGTTGACTGTCCCTTTAAGTATATACTTTTTCAGTATAGGTTGATACAACAGGCAAAATCAGCTATTTCAAATGCTGATATAGGTAAATTAGTTATTTGTGAACAATTTTATACACTCCAGAAGGTAAAATGCATTATTGGAAACAAACGTATATACTTTTTCAGTATAGCTTGATACCACAGGCAAAATCAGCTATTTCAAATGATGATAAATGTCAAGAAGCTATTTGTAAACAATTTTTAATACTCCAGAAGGTAAATGGATTATTGGAAACAAATTAAAGGGAAGATATTTTGGGGGGGAAATTACCTTTTAATTTGATGTATTTATTGTTGTTCTTCTATAAACATAATTTCTTGTGTTAGTTTAATATCATTTAAAGGAACATTCTACTTCAAAATTGTCTCTGTTCCATTTAAAAGAATATGTTTCAAAAAGTACTACAGACCTCTGTTTTTTATTATTTTTTATATTTATTTGATGTACCTGTATTAATTAAACCAATGTTTGCACTCCATGTTAGTTTAGCTTCAAATTTAACAAGTTTTTACTGACCCATTTTTGTAGAAATTTTTATTAACACAATTAACTGCTGTTCTATAGTATACATGATAGACTTATTTTGAGTAATATGTTCCTCTAAAATAAGCCAAATCTGGGATTTATTAAAGCTATCAAATATGCTTCGTACAAAAGTGTTGAGAGTTAGAACAAAAATATAACTTTTGTATTTATATTCAGGTAATATATGCTTTTTATTTTAAACAAATGATACAATTGTCTTGGATGGCCAACCTCTGGCAATAAAGAATTCAATGCAATTCTATGACATATTTTGTGGACAGAATTCATGTATCTGGTTAATGATGCACACTCTGTTTATATTTTTAAACAAAATATGTACTATAAAAAGAGTTGATCGTTTATATGCAAATACTACTTTCCACTTTGAAAACCTCAGCTTGAATAGGGCAATTAGGTGTTTTTTTTTATGTCAGAACTGCTGTATGCTATGAATAGTTCATTTCAGTGGCACACAAAGCTGTTTGACTAAAAACATGACACATCTCACTTTCACAGTTATTAGACTCTACTTATCGCCTAAAAACAAACGCCTAGATTTAGAGTTCTGCGTTAGCCGTCAAAACCAGCGTTAGGGGGTCCTAACGCTGGTTTTGGGCTACCGCTGGTATTTAGAGTCAGTCAGGAAAGGGTCTAACGCTCACTTTCCAGCCGCAACTTTTCCATACCGCAGATCCCCCTATGCCATTTGCGTATCCTATCTTTTCAATGGGATCTTTCTAACGCTGGTATTTAGAGTTTTGGCTGAAGTGAGCATTGGAAATCTAACCACAAAACTCCAGACACAGAGAAAAGCCAGGAGTTAAGAGCTTTCTGGGCTAACGCCGGTTCATAAAGCTCTTAACTACTGTGCTCTAAAGTATACTAACACCCATAAACTACCTATGTACCCCTAAACCGAGGCCCCCCCCCACATCGCCGCCACTCTATTAAATTTTTTTAACCCCTAATCTGCCGACCGCACACCGCCGCCACCTACGTTATACTTATGTACCCCTAATCTGCTGCCCCTAACACCGCTGACCCCTATATTATATTTATTAACCCCTAATCTGCTGTCCCCAACGTCGCCGCCACCTACCTACACTTATTTACCCCTAATCTGCCGACCGGACCTCACCGCTACTATAATAAAGTTATTAACCCCTAATCTGCCCCACTCCCGCCTCAATAACCCTATAATAAATAGTATTAACCCCTAATCTGCCCTCCCTAACATCACCGACACCTAACTTCAAGTATTAATGCCTAATCTGCCGACCGGACCTCGCCGCTACTCTAATAAATGTATTAATCCCTAAAGCTAAGTCTAACAATAACCCTAACACCCCCCTAAGTTAAAATATAATTTTTATCTAACGAAATAAATTATTTCTTATTAAATAAATTATTCCTATTTAAAGCTAAATACTTACCTGTAATATAAACCCTAATATAGCTACAATATAAATTATAATTATATTGTAGCTATTTTAGGATTAATATTTATTTTACAGGCAACTTTGTATTTATTTTAACCAGGTACAATAGCTATTAAATAGTTAATAACTATTTAATAGCTACCTAGTTAAAATAATTACAAAATTACCTGTAAAATAAATCCTAACCTAAGTTACAATTAAACCTAACACTACACTATCAATAAATTAATTACATACAAATACCTACAAATAAATACAATTAAATAAACTAACTAAAGTACAAAAAATAAAAAAAGAACTAAGTTACAAAAAAAATAAAATAATTTACAAACATTCTAAAAATATTACAACAATTTTAAGCTAATTACACCTACTCTAAGCCCCCTAATAAAATAACAAAGCCCCCCAAAATAAAAAAAATGCCCTACCCTATTCTAAAATAAATATTTTACAGCTCTTTTACCTTACCAGCCCTTAAAGGGGCCTTTTGCGGGGCATGCCCCAAAGAATTCTGCTCTTTTGCCTGTAAAAAAAACATATAATACCCCCCCAATATTACAACCCACCACCCACATACCCCTAATATAACCCAAACCCCCTTAAATAAACCTAACACTAAGCCCCTGAAGATCTCCCTACCTTGTCTTCACTACGCCGGGTATCACCGATCCGTCCAGAAGAGGGACTGAAGTCTTCATCCAAGCCTAAGCGGGGGCTGAAGAAGTCAATCATCCGGCTGAAGTCTTGATCCAAGCGGGGGCTGAAGAGGTCCATCATCCGGCTAAAGTCTTCTATCAAGCGGCATCTTCAATCATCTTTCTTCCGGCTCCATCTTCATCCCGCCAACGCGGAACATCCATCCTGGCCGACGACTTCCCGACGAATGAAGGTTCCTTTAAGGGACGTCATCCAAGATGGCGTCCCTCAAATTCCGATTGGCTGATAGGATTCTATCAGCCAATCGGAATTAAGGTAGTAAAATTCTGATTGGCTGATGGAATCAGCCAATCAGATTCAAGTTCAATCCGATTGGCTGATCCAATCAGCCAATCAGATTGAGCTTGCATTCTATTGGCTGATCGGAACAGCCAATAGAATGCAAGCTCAATCTGACAGGATCAGCCAATCAGATTGAACTTGAATCTGTTCCATCAGCCAATCAGAATTTTCCTACCTTAATTCCGATTGGCTGATAGAATCCTATCAGCCAATCGGAATTAGAGGGACGCCATCTTGGATGACGTCCCTTAAAGGAACCGTCATTTGTCAGGAAGTCGTCGGCCAGGATGGATGTTCCGCGTTGGTGGGATGAAGATGGAGCCAGAAGAAAGAAGATTGAAGATGCCGCTTGATAGAAGACTTCAGCCGGATGATGGACCTCTTCAGTCCCCGCTTGGATCAAGACTTCAGCCGGATGATGGACCTCTTCAGCCCCCGCTTGGATCAAGACTTCAGCTGGATGATGGACCTCTTCCGCCCCTGCTTGGATCAAGACTTCAGCCGGATGATGGACCTCTTCAGCCCCCGCTTGGGCTCGGATGAAGACTTCGGACCCTCTTCTGGACGGATCGGTGATACCCGGCGTGGTGAAGACAAGGTAGGGAGATCTTCAGGGGCTTAGTGTTAGGTTTATTTAAGGGGGGTTTGGGTTTTGGGGAGTATTGTATTTTTTTTTTAAAGGCAAAAGAGCAGAATTCTTTGGGGCATGCCCCGCAAAAGGCCCTTTTAAGGGCTGGTAAGGTAAAAGTGCTTTTCAATTTTTATTTTAGAATAGGGTAGGGCATTTTTTTTATTTTGGGGGGCTTTGTTATTTTATTAGGGGGCTTAGAGTAGGTGTAATTAGCTTAAAATTGTTGTAATATTTTTATAATGTTTGTAAATTATTTTTTTATTTTTTGTAACTTAGTTCTTTTTTTATTTTTTGTACTTTAGTTTATTTAATTGTATTTATTTGTAGGTATTTGTATGTAATTAATTTATTGATAGTGTAGTGTTAGGTTTAATTGTAGATAATTGTAGGTATTTTATTTAATTAATTTATTGCTAGTGTAGTGTTAGGTTTAATTGTAACTTAGGTTAGGATTTATTTTACAGGTAATTTTGTAATTATTTTAACTAGGTAGCTATTAAATAGTTATAAACTATTTAATAGCTATTGTACCTGGTTAAAATAAATACAAAGTTGCCTGTAAAATAAATATTAATCCTAAAATAGCTACAATAGAATTATTATTATTTATATTGTAGCTATATTAGGGTTTATTTTACAGGTAAGTATTTAGCTTTAAATAGAAATAATTTATTTAATAAGAAATAATTTATTTCGTTAGATAAAAATTATATTTAATTTAGGGGGGTGTTAGGGTTAGGGTTAGACTTAGCTTTAGGGGTTAATACATTTATTAGAGTAGCGGTGAGGTCCGGTCTGCAGATTAGGGGTTAATACTTGAAGTTAGGTGTCGGTGATGTTAGGGAGGGCAGATTAGGGGTTAATACTATTTATTATAGGGTTTTTGAGGCGGGAGTGAGGCGGATTAGGGGTTAATAACTTTATTATAGTAGTGGTGAGGTCCGGTCGGCAGATTAGGGGTTAATAAGTGTAGGTAGGTGGCGGCGATGTTGGGGGCGGCAGATTAGGGGTTAATAAATATATTATAGGGGTCGGCGGTGTTAGGGGCAGCAGATTAGGGGTACATAGGAATAACGTAGGTTGTGGCGGTGTACGGAGCGGCAGATTAGGGGTTAATAATAATATGCAGGGGTCAGTGATAGCGGGGTCAGCAGATTAGGGGTTAATAAGTGTAAGGCTAGGGGTGTTTAGACTCGGGGTACATGTTAGGGTGTTAGGTACAGATTTAGGAAGTGTTTCCCCATAGGAAACAATGGGGCTGCATTAGGAGCTGAACGCTGCTTTTTTGCAGGTGTTAGGTTTTTTTTCAGCTCATACAGCCCCATTGTTTCCTATGGGGGAATCGTGCACGAGCACGTTTTTGAAGCTGGCCACGTCCGTAAGCACCGCTGGTATTTAGAGTTGCAGTGGCGGTAAATTATGCTATACGCTCCCTTTTTGGAGCCTAACGCAGCCCTTCTGTGAACTCTAAATACCAGCTGTATTTAGAAGGTGCGGGGGGAAAAAAGCATGCATAGCTAACGCACCCCTTTGGCCGCAGAACTCTAAATCTAGGCGAAAATTAGTTTATCCTGTATTTCTATTAGTCCTCTGTTTTGAAATAGTCAACGTCTATTTTCTAATTCAAGACATAAGTCAGCTTTCCAGGACAGTGTATACCTAAGCAAATTACCTTCATGCCTAATATAGTTAATTACATATCATCAATAGAAAGAGCTTGTCCACCATGCATTGCATTCATTATGACTAATATTCTTGAAGTTTGCCTTAAATGAAAATAACATTGTTTTGTAAAAGTTGACAAACCTGGAGTAAATAATTAATGTATCAAACAGAAATTAAACATATACTGTATATATATATATATATATACTGTATATATATATATATATATATATATTTTTTTTTTTTTTTTTTTTTTTTTTTTAAAGTATTATTTATTGTAACGTTGCATTAGTATTGATTGATTGATAGACATGTGCACTACAAAAAAATGTTTTCCTCAACAATTAGTTTCTGGGACCTTTTGATTCAGCTGAATTTTAACAAAATGATTCATTTGTTAATGTAAATGTGTTAACCCCTAATTTACTTTGGGAAATGTTTATTTACACACATATACACTACTGATCATGCACCAGATTAAGAGTGGAGTGCAAAATTGCTCTTACATGAGCGCAATATTTGCGCTCCACTCAGTAATACCAGCACACGCAGATGTGCGCTGGTATTACAAGTTAGGTGCAATGCGAATGAGCTCATGAGAGCACGCTTCCATAGGCTACAATGGGGTCCTTGTTCTCATGCTGTCACAGCGAAGGGGGTAAGTTATGCATCGATAGGCAGCAAAGTGTAACTATATATGTATTTAAATATATACATATTTATTTATGTATAATCTAAATACAGAGATAATATAAATGGCAGATTTGATATGTATGCATTGTTTATATAAATCTAAGGTAAAAAGACCCCTAAGCAAATACATGGTGCAGACCCTATAAGATTAAATATAACAATAGACTATAAGAAGAGAAACAGGACACATCAACATAATGATCCTACTAAAGATAGGGACTGAAGCACTCTTTTTACATATCAAGAATGCTGTGTATTTATTCTGCACCTACAAATCTAGGCATAAAGTGGACAGCAAACCTAGATACATCATCATAAAAACAACAATATATACATATGGTGCAAGAAGAAAATACATAAAAACTAAAGCTATGTCACATTACTAGCAAGAGCCCATCAAAGTAATAAGCAATAGGAGCAAGTAATCTGCAGGGTAGAACAATTCCACTACACCCCAGCTGCACACAGATCCCCCTTAGCAAGAGCCAGGAGGCATACCCTTGGCAAGGTTACAAAAAGGGTTCTAAGTGGGTCGTACTAGCCTAAAGTGCAAGCGGGCTTAAAGCAGTATAAGCATAGACATAGTAAAACAAAGCAGCTGTAGACATAAACATAGTTAGGCAAGCATCCAGCAAAGTGTCATAGCTGAATTATAGCAGTGAGTTCATGCAAAAAGAATGTATGGGAGTTCCTCGAGTACGATCGGGTTGATTGATACCCCCCTGCTGGCGGCTGATTGGCCGTGAGTCTGCAGGGGGCAGCGTTGCACTCTTGTGAGCTGCTGGTGCAATGCTGAATATGGAGAGCATATTGCTCTCCGCATTCAGCAAGGTCTTGCGGACCTGATCTGCACTGTCGGATCAGGTCCGCAAGACCTTTGTTAAATTGGCCTCTAAGTGTCAAAATGAATGAACAACTGGTGGAGCAGGCATGATGTTCTGGGCATTTTTTACTGGATCCTGCACAGAGTGAGTGGCACCCTAAACCAAAAGGACTCTGGTATATGCCTAGTTGGACACTGGTGTATGTCTAGTTGGTCAGGGGTTCATCATATAGCAAAACAATGAACCAAAACATGCATTAATGCTATGTTAGAACTACCTTAGAAAAAAAAAAGAACAAGACAATAGGCGTAACAAACACCAAACCACTTTCCTGGTCGGCATGTGTCTTCACCAGTGTCAAGTGGAAATTATTTTGGCTTACAAATGTCAAGTAGCTGGAACCAATGGCCGAGAGTCCTGCTTACTAAAATACAAAATACTGCAAGTTTAAACACACAGTAGCAAAGTAGTAGACAAGGATAAGAGAGTGATTTTGCCAGATTTAGAAAAGGAAATCTCTCTCTCAAAATTTAGAAAAGGAAATCTCTCTCTCAAAATTGCTAAAACCAGTAGCCTACAATGCAAAAGAAATAAAGTAATATTAAAACACAAACTAAGAGGTACAGTACAGACAGGGATGAAGCAGACAGAAAGGGGAAAAGCAAAGCAAACTACATGTGCAAAACAATGGGACAAAGGGATTACCTGATTGCATTGCTGGAGGCGGGACAGATCTAACCAAGAAGGCTGTGATAAGGCCGCAGTAGTAGTAGCAACGCCATTTATCCGGCCCTAACAATAAGGGCGCATTCTCTGCTTCAGAGCCCCCAAACCATCCTGCGTTACACCCAAGACTAAGCAGGAAGAAGAGGTTCTCAATGGTTGGGACCCTGGACATCACCGCCCGAGTGCGGACACACAAAAGCCAGGGACTCTCAAAAGTGACTCTGAAGGGGTGAATTTACTCAGTATGCTCAGGCTGTTTGACTCCGGAACTTTAATATAAGAAATGTAATACACTTTCTTACTGTGTGTCCAAACCACTGTATTTAAAAGGCCCCCCTGAAAAAGGCGCATCCTCTTCAACCAGTAACTCCCACCTAACTAATACAGACCAACCCAGGGATCATAGATGTCTCTCTCCTTCTATAAGAGTCGAAAGAAACATGTAGATGTCTGAAATATACTGCAGCCCCCACCACAGAATTCATTCAACAAGTGTGCACCTGAAATAGCTGCAGATTCACTGACCACATGGCTGTAATTGTCTGGTTGATTGAACACATACTTGCTGGTGACTGCTAAAATATACACTCTGCAGAAGTGCAGTCTTCTATTCGCTTACGCAAACCCTGACCCCTTCCACTTAAAGCTCCTAAAATTCACTGTCCTGTATGCTTAAATAGTACGAGACATATACTAAAAGGACTGACAAAATGTTGCACAGACAGAAACACGCAGACAGGAAATCCAAAAATTTAAAGACTCCAGACAGGCGTATACTCCCTAAACTCAGAATTCAAAGAATTCAATGCACGACTCTCACAGGCAGAACAAAGGCTGTCAGACGTAGAGGATAGAGAGCAGAAGGCCATGATTAATACGACTAACTTACAAAAGCAGAACAAACTCCTCATGGCCAAAGTGGATGACCTAGAGAACAGGTGACGAAGAAACAACCTGCGGATTTTAGGCCTGCTTGCATCCATACATAATACTGCTCTTATAAACTTTGCTGAACACATATTGCCTTGCATGTTAAAGATACTAAAAGATGACACTCCTTATTGTAATGCTCATGGGATACTCCACTATCAGACCGAACTCGGCTAGTAGTCTTGTTATCCCGGCATCGAGCCGGAAAGATAGGGAATATCCTAGAGCAGAGAAGGTTTGTAAGATGAGGTAAGCAGCACTCACCACAGGCAGGACAGTCCTCGGCAGCAACAGTCAGGAAACCAGAGAAAGGCAGTTCACCAAAAGGTCAGATAGGCAGGACCTGGCAACAGCAAGGCAATCCAGAGGCAAACCACTAGTATGGTCAGGCAGGCAGGGTTTGGCAACAGTAAGGCAATCCAGAGCAAAAGGGGTTAAACAGGCAGAGTGGTCAGACAAGCAGATTTCAGCAGCAGTATATCAATCCAGCAGTTAAGGAGAAACAGGCAGAGTGGTCAGACAAGCAGATTTCAGCAGCAGTATATCAATCCAGCAGTTAAGAGGTAAACAGGCAGAGTGGTCAGACAAGAAAGGGTCAGCAACAATACAGGGAGTGCAGAATTATTAGGCAAATGAGTATTTTGACCACATCATCCTCTTTATGCATGTTGTCTTACTCCAAGCTGTATAGGCTCAAAAGCCTACTACCAATTAAGCATATTAGGTGATGTGCATCTCTGTAATGAGAAGGGGTGTGGTCTAATGACATCAACACCCTATATCAGGTGTGCATAATTATTAGGCAACTTCCTTTCCTTTGGCAAAATGGGTCAAAAGAAGGACTTGACAGGCTCAGAAAAGTCAAAAATAGTGAGATATCTTGCAGAGGGATGCAGCACTCTTAAAATTGCAAAGCTTCTGAAGCGTGATCATCGAACAATCAAGCGTTTCATTCAAAATAGTCAACAGGGTTGCAAGAAGCGTGTGGAAAAACCAAGGCGCAAAATAACTGCCCATGAACTGAGAAAAGTCAAGCGTGCAGCTGCCAAGATGCCACTTGCCACCAGTTTGGCCATATTTCAGAGCTGCAACATCACTGGAGTGCCCAAAAGCACAAGGTGTGCAATACTCAGAGACATGGCTAAGGTAAGAAAGGCTGAAAGACGACCACCACTGAACAAGACACACAAGCTGAAACATCAAGACTGGGCCAAGAAATATCTCAAGACTGATTTTTCTAAGGTTTTATGGACTGATGAAATGAGAGTGAGTCTTGATGGGCCAGATGGATGGGCCCGTGGCTGGATTGGTAAAGGGCAGAGAGCTCCAGTCCGACTCAGACGCCAGCAAGGTGGAGGTGGAGTACTGGTTTGGGCTGGTATCATCAAAGATGAGCTTGTGGGGCCTTTTCGGGTTGAGGATGGAGTCAAGCTCAACTACCAGTCCTACTGCCAGTTTCTGGAAGACACCTTCTTCAAGCAGTGGTACAGGAAGAAGTCTGCATCCTTCATGAAAAACATGATTTTCATGCAGGACAATGCTCCATCACACGTGTCCAAGTACTCCACAGCGTGGCTGGCAAGAAAGGGTATAAAAGAAGAAAATCTAATGACATGGCCTCCTTGTTCACCTGATCTGAACCCCATTGAGAACCTGTGGTTCATCATCAAATGTGAGATTTACAAGGAGGGAAAACAGTACACCTCTCTGAACAGTGTCTGGGAGGCTGTGGTTGCTGCTGCACGCAATGTTGATGGTGAACAGATCAAAACACTGACAGAATCCATGGATGGCAGGCTTTTGAGTGTCCTTGCAAAGAAAGGTGGCTATATTGGTCACTGATTTGTTTTTGTTTTGTTTTTGAATGTCAGAAATGTATATTTGTGAATGTTGAGATGTTATGTTGGCTTCACTGGTAAAAATAAATAATTGAAATGGTATATATTTGTTTTTTGTTAAGTTGCCTAATAATTATGCACAGTAATAGTCACCTGCACACACAGATATCCCCCTAAAATAGCTAAAACTAAAAACAAACTAAAAACTACTTCCAAAAATATTCAGCTTTGATATTAATGAGTTTTTTGGGTTCATTGAGAACATGGTTGTTGTTCAATAATAAAATTAATCCTCAAAAATACAACTTGCCTAATAATTCTGCACTCCCTGTATAACAGTCCAGCATAAGAATAAAGAACACCCAGTAGAACAGTAAGTAACACCTATACTTGGGCAGTGATAGGTAGCAAGTGAGTTACTTACATAGGCTCAGGGTTCGAGCCACAGGAGATCCGACCGGCTTTAGAACAGGGAAAGCGTGCATCGATGATGTCACTGCCACATGCAGAGAGGAGCCGACTTCCCCCTAGGCAACGTGCATAACAGCAGGTGCCGCATCCCTAGCAACTGCTAGAGCGGTGCAACACAACATAGCCCTCCTCTAAAGGGTTCCCTCCGGGAACCAGAGTCGGCCTCAAAGCAGCATGGAATCTGGATACCAAAGATGGAGCATGCACATCACTGGCAGGAACCCAGGAACGATCCACCACTGAGTAACCCTTCCAATGCATCAGATATTGCAGTTGTCTGCGCCTGTATCTGGAGTCTAGGATCTTAGCAACCTAATATTCAGGGTCACCATGGACCAGGAGCAGAGGAGGAGGAACTCGGAGCGGGTATATCTATTCTTGATGTAAGGATTGAGTAGTGAGATATGGAAGACTGGGTGTATGCGCAGGGTTTTGGGCAAGGCTACTTTGTAAGGACCAATAAACCTAGGCCCCAATTTGTGACAGGATTGATGTAGACAAATACATCGAGTAGAGACCCAAACACGTTCACCTATTAAGATGGCACGTACAGAAGCTCTATGACGATCAGCAAACTTTTTATATCTAGAGACAGCTGAACATAGCTGACAGCCAATACGTTTCCAATGAGTTGTGAGTTCAGTAACGTGTCGGTCTGCAGCAGGAACCCCAGTGGACTGAGCAGAAAGAGAGAAGACACAAGGTTGATACCCTGCTGCAGCTTGAAATGGAGAACATTGAAGAGAAGAGTGTCAATGAGTGTTTCTTGCCAGCTCAGCTAGGGGTAAACAACTCGGACCAATTAGTATGGATAGCATTGACAAAGGCTCTAAGATAAGCCTCAAGATCCTGATTCACTCTCTCACTTAGTCCATTAGTCTGAGGACGACAGCCAGAAGACAAGAAAACAGTGGTTCCAATCAATTTACAAAAGGCTCTCCAAAAGATATAAATGCATTGTGGACCTCTGTCGGAAACAATATTTGCAGGAATTCCATGAAGTCATACCACATGCAGGAGAAAAAGAGACAATAATCCTTGGGCAGAAGGCAGTCTTGTTATGGGTACAAAATGAGCCAGTCTGGAAAAGAGATCCACCACAATCCAGATAACTCTATGGTGGTCAGAAGGAGGAAGGTGCACAATCAAATCCATGGTTATATGTGTCCATGGTTGTTTGGGAATGGACAATGGTTGGAGTAAGCCGGGTGACAAGAATCGGGGAGTTTTGTTGACAGCACTAATTGTGCAGGCTTTTACATAATCCTGAGGGTCAGACTTCATAGTAGGCCACCATACGTGTTGGGAAATATGCTTAAAAGTCCTTGTTAAACCAGGGTGTCCTGAGAGTTTACTGTCATGAGCCCAGGACAGTACAGGAGTGCGTAGGTTCAGAGGTACAAAAAAGATATCGGAAGCCATGGGGGCTTCAGGAGGTTTACTGGACTGGGCACGTTGCAGTCTTTGAAGAAGGGTGGTATTCAATTGAGCAACCACACAGGAGGGAGGTATGATGTGTTCAATAGGAGCTTCAGCGGAATCACTTGAGTGAGGAAACTGATGGGAAATGGCATCCGCCTTCTTGTTTTTGGTCCCAGGAAGAGACCACAAAGTTAACACGGGAAAAGAACAAGGCCCACCTGGCCTGTCGAGGATTGAGTCGTGAGCAGTCTCTAGGTAAGTCAGATTCTTGTGGTCGGTTTAGAATCTGAATGGGATTAGTGGTGCCATCCAACAAATGACGCCATTCAGTCAAGGCCATCTTAATGGCTAAGATTTCACGATTACCCACATCGTATTTCCTCTCAGCAGGAGTAAAGCGTTTGGAAAAAAAAGCTGCAGGGTGCAACTTGGAGGTAACTGGATCCCTTTGGGTTAGAACTGCTCCAGCCCCTATCTCAGATGCATCAACCTCTAAAGTAAACTGTAGGTCAGGATCAGGATGGTGGAGCACAGGAGCAGAACAGAAAGCCTTTTTAAGATGAGTGAAGGCATATATGGCCTCAGGGGGCCAATGTTTACAGTCTATATTCTGTTTTGTCAATTCAGTGAGTGTAGCGACTGTTTGAGAAAAGTTCTTTATAAACTTGTGGTAATAATTGGAGAACCCCAAGAATCTCTGCAATTCTTTTAATGAAGTAGCTTGAGGCCACTCTAAAACCGTGGTGAGTTTAGCAGGATCCATGGCAAAAACCTTCTTTCGAGATGACATAACCAAGGAACTGTATCTGAACTTGGTCAACTCACATTTTTCTAGTTTGGCTACCAAAGAATTGTCTCTGAGACATTGAAGTTCCTGTCTCACGTGCTTATGATGCTCCTCCAGAGTGGAAGAGAAAATAAGGATGTCATCCAGGTAGACGATGACAGTGTGATGGAGAAGGTCACGGAAGACATTATTGACAAATGCCTGGAAGCCTGCAGTGGCTTTACACAGTCTAAAAAACATTACGAGGTATTCAGAATGTCCTGATCTTGTGCTGAAGGCGGTCTTTCATTCATGACCTGGCAAGATACGGATCAGATTGTATGCCCCACGTAAGTCCAGCTTGATGAAGAAGCGAGCATTCTGGAGTGAGTCATAGAGCTCAGTGATCAAAGGAATGGGATAGTGGTTCTTGATAGTTATGTTGTCCAAGGCCCTGTAGTCGATGGAGGGTCTGAGCCCACCATCCTTCTTACTAACGAAAAAGAAGCCTGCCCCTGCAGGAGAGGAGGAAGGGTGAATGAAGCCTTTAGCTAGATTCTCTTGGATATACTCCTCTATAGATTTGGTTTCAGCATTGGAATGGAGAGTGGATAAGTCCTCCCTTTAGGAAGTGGAGCTCCGGGAAAGAGGTAAAATTGGCAGTCATAAGGACAGTGGGGTGGTAGCACATCGGCTACTTTTTTCTCAAACACATCTGTGAAGTCTGTACATACTGAGGGAAGGTTTGGAGGAGTCTGTATACTGGCTATGGGGATGCGGAGCAGAGGAGTGACTTTAGCAAGGCAGGAATGGAAACAGGAGGTACCCCAGGAGGCCGGTTGTCCTTCAGCCCAGTCCAACTGTGGATTGTGTATCCAAAGCCAAGGAAGACCAAGGATGACAGGCTGTGCTGGAGAATGAATGACCTCAAGCTGCAGTTGTTCAGTATGAAGGACTCCCACAGTCAGGGGGCTGACTCAAAATAGATCAACTTTGAACCAAGTGAGGTGCCATCCAGGGTAGTTATTTTGAGCAATGCACAACAAGATATAAATACAGCGCTAAGCCTAAAGGTTACAACTTGCCACTCCCAGAACTTAAAAAACAATAAATAGCACAATCAGACCCTGGAAAAAACGTGCTATGGTACACCTTTTAAATATCACACATAAATATTAAAAACAAAAATAATAAAAAAAAAAATATCCCTAAGCACACCTATAAAACAAACCTATAAAACAGCAAAATACTATAGCTTTAAAAATAGGAAAGTGTATGATGACCATACACACTTAGATAAGTCCCAATGCACCCAGTCCTGTAAGTTCCAGTTAGTACTGATGAGGAAATGCAAGTTCGATGAATCTCAAATTGTTGAAATTGAATGATTCTTCTGTGTGCGGAGCAGCTGATTGTTCACAGGACTCCACTCCTAGACGACCTCCCTTAAGATGGACACAGTAGACAATACAAAAATAAGATAAATGAGAGGGTGCTAGAAAGCTAGAAGTAACCAACACATTTATTCTGTGAATATCTAGTCAGATATAAAGGTACAGTATATAAAACCAGATTAAAATTTACATAGATCTAAAAATAAAATTACAAGCAAGAAAACAATATACAATGGCAGGGACGTCTCCCTTAAATGAAAAATAAAAATAGTAGTATAGGATTTAAATATTCATAAAAAATGATAATATAAAAGAAGTATGTGCAAAATAAATGCAAATATACCACCTTATAATAGTACAGACCAACTACGATATTAATGTGTATGGGTGATGTTGTTCCATATAACAATGGACAATTTACTTTTCTTCTGATGCAGGAAAAAAGGAAAGCAACAAGTCCGTGTCTACAGGCAAAAGGCAACAAATCAAAAGTGTTACTGTGGACACATGTAACAATGCAGCAGATTGTAGCTGATAGAAACTTATTAAGGAGAGTAACAAATCTTCTTTTTAGTAACTGTGTTACTTCAATAAGACGAAACAGCCTTTGGTACAGAATTATACACAGCCTGCCGGATCCCAGTAATGTCAGGTCGACAGCTGTAATAAACCACTGCTCACCTTCAGGGGAAGTAAGAATGATAGCACTCACCCCACTTTTTCCAAAAATGCAGCTTGTATATCTGTATTAGGACTCACAGTCCTGCCGGATCACAGTTCTATCAGGTCGGTGTCTTGTGTGATAGATATCACTACTCACAGTTCCTTATGCGTGGAGAAAACCGACAGGATACTGGCGGTTGCAAAGTTTGTGTTCCAAAGTTAGGACGGCCCGCACTTAGCGTGTATCACGTGTGGGTTAGACTAGGTATCTAGCTGTAAAATCTTGTTCTTAGCAATAATGTTGGGCTTTTTCAAGATGAATCAATCTTGAAAAAGTCCAACATTACGTGTGAAACGCATTGCAAAAAGCGAAGCTGTTTGTCCTGCTAAGAACAAGATTTTACAACTAGATACCTAGTCTAACCTGCGTGTGATACATGCTAAGTGCGGGCCGTCCTAACTTTGGAACACAAACTTTGCAACCGCCGGAATCCTGTCGGTTTTCTCCACGCATAAGGAACTGTGAGTGAGTGATATCTATCACACAAGACACCGAACTGATAGAACTGTGATCCGGCAGGACTGTGAGTCCAAAAAAAGATATACAAGCAGTGAAGGTGAGCAGTGGTTTATTACAGCTGCCGACCTGACATTACTGGGATCCGGCGGGCTGTGTATAATTCTGTACCAAAGGCTGTTTCATCTTATTGAAGTAACACAGTTACTAAAAAGAAGATTTGTTACTCTCCTTAATAAGTTTCTATCAGCTACAATCCGCTGCATTGTTACATGTGTCCACAATAACACTTTTGATTTGTTGCCTTTTGCCTGTAGACACGGACTTGTTTCTTTCCTTTTTTTCCTTCATCAGAAGAAAAGTAAATTGTCCATTGTTATATAGAACAACATCACCCATAACATAACACTTTTGATTTGTTGCCTTTTGCCTGTAGACACGGACTTGTTTCTTTCCTTTTTTTCCTGCATCAGAAGAAAAGTAAATTGTCCATTGTTATATAGAACAACATCAGACCATTAATATCGTAGTTGGTCTGTACTATTATAAGGTGGTATATTGGCATTTATTTTGCACATACTTCTTTTATTTTTTTCGTTTTTTATGAATATTTAAATCCTATACTACTATTATTATTTTTCATTTAAGGGAGACGTCCCTGCCATGGTATAATGTTTGCTTGCTTGTAAATTTATTTTTAGATCTATGTAAATTTTAATCTGGTTTGATATACTGTACCTTTATATCTGACTAGATATACACAGAATAAATGTGTTGGTTACTTCTAGCTTTCTAGCGCCCTCTCATTTATCTTATTTTTGTAGTTATTTTGAGACAATATCTTTTCTACAGAAGAGGCAAGCCAGCTTGAATCATAAATTGGTGATTCAGAAAGTTTCCAGCTGCCCCTGAATCAATGAAGTCTTGAGTGTGTACAGTTTTCTGAAGGAAGGTAAGGGTTACAGGTACCAGAATCCTAGTGGAATGAGGGGATTTAGTAGTGGTTATGATTAGAGGTACCCCAGTATTATCCCCTAAGCATTTGCTTTTCCTGGCCGAATGTCACAGTCCTTAAGTTGGTGGGTGTTAGATCCTAATAAAAACATAGTCTCAATCTCCTTCTTCTCTGTCTTTCAGACTCTGAAGTTTTGAAGGAGGAGAGATCCATGGGTTCCTCCACTGGGGTAACTAGAGCTGCTGAAGTGTTAGAGGATACTGCCGAAACCGGAAGAATAGGAGGATGAGAGGAAAGGACCCTCCTAGTTCTGTCTCTCTCGGCTTGTCTCTCCTGAAAGTGAGAGTCCAGACTGATATAAATCATTATAAAGTCATCCAAAGAAGAAGGAACTTCACAATAAGTGAGTTCATCTTTGATGCATTCATGCAGACCTCTCCTAAAGGCTGCCTTGAGAGCACTGCCATCCAAAGTGGTTTCAAGTGCCAAGGTGCGAAACTCAATGGTGAATTGTGCCACAGTTCTATTACCCTGGTGGAGGTCCAGGAGAGAAAATTCTGCAGCAGAGGAACAACCAGAAGTCCCAAACACAGAAGATAATGCAGAAATGAAAGCATCAGCATCATGCAGGATTGAAACGTTCTGTTCCAAAAGGGCAGAGACCCAGGCTAGGGCCTTGTCTTTCAGAAAGGAAATGATAAAGGTGACAGGTGTGAGGCTCAATGAGGAAGCGCAGCCTGCATTGGTTAAGAAAACCCCTGAAATCATTAGTATCTTCATACTTGTCAGGCAATGGTATCTTGAGTATACTTCCAGAAGCAGAGGAAGAAGCCGCAGTAGTAGGAGTAGAGACTGGTGGTACAACAACAGGAGTGGTATTCTTTGCTGTAACTAGTAAAGAGAGTTGAGCGGTTATAGCCTCTAGCTTGGAATCCATATTCTTCAACTGTGTGGTATGGGTTCCCAACATCTGTCCCCGAAGATAAACTGCTTGTGTCACCTCATCTGGCTTCATGGCCCAAGTATAATGTAATATTCGTTGGATACTCCGCTATCAGAACGAACTCGGCCAGTAGTCTTGTTATCCCCGCGTCAAGCCGGAAAGATAGGGAATATCCCAGAACAGAGAAGGTTTGTAAGATGAGATAAGCGGCACTCACCACAGGCAGGACAGTCCTCGGGGGGGGGGGGGGGGCAACAGGCAGGAAACCAGAGAAAGGCAGTTCAGGGGCAAACCACCAAAAATGTCAGATAGGCAGGACCTGGCAACAGCAAGGCAATCTGGCAAACCACTAGTATGGTCAGACAGGCAGGCAGGGTTTGGCAACAGTAAGGCAGTCCAGAGGTAAACCACTAGGATGGTCAGACAGGCAGGGTTTGGCAACAGTAAGGCAATCCAGAGCAAAAGGGGTTAAACAGGCAGAGTGGTCAGACAAGCAGAGTTCAGCAGCAGTGTATAAATCCAGCAGTTAAGGGGAAAACAGGCAGAGTGGTCAGACAAGCAGAGTTCAGCAGCAGTATATCAATCCAGCAGTTAAGGGGTAAACAGGCAGAGTGGTCAGACAAGCATGGTTCAGCAGCAGTATATTAATCCAGCAGTTAAGGGGTAAACAGACAGAGTGGTCAGACAAGCAGAGTTCAGCAGCAGTATATCAATCCAGCAGTTAAGGGGAAAACAGGCAGAGTGGTCAGACAAGCAGAGTTCAGCAGCAGTATATCAATCCAGCAGTTAAGGGGTAATCAGACAGAGTGGTCAGACAAGCAAGGGTCAGCAACAATATAACAGTCCAGCATAAAAATAAAGAACATCCAGGAGAACAGTAAGTAGCACCTATACTTGGGCAGTGATAGGTAGCAAGTGAGATACTTACAAAGGCTCAGGGTTCACGCCACAGGAGATCCGACCAGCTTTAGAACAGGGAAAGCGTGCGGCGATGCCGTCACCGCCACACGCAGAGAGGAGCCGACTACCCCCTAGGCAACAAGCATAACAGCAGGTGCCACGTCCCTAGCAACGGCTAGAGTGGCGCGACCCGACACTTATGAGGTAGAGAGGGATTACAAAAAACAGGATGGAGTGAGTGCACCTTTAAATGTGAAATATGGGTAGTATAAAGATAGCTCTATAACCCTAAAAAGTGATAAAAGTTCATCCAAACAGTTATCGGAGTAATAAGTGGTTAAGACAGGTGAAGGGGAGCTAATTATATGTTCATAAAATCTTATCAAAAAGAAAATTATTTCAAAAAATTATTTCTCATAAGAAAACTTTGTGGTTGTGCAAATGTGTATATGTACTTAGTGCAATTGGATAGATTAAAAGAAGTGTGACTTCTAAAATTAATAACGAAATAAACTTAAAAAAGTAGAAAATCCAAATAAATATGTTTTATATTGTTAATGGCAAGCAGAAAGCAAGGGTAAAAAGAAAAAATATCGAAATTTATGACATTGTTAAAAAAATATTGTTATACAAAATACAATCAAATACAATATTGATACATATGAGCTCATACGATATTTAAAAAGCAAACATAAAAGATTACTTGATTAGCAGATATCTGTGCAAATAGTAAAATTGATATATTGCACTGCAGTGGATTATGTTAAAATAGAAAAGAGTCACTGAAAAAACGGCTTATTATTGGACATCAGAGGAAAAAACTTCCTTAAAATTGCCTTAAAATGAAACCTATTAAAATGTACCTTTGAAAGTAGTGTATCTCAATACTACTTATAGCAAGTGGCAGACTCCGTTGAGGAAAATAGTAAAGATTTTAGTTAGCTTTGAGAACGATCTTATAGGATAATTCAGAGAGGTATACAAAATACCAACAAATGATGATTAATGATATGCTATTAGTAATAGCTCTAGTTCCTTAGTTTACAGCATTCTCAAATATTGTTTAGGGAGATATGAAAGTGCAGGAGTAAACTGGTACCTGGTGATAGAGAAATACTATTAGTAATAGCTGTGGATCCTGAGATGTTTCAAAACCTTCTTAGGTTGCGGTGTCCCAATACTATCAATCAGTATGGACTACGGTCTTTTTCAGGTCTCTGGTTCCTTGTGCTTCCCAGGTAGGAGAAAGTCTCTATATGCTTTGATGGCAACTGACCTCCATTGCAGGATGTCAAAATTTCTGTTGCAGTCTGTAGTTGCGAGTAGCAGCAATAATGGATTAGTCTCAATATTTAGACATTGCTGGATACTTTGAGCCGTTACCGGCTGAACTTGTCAGAATGCACCGTTTGGCGGCAATTAGATTCAAAGGAAGCGGCTTCTTAAAAAAACGTTTGTGCCGGCTTTAGCTGTGGACTGTGTGGTCCTAAACACAGTATGAAATAAAGTAAGAGTGTGGGCAGCTCTACGCGTTTCGGCTGTAGCCTTTATCAAGATGCCTACATACACTCTTAGATACATTTATAAAGGGTAAGCTTTAATGCCATTGGATACTAATGATTGGTCCTTAACCAATGAGGTGACTTGAAAATTCAAATTAGCAAAAATACAACTGTTACTCTTTGTTTATTAACAATTAGAAGTATTTCAAATTCATGAATGAGTTCTTTGTAATTTATGTTATGAGCAAATATAGATTATGTGAATAAAGGAAAACGAATTTGAGTTTTATCGTTGTTTATATATGTAGAGCTAGTTTCACAATTTGAAATAAGTATAAGACGAAAAGACTAAAGAAAAAAGAGTGAACTTTAAAGATGGTTTAGTAACAAATTGTCTAAACCTATATGGTCAAAGAATATTAATATGGATCTAAGTACTCATTTATTTGAGAGACATTGCTAAAAATAATAAGCAATGAGAAATGACTTTGGGAAATAATTGTGAGGATTCGATAGTGATATAAAGTTATTCTTTACCAAAGAGATTTAACGAAATAATAAACATAATATTTGATTATTATTCAATATATTCGAATAAAAATGTGTTAGTAAATAGCAGTTCTTTCTATTGTGATTTTTATGTGAACTATTATTAAAATTTTAATAAAATGAACCGTTTGGGGACAGTGAAAAAAGGGGCAGAATAAACTAGTATTTGAAAAACATGAAGTTTTTAATTTAACATAAGATAAGTTTATTTGAGGCTATATTCTTATTATGGGAAAATCTAGTTATGTTGATTATATTTATATGTCCTACGGAAAAGAAAGGGGGGCAAAATAAACTGATACAAAAAATCTTTGCATTAAATTTCGATCTTGAAGGAAATTATATTTTATTATCAAAAATTAGAAAGCTTAACACAAATGGGGAAAACTTTTTTAAATTTTTACGAATATATAGTAAAAAATTAAAAAATGTGTTTTATTTATCTTAGGGATGTTAATTTGAATGAGTTACTGTATTAAATAATGAGTCTATGGCTGTAAAAATCCTAATAGATGTTTCTGTGAATCTTAGTGATATCTATAGAAATTTATTGTGATTGTATTATAGTTATAGGATATATGTTAATTTCTTAAATTCGTATGATTTCTTTTATATTTATGTATTGGTCATTGTTATTTGATTTCATGGTTTTGATTTTTTAACTGTGTTTACATGATTTGCACGAGATGCAGGGAAAAAACCTTCTATTTTTTCTTTTTTGAAATTGATATCTATTAAATTGTTAGTAGTTTTATTTTTAAATTCACTAGGTGACAAAATATTTTTTAAGTTTTTTGCTTTTTTAAAAATGATATCTGGGTGATTTTTTATTCTGGGTCCTAATATATTATCTTGTTTGATATAGTGCCAGTGTTTGTTGAGAATCCTTTTTATTTCGTAGTGTTGGGAACTATATTGTGTGATAAATGGTATGAAGAAAGTGTCTTCTGTTCTCTGTTTATGTTTTGTTTTGTGTTGTGTAGTTAATATTATCTCTCTGTTTTTATCTTCAGCTTCTTTTTTAGATTTTTGTATAATTTGGGGGTTGTAACCTTTTTCTTTAAATCTCTGTGTTAGGATATTGGATTGTTTTGAAAATTGATTTATGTCTGAACAGTTTTTACGGATTCTTAAAGATTGGCCTTTGGGTATATTGGTTTTCCATTTAGTTAGATAGCAGCTGTCATTATGGATATAATTATTGGCATCTGTTTTTTTGAAGTAGGTTCTTGTCTTTATTTCCTTGTTTTATGTCCAAAAAGTGAATTCAATTACTACTGGATTCATGTGTAGATTTAAGATTAATTGGGTTAGTGTTCATATCCTCTATGAATAGTTCTAAAAGTTCATGTTCTCCCTTCCAGATGATGAAGAGGTCGTCTATGTATCTGTAATAGTGCACAAGGTTCGCCCCCCATTGTCCTTCATGTATAAAGTTATTTTCAAAAAAGCCCATAAAAAGGTTGGCATAACTATGGGCGAACCTTGTGCCCATTGCTGTTCCTTTAACTTGAAGATATATACTATAATTGAAGAGAAAAGAATTATTGTGAAGTATAAAATTAATACAGTCAAGTAAGAATTTGTTTTGGTCTATATTTAAATGAGGGTCTTTATCAAGGTAATGTTTAATTGCTCTTAATCCTTTTTGGTGGTCTATATTTGTGTATAACTAATTGACATCGCAAGTGACTAGCAGGTAATTGTCTTTCCAGGATAGAGTTTTTAGAATGTTAAGCAATTGAGTGCAATCTTTAAGATAAGATGGTAGAGATATGACATAATTTTGTAAGAAAAAATCAACGTATTGGGAAAGGTTAGATGTAAGTGATCCTATACCTGATATGATGGGGCGGCCTGGGGGTCTGGTGAGGTGCTTGTGGATTTTAGGTAAAATGTAGAATGTTGGAGTGATGGGGTTTTTTATATTTAAGAATTAATATTCATATTTCGTTAGTTGCCCTGTATTAAATGCTTTATCTAATAGTTGTTCTAATTTAATAGTCTGATTTTCGATGGGATTATTTTTAAATTTTTTGTAAGTTGTTTCGTCATGTAGGAGTCTATTCGATTCTTCGATATAGAAGGAGGTGTCCATGAGGACAATACCTCCGCCTTTATCTGCTGTTTTTTTTTGTTATATTTTTATTATTTTTTAAATGTTTGATTATATTGAGTTCTTTTTGGGTCATATTCCAATTTAAAAATTTGTTTTGATCAATATTTTCTAAGTCTTTTTTCAACATTTCCTCAAATAATTTAATGTGTTCACTCTTTTCATGAGTGGGGTAGAAGGTAGAGGGGGCTTTTAAGTCAGTATGTTTGTAAATCGCTTCTTTTTCTTTTAAACTTTTATTTTCTAGTGGATTTTTATGTAATACCTCTTAAGTGTGAGTTTATGAACAAATTGGTTAATATTGATTAGAGTTTCAAACTTGTTTAGTTTGCAAGATGGGGCAAAGGATAAACCTTTATTTTAAATACTTTTTTGTGTATCGTTTAAGGGGTATTTGCTTGAATTGAATATTCCTGAGTGTTTTATTTCTGTCTTTTTGGTGTCTTGTCTTGGTTTTCTTCTGCCCCTCCTACCTCTAGACCTCTTTTGCTTCTTAAAATTCTTTGTGGTAGTGTATGAAAATTGGTGTTTCTTGAGGCTCCTTCCCCCGAGGGGGAGTTTTCTAAAAAAAAAAATGTTGATGTGTTTGATTTGGAATAGGTGAGAAAGGTTCTTGAGTTGTTTCTAATGGTTGAAATCTGTTTTTAACAGGAACTCTCCAATCTTGGTGTGTATTGGAATAATTTTTGTTATGGTAGTTATAATCATTGTATTGTGATTTATGTGAGTGATAATTTTGTTGACGATAGTTATGATAGTTACTATTAGTATTGTATTCTCTATTTCTAGAGTTTCTAGAATTGAAGTTTCTAAAGTTGGAATTTCTAAAATTGAAATTTCTGGAATCTTGATTTTTCCATCTATAATTGTGGTTATCTCTATTACTGGTATTCTCTCTGTCATTGTCATAGTTATTATGTGGATATTCTCTTGTGTTCTGATTGGTTCTCCTATCATCATAATACCAGTTTTCGTGTTGGTGAAAATTGCGTTCTGGTGTATTGTTGTGGGTTTGGTTTTTCCTAAATCTATTTGAACTATATGTGTTCTCTCTCTGTTCCTTATGATTAGTATGATAATAATTTGAACTCTGTCTTTGGTTGTCAAAATTATTAGAATGGAAATTTTGATAGGAGTCATCAGGTTTTTTGTAGTGGGTTTTTATTGGTTCATTACTGTGATTGGAATAATTTATGTTTTTTTCTAAGTTTTTTTGAGGAAGATGTGTTTTAAATTGTCTATTTATATATTGGTTGTTTTCCCCAAAGATGTGTGCTAAATCTTTTTTGTTTGTTGGGGTATCTATGTTTATATTTTCTATATTAGGGTCAGTTTCTGTTTCTATTGGAATGTCTATTTCGAGTTTGAAATACGAATAGTCATTTAAATCTCTTTGATATTTTGAAAGTTTGGTTTCTAGAATGTTTTCTTTAAATTTTGAGATGTTGCTAAAAATGTCTTTCTGTAGATTTGAGAAATCAATGTTATTCTCAAATGGTTTTAAACTATTTTTATGTAAGTCAATTTCTGATTTAATTTCTTTAAGAGATAAATTCCTGGATTTTATAATGATTTTCATTAGTCCCATAGAGGCATTTTCAAGGGTTTCAAACCATTCGTTTGAAAGTTCTTCAGTAAGTAAAAAGGTGCAGTTTTTCTTTAACCTTAATCCTCTAGGGACCATATTGTTATCAATATATTTTTGGGTATATTTAATTTCTATGGTATTTTTGAGTTCTTTAATTAAAAGATTTTCAAAGTTATCACATAAATCATTCAGATTTGTGGGGATATTGGAAGAATTTTTATTTATTAGATGTTCATTATCTAGGGAAATGTTTTGGAGAATTTCGTCTCTCTGAGCAAATATATTCATATTGATGTGTGAATTTTATAAATAGGTGTATCTCTAACTCCGATTTAGGAGGGAGTGACAAGTATTACAAAAAAACAGGATGGAGTGAATGCACCTTTAAATGTGAAATATGGGTAGTATATAAAGATAGCTCTATGACCCTAAAAAGTGATAAAAGTTCCTCCAAAAAGTTATCGGAGTAGTAAGTGGTTAAGACAGGTGAAGGGGAGCTAATTATATGTTCATAAAATCTTATCAAAAAGAAAATTATTTCAAAAAATTATTTCTCATAAGAAAACTTTGTGGTTGTGCAAATGTGTATATGCAATTAAATAGATTAAAAGAAGTGTGACTTCTAAAATTAATAACGAAATAAACTTAAAAAGTAGAAAATCCAAATAAATACGTTTTATATTGTTAATGGCAAGCAGAAAGCAAGGGTAAAAAGAAAAAATATCGAAATTTATAACATTGATAAAAAATATTGTTATATAAAATACAATCAAAAACAATATTGATACATATGAGCTCATACGATATTTAAAAAGCAAACATAAAAGATTACTTGATTAGCAGATATCTGTGCAAATAGTAAAATTGATATATTGCACTGCAGTGGATTATGTTAAAATAGAAAAGAGTCACTGAAAAACCGGCTTATTATTGGACATCAGAGGAAAAAACTTCCTTAAAATTGCCTTAAAATGAAACCTATTAAAATGTACCTTTGAAAGTAGTGTATCTCAATACTACTTATAGCAAGTAGCAGACTCCGTTGAGGAAAATAGTATAGATTTTAGTTAGCCTTGAGAACGATCTTATAGGATAATTCAGAGAGGTATACAGAATACGGACAAATGATGATTAATAATATGCTATTAGTAATAGCTCTAGTTCCTTAGTGTACAGCTTTCTCAAATATTCTTTAGGCAGATATGAAAGTGCAGGAGTAAACTGGTACCTGGTGATAGAGAAATGCTATTAGTAATAGCTGTGGATCCTGAGATGTTTCAAAACCTTCATAGGTTGCGGTGTCCCAATACTATCAATCAGTATGGACTACAGTCTTTTTCAGGTCTCCAGTTCCTTGTGCTTCCCAGGTAGGAGAAAGTCTCTATATGCTTTGATGGCAACTGACCTCCGTTGCAGGATGTCAAAATTTCTGTTTGCAGTCTGTAGTTGCGAGTAGCAGCAATAATGGATTAGTCTCAATATTTAGACATTGCTGGATACTTTGAGCCGTTACCGGCTGAACTTGTCAGAATGCACCGTTTGGCAGCAATTAGATTCAAAGGAAGCGGCTTCTTAAAAAAACGTTTGTGCCAGATTTAGCTGTGGACTGTGTGGTCCTAAACACAATATGAAATAAAGTAAGAGTGTGGGCAGCTCTACGCATTTCGGCCGTATCCTTTATCAAGATGCCTACATACACTCTTAGATACATTTATAAAGGGTAAGCTTTAATGCCATTGGATACTAATGATTGGTCCTTAACCAATGAGGTGACTTGAAAATTCAAATTAGCAAAAATACAACTGTTACTCTTTGTTTATTAACAATTAGAAGTATTACAAATTCATGAATGAGTTCTTTGTAATTTATGTTATGAGCAAATATAGATTATGTGAATAAAGGAAAACGAATTTGAGTTTAATCGTTGTTTATATATGTGGAGCTAGTTTCACAATTTGAAATAAGTATAAGACGAAAAGACTAAAGAAAAAAGAGTGAACTTTAAAGATGGTTTAGTAACAAATTGTCTAAACCTATATGGTCAAAGAATATTAATATGGATCTAAGTACTCATTTATTTGAGAGACGTTGCTAAAAATAATAAGCAATGAGAAATGACTTTGGGAAATAATTGTGAGGATTCGATAGTGATATAAAGTTATTCTTTAGCAAAGAGATTTAAAGAAATAATAAACATAATATTTTATTATTATTTAATATATTCGAATAAAAATGTGTTAGTAAATAGCAGTTCTTTCTATTGTGATTTTTATGTGAACTATTATTAAAATTTTAATAAAATGAACCGTTTGGGGACAGTGAAAAAGGGGCAGAATAAACTAGTATTTGAAAAACATGAAGTTTTGAATTTAACATAAGATAGGTTTATTTGAGGCTATATTCTTATTATGGGAAAATCTAGTTATGTTGATTATATTTATATGTCCTACGGAAAAGAAAGGGGGGCAAAATAAACTGATACAAAAAATCTTTGCATTAAATTTCGATCTTGAAGGAAAGGATATTTTATTATCAAAAATTAGAAAGCTTAACACAAATGGGGAAAACTATTTACAATTTTTACGAATATATAGTAAAAAATTAAAAAATGTGTTTTATTTATCTTAGGGATATTAATTTGAATGAGTTACTGTATTAAATAATGAGTCTATGGCTGTAAAAATCCTAATAGATGTTTCTGTGAATCTTAGTGATATCTATAGAAATTTATTCTGATTGTATTATAGTTATAGGATATATGTTAATTTCTTAAATTTGTATGATTTCTTTTATATTTATGTATTGGTAATTGTTATTTGATTTTATGGTTTTGATTTTTTAACTGTGTTTACATGATTTGCACGAGATGCAGGGAAAAAAAACCTTCTATTTTTTCTTTTTTGAAATTGATATCTATTAAATTGTTAGTAGTTTTATTTTTAAATTCAATAGGTGACAAAATATTTTTAAAGTTTTTTGATTTTTTAAAAATGATATCTGGGTGATTTTTTTATTCTGGGTCCTAATATATTATCTTGTTTGATGTAGTGCCAGTGTTTGTTGAGAATCCTTTTTATTTCGTAGTGTTGGGAACTATATTGTGTGATAAATGGTATGAAAAAAGGGTCTTCAGTTCTCTGTCTATGTTTTGTTTTGTGTTGTGTAGTTAATATTATCTCTCTGTTTTTATCTTCAGCTTCTTTTTTAGCTTTTTGTATAATTTGGGGGTTGTAACCTTTTTCTTTAAATCTCTGTGTTAGGATATCGGATTGTTTTGAAAATTGATTTATGTCTGAACAGTTTTTACGGATTCTTAAATATTGGCCTTTGGGTATATTGGTTTTCCATCTAGTTACTTTTATCACTTTTTAGGGTTATAGAGCTATCTTTATACTACCCATATTTCACATTTAAAGGTGCACTCACTCCATCCTGTTTTTTGTAATACTTGTCACTCCCTCCTAAATCGGAGTTAGAGATAGACCTATTTATAAAATTCACACATCAATATGGATATATTTGCTCAGAGAGACGAAATTCTCCAAAACATTTCCCTAGATAATGAACATCTAATAAATAATAATTCTTCCAATATCCCCACAAATCTGAATGATTTATGTGATAACTTAGAAAATCTTTTAATTAAAGAACTCAAAAATACCATAGAAATTAAATATACCCAAAAATATATTGATAACAATATGGTCCCTAGAGGATTAAGGTTAAAGAGAAACTGCACCTTTTTACTTACTGAAGAACTTTCAAACGAATGGTTTGAAACCCTTGAAAATGCCTCTATGGGACTAATGAAAATCATTATAAAATCCAGGAATTTATCGTTCAAAGAAATTAAATCAGAAATTGACTTACATAAAAATAGTTTAAAACCATTTGAGAATAACATTGATTTCTCAAATCTACAGAAAGACATTTTTAGCAACATCTCAAAATTTAAAGAAAACATTCTAGAAACCAAACTTTCAAAATATCAAAGAGATTTAAATGACTATTCGGATAACAACTCGAAATAGACATTCCAATAGAAACAGAAACTGACCCTAATATAGAAAATATAAACATAGATACCCCAACAAACAAAAAAGAATTAGCACACATCTTTGGGAAAAACAACCAATACATAAATAGACAATTTAAAACACATCTTCCTCAAAAAAACAAAGAAAAAAACATAAATTATTCCAATCACAGTAATGAACCAATAAAAACCCACTACAAAAAACCTGATGACTCCTATCAAAATTTCCATTCTAATAATTTTGACAACCAAAGACAGAGTTCAAATTATTTTCATACTAATCATAAGGAACAGAGAGAGAACACATATAGTTCAAATAGATTTAGGAAAAACCAAACCCACAACAATACACCAGAACGCAATTTTCACCAACATGAAAATTGGTATTATGATGATAGGAGAACCAATCAGAACACAAGAGAATATCCACATAATAACTATGACAATGACAGAGAGAATACCAGTAATAGAGATAACCATAATTATAGATGGAAAAATCAAGATTCCAGAAATTTCAATTTTAGAAATTCCAACTTTAGAAACTTCAATTCTAGAAACTCTTACTCTAGAAATAGAGAATACAATACTAATAGTAACTATCATAACTATCATCTACAAAATTATCACTCACATAAATCACAATACAATGATTATAACTACCATAACAAAAATTATTCCAATACACACCAAGATTGGAGAGTTCCTGTTAAAAACAGATTTCAACCATTAGAAACAACTCAAGAACCTTTCTCACCTATTCCAAATCAAACACATCAACAAGTTTTTTTTAGAAAACTCCCCCTCAGTGGAAGGAACCTCAAGAAACACCAATTTTCATACACTACCACAAAGAATTTTAAAAAGCAAAAGAGGTCTAGAGGTAGGAGGGGCAGAAGAAAACCAAGACAAGACACCAAAAAGACAGAAATAAAACACTCAGGAATATTCAATTCAAGCAAATACCCCTTAAACGATACACAAAAAAGTATTTTAAATAAAGGTTTATCCTTTGCCCCATCTTGCAAACTAAACAAGTTCGAAACTCTAATCAATATTAACCAATTTGTTTGTAAACTCACACTTAAGAGGTATTACATAAAAATCCACTAGAAAATAAAAGTTTAAAAGAAAAATAAGCGATTTACAAACATACTGACTTAAAAGCCCCCTCTACCTTCTACCCCACTCATGAAAAGAGTGAACACATTAAATTATTTGAGGAAATGTTGAAAAAAGACTTAGAAAATATTGATCAAAACAAATTTTTAAATTGGAATATGACCCAAAAAGAACTCAATATAATCAAAGATTTAAAAAATAATAAAAATATAACAAAAAAACCAGCAGATAAAGGCGGAGGTATTGTCCTCATGAACACCTCCTTCTATATCGAAGAATCGAATAGACTCCTACATGACGAAACAACTTACAAAAAATTTAAAAATAATCCCATCGAAAATCAGACTATTAAATTAGAACAACTATTAGATAAAGCATTTAATACAGGGCTACTAATGAAATATGAATATTAATTCTTAAATATAAAAAACCCCATCACTCCAACATTCTACATTTTACCTAAAATCCACAAGCACCTCACCAGTACCACCCAGGCCGCCCCATCATATCAGGTATAGGATCACTTACATCTAACCTTTCCCAATACGTTGATTTTTTCTTACAAAATTATGTCATATCTCTACCATCTTATCTTAAAGATTCCACTCAATTGCTTAATATTCTAAAAACTCTATCCTGGAAAGACAATTACCTGCTAGTCACTTGCGATGTCAATTCGTTATACACAAATATAGACCACCAAAAAGGATTAAGAGCAATTAAACATTACCTTGATAAAGACCCTCATTTAAATATAGACCAAAACAAATTCTTACTTGACTGTATTAATTTTATACTTCACAATAATTATTTTCTCTTCAATGATAGTATATATCTTCAAGTTAAAGGAACAGCAATGGGCACAAGGTTCGCCCCTAGTTATGCCAACCTTTATATGGGCTTTTTTGAAAATAACTTTATACATGAAGGACAATGGGGGGCGAAACTTGTGCACTATTAAAGATAGATAGACGACCTCTTCATCATCTGGAAGGGAGAACATGAACTTTTAGAACTATTCATAGAGGATATGAACACTAACCCAATGAACCTTAAATTTACACATGAATCCAGTAGTAATTTAATTCACTTCTATTAGGATTTTTACAGCCATAGACTCATTATTTAATACAGTAACTCATTCAAATTAACATCCCTAAGATAAATAAAACAATTTTTTTAATTTTTTACTATATATTCGTAAAACTTTAAAAAAGTTTTCCCCATTTGTGTTAAGCTTTCTAATTTTTGATAATAAAATATCATTTCCTTCAAGATCGAAATTTAATGCAAAGATTTTTTGTATCAGTTTATTTTGCCCCCCTTTCTTTTCCGTAGGACATATAAATATAATCAACATAATTAGATTTTCCCATAATAAGAATATAGCCTCAAATAAATTTATCTTATTTTAAATTAAAAACTTCATGTTTTTCAAATACTAGTTTATTCTGCCCCTTTTTCACTGTCCCCAAACGGTTCATTTTATTAAAATTTTAATAATAGTTCACATAAAAATCACAATAGAAAGAACTGCTATTTACTAACACATTTTTATTCGAATATATTGAATAATAATCAAATATTATGTTTATTATTTCTTTAAATCTCTTTGCTAAAGAATAACTTTATATCACTATCGAATCCTCACAATTATTTCCCAAAGTCATTTCTCATTGCTTATTATTTTTAGCAACGTCTCTCAAATAAATGAGTACTTAGATCCATATCAATATTCTTTGACCATATAGGTTTAGACAATTTCGGCTAGATTTAGAGTTTGGCGGTAGCCGTCAAAACCAGCGTTAGAGGCTCCTAATGCTGGTTTTGGGCTACCGCTGGTATTTGGAGTCAGTCATTAAAGGGTCTAACGCTCACTTTGCAGCCGCGACTTTTCCATACCGCAGATCCCCTACGCCATTTGCGTATCCTATCTTTTCAATGGGATCTTCCTAACGCTGGTATTTAGAGTCTTGGCTGAAGTAAGCGTTAGAAATCTAACGACAAAACTCCAGCCACAGAAAAAAGTCAGTAGTTAAGAGCTTTCTGGGCTAAAGCCGGTTTATAAAGCTCTTAACTACTGTGCTCTAAAGTACTTTAACACCCATAAACTACCTATATACCCCTAAACCGAGGTCCCCCCACATCGCCGCCACTCTATTAACATTTTTTAACCTCTAATCTGTCGACCGTACACCGCCGCCACCTACGTTATCCGTATGTACCCCTAATCTGCTGCCCCTAACACCTCCGACCCCTATATTATATTTATTAACCCCTAATCTGTCGCCCCCAATGTCGCCTCCACCTACCTACAATTATTAAAACCTAATCTGCCGCCCCCGCTATCGCTGACCCCTGCATATTATTATTAACCCCTAATCTGCCGCTCCGTACACCGCCGCAACCTACGTTATCCCTATGTACCCCTAATCTGCTGCCCCTAACACCGCCGACCCCTATATTATATTTATTAACCCCTAATCTGCCGCCCCCAACGTCGCCTCCACCTACCTACAATAATTAACCCCTAATCTGCCAACCGGATCTCACCGCTACTCTAATAAATGTATTAACCCCTAAAGCTAAGTCTAACCCTAACACTAACACCCCCCCTAAGTTAAATATAATTTACATCTAACAAAATAAATTAACTCTTATTAAATAAATTATTCCTATTTAAAGCTAAATACTTACCTGTAAAATAAACCCTAATATAGCTACAATATAAATTATAATTATATTGTAGCTATTTTAGGATTTATATTTATTTTACAGGCAACTTTGTAATTATTTTAACCAGGTACAATAGCTATTAAATAGTTAATAACTATTTAATAGCTACCTAGTTAAAATATTTACAAAATTACCTGTAAAATAAATCCTAACCTAAGTTACAATTAAACCTAACACTACACTATCAATAAATTAACTAAATAAAATACCTACAATTATCTACAATTAAACCTAACACTACACTATCAATAAATTAATTAAATACAATACCTACAAATAAATACAATGAAATAAACTAACTAAAGTACAAAAAATAAAAAAGAACTAAGTTACAAAAAATAAAAAAATATTTTCAAACATTAGAAAAATATTATAACAATTTTAAACTAATTACACCTACTCTAAGCCCCCTAATAAAATAACAAAGCCCCCAAAATAAAAAAATGCCCTACCCTATTCTAAAATTAAAATAGAAAAGCTCTTTTATCTTACCAGCCCTGAAAAGGGCCCTTTGCGGGGCATGCCCCAAAGTAATCAGCTCTTTTGCCTGAAAAAAATCATACAATACCCCCCCAACATTACAACCCACCACCCACATACCCCTAATCTAACCCAAACCCCCCTTAAATAAACCTAACACTAAGCCCCTGAAGATCTTCCTACCTTATCTTCACCACACCGGGTATCAGCGATCCGTCCAGGCTCCGATGTCTTGATCCAAGCCCAAGCGGGGGGCTGAAGACATCCATCCTCCGGCTGAAGTCTTGATCCAAGCGGGCAGAAGAGGACATCCGGACCAGCAAACATCTGCATCCAAGCCGCATCTTCTATGTTCTTCCATCCGATGACGACCGGCTGATCTTCAAGACCTCCAGCGCGGATCCATCCTCTTCTTCTGACGACTAGACGACGAATGAAGGTTCCTTTAAGGGACGTCATCCAAGATGGCGTCCCTCGAATTCCGATTGGCTGATATGATTCTATCAGCCAATCGGAATTAAGGTAGGAAAATTCTGATTGGCTGATGGAATCAGCCAATCAGATTGAGATTGCATTCTATTGGCTGTTCCGATCAGCCAATAGAATGCGAGCTCAATCTGATTGGCTGATCGGATCAGCCAATCAGAATTTTCCTACCTTAATTCCGATTGGCTGATAGAATCCTATCAGCCAATCGGAATTCGAGGGACGCCATCTTGGATGACGTCCCTTAAAGGAACCGTCATTCGTCGGGAAGTCGTCGGTGAAGATGGATGTTCTGCGTCGGCGGGATGAACTACATGGATCCGGAAGAAAGAAGATTGAAGATGCCGCTTGATAGAAGACTTCATCCAATAATATGTACAACGATTAGTACAGCAACTCAGGAGTGCAGTGCTCGTGAAGACAGGGTCCTGCCAAATCTCCCCAATTCCAATAGTGAATATATAAATGTCCACAGCACTGTATCATTCAAAACATTTTATTCTCTGTACATAACAGGTACTCAAACAGCGACGTTTCGAGTGTTGCCACTCTTACTCATGCTAGTTACAAACTATCAATTACAACAATTTAAAACCCTCAGTTTGGCGCCAACCACTCTTCAGGTGGATCTGCTGCCCTCTTCTGTTCATTTCTAATAATACATTAAAAACATTTCTAATTACATGATACTATGTAACAAAAATTTAAATAAAAATTTAAATTTTTGTTACATAGTATCATGTAATTAGAAATGTTTTTAATGTATTATTAGAAATGAACAGAAGAGGGCAGCAGATCCACCTGAAGAGTGGTTGGCGCCAAACTGAGGGTTTTAAATTGTTGTAATTGATAGTTTGTAACTAGCATGAGTAAGAGTGGCAACACTCGAAACGTCGCTGTTTGAGTACCTGTTATGTACAGAGAATAAAATGTTTTGAATGATACAGTGCTGTGGACATTTATATATTCACTGATAGAAGACTTCAGTCGGATCATGGACCTCTTCAGTTCCCGCTTGGATGAAGACTTCAGCCGGATCATGGACATCTTCAGCCCCCCGCTTGGGCTTGGATCAAGACATCGGAGGCTCTTCTGGATCGATCGGTGAACCCGGCGTGGTGAAGACAAGGTAGTGAGATCTTCAGGGGCTTAGTGTTAGGTTTATTTAAGGGGGGTTTGGGTTAGATTAGGGGTATGTGGGTGGTGGGTTGTAATGTTGGGGGGGGGGTATTGTATGTTTTTTTTTACAGGCAAAAGAGCTGAATTCTTTGGGGCATGCCCCGCAAAGGGCCCTTTTCAGGGCTGGTAAGGTAAAAGAGCTTTTCTATTTTAATTTTAGAATAGGGCAGGTCATTTTTTTATTTTGGGGGTCTTTGTTATTTTATTAGGGGGCTTAGAGTAGGTGTAATTAGTTTAAAATTGTTGTAATATTTTTCTAATGTTTGTAAATATTTTTTTATTTTTTGTAACTTAGTTCTTTTTTATTTTTTGTACTTTAGTTAGTTTATTTCATTGTATTTATTTGTAGGTATTGTTTTTAATTCATTTATTGATAGTGTAGTGTTAGGTTTAATTGTAGATAATTGTAGGTATTGTATTTAATTAATTTATTGATAGTGTAGTGTTAGGTTTAATTGTAGATAATTGTAGGTATTTTATTTAATTAATTTATTGATAGTGTAGTGTTAGGTTTAATTGTAACTTAGGTTAGGATTTATTTTACAGGTCATTTTGTAATTATTTTAACTAGGTAGCTATTAAATAGTTATTAACTATTTAATAGCTATTGTACCTGGTTAAAATAATTACAAAGTTGCCTGTAAAATAAATATAAATCCTAAAATAGCTACAATATAATTATAATTTATATTGTAGCTATATTAGGGTTTATTTTACTGGTAAGTATTTAGCTTTAAATAGGAATAATTTATTTAATAAGAGTTAATTTATTTTGTTAGATGTAAATTATATTTAACTTAGGGGGGTGTTAGTGTTAGGGTTAGACTTAGCTTTAGGGGTTAATAAATTTATTAGAATAGTGGTGAGATCCGGTCGGCAGATTAGGGGTTAATTATTGTAGGTAGGTGGAGGCGACGTTGGGGGCAGCAGATTAGGGGTTAATAAATATAATATAGGGGTCGGCGGTGTTAGGGGCAGCAGATTAGGGGTACATAGGGATAACGTAGGTTGCGGCGGTGTACGGAGCGGCAGATTAGGGGTTAATAATAATATGCAGGGGTCAGCGATAGCGGGGGCGGCAGATTAGGGGTTAATAAATATAATATAGGGGTCGGCGGTGTTAGGGGCAGCAGATTAGGGGTACATAGGGATAACGTAGGTTGCGGCGGTGTACGGAGCAGCAGATTAGTGGTTATTAATAATATGCACGGGTCAGCGATAGCGGGGGCGGCAGATTAGGGGTTAATAAGTGTAAGGTTAGGGGTGTTTAGACTCGGGGTACATGTTAGGGTGTTAGGTGCAGACTTAAGAAGTGTTTCCCCATAGGAAACAATGGGGCTCCGTTAGGAGCTTAACGCTGCTTTTTTGCAGGTGTTAGGTTTTTTTTTCAGCTCAAACTGCCCCATTGTTTTCTAGGGGGAATCGTGCACGAGCACGTTTTTGAAGCTGACCGCCTCCGTAAGCACCGCTGGTATTTAGTGTTGCAGTGGCGGTAAATATGCTCTACTCTCCCTTTTTTGGAGCCTAACGCAGCCATTCTGTGAACTCTAAATACCAGCGGAATTTAAAAGGTGCGGGGGGAAAAAAGCATGCGTAGTTAACGCACCCCTTTGGCCGCAGAACTCTAAATCTAGCCGTTTGTTACTAAACCATCTTTAAAGTTCACTCTTTTTTCTTTAGTCTTTTCGTCTTATACTTATTTCAAATTGTGAAACTAGCTCCACATATATAAACAACGATTAAACTCAAATTCGTTTTCCTTTATTCACATAATCTATATTTGCTCATAACATAAATTACAAAGAACTCATTCATGAATTTGAAATACTTCTAATTGTTAATAAACAAAGAGTAACAGTTGTATTTTTGCTAATTTGAATTTTCAAGTCACCTCATTGGTTAAGGACCAATCATTAGTATCCAATGGCATTAAAGCTTACCCTTTATAAATGTATCTAAGAGTGTATGTAGGCATCTTGATAAAGGCTACGGCCGAAACGCGTAGAGCTGCCCACACTCTTACTTTATTTCATACTGTGTTTAGGACCACACAGTCCACAGCTAAAGTCGGCACAAACTATTTTTTAAGAAGCTGCTTCCTTTGAATCTAATTGCCGCCAAACGGTGCATTCTGACAAGTTCAGCCGGTAACGGCTCAAAATATCCAGCAATGTCTAAATATTGAGACTAATCCATTATTGCTGCTACTCACAACTACAGACTTTACAGAAATTTTGACATCCTGCAACGGAGGTCAGTTGCTATCAAAGCATATAGAAACTTTCTCCTACCTGGGAAGCACAAGGAACTGGAGACCTGAAAAAGACCGTAGTCCATACTGATTGATAGTATTGAGACACCGCAACCTATGAAGGTTTTGAAACATCTCAGGATCCACAGCTATTACTAATAGCATTTCTCTATTACCAGGTACCAGTTTACTCCTGCACTTTCATATCTGCCTAAAGAATATTTAAGAACGCTGTACACTAAGGAACTAGAGCTATTACTGTGATGAGAGCAGGATGTGATGTCACTAGCATGTGGGCGGGGCTTAGGTCCGGTGTCTGTGTCGCAGTTAGTTTAGTACAATCAACCTGTCTGGATGTGTATTGCTATGCTCTGTAATAAAATAGAGTTGTACCATCATTGCTGTGTCCTGCATATGTCCTGCATCTCATGACATGGTGTCAGAAGTTCTGGACTACGCTTCTGTTTCTGATGATGACGATGTCAAAGTTTACCCCACCTGAGCCTTTTGACTTTTCTCAGCCTGCAGCTTGGCCCACATGGCGTCAGCGGTTTCAGCGCTTCAGGATTGCATCCAAACTGAACAAGGAGAGTGGTGAAGTACAAGTTAATTCTCTTTTATATTCTATGGAGAAAGATGTTGCCTGGGTTTGGGGACCCTCACAAGAAAAAGCGTTCCTGCATGCTAAGTCCCTGCTGGGGTCTGCCCCAGTGCTGGGGTTCTACGACCCTTCAAAAAAGACTGTGGTTAGTGCTGATGCAAGCAGTTATGGGTTGGGGGCTGCACTTCTGCAGCTGAATGACAACAAACTACAGCCCATCGCCTACTGTTCCCGCACACTGACGGCTGCAGAGTCAAAATACGCTCAAATTGAGAAAGAGTGCCTGGCTGCAGTTTGGGCCTGTGAGCGCTTTCAGCGTTATCTAGTGGGTTTGGAGAAATTTAGTCTGGAAACTGACCACAAACCGCTAGTCCCTCTTATCAATTCTTATGACATCGACAAAACACCCTTGAGATGCCAGAGACTTTTAATGAGACTACTCAGGTTCAATGTTCAGGCAGTGCATGTGCCGGGGAAGCAGCTGGTTGTGGCAGATACACTGTCCAGGCTCCCGCTGGCTGCTGCTGAAGAATCCTCCACAGAGTCGGATGTAAAAGTGTATGTTGATTCAGTTCTGGCCTCTAAGTCCATTTCTTCAAGGAAACTGGAAGAGATAAAGAAAGAGACATATTTGGACACAGATCTGCAAGAAGTTATAAGGTACATAAGAGATGGCTGGCCCGAGAGCCGGGCAGCCTGGATGTCTTTAAATGCTTACCAGCCAGAGAGGTCGCAGCTCACGGAGCTGGAGGGGTTGGTGCTGTTCCAAGACCGTATTGTAATTCCTGTCAGCATGAGGAAGGAGATGTTGAACAGGATACACGATGGGCACTTAGGCATTACAAAGTGCAGAGAAAGAGCAGCTACAGCTGTGTGGTGGCCTGGGATCAGCTCCGACATTGCAAATCACGTGTCTAAATGTGTCTTTTGCCGGGAACGCCGGCCTACTCAGAGAAGGGAGCCCTTAATGTCTATTCCGCTGCCTGCGGGGCCATGGCAGAAAATAGCTGCTGATTTGTGCGAACTGCACGGGAAAAAGTTTCTTGTTGTTATCGACTACTATTCCAGGTATTTGGAAATAGCACCCCTGAATGATATCACAAGTCAGGCCGTTATCATTCGCCTGAAAAGCTTGTTCGCCCGCTGGGGCATTCCAATGGAGCTGGTGAGTGATAATGGCATGCAGTTCGCTTCTACAGAGTTCAGTGCTTTCAGCAGGGAATATGATTTTGTACATTCCACGTCAAGTCCACATTGTCCGCAGGCCAACGGAATGGCTGAAAGGGCAGTTCAAACAACAAAATTCATTCTAAAGCAATCTCAACCGTACCTAGCCCTCTTGTCATACAGGGCGATGCCCATTCAAGCCACCGGGTTTAGCCCGGCACAGCTGATGCTAGGACGCCAGATTCGCACCACTTTGCCCTCAGTGGGTGTCTTCAAGCCGCCTGGCCCTGTTCCTCGGGACGAAGTCCTTAGGAGGGATGAAGAGGCCAAAAAGGGTTATCGTTTCTTCTACGACAGGAGACATTCTGTCAGGCCTTTACAGGAACTGAAAGCGGGCCAAAGTGTCAGAATTAAACTGGATGATGAGAAGAAATGGAAGACGCCTGCTACGGTAGTGGGCCGCTCTCCAGAACCAAGGTCTTACACAGTCCTTACAGAGGGAGGGACGGTTACACGCCGTAACCGAAGACATCTTCAGCCTGTACCTGAGAGTCTGGAACCGGATACCTCAGTACCACCGCCGGTGGGATCCCCTGTTCTAAGAGAGGTGCCTTCCCCTCAGCAAGATCATAGCGGGGATATATCTTTGCCTCCAGCAGACTCTTGTTCACCATCTTCTGTATCAGAGGACAGTTCATGCAAAGTTACATCAAGCGGAAGAGTGGTGAGGCTTCCGGCCCGATACAGGGACTGACTTTAGCTAGAACAGTGACCGGAAGTATGGGCAGAATAATCCCATGGTCACTGTGGACTAGGGTAGTCTACCCCGATGTCCAAGTCAGGATGTAATTTATTTGTTCATGTTTTCTAATCTATCTGTTTTTATAATGTTCTAAAACAAAATGTTGTTGTATACCCTGTTGGTGTACCTTGTTATTTAATATATGCGAATGTATGCTTTGCCTTTGAAAAAGGGGAAGATGTGATGAGAGCAGGATGTGATGTCACTAGCATGTGGGCGGGGCTTAGGTCCGGTGTCTGTGTCGCAGTTAGTTTAGTACAATCAACCTGTCTGGATGTGTATTGCTATGCTCTGTAATAAAATAGAGTTGTACCATCATTGCTGTGTCCTGCATATGTCCTGCATCTCATGACAATTACTAATAGCATACTATTAATCATCATTTGTTGGTATTCTGTATACCTCTCTGAATTATCCTATAAGATCGTTCTCAAGGCTAACTAAAATCTATACTATTTTCCTCAACGGAGTCTGCCACTTGCTATAAGTAGTATTGAGATACACTACTTTCAAAGGTACATTTTAATAGGTTTCATTTTAAGGCAATTTTAAGGAAGTTTTTTCCTCTGATGTCCAATAATAAGCCAGTTTTTCAGTGACTCTTTTCTATTTTAACATAATCCACTGCAGAGCAATATATCAATTTTACTATTTGCACAGATATCTGCTAATCAAGTAATCTTTTATGTTTGCTTTTTAAATATCGTATGAGCTCATATGTATCAATATTGTATTTGATTGTATTTTGTATAACAATATTTTTTAACAATGTTATAAATTTCAATATTTTTTCTTTTTACCCTTGCTTTCTGCTTGCCATTAACAATATAAAACGTATTTATTTGGATTTTCTACTTTTTTAAGTTTATTTCGTTATTAATTTTAGAAGTCACACTTCTTTTAATCTATCCAATTGCACTAAGTATATATACACATTTGCACAACCACAAAGTTTTCTTATGAGAAATAATTTTCTGAGGTAGAGAGGGAGCACAGAGTAGGGATGTCAGGGCACCAAATCAACATAAACGGACCTCCAAGACAAGTAATGATGAAATACTTGAACTTTAAAGACAAGATACAGCTTCTCAGAGCATACCGACAGTAACCAGCCCTGGAATATGAAGGCAAACGTTTCAATTTGTTTCAAGACTACTCTGAAGATATTTCCAAATGGCGCAAGGAGTTCTCGACATATTTCAAATAACTCCTATACAAGGAACGTTCAGTTACACTGCTTTTTCCAGCATGGCTGAAGTTGCGCGTTCGTGTTTTAATGCTGAAAAAATCTTAATTTCAGTGTTAAAACAGCAATGCAGCCATTACAAATCTTGTTTGTATAGCTGTACCGCAAGCCTTTTAGCCTGTAACGCAATGCCAGTCCAGCACTCAAAATTTTTTTTCATGGGACTTTCATAGCGCTGCCATTACAAGTTTTGCGGTGAGGCTAAAAAGCTTGCGTTACAGCCTATACCGATGCAATCCATTATGCCATCTGAGAGCAGTAGTTATAAAACAAAACTGTTTCATAAAACTCATAACTAAAGTGTTACGAATTACACTAACACCCATAAACTGGGACTGGGGCCCTATTGCATGGTAAAACACTATTTTAAAGTTATTAACCCATAATCTGCTGCTCCCGACATTGCTGGCACTAATAAAATTTATTAACCCCTAAAACACCCCAAAATAAAAAACCCTAATCTATAATAAACTACCAAGGGCCCTTAAAAGGGCATTTTGAAGACCCTTAAAATGGCCTTTTGTAGGGCATTGCCCTAAAGAAATCAGCTCTTTTCTTTCAAAAGAAAAACAAACACCCTCTAACAGTATACAAACCCCCATCCCCCAAACCCACAAAATAAAAATAAACTAAAACCTAAACAACCCATTGCCCTGAAAAGGGCGTTTGTATGGGCATTGCCCTTAAAAGGGCATTCAACTATTTTGCTGCCCATTAAAAATAAAAAATGGCTATTCTAAAAACAAAAAACTCACCCCAAAAAGAAAAAAAACATTACACAAAATAACAAGCAAATTATCAAATATAATAATTATTCCTATTCTAATACCCATTTAAAAAAAAAAAAAAAAAAACACCCCAAAATAAAAGAAACCTAATCTATAATAAACTACTAATATCCCTTAAAAGGGCCTTTTGTAGGGCATTGCATTAAAGAAATCAGCTAGTTTTCTAAAGAAAAATACAAAGACACACTAACATTACAAACCCTCACCCCCAAACCCACAAATTAAAAAAAAACTATCTAAAAAAAAATAATCTACCCATTGCCATGAAAAGGGCATTTGTATGGGCATTGCCCTTAAAAGGGCATTCAGCTCCTTTTCTTGCCCTTAAAATGGCATTCAGCTCTGTTAAGAACTGCCCAATCCCTAATCTATAAAAAAAAACACACAGCAAAACCCCGCTTAAAGATTCCGCTTGAACGATCTTGCCCTAAAGAAATCAGCTAGTTTTCTAAAGAAAAATACAAAGACCCACTAACATTACAAACCCTCACCCCCCAAACCCACAAATTAAAAAAAAAACTATCTAAAAAAAAATAATCTACCCATTGCCATGAAAAGGGCATTTGTATGGGCATTGCCCTTAAAAGGGCATTCAGCTCCTTTTCTTGCCCTTAAAAAACACACAACAAAACCCTGCTTAAAGATTCCGCTTGAACGATCTTCATCCCGGCCGCTCTATCTTCATCCAGGTGGCTCCATCTTCATTCACCGCAGGACCGGCATCTTCATCCCTGCTGTGGTGGAGCGGTCGATGCACGGAGGCAGAGGTCCAGGTGAAGGTCCAATGTGGAGGTCCAGGTGAAAGTTAAAGGTGAAGGTCCAAGGCGGAGGTCCAAGGCATAGGTCCAGGCAGAGGTCCATCGATCCGACGTGTAAGTCTTCTTTATGTGATCATCCTCCCCACCCTGAGGATTGAAATGCAAGGTACCCCTTTTATACTGGGGGTACCATTGCATTCCTATTGGCTGAAAATTTTGAATCAGCAAATAGGAATTAGGGCTGCTAAAATCCTATTGGCTCTTCAAATCAGTCAATATGATTTAAGCAGCTCTCATTCTATTGGTTACATTATGTAGGTAGCGACGATGTTGGGGCAGCAGATTAGGGGTGTTTAGATGTGGGGTTTATGTTAGGGTGTTAGGTTTAAACTTAACTTTTTTCCCCCATAGACATCATTGGGGCTGCGTTACGGAGACTTTTCATCACAGGTGTTTTTTTCTGACACTCTCTCCCCATTGATGTCTATGGGGAAAGCGTGCATGAGCATGTCAAAGCAGCGCTTGCATTTTTGGTGGTATGGAGCTTAACGCAACCATATCGCATGCACAAGCTGGCTTTTCTAAAACTTGTAATGGCAGTGCTATGGAGGGTGAAATAACACAACTTTTTTATGTTCATTAAATACCCTCTATAGCACAAAACTTGTAATCTAGGTGAATGTGAGGAGCCACATTTTTTGACTCACCCAAACACCTTCAAGTATACCTCAACAAAGAAGAAGAAGAAAATAGACCATCAGCAGAAGCTAATACCACCTGAAGGGTAAGAAAAGACTCCACTACAGACAGACAGTGGATCCAGCTGCTTCCTCCCCATTAAGGGAAGTAACTAACAGTAGTATGTCTTAAGCAGCCAAAGACTCCCTTTACCTCTGTGGAAGGGGACTATATTAGTAATTATCAAAAGGTGAGGAACAATAATCAGAAGAAATTTTCTTTTGATTATTCTTATATCCTTATGTACATATAATTTTATTTCTCCTTAGATACCTTGTCAAAAATATATATTTATTGCACGGGTCTTCATAAGGAGCAGTGCTTAAGCATGAAATTGATTAATCTTGAATAGACATAGGACACTGGTATGTGAACTTTGTCAGAAAGGTATGCTTCTATGCACTGTTTGTAATTATCACTTGGACTTTAGTGCAAATAGTAGAAAACAATAATAATAAAATCTAACTTTTATTGTGTGTTTATTAAAAGAGACAGCTTCAATTTTTGATGCTCTGCTGCCCTCACTTAGTTAAAAACACATCTCCTCAGTGTATATTATAATGGTAATTCTTTAGGTGGTGTGAGAAATAAGATCTATGAGGTTTCAATCTTGTTGTAACTTTAAGGTATTGTTTTTTTTTATACATTTAGCCTTATTCCTGGCTTGTTTATAAAAACAACCTTATGTTTCTTATTATAGAGTTAACCCCAATAAGACTTACTTCAACAACAATCTTAGTGTGTGCTCATTAGACATGTGCGGTTCGTTTCGGATTAATTCGGAAATTCGGTAAATTCGGAGATTCGGATCGATTCGGATTTCCGAATTAAAATACTTCCGAATCTACCGAATGAATCCGAAATAGCTGCCGTATCTCCGAATAAATCCGATTTAGCTCGTTAAAATTCGGCATTTCCCCATAGGAAACAATGGGAGTTTCGGCTGAAAAAAAACTAACACCGCAGCCCCATTTTTTCCTATGGGGAAACACTAAGTCTGCACCTAACACCCTAACATGTACCCCGAGTCTCTAAACACCCCTAATCTAACACTTATTAACCCCTAATCTGCTGCCTCCGCTATCGCTGACACCTGCATTATTTTATTAACCCCTAATCTGCCGACCGAATATCGCCGCCACCTACATTATAGCTATTAACCCCTAATCTGCTGTCCCTAACACCGCCGACCCCTACATTATAGTTATTAACCCCTAATCTGCCTCCCCCCAATGTCGCCGCAATCTAGCTACAAGTATTAACCCCTAATCTGCCGACCCGATATCGCCGCCGCCTACATTATAGCTATTAACCCCTAATCTGCTGTCCCTAACACCGCCGACCCCTACATTATAGTTATTAACCCCTAATCTGCCTCCCCCAACGTCGCCGCAATCTAACTATAAGTATTAACCCCTAATCTGCCGACCCGATATCGCCGCCGCCTACATTATAGCTATTAACCCCTAATCTGCTGTCCCTAACACCGCCGACCCCTACATTATAGTTATTAACCCCTAATCTGCCTCCCCCAACGTCGCCGCAATCTAACTATAAGTATTAACCCCTAATCTGCCGACCCGATATCGCCGCCGCCTACATTATAGCTATTAACCCCTAACCTGCTGTCCCTAACACCGCCGACCCCTACATTATAGTTATTAACCCCTAATCTGCCTCCCCCCAACGTCGCCGCAATCTAACTACAAGTATTAACCCCTAATCTGCCGACCGCAAATCGCCGCCACTATAATAAATGTATTAACCCCTAAACCGCCGCACTCCCGCCTCGCAAACACTATAATACATTTTATTAACCCCTAATCTGCCCTCCCTAACATCGCCGCCACCTACCTACAATTATTAACCCCTAATCTCCCGCCCCCATCGTCGCCGCTACTATAATAAGGTTATTAACCCCTAAACCTAAGTCTAACCCTAACCCTAACACCCCCTAACTTAAATATAATTTAAATAAAACTAAATAAGTTTACTATAGTTAAATAAATGAATCCTATTTAAAACTAAAGACTTACCTGTAAAATAAACCCTAAGATAGCTGCAATATAACTAATAGTTACATTGTAGCTATTTTAGGATTTATTTTTATTTTACAGGCAACTTTGTATTTATTTTAACCAGGTACAATAGTTATTAAATAGTTAATAACTATTTAATAACTACCTAGCTAAAATAAATACAAATTTACCTGTAAAATAAATCCTAACCTAAGTTACACTAACACCTAACACTACACTATCATTAAATTAACTAAATAAATGAATCATATTTAAAACAAAATACTTACCTGTAAAATAAACCCTAATATAGCTGCAATATAACTAATAGTTACATTGTAGCTATTTTAGCATTTATATTTATTTTACAGACAACTTTGTATTAATTTTAACTAGGTACAATAGCTATTAAATAGTTATTGACTAATTAATAGCTACCTAGTTAAAATAATTACAAAATTACCTGTAAAATAAATCCTAACCTAAGTTACAATTAAACCTAACACTACACTGTCATTAAATAAATTAACTACAAGTACCTACAATTATCTACAATTAAATAAACTAAAGTACAAAACCCCCCCACTAAATTACAAAAAAAAACAAACACTAAATTACAAAAAATAAAAAAATATTACAAGAATTTTAAACTAATTACACCTAATCTAAGCCCCCTAATAAAATAACAAAGCCCCCCAAAATAAAAAAAAATGCCCTACCCTATACTAAATTACAAAAGTTAACAGCTCTATTACCTTACCAGCCCTGAACAGGGCCCTTTGCGGGGCATGCCCCAAAGAAAACAGCTCTTTTGCCTGTAAAAAAAAAACACAATCCCCCCCCCCACATTACAACCCACCACCCACATACCCCTACTCTAACCCAAACCCCCCTTAAATAAACCTAACACTACCCCCCTGAAGATCTCCCTACCTTGAGTCGTGTTCACCCAGCCGGGCCGAAGTCTTCATCCGATGGGGCAGAAGAGGACATCCAGACCGGCAGAAGTCTTCATCCAAGCGGGGCAAGAAGAGGTCTTCCATCCATCATACAAGTACCAAAATACAAACAAACACTAAATTACCAAAAATAATAAAATATTACAATAATTTTAAACTAATTACACCTAATCTAAGCCCCCTACTAGCTATTAATATAGCTTCAATATAACTAATAGTTACATTGTAGCTATTTTAGGATTTATATGTATTTTACAGGCAACTTTGTATTTATTTTAACTAGGTACAATAGTTATTAAATAGTTAATAACTATTTAATAACTACCTAGCTAAAATAAATACAAATTTACCTGTAAAATAAATCATAACCTAAGTTACAATTACACCTAACACTACACTATCATTAAATTAACTAAATAAATGAATCCTATATAAAACTAAAGACTTACCTGTAAAATAAACCCTAATATAGCTGCAATATAACTAATAGTTACATTGTAGCTATTTTAGCATTTATATTTATTGTACAGGCAACTTTGTATTCATTTTAACTAGGTTCAATAGCTATTAAATAGATATTGACTATTTAATAGCTACCTAGTTAAAATAATTACAAAATTACCTGTAAAATAAATCCTAACCTAAGTTACAATTAAACCTAACACTACACTATCATTAAATAAATTAACTACAAGTACCTACAATTAAATGCAATTAAAAAAACTAAACTAAAGTACAAACCCCCCCCCACTAAATTACAAAAAATAAAAAAATATTACAAGAATTTTAAACTAATTACACCTAATCTAAGCCCCCTAATAAAATAACAAAGCCCCCCAAAATAAAAAAATGCCCTACCCTATACTAAATTACAAAAGTAATCAGCTCTATTACCTTACCAGCCCTTAAAAGGGCCTTTTGCGGGGGCATGCCCCAAAGAAAACAGCTCTTTTGCCTGTAAAAAAAAACACAATACCCCCCCCACATTACAACCCACCACCCACATACCCCTACTCTAACCCAAACCCCCCTTAAATAAACCTAACACTACCCCCCTGAAGATCTCCCTACCTTGAGTCGTGTTCACCCAGCCGGGCCGAAGTCTTCATCCGATGGGGCAGAAGAGGACATCCAGACCGGCAGAAGTCTTCATCCAAGCGGGGCAAGAAGAGGTCTTCCATCCATCAGAAAAGTACAAAAAAACAAACAAACACTAAATTAGCAAAAATAATAAAATATTACAATAATTTTAAACTAATTACACCTAATCTAAGCCCCCTACTAGCTATTAATATAGCTACAACATAACTAATAGTTACATTGTAGCTATTTTAGGATTTATATTTATTTTACAGGCAACTTTGTATTTATTTTAACTAGGTACAATAGCTATTAAATAGTTAATAACTACCTAGCTAAAATAAATACAAATTTACCTGTAAAATAAACCCTAACCTAAGTTACAATTACACCTAACACTACACTGTCATTAAATTAACTAAATAAATTAATCCTATATAAAACTAAATACTTACCTGTAAAATAAACCCTAATATAGCTACAATATAACTAATAGTTACATTGTAGCTATTTTAGCATTTATATTTATTTTACAGGCAACTTTGTATTTATTTTAACTAGGTACAATAGCTATTAAATAGTTATTGACTAATTAATAGCTACCTAGTTAAAATAATTACAAAATTACCTGTAAAATAAATCCTAACCTAAGTTATTATTAAACCTAACTCTACACTATCATTAAATAAATTAACTACAAGTACCTACAATTAAATACAATGAAATAAACTAAATTAAAGTACAAAAAAAACAAACACTAAATTACAAAAAATAAAAAAAATTACAAGAATTTTAAACTAATTACACCTAATCTAAGCCCCCTAATAAAATAACAAAGCCCCCCAAAATAAAAAAATGCCCTACCCTATACTAAATTACAAAAGTAATCAGCTCTATTACCTTACCAGCCCTTAAAAGGGCCTTTTGCGGGGGCATGCCCCAAAGAAAACAGCTCTTTTGCCTGTAAAAAAAAACACAATACCCCCCCCCACATTACAACCCACCACCCACATACCCCTACTCTAACCCAAACCCCCCTTAAATAAACCTAACACTACCCCCCTGAAGATCTCCCTACCTTGAGTCGTGTTCACCCAGCCGGGCCGAAGTCTTCATCCGATGGGGCAGAAGAGGACATCCAGACCGGCAGAAGTCTTCATCCAAGCGGGGCAAGAAGAGGTCTTCCATCCATCAGAAAAGTACAAAAAAACAAACAAACACTAAATTAGCAAAAATAATAAAATATTACAATAATTTTAAACTAATTACACCTAATCTAAGCCCCCTACTAGCTATTAATATAGCTACAATATAACTAATAGTTACATTGTAGCTATTTTAGGATTTATATTTATTTTACAGGCAACTTTGTATTTATTTTAACTAGGTACAATAGCTATTAAATAGTTAATAACTACCTAGCTAAAATAAATACAAATTTACCTGTAAAATAAACCCTAACCTAAGTTACAATTACACCTAACACTACACTGTCATTAAATTAACTAAATAAATTAATCCTATATAAAACTAAATACTTACCTGTAAAATAAACCCTAATATAGCTACAATATAACTAATAGTTACATTGTAGCTATTTTAGCATTTATATTTATTTTACAGGCAACTTTGTATTTATTTTAACTAGGTACAATAGCTATTAAATAGTTATTGACTAATTAATAGCTACCTAGTTAAAATAATTACAAAATTACCTGTAAAATAAATCCTAACCTAAGTTACTATTAAACCTAACTCTACACTATCATTAAATAAATTAACTACAAGTACCTACAATTAAATACAATGAAATAAACTAAACTAAAGTACAAAAAAAACAAACACTAAATTACAAAAAATAAAAAAAATTACAAGAATTTTAAACTAATTACACCTAATCTAAGCCCCCTAATAAAATAACAAAGCCCCCCAAAATAAAAAAATGCCCTACCCTATACTAAATTACAAAAGTAATCAGCTCTATTACCTTACCAGCCCTTAAAAGGGCCTTTTGCGGGGGCATGCCCCAAAGAAAACAGCTCTTTTGCCTGTAAAAAAAAACACAATACCCCCCCCCACATTACAACCCACCACCCACATACCCCTACTCTAACCCAAACCCCCCTTAAATAAACCTAACACTACCCCCCTGAAGATCTCTCTACCGTGTCTTCACCCAGCGGGCCGAAGTCTTCATCCGATGGGGCAGAAGAGGACATCCAGACCGGCAGAAGTCTTCATCCAAGCGGGGCAAGAAGAGGTCTTCCATCCATCAGAAGTCTTGATCCAGGCGGCATCTTCTCTGTTCATCCATCCGGAGCGGAGCGGCAGCGGCATCCAAGATGGCGTCCCTTGAATTCCGATTGGCTGATAGGATTCTATCAGCCAATCGGAATTAAGGTAGGAAAAATCTGATTGGCTGATTTAATCAGCCAATCAGATTCAAGTTCAATCCGATTGGCTGATGGAATCAGCCAATCAGATTGACCTCGCATTCTATTGGCTGTTCCGATCAGCCAATAGAATGCGAGCTCAATCTGATTGGCTGATTGGATCAGCCAATCGGATTGAACTTGAATCTGATTGGCTGATTGAATCAGCCAATCAGATTTTTCCTACCTTAATTCCGATTGGCTGATAGAATCCTATCAGCCAATCGGAATTCAAGGGACGCCATCTTGGATGACGTCACTTAAAGGTACAGTCACCTAGTCGTCAGATCAAGAAAGAAGAGGATGCTCTGCGTGGGATGTCTTCAGGATGCTGCCGCTCCGCTCCGGATGGATGAACAGAGAAGATGCCGCCTGGATCAAGACTTCTGATGGATGGAAGACCTCTTCTTGCCCCGCTTGGATGAAGACTTCTGCCGGTCTGGATGTCCTCTTCTGCCCCATCGGATGAAGACTTCGGCCCGCTGGGTGAAGACACGGTAGAGAGATCTTCAGGGGGGTAGTGTTAGGTTTATTTAAGGGGGGTTTGGGTTAGAGTAGGGGTATGTGGGTGGTGGGTTGTAATGTGGGGGGGGGGTATTGTGTTTTTTTTTACAGGCAAAAGAGCTGTTTTCTTTGGGGCATGCCCCCGCAAAAGGCCCTGTTCAGGGCTGGTAAGGTAATAGAGCTGATTACTTTTGTAATTTAGTATAGGGTAGGGCATTTTTTTATTTTGGGGGGCTTTGTTATTTTATTAGGGGGCTTAGATTAGGTGTAATTAGTTTAAAATTCTTGTAATTTTTTTTATTTTTTGTAATTTAGTGTTTGTTTTTTTTTGTACTTTAGTTTAGTTTATTTCATTGTATTTAATTGTAGGTACTTGTAGTTAATTTATTTAATGATAGTGTAGTGTTAGGTTTAATAGTTACTTAGGTTAGGATTTATTTTACAGGTAATTTTGTAATTATTTTAACTAGGTAGCTATTAATTAGTCAATAACTATTTAATAGCTATTGTACCTAGTTAAAATAAATACAAAGTTGCCTGTAAAATAAATATAAATGCTAAAATAGCTACAATGTAACTATTAGTTATATTGTAGCTATATTAGGGTTTATTTTACAGGTAAGTATTTAGTTTTATATAGGATTAATTTATTTAGTTAATTTAATGACAGTGTAGTGTTAGGTGTAATTGTAACTTAGGTTAGGGTTTATTTTACAGGTAAATTTGTATTTATTTTAGCTAGGTAGTTATTAACTATTTAATAGCTATTGTACCTAGTTAAAATAAATACAAAGTTGCCTGTAAAATAAATATAAATCCTAAAATAGCTACAATGTAACTATTAGTTATATTGTAGCTATATTAATAGCTAGTAGGGGGCTTAGATTAGGTGTAATTAGTTTAAAATTATTGCAATATTTTATTATTTTTGCTAATTTAGTGTTTGTTTGTTTTTTTGTACTTTTCTGATGGATGGAAGACCTCTTCTTGCCCCGCTTGGATGAAGACTTCTGCCAGTCTGGATGTCCTCTTCTGCCCCATCGGATGAAGACTTCGGCCCGGCTGGGTGAACACGACTCAAGGTAGGGAGATCTTCAGGGGGGTAGTGTTAGGTTTATTTAAGGGGGGTTTGGGTTAGAGTAGGGGTATGTGGGTGGTGGGTTGTAATGTGGGGGGGGGGATTGTGTTTTTTTTTACAGGCAAAAGAGCTGTTTTCTTTGGGGCATGCCCCGCAAAAGGCCCTGTTCAGGGCTGGTAAGGTAATAGAGCTGTTAACTTTTGTAATTTAGTATAGGGTAGGGCATTTTTTTTTATTTTGGGGGGCTTTGTTATTTTATTAAGGGGCTTAGATTAGGTGTAATTAGTTTAAAATTCTTGTAATATTTTTTTATTTTTTGTAATTTAGTGGGGGGGGTTGTACTTTAGTTTAGTTTTTTAATTGTATTTAATTGTAGGTACTTGTAGTTAATTTATTTAATGATAGTGTAGTGTTAGGTTTAATTGTAACTTAGGTTAGGATTTATTTTACAGGTAATTTTGTAATTATTTTAACTAGGTAGCTATTAAACAGTAAATATCTATTTAATAGCTATTGTACCTAGTTAAAATAAATACAAAGTTGCCTGTACAATAAATATAAATGCTAAAATAGCTACAATGTAACTATTAGTTATATTGCAGCTATATTAGGGTTTATTTTACAGGTAAGTCTTTAGTTTTATATAGGATTCATTTATTTAGTTAATTTAATGATAGTGTAGTGTTAGGTGTAATTGTAACTTAGGTTATGATTTATTTTACAGGTAAATTTGTATTTATTTTAGCTAGGTAGTTATTAAATAGTTATTAACTATTTAATAGCTATTGTACCTAGTTAAAATAAATACAAAGTTGCCTGTAAAATAAATATAAATCCTAAAATAGCTACAATGTAACTATTAGTTATATTGAAGCTATATTAATAGCTAGTAGGGGGCTTAGATTAGGTGTAATTAGTTTAAAATTATTGTAATATTTTATTATTTTTTGTAATTTAGTGTTTGTTTGTATTTTGGTACTTGTATGATGGATGGAAGACCTCTTCTTGCCCCGCTTGGATGAAGACTTCTGCCGGTCTGGATGTCCTCTTCTGCCCCATCGGATGAAGACTTCGGCCCGGCTGGGTGAACACGACTCAAGGTAGGGAGATCTTCAGGGGGGTAGTGTTAGGTTTATTTAAGGGGGGTTTGGGTTAGAGTAGGGGTATGTGGGTGGTGGGTTGTAATGTGGGGGGGGATTGTGTTTTTTTTTTTACAGGCAAAAGAGCTGTTTTCTTTGGGGCATGCCCCGCAAAGGGCCCTGTTCAGGGCTGGTAAGGTAATAGAGCTGTTAACTTTTGTAATTTAGTATAGGGTAGGGCATTTTTTTTTATTTTGGGGGGCTTTGTTATTTTATTAGGGGGCTTAGATTAGGTGTAATTAGTTTAAAATTCTTGTAATATTTTTTTATTTTTTGTAATTTAGTGTTTTTTTTTGTAATTTAGTGGGGGGGTTTTGTACTTTAGTTTATTTAATTGTAGATAATTGTAGGTACTTGTAGTTAATTTATTTAATGATAGTGTAGTGTTAGGTTTAATTGTAACTTAGGTTAGGATTTATTTTACAGGTAATTTTGTAATTATTTTAACTAGGTAGCTATTAATTAGTCAATAACTATTTAATAGCTTTTGTACCTAGTTAAAATAAATACAAAGTTGCCTGTAAAATAAATATAAATGCTAAAATAGCTACAATGTAACTATTAGTTATATTGCAGCTATATTAGGGTTTATTTTACAGGTAAGTATTTTGTTTTAAATATGATTAATTTATTTAGTTAATTTAATGATAGTGTAGTGTTAGGTGTTAGTGTAACTTAGGTTAGGATTTATTTTACAGGTAAATTTGTATTTATTTTAGCTAGGTAGTTATTAAATAGTTAATAACTATTTAATAACTATTGTACCTAGTTAAAATAAATACAAAGTTGCCTGTAAAATAAAAATAAATGCTAAAATAGCTACAATGTAACTATTAGTTATATTGCAGCTATCTTAGGGTTTATTTTACAGGTAAGTCTTTAGTTTTAAATAGGATTCATTTATTTAACTATAGTAAACTTATTTCGTTTTATTTAAATTATATTTAAGTTAGGGGGTGTTAGTGTTAGGGTTAGATTTAGGTTTAGGGGTTAATAACCTTATTATAGTAGCGGCGACGATGGGGGCGGGAGATTAGGGGTTAATAATTGTAGGTAGGTGGCGGCGATGTTAGGGAGGGCAGATTAGGGGTTAATAAAATGTATTATAGTGTTTGCGAGGCGGGAGTGCGGCGGTTTAGGGGTTAATACATTTATTATAGTGGCGGCGATTTGCGGTCGGCAGATTAGGGGTTAATACTTGTAGTTAGATTGCGGCGACGTTGGGGGGAGGCAGATTAGGGGTTAATAACTATAATGTAGGGGTCGGCGGTGTTAGGGACAGCAGGTTAGGGGTTAATAGCTATAATGTAGGCGGCGGCGATATCGGGTCGGCAGATTAGGGGTTAATACTTGTAGTTAGATTGCGGCGACGTTGGGGGAGGCAGATTAGGGGTTAATAACTATAATGTAGGGGTCGGCGGTGTTAGGGACAGCAGATTAGGGGTTAATAGCTATAATGTAGGCGGCGGCGATATCGGGTCGGCAGATTAGGGGTTAATACTTGTAGTTAGATTGCGGCGACGTTGGGGGGGGCAGATTAGGGGTTAATAACTATAATGTAGGGGTCGGCGGTGTTAGGGACAGCAGATTAGGGGTTAATAGCTATAATGTAGGCGGCGGCGATATCGGGTCGGCAGATTAGGGGTTAATACTTATAGTTAGATTGCGGCGACGTTGGGGGAGGCAGATTAGGGGTTAATAACTATAATGTAGGGGTCGGCGGTGTTAGGGACAGCAGATTAGGGGTTAATAGCTATAATGTAGGCGGCGGCGATATCGGGTCGGCAGATTAGGGGTTAATACTTATAGTTAGATTGCGGCGACGTTGGGGGAGGCAGATTAGGGGTTAATAACTATAATGTAGGGGTCGGCGGTGTTAGGGACAGCAGATTAGGGGTTAATAGCTATAATGTAGGCGGCGGCGATATCCGATCGGCAGATTAGGGGTTAAATAATGTTATTATAGGGTTTGCGATGTGGGGGGGCCTCGGTTTAGTGGTTCATAGGTAGTTTATGGGTGTTAGTGACTTAGTGTACTAAATGGGTGTTAGTGTACTAAAAACATACCGAATTTCGGAACAGAATAGAACCGAATTCAGCCGAATCCGAATAAATCCGAAACGAATTTATTCGGATCCGAATAAATCCGAAACGAATTTATTCAAATTTTGCCGAATCAGATTCGATCCGAAACGAAATTCTAAAAGTCCGAATCGATCCGAACCGAAAACGAACCGAATTTTTTAGCGGTGCACATGTCTAGTGCTCATGTAGTATTCAGTTGGTAATCCAGGCTAAATTATTCTCAATAGATAGAGTAGTTTTTAGTCAATAGAGGTTCTCTATTGTACTTCTTGATAGTTATCAGAATTTGCGGTTAAAGGCAGAAAGATGCAACAACCTTATTATTTTATTTATATTCAGTCTCTTTAATTAATTTTGATGGTATGTAGCTTTATTTTCTTTTTAAATTTTCAAGATATGTTTGCCTCAAAATTCTGATGCTATGCATCTGAAATCAAGCTACAAAATGAAACACTTTTATTTGTTGTATCGTTAGTGTGCTGTGATGATGTCTTACATTATTGTGACTATGTTGCTCTTTGCAAGTATTCTACTGTTACTCTATAAGTCGCAACATTGTTGATCTCAGCACAATCTGCTGTTAGCAGGGATAAGTTATCTTCACCTTGTGAATGTGATTACAAATACTTTTAGGCAAACATGTTATTATTTTAATCATAAAAAGCACATAGTTATAGTTGTAATATCTATGTATAGAGACTCAGACGTTTAATATCGTGATATCCCAAGTTTTATCTTTGCTTATCACCTATTATTTGTGCTGTTATATTTTGGTGTAAAAAAACTTGAACAAGCGTACAGATTTGTCTGTCTCTTTAATTAATCTTGTTAGTATGCGGCTTTGTTTTCTTATGAAACGTTCAGAAGTATGTTTACCTACAAATTTAGATGCTATGCATCTGAAAAACATACTACAAAAGTGAAGCACTTATTGTTTTTAGTACCGTCAGTGTATTGTGATATTATCTTTTGTGACTTGTTACTCTTTGCCAGTTTTATACTGTTTCTCTGTAAGTCACAACATTACTAATCACAGCACAATTTGCTGTTAGCAGGGATACATTGTATTCACCTTGTAGGTGTGATTAAAGTTACTTATAGGCAAACATTTATTATTTTAATTACAAAAAGTACATTGTAATAATTGTAATATCTATGTATAGAGACTCAGACGTAAAGTATCGTAATATTCCAGGTTTAACATTTATTATTTGTGCTATTAAATTTTAGTATAAACAACCTTGAGCAAGTGTGTAATTTATACTGGTTGTCACTAAATAGTTAAGCTGAATAGCCGTTAGTAACACACATATCGTTTTTAAAACCTTGTTTGCTCATTTTTTATATACTGTCTAGTAATATAGCACAAAAGAAATGTGTACAGTTTGTACTTATTGTCAGTAGATCGTTAAGCTCACTAGCCTGTTAGTAACCAAAATATTACTTATTTAAGGTTGTTTGCTCGTTTTATGTATGCTGTCAGTACTGTAGCTCGGTGATTACTTTTTACCTTTTATAACCGCCATTGACTGATTCAATGTTTTTACCTGTTATTACCGCCATTGACTAATTCAGTGTTTACCATAACCGTTATGCCAAACAATACCACTTGTATACTATTTTTTGCTCGTTTAATATATTTCTCTGTCATATAGCACACGAATCACGTGAAACTATCACCCGTTAATTAATATATACCTTTTATTACCGCCATTGAATAATTCAATGTTTTTAATATTATAAACTTTTCAGGAGAGCTGGTTAAAAATAGAAAACCCCTAACGCCATGTTTCCCACACGCTTCCTCAGAGGGGGTTACGCGAGGCGGCAAAAGATCATGTATTTATTGGCTTTGAGTTCACGCCTCCTTTTACTCTATTGGATAGAAGGGTCTGTTGTTTATTGGTTTGACCAGTTGTCAATTACTCGGGTAGTCCATAGCATTGTTCAACAATGGTATTTTTGTTCTTATTAAAATGTTCGTTATGAAGGACAAAATATAAGAAAATATATATAGCTGTGTAACTGTCATGTGTGTTGATATGCATATTGCTAAATGTTACTTGTGAGAAACTAAAGAATAAATGGATTTTACAAACTATCATGTAGTTATGAAATAATATTCTCTTTAAATTTATTTTAAAGTCCTATTCTTTCCATTAACTGTTTTAATGGAAAAATACTATTTGTTGATATATCCTGAATATTTTCATGAGGACTTGTTGTTTGTATTATGAATTATATAGCTTGCTGGGGTATCATTTCTTAAACTGATATGTATTAAAGTTATAATTTGTTATACTGATTTTTTGCTCATGTTCTTTACTATTATTATTCAGTTTCCAAATTTTTTTAATGAAATATTGTGGTTATTATTCTTACATCTTATACATTGTTTCATAAGTATACATTGTATTTATTATTGTCATTCAGTCCGTATGGTTTCACACTTTGTAATAGGTGTATCCATTTGCATTCCATTTTCAAAAGGGTTGGTTCTATATTTCCCCCTCTTATCCCCAAAGTGGTCTTTATGTTTTAGAGAGAAATGCTTTGCCACACTTGTTATGGTCTTACCCTTTTCTTGGTCTTTCTTAGCATTTCGAATGTTCCTACTATGCTCCATGATTCTTGTTCTTACTTGTCGTGTTGTCATGCCGACATAAAATAATTTACATGGACATTGTAAAACATAAATCACACCTATTGAGGTACCTGAAAGAATATGTTTTTTTCCATCAATCAGCCAATAGGATTGAGCTCGCATTCTATTGGCTGTTCCAATCAGCCAATAGAATGCAAGCTCAATCCTATTGGCTGATTGCATCAGCCAATAGGATTTGTCCTACCTTAATGCCATTTGGCTGATAGAATTCTATCAGCCAATCAGAATTCAAGGGACGCCATCTTGGATGACGTCATTTAAAGGAACCTTCATTCTTCAGTTGGACGTCGTTTGAAGAGGATGCTCCGTGTCGGATGTCTTGAAGATGGAGCCGCTCCACGCCGGATGGATGAAGATTGAAGATGCCGCCTGGATGAAGACTTCTGCCCGTCTGGAGGACCTCTTCTTCCCGGCTTGGATGAAGACTTCTGCCCGTCTGGAGGACCACTTCGCCCGGCTTCGTTGAGGACTTCAGCCCGGTTGAGTGAAGACTTCTCAAGGTAGGGGGATCTTCAAGGGGTTAGTGTTAGGTTTTATTAAGGGGGTATTGGGTGGGTTTTAGAGTAGGGTTGGGTGTGTGGGTGGTGGGTTTTAATGTTGGGGGGGTACTGTACTTTTTTTACAGGTAAAAGAGCTGATTACTTTGGGACAATGCCCCGCAAAAGGCCCTGCCATTTAGTATAGGGTAGGGCTTTTTATTATTTTGGAGGGCTTTTTTATTTTATTAGGGGGATTAGATTTGGTGTAATTAGTTTAAAAAAACTTGTAACTATTTTATTATTTTCTGTAATTTAGTGGGGTTTTTTTTGTATTTTAGATCATTTTTTTAATTGTATTTAATTGTATTTAGTTTAGGGAATTTATTTAATTATAGTGTAGTGTTAGGTGTAATTATAACTTAGGTTAGGTTTTATTTTACAGGTATATTTGTATTTATTTTATCTAGGAAATTATTAAATAGCTATTGTACCTAGTTAAAATAAATACAAAGTTGGCTGTAAAATAAAAATAAACCCTAAGCTAGCTACAATGTAATTATTAGTTATATTGTAGCTATCTTAGGGTTTATTTTATAGGTAAGTATTTAGTTTTAAATAGGAATAATTTATTTAATGATAGTAATATTTATTTAGATTGATTTAAATTATATTTAAGTTAGGGGGGTGTTAGGTTTAGGGTTAGACTTAGGTTTATGGGTTAATAAATTTAATATAGTGGTGGCAGTGTAGGGGCAGATTAGGGGATAATAAATATAATGTAGGTGGCGGCGGTGTAGGGGGCGGAATATTAGGGGTTAATAAGTATAATGTAGGTGGCGGTGGGCTCCGGGAGCGGCAGTTTAGGGGTTAATATGTTTATTTAGTTGCGGCAGGGTCTGGGAGTGGCGGGATAGGGGTTAATAAGTTTTATTTAGGTGGCGGCGGTGTCTGGGTGGCAGATTAGGGGTTAATAAGTATAATGTAGGTGGCGGAGGTGTAGGGGGGAAGATTAGGGGTGTTTAGACTCGGGGTACATGTTAGGGTGTTAGGTGTACACATTCCCATAGGAATCAATGGGATATCGGGCAGCAGCAAACATAAGCTCTCACTGCTTTCCGACTCCCATTGATTCCTATGGCATACGCAGCCTCAAGGGCGGCGGATTGAAAACCAGGTACGCTGGGCCGGAATAGTGCCGAGCGTACCTGGTAGTTTGATAACTAGCAAAAGTAGTCAGATAGTGCCGAACTTGCGTTCGTCCGGCGGATCGTATGTTACGTCAACAAATTCTACTTTTGCCAGTTTGTAGGGTTTGATAACTAAGGCGAATCAGGCTCGCCACAAAAACGCTGTGAAATTCCAGCGTATTTGTGGTTGACGGCTTGATAAATAGATGCCTATGACTGAACAGATAATTATGGTAATGGCATGGAACGTGGGAGGTATTACATCTCCCATAAAAAGAAAAGCCATCTTAAACTATTGAAAGCACAGATAGCTGACATATTGATACTTGTGGAAACACACCTACACTAGAAATTGAAACAAATGTGGGTGACAGAAGTATTACACACAACATACGAGGCATGTAGGGCATGGGTAGTGGCCATATTGTTTCATAAAATCCTAAATTACTCAATAACCAAACAGAGATTTTATCCTGAAGGCCACTTTAGGATTGTTCATATTTTTGTTGAGGACCTTTCAGTGATACTGGTGGGAGTATACGGCCACAATGACAAAAAAAAAAGAATTTTGGTACCTGTTTCAAAAAGAATTAATGGGTCTCCAAGGGGTCTCTCTCATCATAGGGGGTGATCTTAACATAGCCCCACAAGTACCAGCAAACAGGATCAAAAACCCATAGTTAAATAAGAGACCAAACCCAAAACCTTTATACCACAAAAAAAGACTCTAGACTCCTTGGTAAATTCATTAATACACTACACCTAAAAGATATCTGGATGGAAAGAAATCCAGACGCTAGGGATTTTACCTGCCTCTCCACATCTAAAGATACACTCTCATGTATAGACATGTTCCTCATCTCCACAAAACTTAGCTCTAGGATCAGAGACACCAAAATAAACCCCATCACTCTCTCAGACCATGCTGCCATATCTCTCAAAATCTAAATGGCCAAATATACCTCATCCCCTCTGAAATGGAGATTCCCAAATTATTTACACAAAGACTTTAACCTATACAGATATCTAACACAACAAATGGCAGAATTACCAAACAGTCAACTCCCAACACCTAAATAACCCACTCCTTTTTTGGGAAATGGCCAAGGCAGTTCTCTGCAGAGTGATCACATCTTAGGTGTCAGGGCTGAATAAAAAGAATAATCTCAGGGAAGATATAATATTTAAACATATTAAAAATGCCTACAATAAATATATAAAATATCCCACAGACACCAATAGACTCAAATATAAAGAAGCCAAAACAAATAGAGACTCATTTCTCATGCAGATATCAATGTACTCCTTGACACATTCCCAAACCAAATTATATAGTTTTGAAAACCGTACTGGCAAATACCTAGCAAATATCACTAAGCTCTCATGGAAACAGAACACAATTCTGGCAGTGAGGGATAATGATAAACCGGTGATGAATGAAAGTGATATTCAAAAAGCTTTCTGTAGCTTTATAATGTAGATAACGCCCCAAAAGCATAAATTCTGGGAGGGTTCACACATACCCAAATTGACTGAAGACCAGATAACTACCTTTAATACACCCATCACATTAAAAGAGGTCAAAAACCTTATCAAAAACCATTATACTGAAACCGGGTAGAGATCCCTTGTCCCCCATCTCCTACCACCCCATTTCACTCCTCAACACAGACTACAAGATCTTTACTAAACTCCTAGCGAACTCCTAGCGAATAGATTGGCCCCAAATATTACCATTCCTTATGTAACATGCGTAAATTGCATTTGGTTCTCTCATACTATGGAAAAATGCATAAAGAAGGTAGACTGAAAGAACTACTAGAAGCGTGCCTCCTGTTAAACGCACAAAAGGCGTTTGATAAGGTTCTTTGGGACCATTTATACATGTTACTGGAATAATGCGGGTTCATGGCCAAATTATAACAGCCATTAAGGCTATTTACGCAGCCCCCACAGCCTCCATCCTCATAAATGGGAACATATCACCTTCCTTCTCACTCAAACGAGGTACCTGCCAAGGATGCCCCCTATCCCCCCTCATATTCGATCTTGCCATTGAAGCCCTTTCCCTTAAGATCAGAAACCTAATTGACAGTTTGCAAATAGTGAAATCTTCACTAAACCTCTCATTATTCATGGACCACATGATCCTCTATATTAGCAACCCTCGCACTAATACCCTTAAAATTATGGCCCTCATAGAAGAATTTGGAGGTATCTCAGGATACCTGATAAACAAAAATAAATGTGAACTCCTCTGGCTCACTCCACAAAATACAAAAAACATTGGAAATTTGGACTTTAAGATAAAAGATTCTAAATTGATGTATTTGGGAATCAAACTAAAAAAACACAGATACCTGGTACGACTTAAACTATAGACCACTGATAGCAGAAATGAAATCCTTACTTAAGACCTGGAACTCACTCCCCATAGCCCTCTCTGCAAGAGTTAACCTCATTAAGTTGATACTATTCCCTAAACTACTTTATCTGTTCCAAATTATCACAGAACTCCTGACAAAAGAATACTTAAAGACTCTGAATTCTATTATAACTAATTTTATATGGGGAGAGAAAAAACATAGAATGGGATTACATAAATTAACCACAGCCCCCATAAAAGGAGGATTTAGACTTCCCAATCTCCAATTCTATAATTGGGCAGCACAAAGCAAATATGTTATGGATTGGTGGCTAGATATAAGAAGCTTTACCAAATTAGAGCTCGAAAGGGAGATTATCAAACCCTGGTCCTTTGCCCTACTTCCACAATTACCATTGAACACATTTTACCTTAAATTACAGGGACTTTTCTCATTTACAGGTCCGATTAGGGCATTGCAGAAACTATGCAAACACCTAAAGATATCACCACAAATTTCCAGATTCTTATTGCTTTAAGGCAACCCAAACTTTATAGCAGGACTCTCACCACCCAACCCTTCAAAATATGAAAACAAAAGGGATCCAAACAAATACAACACCTTCTGACGCAAGACAGAAAAACAATAGCCTCATTCCCAGAACTGGTAAATAATTACGACATACCATGCCAACATCACTATGCCTACTTACAGGCCAAAACTACTTACAAAGCTTTTTGGACTCACAACTAATAGGACCCACTACAATTATGATAAATAGAATGGTTAATTGGGCCAGGGAACCAGATCCATAATGCCCATCTATAGCCTACTACGAGAGACTCCAGGTAACACAATGTTGACATAACTTAAAACAGACTGGTTTACTAGACTAGGATCGGATATCACAGATTCAACAATACTGAAAAGCCTTGACACTGTTAGGAAAGTTACCCTCTTGATGGACCTAAGAGAATCACATACTAAGATCTTAAATAACACATACATCACTCCTAGGGATTATAAAAAAAATGGTGTCCAAATGAATTGCAGACCTGTGGCAAATGCCAACACCCAGTGCCAGACCTCATACACATGATGTGGCAATGTCCATTTCCTCAGAAATTCTGGAACATAATTTTACACTGGCTGCACTCTACTTGTAAAATCCAAACTACACTCACACTAGAAAAGTTGATATTCCTAGATTTAGAAGGCCTACCAACAGACACAGTCATCTGATAGGGAAAGTCATCCTATTGGCAAGGAAACTTTTACTCAAGCATTGGCTGGAGAAATAAAAAACACTTTCCAGGCTAAAACACTTACTTTACATGTCAAGTATTTTGTGAACAGGCGGACTCCTTAGGTGACATAAGCCAGCGAACATCTAACTTTATTAAAAAATGGGAGCCTTATAAACTTTTACTACCCATCTCTACACAAAAACAAATAATCTTCCCCCTCAAAAACTCAGAATACAATCTAAATGCACAACTTAGAGGTGAGTGGCAACTATGGATTTAAACCTCTCCAAGTAAGAGCCAAGGGTAACATCTGACAGAGCCCTGGGAGAACACCACCAGATCACAGGGGAATACCCAGGGGATTGGAGTAGACAAGATTTAAGGAGAGTATATAGAGATATGGATATACTTGTTTTGTTAATTGGTTTTGTTAATTCCTCCTTTGTATTTTGTATTTTTTTATTTTATTACTTTATTGTGTTAAATGGAAAATGTGATTGTGTTGTCTTGTAAGTATGATATGTAATGACAACCTACAGCGCCAAATAAAAGATGGGGACTTTCTATCACGCTAATCTTCACTATAGAGAAGTAGCTTCATCTACTAACTTGAAGCTGCAAGAACATTATATCGATAAACTGTATCTAAAGACACTCCAAACTCAGGGATAATGAAGATTATAGAAGTGTTTTCTGGTAAAGGTACTATCCGAGCCAAAGAAGAAACTACCATCTTTTTCTCTCATAACCCTGATATGTAAGCTATTTATTTCGCTCTTTTTTATTTTCATTTTATGTACAAGACAACTTAATAAAAAGATAATTTAAAAAACAAACAAACATAACAAAAATCTGTGGGGGGTTTTTAAAAAAATTGCTAATTATTTAAATGTTCTATGTTTTAATTTTAAAGTACATTGGGACATAATACTGAAAAATTTGTATACAAACTGAAAAAGTAAGGCTATTACAATAGCACAATACAACATTCATTAAGAGGTGCAGTTGTTGGGGATGGTGAGTCAAGTGACCTAAAGAGATAATTGCTTGATAATGCTGGGAGTAGTTTTATTATCGTTATTATTATTATTGTTATTATTCATTTTCTTTTGACTCTACTCTTTGGTCTTTAATTTCTTTAATTTAATTTTTTCTTAAATGTCACTTAAAAGGACTATAGAAGTTCAAAGTAATAATAAGTTAAAGGATCCAATCAGATTCTAAATCCAATCAGCGGGGCAAGTTGAAGATCTGAGTCATGTGACTAGCACTGCTCTTTGGATTTAGCGTTGGTTTCCTGCTTTGCGCCGGCAGTGCTCTGGGGGTCCTGAACAGCACTTTGCAGGGGTTAAACTCACAATAGTGCATGGTCAATAGTCATAAAATTAGATGTCTTAAAGAATTATTGTTTGACTATAATGGCTCTTTAAATAAAAAAATAAAATGTGTAAAATGTTTTTGTAGACAGAGTGCATATTTGGATCACATTCAGCCCCAAGGAGTGTACATTGGAGGTACATGATGATTTTATAGTTGAAGTATTAATTTCAAGCATGCAACCTATTAAAATCATGATTATCCCTTCAGGAAGTGACTTTTTTATTATTTCCCTCTAACACAAAGGGAACATTTTTTAAAATTTCTTTAGTTATAAATTTTCATTTTTATAGTTCCAACTGGAGGATTATACTGGCTTTGGTTTTCAAGAAAAGATCCGATATTAAGATTTTGGCCCCAGTTATTTTGGCACAAAACTAAGTGGAACAATTCTATTCAAAATCACGTCCATCAGATCAACTGCTGCTTCTGTTCCTGTAGTGAATACTTTAGCTATAGCCAACAGTATTAATTCCTATTTTGGATACATAATTTTAATGGAGAAAACTCTACAGCAATGCTTTGGCATGTTTAATCAAGCAATCAATTACACCTTGGCAATTTAAAATGATTTGTAATGTTGTAGAGTTTGCACTTTTTCTGGTTGGCTTGTATTTATTATCAAACTTTTTATCTACTACTTGTTTCTGTATGTGCAATATTTCAAAATTCAAGTAAACAAATTAAGATTTGTTTTAATCCAACAATTTACAGATAAATAGAGGATTGATTCATAGATAGATAGACAGACAGAGAGAGAGGCAGACATAGATAGATAGATAGATAGATAGATAGATAGATAGATGATAGATAGATAGATAGATAGATAGATAGATGATGATAGATGATAGATAGATAGATGATAGATGATAGATAGATGATAGATAGATAGATAGATAGATAGATAAATAGATAGATACTAGATAGATAGATGGACATATTTTCACAAGCTAAACAAATTACCCAATATTGCTGGATTGCTTATGTGCTTGGGGTACATCAATACAGATTTTTTTAGTTGATATTGATAGACCTGTTGAGTTTGAAGAATCATTTATAAACAACAAAATCCAAAGAAAACATTCTAAATCAGTTTGCTACAGTGCTCACTATATTTCAAGATTAGAAAAAAATATTAGCAATTTATTATAAAATTTATTTTTCAAATTGCTTGTTAACTTTGATGAAAACAGAAAATCTTTTATATTGCAATTTTACTTTCATTATCAAAATGTCTAAATACTCTGAATGAATTCTCTTTATTCCTATCAGTTAGAATGTTCTTACATATTATTGCTATCCTCCAGCTACAACTGTTTCTACAAAGAAAAACTTCTCAGCATTGTGCTTTTATGCTGTATATGTACCTAAGGAATAACTAGTCCATCTGCTAGATGTTCTGCTTATTAGTCCTCTGGAGGACCCTGTCATGACAACATGGTAAACATAGTTTAGATAAACTGATCAGAAGAAGCATAAAAGTAATTTTGTAACTGGGGTAAAGACATAGGCTACAGGCTTGAGTTAGTACATTACACAATAATAAATCATGCCTGATAATTCATTTAACCTCCTTTTCCAAATTGTTTTGTCTGACTGAAAACATGAAATATTGTACAATATCAAAGATAGATTTTCCTATTAAAAAGAAAGCTTTTAACAAAGTTTTTCTTATTATTTATAAAATTGGCATTTTTTTCTCCTCTTTTTACTGCAACTCTTAATTCTCATCTTTATGTTTGTGTCCAAATCTGAACTACAAAGTATAATTTTTTTGTGTGTTAATTGTAGAATAAGTCTAAGTAGTTTACAGCAAATATTAAATACTCAGGAGCTTGCCTCACATTCTGTTATCATGGCAACTACATAATGAAACCACATTATTTTTTTCAATCCTGTAAAATAAATCCTAACCTAAATTACAATTACACCTAACACTACACTATCATTAAATAAATTACCTAAACTAACTACAATTAACTACAATTAAATTAAATAAAGTACGGAAAAAAACCCCACTAAATTACAGAAAATAAAAAATAATTACAAGAATTTTAAAATAATTACATCTACTCTAATCCGCCTAATAAAAAAAAAAAGCCCCACAAAATAAAAAAAATTCCCTACCCTATACTAAATTACAAATAGCCCTTAAAAGGGCTTTTTGCGGGGAATTGCCCCAAAGTAATCAACTCTTTTACCTGTAAAAAAAAATACAATACCCCCAACATTAAAACCCACCACCCACACACCCAACCCTACTCTAAAACCCACCCAATCCCCCCTTAAAAAAACCCTAACACTACCCCCTTAAAGATCACCCTACCTTGAGCCGTATTCACCCAGCCGGGCACAAGTGGACCTCCAGAGGGGCAGAAGTCTTCATCCGATCCGTGCAGAAGAGGTCCTCCAAGCAGCAGAATTCTTCATCCAGACAGAATCTTCTATCTTCATCCATCCGGAGCGGAGAGGGTCCATCTTGAAGCCAGCCGACAAGGAGCATCCTCTTCAAATGAAGTCCAAGCGAAGAATGAAGGTTCCTTTAAATGACGTCATCCAAGATGGCGTCCCTTGAATTCCGATTGGCTGATAGGATTCTATCAGCCAATCGGAATTAAGGTATGAAAAATCCTATTGGCTGATCCAATCAGCCAATAGGATTGAGCTCACATTCTATTGGCTGTTCCAATCAGCCAATAGAATGCGTCCTCAATCCTATTGGCTGATTGGATCAGCCAATAGGATTTTTCCTACCTTAATTCCAATTGGCTGATAGAATCCTATCAGCCAATCAGAATTCAAGGGACGCCATCTTGGATGACGTCACTTAAAGGAACCTTCATTCTTCGCTTGGACTTCATTTGAAGAGGATGCTCCGCTTCGGCTGGATTGAAGATGGACCTGCTCCGCTCCGGATGGATGAAGATAGAAGATGCCATCTGGATGAAGACTTCTGCCGCTTGGAGGACCTCTTCTGCCCCGATTGGATGAAGACTTCTGCCTCTCTGGAGGTCCACTTGTGCCCGGCTGGGTGAAGATGGCTCAAGGTAGGGTGATCTTCAAGGGGGTAGTGTTAGGTTTTTTAAGGGGGGATTGGGTGGGTTTTAGAGTAGGGTTGGGTGTGTGGGTGGTGGGTTTTAATGTTGGGCGGGTATTGTATTTTTTTTTACAGGTAAAAGAGCTGATTACTTTGAGGCAATGCCCCCCAAAAAGCCCTTTTAAGGGCTATTTGTAATTTAGTATAGAGTAGGGAATTTTTTTATTTTGGGGGGCTTTTTTATTTTATTAGGGGCATTAGAGTAGGTGTAATTAGTTTCAAATTTTTGTAATTATTTTTTTATTTTCTGTAATTTAGTGTTTGGTTTTTTTCGTACTTTAGTTTATTTAATTTAATTGTAGTTAATTGTAGTTAGTTTAGGTAATTTATTTAATTATAGTGTAGTGTTAGGTGTAATTGTAATTTAGGTTAGGATTTATTTTACAGGTAAATTTGTACTTATTTTAACTAGATAGCTATTAAGTAGTTAATAACCATTTAATAACTATTGTACCTAGTTAAAATAAATACAAAGTTGGGGGGCGGAGCCGGCTGGCGTGAAACATGGCCGCACTTTAATGTGAGCTCTGAGTGCAATTGCCCCTTATCGCTGGTACAGGGACATTCAAAAGCCATCCAGCACTATACTTAGCTGTAAACAGCTCAGGAACAGATGGGGACATAAGAATCACAGATTCTGTTACAGATTCTCGATCTTTGAATCCTGCAGGCAATGCCCATGCTGATGGTCACACCGGAATGAGCAACCCTCCTGCAGATGTCAGAAGCTGCATCGGCACTTACCTGAAACACCGCCGGGAACTTAAATACCGTGAGGTTCGTTATCCCTTGAAATACTTCTTACTGGCAGTGGTTCCTTAATCCCTGGGAATAACACCGAGTGCTGGGCAAAGATTTAAGGCGCTGTAGAAAGTGCAAGTCCTGAGATAAGTTGTAGTACAAGCTGGGGAGGACATATGTAGTATTTTTCCCTTTCATACAGGGTCACAACCTTTGCTACATGAGATAGACTGTGACATTTTGCCACCTAGCAAGGAGCAATAAAGAAGCTTTGATAGAAACAGAGACATTTTCGGTCATACTCATACTGTTGTGCCTTACACGAGGCTATTTTATTATAGAAGGCCTGCTTAAAGCATACCATGCTGCTTTGATGCAACTCTTTGATATCACAGCTCACAGTCAGTGAGGGGAAACTCTACACCTTTATACTTGTCAGTCTCTCTGCCTGTGTTAATCACTATGCCTTATAGGAATATGTTTTAATTGATGATCTGTTTAATGCATGCCGTGCCAATGTGATATAGCCTGATCACCTTATCACAGCTAACAGTTTGTGAGGGAGAATCCTGGTCTCACACACCTTCCAATACCACAGCCCTTGTTCACTTACTCCTTTTTCAGTCTGGGAGATAAGTGTGGCCACATTTACAAAAACAATAAGAAGTAATCTGCAGTATCATATAAAATACTAAATAAAATGTCTCCAAAAAAGATAAAGTAAAGCAAGGATACTAAAAAATCTGCTGCCTCACGCAACTCAGTGAGCTCCTTTTTTAGATCTGCAGAACCCTCGCAGCTGACACTGCCTGAACCAATTACGCCAAGGAGATCTGAGATGTCACCCTCTGAAAGTGAGGAAAGTGATATAGATGACTCTGTCCAGCTAACTAAGTCATTCTTGGCCTCCATACCATCTAAAAGTGATTTGGATAACATTGTTGTCAAGGTACGAGACTGTATCAAAGAATAACTAGCCAACCTAAGAAAGGACATGTCGGAGATTGGTAACAGGGTGGAAGCCTTAGAGGAAGACAATGAGTTTAACCAGCAAGAAATATCTAGCTTGAAGACCACAGCCCAGATACATGACTCAATATTTACCCAGCTACAAGATAAACTAGAGGATCTGGAGAATAGGGAGCGGCGCCAAAACCTCAGGGTCAGAGGCATTCCAGAGACTGTCCTGCCGAATTCTGTTCCAGAGTTTCTCAAAGGTCTCTTTTCCTTTCTACTAGGCCCCTCTTCTACTGCTGACATCTCTATGGACCGGGCTCATAGAGCTCTCAGACCGAAACCTTCGGACCAAGCACCTCCAAGGGATGTTATACTTAAATTAACACATTTTCAAACCAAAGAAGACATCTTAAAAGCTGCGAGACAACTTAAAGACATCAATTTTCAGAACTGCCGATTACAAATATTTACAGATCTTGCCCCTCGCACTCTGCAGAGAAGGAACTAATATCAATCTTTGACTACATTGCTTAGATCAAAAGGGATCCCATATCGTTGGGGTTTTCCCTGTTCTCTTAACATATCCCACAAAGGTAATAAACTTACTTGTAAAACTCTGGATGATATACCAGATTTATGTGCGGCAATGGGGATTGACGCCCCCAAACAATGACAGCGAGAGATGACAGAGAGCAGAATATGATTGCAAAGTCAGCAAGGCCTCAAAGAGCACAGTGGCAACAGCAAAAAAACCAAGAAACCTAAGACAGTACTGGACACTCTATCCACTGACGCTGTAGGATGACCTAGGAGGAACCGGATGAATGAGATAATTCTATGTTTTATATTTCTATAGTCATCAAGGAGAGTTCACCTTTTCATTGCCTCCTGGACTTTTCCAGTAAAGAGACTGAGCGTTCTAGTATAATTATTTTGCAGTCGGTTAGACCTGATTGCTTTAAATGCAATAATGCCCTTGTAGTCACATTCCTGTTTATTAAGAAAACAAGGACAGTTCTGGACACTTTACCCGCTGATGGTCTGAGATGATCCAAGAGGAGCTAGATGGGGGAGATAATTCTATGTTACATATTTCTATAGTTACTAAGGAAAGTTAACTTTTTCATTGCCTCCTGGACTTTGCCAGTAAAGAGACTGAACGTTTTAGTATAATCACTTTGCAGATGGTTAGAACTGTTTGCCTTCAAATGCAATAATACCCTTGTATTTACATCCCTGTTTATTTCAATATCTAAATAGGGGGTAAGCTATTCTTCCCCTGTGTAGTGACATATTATGTCAAATTGTTTGTTTATAGTTTATGTTGTTGTTATTGTTATTGTTATTTATGTTTGTGTTTTTTATATTGTTATTGAGATTTGTGTCAACACATGTAAACAGCAGACTTCCGGAGTGAGACAGATCGGTCCAGATCCCAATATTTTATGGCTTTACACTAGAACATACTCATCAGATAGACTTTGACTTAAGGAATAGACATGACAAGCTCTAAACCGATTATATTTATGTCTCAAAATGCAAAAGGCCTTAATATACCACACAAAAGACGAGTAGCGTTCAATGACATTACACATAAACTTGTTGATGTTCTATTCTTACAAGAGACTCACTATCTAGAAGGACAAGAGCCTAAGTTTTACACGTCCACTTATTCAACTCACTACCATAGTAGCCATCCGACAAAAAAGGTCTCTGGTGTCAGCATCCTACTTCACAATTCTCTACAATTCCATGTCCAACACATAGATAGAGATAACGAAGGAAGGTACTTGGCCCTATTAGGCCTGCTTTATGGGAAGCCAGTTACATTAGTACACATTTATGCGCCAAATACACGTCAGGCATCATTCTTCCGTAAGATTACAAATAATATCATGGCCTTTCATAAGGGTTCTCTCATTATAGGAAGTGATCTAAATACACCACTAGACCCACTGCTGGATAACTCCTCTACACAATCACAATTGTCTAAAAGGGCACTTAGGTCTATGAGGGAGGATCTAACACTACTGGGGGTCCATGATACATGGTGAGTCCACCACCCAACTAGTAAGAATTTCACCTTTTACTCAGCGCCACAATGTACACATTCCCGTATAGATTATATTTTCATAGACCACAACACTATTACATCGGTATTATCCACTGACATTACTCCCACTAGTTGGTCTGATCACTCAGCAGTAATTTTTAAATTGCAGTGGTCTTCCCTCCCCTTTAAACCATACCAGTGGCATTTTGATGACACGGTACTTAAGGAAGACCTCATGTTCCACCATATAGAGAAATCTATAGCAGAATATTTTGAGCACAATGATACCCCAGAGGTAGACCCATTTACATTGTGGGCGGCGCATAAATGTGTTATAAGGGGTGAGATGATAAAACTCAAATCCTCGCAAAATAAAACCCATAGACAACAGCATGCAACCCTCACTGATACCTATCAACGCATAGACAGTTTATATAAAAGCAACCCCCATGATCTTTCCTTAAAATCCCAGCACGAGCAAGCTAAACACCAACTTATAAAATTTCTGGAGACTTCAGCCCAAAAACAGGCACTGAAACTACGCCAAAAGTTTTTTCTAGAAGGCAATAGACCAGGTAAACTCCTAGCAAGAGCACTTAAGACACAACAATTAACACACTATGTCACTACGCTACAAGACACCGCAGGGGTAATGACTGTAGAAACACAGAAGATGACAGAGATATTTAGGAAATACTATGCTGCTCTATATGACCTGACCCCACATAGGAACAAGATTATGCATCTAACACATTGCCAGCGATATCTAGACAGCATAACATTACCCAAAATAACTAAAGATGATCTAGAATCTTTCAACTCGGCTATTACAGCTGAAGAGATTGAGAATGCCATACATTCACTAAAACAGGGGAAAAGCCCCGGCCCGGATGGTCTTACAAGTGGCTACTACAAAAAATATAAACATCTTCTTCTCCCGCATTTGCTCTTAGTTTTTAATTATATTGATAAACTTCATGAGTTACCCCCCTCTATGCTCGAAGCAATAGTAACAGTTATCCTGAAATCAGGTAAAGACCCAACAATCCCATCAAATTATCATCCAATATCCCTTCTGAACGTTGATATAAAACTTTATGCTAAAATACTGACCACCAGAATAAATAAAGTCCTACCCTCACTGATACATCCAGACCAGGTGGGCTTTGTGCCGCAGAGGGAAGCTAAAGACAACACGGTTAAGGTGCTTCACTTAATACAGTATGCGACTACTCATGACATCCCCTTAGTTTTACTATCGACTGACGCTGAAAAAGCTTTCGACAGGTTGGACTGGACATTTCTAAAACTTACCCTACAATAATTTGGCTTCCCTGACAGTTTTATTTATAAAATATTGGCCCTCTACTCTAACCCGACTGCCAAAATTAAGGTGAATGGTGCACTGTCTGACCCTTTTCATATCCGAAATGGTACTAGGCAGGGCTGTCCCCTGTCGCCCTTACTATTCGTGCTCTCAATGGAAACTTTGGCCACTAAACTACGCGATAACCCTGACATAACGGGACTTTCTATAAACACCGCCCAACATAAATTAGCACTTTACGCAGAAGACCTATTACTGACATTAACTCACCCGACTACATCTCTCTCTGCGGCACAGGGCACCCTGGAAGAATTCGGCCTGTGTTCCAATTATCTGGTTAATAAACACAAATCTGAGATCCTTTCCATTAACTTAAGCAAGGCAGATACTCACACACTCAATTTACAATCACCATATTCGATACAGCAATCTTCCCTGAAGTATCTAGGTGTCTATTAGGCTAATAATATCCAGCAATTACATGACCTTAACTATGAACCGCTTCTGTCGACTATTTCCAAAGATACATCAACATGGCTAAATAAAAATATATCCTGGTTGGGCAGGATAGGAGTAGCTAAAATGACCATCCTCCCTAAGATTCTTTACCTATTCCAAACGCTTCCTATACCACTCTCAGACAACTATCTATGTAGATTGCAATCAACAATGAACTCATACTTTTGGAGGAAAAGACCCCCTAGAATAGCCAAATCCACTTTATTTTTGTCAAAAACAGATGGAGGTCTGGGTGTTCCAGATATATGTAAATACCGTACTGCAGTCTTTTTGAGAAGGATAGTAGACTGGTGTACACTCCCCGTAAACCATGGTAAAACCTGGATGACACTAGAACATGACCTGACTAACTCGCACCAGTTAAGTGTACACTGTTGGCAACCTGCCGGTACTCTACCAGCCTTAATAAAAACTTACCCTATAATAAAAGAAACATTTAATGTATGGTTCCGGATGCTATGCACTCACCCACATCTCTCCATGGTCCCCTCCCCCTGACTACAGCCTTATCTAATCCCAACTTTATCAGTGGGATCGTGCACACACCTAAAACACAAAGCAGCTTGGATAAGTTACTTCCACTGTACACACTACTTGATTCAGGAAAGCTACTACCTGTACAGCAATTAGCAAGTCTGGGACTCACACAGTTCACCACCTGGTTCACATACCTGCAACTTAAGCACTTCATACACACCCATAAGTTAAAGCATCTTCTGATGCGGGAACGTACCCCTGTAGAGAAAATTTGTACCCTTGACTCACCCCCAGCACATGCTATCTCTGTCCTATGCCAATTATTAATTACACCCTTCGAATTCATGCAGACTTCAACAATAATATCTTAAGAGTGGTATGATAGTTTCCTATACACCAGCAAATCCGCACATTCAGCCACACTATTGGAAACTAACTATAAGTTCCTACTTCGCTGGTACCTTACCCCTTACAGGTTAAAGCATATATTCCCAGAGGCATCAGATAGATGTTGGAGGAAATGCTCAGGAAAAGGCACCCCCTACCATATTTGGTGGGAGTGTCCTAACAAACTGAAATTTTGGACAGAGATCAACCAGGAATTAAGCAAGTTGTTGAATTATGATCTTACCCTAGATCCTTTAATATACCTGTTTCATGTTATACCTAAACTCCCATTTAAACAACACACTTCTCTTCTTCAGCTGGCTATATGTAGTGCCAAACAATTAATCCCTAGGATATGGAAATCAGAAGCCACACCAACTTTAATATCATGGAAATCACAGATGGAGACGAATTTATCACTAGAAAGATATTTTTACTACACAACAGGCAAACTGGAATTCTATGCTGAAATGATGTTCTTTTGGGAATCCCACTATTACCCCAGAAAGACCTAGGCATCTTCAGTATCAATGACCAGGCCTATACAGCTAGGGGTACATATATTGGACCTGACAGGTGAGGAAACATAGGTACATCTCCATTTCTTATACTGACAGTTGATACTCTGTTTGAGACACAAGCACTTATATACACCCAAAGGTATCTACCTTTGGGCAGAACAAGAGCATTGACAGACCTGGTGGAGGGGTAACACATATTGATTAAATGTTTGTATGCGTTTACAATGACTATAATAGGTGAAGATAAGATAGGTGAAGATAAGATAATCGTTAGATGGGCCCTCGCTCAGAGAAAATTGCAAAATGTTAATGTACTCTCTCTGTATTGAACTTTGATTGCAAACATGTTACCATTCTTGGAGTCCTGTTTTTGTTGTGACATATATATGTTTGTTGTATTGTATTGTAAAATCTTGACACAAAAAAAGATTAAACAAAAAAAATAAATACAAAGTTGCCTGTAAAATAAAAATAAACCCTAAGCTAGCTACAATGTAACTATTAGTTATATTGTAGCTATCTTAGGGTTTATTTTATTGGTAAGTATTTAGTTTTAAATAGGATTAATTTATTTAATTGTAGTAATTTTATTTCGTTTTATTTAAATTATATTTAAGTTAGGGGGGGTTAGACTTAGGGTTAGACTTAGGTTTAGGGGTTAATACATTTAATATAGTAGTGGCGACATTGGGAGCGGCAGATTAGGGGTTAATAAAATTTTACTAATGTTTGTGAGGCGGGAGTGCGGCGGTTTAGGGGTTAATATATTTATTACAGTGGCAGCGACGTCCGGTCGGCAGATTAGGGGTTAAAAACTTTAGTTAACTGTTTGCGATGTGGAGGGGGGCTTGGTTTAGGGGTTAATAGGTAGTTTATGGGTGTTAGTGTACTTTTTATCACTTTAGTTAAGAGTTTTATGTTACGGCATTAACCCATAAAACTCTTAACTACTGACTTTTAAATGCGGTATCAGTCTTGACAGGAGAGGCTGTACCGCTCACTTCTTCCAAGACTCATAATACCGGCGTTAGGCAAATCCCATTAAAAAGATAGGATACGCAATTCACGTAAGGGGATTTGCGGTGAGCTCGAGTCGCAGAAGAAAAGTGAGCGGTACACCTGTACCTGCCAGACTCGTAATACCAGCGGGCATTAAAAAGCAGCGTTGGGACCTCTCAACGCTGCTTTTAAAGGCTAACGCAAGACTCGTAATCTAGCCGTTTATTATTACTTATACATTTATTTTGCTACTTCATTTTATAATTTATTCTACTATAAAGAAATAGTATTAGATGGTTGATTAGAAGTGCATTAACTAATATAAGGAAAGTTTTAACAAATGCTCTCAAAACATTCCCAGTTTAATCAGTGTCCTATTTAAAGGGTATGATCTGCTAATTCCTGAGGGTCTTCTCAGAAAGTATTATGGTTATAATGTATTAGTATAGCTCCACAAACTTCCGTAGTACTGGGTACAAAGGCAGGGGTATATAAAGATATGTGGTAAGATACAAATGCATAACAGACTAAACAAAATTAGTAGAGGAGGTGTAGGGCCCTGCAGCAAACAGTTTACAGATGATTGTGCAGAGACATTTGGGTAGCTTGTCATGTGGATTGTAGTTGCATCAGAGAGGCTATTTAAGTTAGCATAAAAATCAGTTAGATGAGCCTCTATCAATAGGTGGGTTTTGAAAATGTACCTGAAACTATACAAGGTTGGAGACAGCAGGGTAGAGTGTTCCAGTGAGTGAGAAGTCTTGGAGGTGAGATAGGGATTTTGAGTTAATAGGAATAAAGAGATGTAGGTCAGAGGTGTATTAAAGAGGGTGGGTTGGGGAATATTTGTAGGAAATATAGTTGGAAGTGATGTATAGGTTAGGGTTAATATTCTGAATTGTATTCTAAAGTGTATGTGGAGACAGTGAAGGGACTGGTAGTGTGGGGCAGCTGATGGAGATAAGCAGATTAGAGTGATGAGTCCAGCTGAAGTATTCATGATAGATTGGATGGAGGAGAGGCTGTCTTTGGTAAGGCTATTTAGAAGTAGGTTGCAGTATTCAATATGTGACAAAATAATGGAATTAGTATTTTTGTATTTTCTTGAGTAAAAAATTGTAAATTCTGTAAATGTTGTATAGGAATGCAAGGAAGTATTTAGTAAGCACTTTATATGTGGAGTTCAAAGTCAAGTGTGAGACCAAGGCAGCAGACCTTGAATGAGGTGTTGAGAACAGAATCTCCAATTGTAAGAGAAATATCATCTTGAAGAGGAGGGATAAAAAGCAGCTAAATTTTACACAAATTGAGTTGGAAGTAGTTTGAACACATCCAAGAGAAAATTTCAGAGAACTTTTGTAATCTGGTTAAGTAAAGAGGAGGAGATATCAAGAGAGAAAAGATAGATTTGAGTATCATCAGCATATAAGTGATACCAGACTCCAAAAGAGGATACACATTTTCCAGTGTAGAATTTATATATTAAAAAATCAAGGGACTCAAGGCAGAACCTTGTGGTACTCCTACTGAATGAGGCAAATGATTGGAGGATATGCTCATAAAGGAAACTGATTGGTTTGAGAGATAGGAAGCAAACCTCCTTGTGTCTTAGATAATAAAAGAATGTACAATACAATTGCAAATACCTCTTCCTCTGTTACAGGAGTAACAGAGATTTTTGGTAATACACTGTGTGCCGAATTATTAGGCAAATTAGTATTTTGACCACATCATCCTCTTTATGCATGTTGTCTTACTCCAAGCTGTATAGGCTCGAAAGCCTACTACCAATTAAGCATATTAGGTGATGTGCATCTCTGTAATGAGAAGGGGTGTGGTCTAATGACATCAACACCCTATATCAGGTGTGCATAATTATTAGGCAACTTCCTTTCCTTTGGCAAAATGGGTCAAAAGAAGGACTTGACAGGCTCAGAAAAGTAAAAAATAGTGAGATATCTTGCAGAGGGATGCAGCACTCTTAAAATTGCAAAGCTTCTGAAGCGTGATCATCGAACAATCAAGCGTTTCATTCAAAATAGTCAACAGGGTCGCAAGAAGCGTGTGGAAAAACAAAGGAGCAAAATAACTGCCCATGAACTGAGAAAAGTCAAGCGTGCAGCTGCCAAGATGCCACTTGCCACCAGTTTGGCCATATTTCAGAGCTGCAACATAACTGGAGTGACCAAAAGCACAAGGTGTGCAATACTCAGAGACATGGCCAAGGTAAGAAAGGCTGAAAGACGACCACCACTGAACAAGACACACAAGCTGAAACATCAAGACTGGGCCAAGAAATATCTCAAGACTGATTTTTCTAAGGTTTTATGAACTGATGAAATGAGAGTGAGTCTTGATGGGCCAGATGGATGGGCCTGTGGCTGGATTGGTAAAGGGCAGAGAGCTCCAGTCCGACTCAGACGCCAGCAAGGTGGAGGTGGAGTACTGGTTTGGGCTGGTATCATCAAAGATGAGCTTGTGGGGCCTTTTCGGGTTGAGGATGGAGTCAAGCTCAATTCCCAGTCCTACTGCCAGTTACTGGAAGACACCTTCTTCAAGCAGTGGTACAGGAAGAAGTCTGCATCCTTCAAGAAAAACATGATTTTCATGCAGGACAATGCTCCATCACACGCGTCCAAGTACTCCACAGCGTGGCTGGCAAGAAAGGGTATAAAAGAAGAAAATCTAATGACATGGCCTCCTTGTTCACCTGATCTGAACCCCATTGAGAACCTGTGGTCCATCATCAAATGTGAGATTTACAAGGAGGGAAAACAGTACACCTCTCTGAACAGTGTCTGGGAGGCTGTGGTTACTGCTGCACGCAATGTTGATGGTGAACAGATCAAAACACTGACAGAATCCATGGATGGCAGGCTTTTGAGTGTCCTTGCAAAGAAAGGTGGCTATATTGGTCACTGATTTGTTTTTGTTTTGTTTTTGAATGTCAGAAATGTATATTTGTGAATGTTGAGATGTTATATTGGTTTCACTGGTAAAAATAAATAATTGAAATGGGTATATATTTGTTTTTTGTTAAGTTGCCTAATAATTATGCACAGTAATAGTCACCTGCACACACAGATATCCCCCTAAAATAGCTATAACTAAAAACAAACTAACAACTACTTCCAAAACTATTCAGCTTTGATATTAATGAGTTTTTTGGGTTCATTGAGAACATGGTTGTTGTTCAATAATAAAATTAATCCTCAAAAATACAACTTGCCTAATAATTCTGCACTCCCTGTATAAGAGATGGATAGATAGGCTGGCCTTGAGGGGTGAGATGTTCTAATTGTGTCAAAAGTGATCAGCAATAATTTGAGCAGTGAGTTTGGTAGTGGGTGGAGGTGCATACAAGCATAGGAGGTAGTTAAATGCTGCAGACAGCCTTCTGAGGTTGGATACATGAATTTTACACAAGAAAGGAGAAATAGAGTTGTTTGATCTGAGGATAAATTTATATTGCAGGAAATCAGGATATATAGATGCTATTATGGTGGAGCAGCTCTGATTTGAAATTCACAGAGGAAACAAGTTCCCCACCTACGGTAACAGCAAGTGAAGATCCATACCGGCATAAAGCACAGGATCATTGAGGTATTTTGCGGCCTCGAAATAGGTGCCATACCGAAAAGAAAGAAGTGAAGGTAAGCCGTGCGGTAGCAAGTCTTGCAAGTAGGTGGAGGTACGTTTACTCCCCCAGGGATAACTACCCTGATTTGTTGTAAAGTCGACATTGGTCCATCTTTAATCTTGTGGGACAGTATAAGCCTCATATCACCGGAGCGTGTCTCTACACTTAAGTGCCCAAAATAAATAAGTTTTAAATTATGTACTCAAGACGGTAACTTGTCTTACACAGCCGGAGCGTGTTTTTACACTATGTGCCCAGAAAGCATTGAGGACTCTATTCTATGCTAGTATGTAGGGGGATATACATGTATTTTATCTCTGTGTGATGTGTATTCATCTGCTCTATCTTTTTACTGGTACAAGAGGTTTATTTGGTGAAGGCATACCCTGTGTCCTTTTTATCTTATAATAAAGGGTAATATTTTTTTGGATCCTAGTGCAGCCGTGTCCTTCTTTGGTTCCAGTTATACAGGTGAAACTCGAAAAATTAGAATATCGTGCAAAAGTTAATTTATTTCACTAATGCAACTTAAAAGGTGAAACTGATATATGAGATAGACTCATTACATGCAAAGCAAGATAGTTCAAGCCGTGATTTGTCATAATTGTGATGATTTTGGCTTACAGCTCATGAAAACCCCAAATCCACAATCTCAGAAAATTAGAATATTACATGCAATCAATAAAACAAGGATTGTACATAGAACAATATCGGACCTCTGAAAAGTATAAGCATGCATACTGTATGTACTCAGTACTTGATTTGGGCCCTTTTTGCAGCAATTACTGCCTCAATGCGCCGTGGCATGGAAGCTATCAGCCTGTGGCACTGCTGAGGTGTTATGGAAGACCAGGATGCTTCAATAGCGGCCTTCAGCTCTTCTGCATTGTTTGGTCTCATGTCTCTCATCTTTCTCTTGGCAATGCCCCATAGATTCTCTATGGGGTTCAGGTCAGGCAAGTTTGCTGGACAATCAAGCACAGTAATCCCACGGTCATTAAACCAGGTTTTGGTGCTTTTGGCAGCGTGGGCAGGTGCCAAGTCCTGCTGGAAAATGAAGACAGCATCCCCATAGAGCTCATCTGCAGAAGGAAGCATGAAGTGCTCCAAAATCTCCTGGTAGACGGCTACGCTGACCCTGGACTTAATGAAGCACAGTAGACCAACACCAGCAGATGACATGGCTCCCCAAATCAACACAGACTGTGGAAACTTCACACTGGACTTCAAGCATCTTGCAGTGTATGCCTCTCCATTCTTCCTCCATACTCTGGGTCATTGGCTTCCAAATAAGATGCAAAATTTGCTCTCATCAGAAAATAGGACTTTGGACCACTGAGCAACAGAGCAGGTCTGTTTTTCTTTAGCCCAGGTAAGACACCTCTGACTTTGTTTGTTCTTCAGGAGTGACTTGACAAGAGGAATACGATATTTGAAGCCCATGTCCAGGATCCGTCTGTGTGTGGTAGCTCTTGATGCACTGACTCCAGCATCAGTCCACTCCTTGTGAAAGTCCCCAATACTTTTAAATGGCCTTTTCCTAACAATCCTCTCCAGGCTGCGGTCATCCCTGCTGTTTGTGCACCTTTTTCATCCACACTTTTCCCTTCCACATAACTTTCTATTAATGTGCTTTAAAACAGCACTTTGGGAACATCCAACTTCTTTTGCAATTAACTTTTGAGGCTTTCCCTCCTTATGGAGGGTGTCAATTATGGTTTTCTGCACAACTGTCAGGTCAGCAGTCTTTCCCATGATTGTGATTCCTACTGAACCAGACTGAGAGACCATTTAAGGGGTCAGGAACCCTTTGCAGGTGTTATGGCTTAATTAGCTGATTAGACTGGGACACTTAGAGCCTAGAATATTGCACCTTTTCACAATATTATAATTTTCTGAGATTGTGGATTTGGGGTTTTTATGAGCTGTAAGCCATAATCATCACAATTATGACAAATCTCGGCTTGAACTATCTTGCTTTGCATATAATGAGTCTATCTCATATATTAGTTTCACCTTTTAAGTTACATTAGTGAAATAAATTAACTTTTGCACAATATTCAAATTTTTCGAGTTTCACCTGTATATAACGGAACTCTTTCTATTATATTTGGTATATTTTATATATATATATATATATATATATACAGTATATATATATATATATATATATATATATATATATATATACTGTACATACATAGATATGCACATACAACTACATAAATACATATGTACACACACACACACACACACATATATATATGTATATAAAAAAACATGTATATGTATGTATCTCTATGTAAAAAGCCATTTGCAGTCCTTTTTTTCTAACACCTGAGACCTCATAACTTTTTATTAGGTTTTTTGTAAATATTTTTATTAGATAGTGTTATTATGAGTGTAACTGTACTTTTTAAATGTAATTCTGATGTTTTTTGTGACACTTTTTATTTGAGCGTAACAGTTAACCAGCGCTCTGAGGTCACGCTATACCTATGCATTGTAAATTCAATTGCACTCAATTGATTGCATTTCCTTTCAACTTGTAATACACACGCTACTTCTGACGCATGCAAACAGCCGCGATATATAGCTCACGCACAACAGTTATCTCACCACTCGTAATCTTACCTTTACAGTTTTCTGCAAAAAAATAGAATCCATTTAAAAACATTACAATAAGGACCCCCTGGGAAAAACATTGTGCATTATGGTATATTCTTTGTTTGGTTCACCACTAAGGGCTAGATTACAAGTGGTGCGCTAACTGTAGCACACAAGTGATATCAGGTTTTCCTCTGCTTTTATGTGCAACAGAAATAACGTGCATTTTACGAGTTGAAAGAACATGTGTTCACTGGAGCGGAAACACAATTTACGCTTGTAGGGTTAGCTCGACTTCAAAGCTTGTGTAAAGGGTAGGAGAAGAAAAAAGTAAAAAATTAAACACAACATAAATACATCTGAAAGTACAGTTATAAAAACATAAACATTGTCTGATAAAATTAGATTTAAAAAAAATAAAAATCAATAAGGGCTCAAAGGTATATGGTATAAGACGTATAGACGAAAAAAAGGCGGCAAAGGGCTTTAACAAAGGGCTTTAACATTTATATGCGTAGATACTCATGTCTAAAAATGTGTATGTAGGTGTATATAAATATAAATATATTTATATATATGAATGTATATATATATATATATATATATATATATATATAGAAAGCAAAAGAATGCACTCTCAGGACTTTTCCACAAAAAACCAATTTAATGGAACGTTTTCGGGGTTCACAACCCCTTCATCAGCATGCAAATCAAACAAAATTCAACTCATTTATAGTGTTACATATCAATTACATCATATCAACCTGAGTGTCTCTCCAAAGGAAAAGTGCGCCAATTTTTCGAGTTTGGAACGCATATTGCGTTCCACAGTGCTATCCGAAACCGGAAGTTGTATTACCTCACTTCCGGTTTACGGATTCAATAGACAAAACGTGAAATCAATAATAAAGTAGTGTACTCTACAATTTCAAACGTATTAATGTGACATACTAATTTGGGGGGCTTATTATAGCAAAAGTGTGCCACATTATAATAAGTGCCAAGAAAATTGTGATAGATATACATTGTCAAACATTGCTACATCCGGTCGGCATAGAAACAGTAACTATAGTAATCATAAACAATTCTGATTGCCAAAAGGTGCCATAATTTACAATAGTATGCCAGCTGAATGAAACAACAATTTTCATAGTGCCAAAAGTAGCGTGTACTAAATTATATACAATCATATTGTATATTTAAAATAAACTAATTTAAAAATTAAATAGTTAAAAAATAAAAATTGAACCATATGACAGTACAATTGATTGGCATGGCAAGTTACAAATATAATGTTGCAAATGTGAATGCTATGACTTACAATGTATCGCCGGTATATTATAGCAAAGTGGCGTTAGACATGTATAATGCTACACTGAATTCGCAAGCAAATGAATATCAAATTAGAGCAGTATATAGAAGAATGAATAAAATAATATAATAATGAATAAAATAATATTATAGGGCTGTGCTATTGGGCTGCTTTTTCGTTAGGGCACAATTTTCAATTAAATTAAATTTTGGCCATTAGAGGGTTATGGCTTACAACGGCCAAGGTGTGAATATCTGTGCTAACAATCAAGTGAGGGGGGTAACCTTATTTCAGAATTCTAGCCTCAAATATAATTGCAAAATAGGGATATATGAGAGAAGGTAATAAAGGTAAGGATCATGGACATATATAGCTCATGTAGATACTATCCACCTCTGGAACTTATCCAAGTGGATGTGACTTTTTAGTGTCCGTTTTTAAGACTGGTGGTGCATGTTAAAGCAATGGGTAATAGCTCACGGCGGACCAGGCTTCCACAGAGAAGGTGGAGACAGATGTCCCCCCTAAACTATGCCGTTAGGCACACAACACTTGCCCCTACATCTAGGGGAAAATGAAATGTGTGCCAAAACGGAGCCACAATGTCCACCTGGCATACCCCAAGTATGTGGCACCCCAGTTGTTGATCACATAATGCTCTTAAAGTCCGGTATGGTGTTCAGGCCACCTGGTTGTATTGTGCCTAATCTGAACATCCACTGGGCCTCTCGTCTCAGAAGTTGCTTATTCCGGTCGCCACCCCGATCCAGTGGGGGTATGTGGTCGATTAGAATATAGCGGATGGAAGATACTGAGTGTCCCTTGTTAGCGCAGTGTCGCGCTACTGGCTGTTCAGAATCGCCGTTTTTAAGTGCTGTCCTTATGGCGTGGCGATGATTGGCCATACGCTCACGGAGTGTGCCAGAGGTCTTCCCTATGTAGAAACAGGAACATGGACAAAACAATAAATATATAACGTGAGTGGTGGTACACGTTATGGAGTGCCGGATAGAGAATGTTCGATTGGTGTGTGGGTGATGGAAAACTTTGGTACCCACTAGGCCATTACACGTTGTGCAGCCCAAGCAGCGATAGGAGCCCCTTATATTCCTTTTCATCCCAGTTGAATAACACTGTTTGGGGTCCATTTTCACCAGAAGGTCTTTGAGATTAGTTCCCCTCTTAAACCCAACCATAGGTCGTAGGTTATGGGTAAATGTGAGTTTTGGGTCAGAAGACATAATTGGCCAGTGTTGTCGGAGAATTTGGCCAATATTTTTTGTCACTGGAGTAAAAGTGGTGGACATAATGAGCTTGTTACTAGCGTCCCTTTTGGGTTTGGGTATGATTAATTCTGTCTGTGTTAGCCTTGAAACAGATTCCATAGCATCATGGATTATCGGGATCTTGTAGCCCCTGTTCTGGAACTTTTCACCCACTCCTTTCAATTGGGAGACCCCCGTTACAGAATTTGAATTGTTGCGCATTGTTCTTATGCATTGTGATTTTACAATGCCCTTTAATAGGGCTGGGGGATGGCAACTATCTGCCCTTAATATAGAGTTGCGGTCCGTGGGTTTATGATACAATGTGGTTCCTAAATTGTTACAATCCTTGAAAACTGTCAAGTCCAAGAAATGAATGGATGAAGTGTCAGCTGCCATCTTAAACTTGACGTTGTTAGTCGTGTTATTAAACACATCAAACCATTTATGGAGTTCCTCCAGGCCCCCTCGCCACACCAAGAAAATGTCATCTATGTATCTGTAATAACAGATGATAGATACATTCGGCATATTCCACAGGTACATGTTTTCAAATTGTGACATATAAATGTTGGCGTACGAGGGGGCCATGGAGGAACCCATGGCTGTGCCAGCAGTTTGCAAATAAAAACTGTTTTCGAATCGAAAATAGTTTTTGAACAGACAGAATTCAATGAGGGACAGTAAGAATCCTACTGGGGGACCCTCATAAAGGGGGTTACCCGTGAGGTGCTCTTGTATAGCTTTAAGTCCGTCAAGATGTGGTATAATGGTGTACAGACTGTTGACATCCAGAGTGACGAGTAAATCATATGGCTGGATGTCAACAGTCCGTATTTTACGAATGAAATCATTCGTATCCATAACGTAAGACCGTGTTTCCTTCACCACTGGCTGTAAGAGTACGTCCACATATTGTGCTATAGGTTGGGTGAGTGACTCCCTGGCTGACACAATAGGACGGCCCGGTGGGTGGTCTAATGTTTTATGAATTTTGGGGATTGAATATAAGATGGGTATCTTAGGGTATGTGGTGATGCAAAAGTCGCGAATGTGCTCGGTTATGTACCCTTGTTCAAATCCCAATTCAATCAATTTGTCAAGTTGTATTTTAAATGGTATAGTAGGGTCAGAAGATAACAATTTGTATGTCTGGGTGTCTGATAATTGCTTCAGGATGTCCTCTCTATAGTCACTGTAATCTAAAAGAACAATGGCCCCGCCTTTATCGGCGGGCCTTATGACTATAGAGGAGTCATTCTGGAGAGTTTTAATAGCCTTCAATTCATCTCTTGTGAGATTATGTTTCCATAATGCATCTTTTCTTTCTGTGTCCAAGTCCTGTGTTATCAACCTCAAAAATGTTTTAGTGCTTGGACTGCTATTGCTGGGTTCAAAAGAGCTGGGTACATTACATTTAAGTTCAATATGGGACTTCTGTACAGACGAATCCTTGTTTTGAAAGAATTCTTTAATCTTAAGAGATCTGTTTAGTTTGTAAAGGTCTAGTTTAAGGTCAAATTTAGAGATTAAAGTGCTCGGCACAAAAGATAGGCCTTTATTAAGAACTTTACGTTCATTATCAGTCAAGGCATGTGCACTCAAATTGACAATTATGTCCTCTGTCGCGGTCGTCTGGGGGGTCTGTGTCTGATACCCCGCCCGCCTGATATGGGGTCTGTAATGCCTCCCCCTCCCCGAGACCGTGTTGTTACCCCTAAAAAATGATTAGGGGTTGAGTGTGATCTGGGTTCATGTGAGGAGAATTGATCCTGATGCCTATGTTGACCAGGTGGAGTAAACGCAGTGCCAGAGGGGTTCCTATCGGTATCAGTGGAATCATCACCACTCGTATCTACCGTGTCAAAGTGAACCCGTCTGGTTCTGTGTCAACGTTTGACAATGTATATCTATCACAATTTTCTTGGCACTTATTATAATGTGGCACACTTTTGCTATAATAAGCCCCCCAAATTAGTATGTCACATTAATACGTTTGAAATTGTAGAGTACACTACTTTATTATTGATTTCACGTTTTGTCTATTGAATCCGTAAACCGGAAGTGAGGTAATACAACTTCCGGTTTCGGATAGCACTGTGGAACGCAATATGCGTTCCAAACTCGAAAAATTGGCGCACTTTTCCTTTGGAGAGACACTCAGGTTGATATGATGTAATTGATATGTAACACTATAAATGAGTTGAATTTTGTTTGATTTGCATGCTGATGAAGGGGTTGTGAACCCCGAAAACGTTCCATTAAATTGTTTTTTTGTGGAAAAGTCCTGAGAGTGCATTCTTTTGCTTTCTATTTCATGGTATATCATTGCACCCAGGCGAGTTGGCTACTGGTGGGCTGAACTGGAAATTGCTTACTAATATATATATATATATATATATATATATATATATATACACGTGTTGATTGGAGTAGCCATGTTAGTCCATAGATTTAGATATCAAAATAACAAGAGTATTGCATTGAGCAATGATACTTTTTTATTTGACTAACTACACATTTATAAGATGACAAGCTCAGTATTGCTTCAGACTGTTCTTCCGAAACAACGAACAACATAATTTACCTAAAATACATATATATTGTTTGTTCTTGAACATTTACTATAGTAAAAGAAGGTTTAAAATATTTCTTTTATAGTCCATCTATAACACAGTGCTTCCCAAACCTGTCCTCAGACCTCCCTAACAGGCCAAATTTTCAGGATATCTGCATTGGAGCACTGGGGAAATAATCAGCTGGTTAGTAAACATGGTTATTAACCTGTTCTCATCCAAGGTAATCCATTTAATTGTATACAATTATATTGGTTATAGGGCATAGATAAATGATGATGTTGAAAATTATAATGATGCCATTTTCAAATTAGTTATTTTGAAAAAGGCTCTGAAATGGCAACATTTTATGTCCTGTTTTTTGTGTATTTTCTTTCTTTTTTTTAATGCTCTCGCTATGCAAATTAACACAAACCACAATAACAAAAGTTGCATAATATTGGAATTACCCATTACTGTTTTCTGTTATTTTATTCTAAATTCACAGATGGAAGTAATGTATTCTAGACTAAAACATATAAATATCTCAAACTGACATTTCCTCTTTTAATTAACATAAAGACCACAGTGATATATTTTTAGAAATGTGTTTTGTTAGAACAGATAAATATAACTATGCAGATATTCAATTTATGCAAAGATGCATGAACCTAACCAACAGATTAAAAAAAGGCAGATTCTTATATGCAAACAATTGCATTCTATTTGTTGTATTCTATATGGTGTATGAGTAAAATAAAATATGGGTTTGTTTTGTATGTTCTTGTAAAATTATAATGTTAGATGTGTGGAAAGGATTATGTAAATCTATATTCAGCTTAAACTCTGCTAATTAATTAGCAATTGTTTTTACACAACTCATTTATTCTTTTATTTTTAGAATGATATATTTTCTTTTCTTGGGGCTCCATGTACTAAGCAGTGTAAGCTGCTCCAGAGCCCTTGTGGTGAAGGTTCGCATATGCGAGCCTGCTTCCCGCAATGTAAGAAGAAGTGGTCATTAGGTCTTTATTTCATACAGTCTAGCCACCTCTGAGGTGTTGAGGAGAAATCACTGAGAGCTAGCTCAATTTCGTGACAACTTCTCAAGTTAAAGGGACACTGTTCCCAATTTTTTTCTTTTGTGATTCAGATAGAGCATGACATTTTAAGTAACTTTCTAATTTACTCCTATTATGAAATTTTCTTCATTCTCTTGGTATCTTTATTTGAACTGCAAGAATGTAAGTTTAGATGCCGGCCCATTTTTGGTGAACAACCTGGGGTGTCCTTGCTGATTGGTGGATAAATTCATCCACCAATAAAAAAGTGCTGTCCAGAGAACAAAGAAAATTTGATAATAGGAGTTCATTAGAAAGTTGCTTAAAATTGCCTGCTCTATCTGAATCACAAAAGAAAACATTTGGGTTCAGTGTCCCTTTAAGATGCTTGTCCACTCAAACTTTAGTACATGGGGGAGTTTTTTTAAATGTGTTTTTATATATATATATATAATATGTTTTTTATGTATTTATACTGTGTTAAAAAACTTATTGATTCTGTTGAAATAAAATTAATTTTATGGAAATATATTATTATTATTATTAGTAGTAGTAGTAGTTGTTGTAGTAGTATTATCTCATCTGTTTCTTAAGAAAAATATAAAAAAATGTTTTATAAATGTAACTTATAGAGAGTTGAATGTTGAGGTAACTTTTTGATACATATAATTGAAGCTTTCTATCAGATTTTACTATAAGTATAAAAAATACATTTTTATAGATCTAGTGATACTCCTGTATAAACTGAAATTTATCTTGGATGAATTGCAATAGAAATCTATTTTTTAAGGTCAGATAAAGGTCTTACATAGTTCCATTCAAAATTTAATAATGTACATTTTCTTAGAAGTAGCATTTGTTTGAAATATTTCACCGTCTATATATGATCAATTTGATTTCTTTTGAAGTATAATTTATCCTCACAAATAATAGCTGCTACACTAAGGAGCAATTAAAAAGTCTGTTTTAATAAAAATAAAAAAAATATTCTGCTATTTATTATTTTTTGTAAAATGCCATAGTGCTCAATTTTTTCCTATTGTGTACATGAAGGAACAGTAATTAAACATGCATAAAAAGGTTATGTCACACAAGTTTATATGTATAGTGAAACTGTTTGTACACACTACACTGATACTTACTGTATGTATTTGTTGCTCTTTGACTCATAGGACATCTTTCTCCAACAGAAAAAAATAAATTTTTAAATATTCTTATTAAATTGAACCTTTTGAGTACAATGTTACTTTAATTCTTAAAGTGTCATTAAACACAAAATAAATCATTGCTTGCATGTTGTATTCAGAGCAAAGATTAGCCTAAGAATAATGGTACATATGTTTTTATAAATTATAATAGTTGTATAAATATTGAAAAATATAAAGGTAAAGTTAATATCCATAAAGTATTGGGCATCGCCATATTGTAACCTAGGTTACCTTTTCTTGGAGGCCAATTAGGAATGGTTATAAATCGTGATCTAGAGTGTACAACCAATGACTGTGTAATATTGCTGTATCTGCACTTATTTAACATGTATTTGCACAATGTTTATCATGAATTGTAAAGCCCACAATATTCAGAACTAAATTACAGGAAAGCAGAACAAAATAAATAATGAAAGTATATTGCAAAGTTGTTTTACTACATGAAATTAAACAATTTGTATTAATATCTTGAGGTGATTAATGTCCCTTTAACAAACATTTGCATGCTAATCATAATAATTAACTAAGAATATTTATAATATTTTCAATTATAAATCCTGTTTTTTTAAATTAAGGGACAAAAATTCCCAGATAAAAATCTGATAATGGTATAATTTTTGTACTTGTTGTCAAGTTGTCTTGTGGGGTAAAAAATGGCAAGTAGCCCACAAATTTGATCAATTGATGACACCACACACGTGGTATCATTTAATAGTCTAGGTACCAGTCCAGGGAATTTTTGAGCTTTGCAAAGAAAAGATCCAGCTATTCTCTTTGAAAAATGTGCAAATAGTGGAAGATACCATGATTGCTATATCCCTACATTTTATATGACCAAGTATTTGTAAAATATAGATGGGACCACCATCAAAGTACACTAAAGCAATCCTCCTAAGATGTATAGTCAAGTAACCCATATCAGTCCCCAATCACCCAAACTCATTAACTCATCACCCAGATTCTAGCTTGACCTTCCTAGATCCAATATCTTAGGGGTTAATTGTTGATAAAGAATTGTTTTATTTATGTTGCACTGACAAATTTGTAAAACACAACACACCAGATTGCTTAGCAGTCATTCAGATGATTACAACTAGATCAAAAGAACAAAATGAAGAGTTAGTTATAGAATTTGGCCAAATGTGATAGGCCTGGGTGTGACAACAAGGCTTCTTTAAAAAAATATATAGTTTTGCTTATTTTTTAAAAACATTGTGCTGATTTGTAAACTCCTAACCAAGCCCACAGTGTCAAATGTATACTTGTGTTTACAGAATCCCGCTGGTTCCTGTTTGTTATCTGTTTTTTCATATGCGAGAAGGGGGAGGGTAGAGTCTGCTCTTCTTGTTTTCCCAGCCCCTTTCACTGGGTGTCCCAGCCTAACCTAATTAACAGAGCTTAACTGGGAGCTTCTAAGTAAGGCCTAGATTTAGAGTTGGGGGCGGTAGCCATCAAAACCAGCGTTAGAGGCTCCTAACGCTGGTTTTTACTGCCCGCTGGTATTTAGAGTCAGTCAGGAAAGGGTCTAACGCTCACTTTGCAGCCGCGACTTTTCCATACCGCAGATCCCCCTACGCCATTTGCGTATCCTATCTTTTCAATGGAATCTTTCTAATGCTGGTATTTAGAGTCGTGGCTGAAGTGAGCGTTAGAAATCTAACGACAAAACTCCAGCCCCAGAAAAAAGTCAGTAGTTAAGAGCTTTCTGGGCTAACGCCGGTTTATAAAGCTCTTAACTACTGTGCTCTAAAGTACACTAACACCCATAAATTACCTATGTACCCCTAAGCCGAGGCCCCCCCACATCGCTGCCACTCTATTAAAATTTTTGAACCCCTAATCTGCCGCTCCGTACACTGCCGCCACCTACGTTATCCCTATGTACCCCTAATCTGCTGCCCCTAACACCGCCGACCCCTATATTATATTTATTAACCCCTAATCTGCCGCCCCCGCTATCGCTGACCCCTGCATATTATTATTAACCCCTAATCTGCCGCTCCGTACACCGCCGCAACCTACGTTATCCCTATGTACACCTAATCTGCTGCTCCTAATACCACCGACACCTACATAATATTTATTAACCCCTAATCTGCCGCCCCCAACATCGCCGCCACCTACCTACACTTATTAACCCCTAATCTGCCGACCGGACCGCACCGCTACTATAATAAATGTATTAACCCCTAATCCGCCTCACTCCCGCCTCAATAACCCTATAATAAATAGTATTAACCCCTAATCTGCCCTCCCTAACATCGCCGACACCTAACTTCAAGCATTAACCCCTAATCTGCCGACCGGAGCTCACCGCTACTTTAATACATTTTTTAACCCCTAAAGCTAATTCTAACCCAAACCCTAACACCCCCCTAAGTTAAATATAATTTTTATCTAACTAAATAAATTAACTCTTATTAAATAAATTATTCCTATTTAAAGCTAAATACTTACCTGTAAAATAAACCCTAATATAGCTACAATATAAATTATAATTATATTGTAGCTATTTTAGGATTAATATTTATTTTACAGGCAACTTTGTATTTATTTTAACCAGGTACAATAGCTATTAAATAGTTAATAACTATTTAATAGCTACCTAGTTAAAATAATTACAGAATTACATGTAAAATAAATCCTAACCTAAGTTACAATTAAACCTAACACTACACTATCAATAAATTAATTAAATAAACTACCTACAATTATCTACAATTAAACCTAACACTATCAATAAATTAATTAAATACAATACCTACAAATAAATACAATGAAATAAACTAACTAAAGTACAAAAATAAAAAAGAACTAAGTTACAAAAAATAAAAAATATTTACAAACATTAGAAAAATATTACAACAATTTTAAACTAATTACACCTACTCTAAACCCCCTAATAAAATAAAACATACAATACCCCCTCCCAACATTACAACCCACCACCCACATACCCCTAATCTAACCCAAACCCCCCTTAAATAAACCTAACACTAAGCCCCTGAAGATCTCCCTACCTTGTCTTCACCACGCCGGGTTCACCATCCAGAAAAGCTCCTCCGATGTCTTGATCCAAGCCCAAGCGCGGGGCTGAAGATGTCCATGATCCAACTGAAGTCTTCATTCAAGCGGGAGCTGAAGAGGTCCATGATCGGGCTGAAGTCTTCATCCAAGCGGGAGCTGAAGAGGTCCATGATCGGGCTGAAGCCTTCTATCAAGCGGCATCTTCAATCTTCTTTCTTCCGGATCCATGTTCATCCCGCCGACGCGGAACATCCATCTTCACCGACGATTTTCCTACCTGAATTCCGATTGGCTGATAGAATCCTATCAGCCAATCGGAATTCGAGGGACGCCATCTTGGATGACGTCCCTTAAAGGAACCGTCATTCGTCGGGAAGTCGTCGGTGAAGATGGATGTTCCGCGTCGGCGGGATGAACATGGATCCGAAAGAAAGAAGATTGAAAATGCCGCTTGATAGAAGACTTCAGCCGGATCATGGACCTCTTCAGCTCCCGCTTGGATGAAGACTTCAGCCGGATCATGGACATCTTCAGCCCCCGCTTGGGCTTGGATCAAGACATCGGAGGCTCTTCTGGATTGATCCGTGAACCCGGCATGGTGAAGATAAGGTAGGAAGATCTTCAGGGGCTTAGTTTTAGGTTTATTTAAGGGGGGTTTGGGTTAGATTAGGGGTATGCGGGTGGTGGGTTGTAATGTTGGGGGGGGGTATTGTATGTTTTTTTTTTGCAGGCAAAAGAGCTGAATTCTTTGGGGCATGCCCCGCAAAGGGCACTTTTCAGGGCTGGTAAGGTAAAAGACCTTTTCTATTTTAATTTTAGAATATGGTAGGGCATTTTTTTATTTTGGGGGTCTTTCTTATTTTATTAGGGGGCTTAGAGTAGGTGTAATTAGCTTAACATTGTTGTAATATTTTTCTAATGTTTGTAAATATTTTTTTATTTTTTGTAACTTAGTTCTTTTTTATTTTTTGTACTTCAGTTAGTTTATTTCATTGTATTTATTTGTAGGTATTGTATTTAATTAATTTATTGATAGTGTTAGGTTTAATTGTAGATAATTGTAGGTATTTTATTTAATTTATTTATTGATAGTGTAGTGTTAGGATTTATTTTACAGGTAATTTTGTAATTATTTTAACTAGGTAGCTATTGTACCTGGTTAAAATAAATAAAAAGTTGCCTGTAAAATAAATATTAATCCTAAAATAGCTACAATATAAATATAATTTATATTGTAGCTATATTAGGGTTTATTTTACAGGTAAGTATTTAGCTTTAAATAGGAATAAGTTATTTAATAAGAGTTCATTTATTTCGTTAGATTTAAATTATATTTAACTTAGGGGGGTGTTAGGGTTAGGGTTAGACTTAGCTTTAGGGGTTAATACATTTATTATAGTAGCGGTGAGATCCGGTCGTTAGATTATTGGTTAATAATTGTTGGTATGTGGAGGCGACGTTGGGGGCGGCAGATTAGGGGTTAATAAATATAATATAGGGGTCGGCGGTGTTAGGGGCAGCAGATTAGGGGTACATAGGGATAACGTAGGTTGCGGCGGTGTACGGAGCGGCAGATTAGGGGTTAATAATAATATGCAGGTGTCAGCGATAGCGGGGGCGGCAGATTAAGGGTTAATAAGTGTAAGGTTAGGGGTGTTTAGACTCGGGGTACATGTTAGAGTGTTAGGTGCAGACTTAGAAACTGTTTCCCCATAGGAAACAATGGGGCTGCGTTAGGAGCTGAACGCTGCTTTTTTGCAGGTGTTTAGTAAAAAGAGCCCAGTCTATAATGTAAGGTATCATTTTTCTTTCTGGATTATAAGGTAAAATGTAATTTGGATATATTTGTTACAATGCCTAGTGAAATAAAGCTGCATTTCAAAGACAGGGCTCAGGATAACAGAGTATACATCTGAGCATAGTTATATCTTTTTCTAAAAAAGGATTAGCCAATATATTTTTGTTTCATCATTATTTTTTTACAAGGATCAGACTAAAATACTTCAAGAATGTTGCACCCTTTAAAAAGGTATAATTTGTCCTATAAATACAGCACCATACTATTAAAATGTATTATGCTTGAAAGCTAGTGTCAGAAAGCATGTGCATTTTTTTACAACAGGTGTCTAGGCATGTGCATATTTTCATGCAAATTCAAAACAGAAATGCAACAAACCTTGACCTGTAATCCATGCTTATGGATACATAATTTACTCTAATACAAATTGTGTGTTTTTGAAAATTGGGTGGCTGTTGTTTTACACAAACCTTATGTACATTTGACTCATAGTTTGATTTTTAACTGGTCTGTCTGATTTGAGGTCATGCATGTACTGTATAAAGGATCCTTTTAAACTTACATCCGCAGGATTTACAAAATAAGCCATATGTTGAGCCTATATTTAATACACCTAGAGAAATATAGACCACACCTACATGTATGAATGGGGTTAAAGGGACCCTTTGCAGTCAAGTAGCTGAAAATATTTAAAGTCATATTTATACAATATTCATATTTAATAAAGTGTCTGATCGATTTCCTTTTTTTTGCAGCCTAAGGATGGCCTGTTTTATTTGCATTGCAAGGTCTTTTGAACGCATGTTATGGGTTCATAGCAACAGCTTCCAAATGTGAATGCTACATCTGGAATCAACTACAGACCCTTTACCATGATACCCAAATGTTGAAACACTTGAAAGTGATGCAGCATAGCTGTAAAAAGTGGACTAGAAAATATCACCTGAATGATCTCTATGTGAAAAAGAAAGATATTTTACCTCAAAATGTCCTAAGTATTCACACCCATTGTAAAGGACTTTAAGCAACAAATCAGTATGCCTGTCCCGGGACCGGCAAGTGAGTGGGCCTCATGCACACTCATGTTATTTCCGTATTCATTTAAAGGGACAGGAAACCCAAAAAGTTTCTTTCATGATTCAGATAGAGAATACAATATTAAACAACTTTCTAATTTACTTCTATTATCTAATTAGTTTCATTCTCTTCGTATCATTTGTTGAAGGGGCAGCAATGCACTAATGGTTTCTAACCGAACACATTGGTGAGCCAATCACAATCGATATATACATTCAGCCACCAATCAACAGCTAGAACCTAGGTTCTCTGCTGCACATGAACTTGCCTAGATAAACATTTCAGCAAAGGATAACAAGAGAAAGAAGCAAATTAAATAATAGAAGTAAATTGGAAAGTTGTTTGAAATCGTATTCTCTACCTGAATCATGAAAGAAAATTTTTGGGTTTCATGTCCCTTTAAGGAAGTTTACTATGAAATCTCATAAGACTTCAGTGAAATCTCATGAGATCACAGTAAAAGAGTTCATGACCTCAGCACTGTTGATGCTGATTGGCTGCAGTTCATTTCTTATTTTTTTTTTACCTGCAGCTGGACAGCAGCTTAAGTATAACTTTTTACACAGGACTTATTCTGGTTAGCTGAGGAAATTGTGAGGTAAAATATCTTTCTTTTTTACATAGAGATGTTCTTGTCAGCTTTTTACAGTTATACTGTATCAGTTTCAAGTGATTTAGCATATGAGTATTATGCCCCTTTAATTGATGATGAAATAATGAAAGAACAGCCCACATCTTTCCATGAAACAGCTTTTGAGTCAATTGTCCAATTACTTTTGGTCCCTTGAAAAAAAATGGGGGCTACATGTTAATGAGCTCTAAATCCTAAACCCTTCCTCCAATTTGGATGTGAATACCATCCAATTAAAGCAGAGAGACTGCACTTTAAAGGGACAGTATACTCAGACATCCCAACCTGCAAAAACTCATTTCAGGGAGGTGGCTTCACCGGCTACTGTGCAACCCCACCCCCTTCCCTCCCAAAAAAGTGGTTTAATGTCCCTTTAAATTGTTACCTGACCAAATTATATATATATAATTATTTTTATTTTTTTTATATAATATATATAAATATATAATGTTTTCCACACTTTATACAGCTCATGCAGAAATTGTAAAACTGAAATAGAAAACATACGGCTAGATTTAGAGTTTTGCGTTAGAAGGGGTGCGTTAGCTACGCGTGCTTTTTTTCCCCCCGCACCTTTTAAATACCGCTGGTATTTAGAGTTCACAGAATGGCTGCGTTAGGCTCCAAAAAGGGAGTGTAGAGCATAATTTACCGCCACTGCAACTCTCAATACCCGCGGTGCTTACGGACGTGGCCAGCTTAAAAAACGTGCTCGTGCACGATTCCCCCATAGGAAACAATGGGGCAGTTTGAGCTGAAAAAAAAACTAACACCTGCAAAAAAGCAGCGTTCAGCTCCTAACGCAGCCCCATTGTTTCCTATGGGGAAACACTCTCTAAGTCTGCACCTAACATCCTAACATGAACCCCGAGTCTAAACACCCCTAACCTTACACTTATTAACCCCTAATCTGCCGCCCCTGCTATCGCTGACCCCTGTATTATACTTTTAACCCCTAATCTGCTGCTCCGTACACCGCCGCAACCTACATTATACCTATATACCACTAATCTGCTGCCCCTAACACCGCAGACCGCTATATTATATTTATTAACCCCTAATCTGCCGCCCCAACATCGCCGCCACCTACCTACAATTATTAACCCCTAATATGCCGACCGGACCTCACCGCTACTATAATAAAGTTATTAACCCCTAATCCGCCTCACTCCTGCCTCAAAAACCCTATAATAAATAGTATTAACCACTAATCTGCCCTCCCGAACATCGCCGACACCTAACTTCAAGTATTAACCCCTAATCTGCCGACCGGACCTCGCCGCTACTCTAATAAATGGATTAACCCCTAAAGCTAAGTCTAACCCTAACACTAACACCCCCTGAGTTAAATATAATTTTTATCTAACGAAATAAATTAACTCTTATTAAATAAATGAATCCTATTTAAAGCTAAATACTTACCTGTAAAATAAACCCTAATATAGCTACAATATAATGAATAATTATATTGTAGCTATTTTAGGGTTAATATTTATTTTACAGGCAACTTTGTATTTATTTTAACTAGGTACAATAGCTATTAAATAGTTAATAGCTATTTAATAGCTACCTAGTTAAAATAATTACAAAATTACCTGTAAAATAAATCCTAACCTAAGTTACAATTAAACCTAACACTACACTATCAATAAATTAATTACATAAAATACCTACAATTATCTACAATTAAACCTAACACTACACTATCAATAAATTCATTAAATAAAATACCTACAAATAAATACAATTAAATAAACTAACTAAAGTACAAAAAATAAAAAAAGAACTAAGTAACAAAAAATAAAAAAATAATTTACAAACATTATTAAAATATTATAACAATTTTAAGCTAATTACACCTACTCTAAGCCCCCTAATAAAATAACAAAGCCCCCCAAAATAAAAAAAAATGCCCTACCCTATTCTAAAATACAAATAGAAAAGCTCTTTTACCTTACCAGCCCTTAAAAGGGCCTTTTGCGGGGCATGCCCCATAGAAAACAGCTCTTTTGGCTGTAAAAAAAAACATACAATACCCCCCCAACATTACAACCCACCACCCACATACCCCTAATCTAACCCAAACCCCCCTTAAATAAACCTAACACTAAGCCCCTGAAGATCTCCCTACCTTATCTTCACCACGCCGGGTATCACTGATCCGTCCACAAGAGCCTCCAAAGTCTTCATCCAAGCCCAGCGGGGGCTGAAGAGGTCCATCATTGGGCTGAAGTCTTGATCCAAGTGGGTGCTAAAGAGATCCATTATCGGGCTGAAGTCTTGATCCAAGCGGGCGCTGAAGAGATCCATCATCCGGCTGAAGTCTTCTATCAAGCCGCATCTTCAATCTTCTTTCTTCCGGATCCATCTTCATCCCGCCGATGCGGAACATCCATCCTGGCCGACGACTTCCCTACGAATGACGGTTTCTTTAAGGGACATCATCCAAGATGGCGTCCCTCGAATTCCGATTGGCTGATAGGATTCTATCATCCAATCGGATTTAAGGTAGGAAAATTCTGATTGGCTGATGGAATCAGCCAATCAGATTCAAGTTCAATCCAATTGGCTGATCCAATCAGCCAATCGGATTGAACTTGAAGCCACAACCTAATAAAATGGGTTGAGGTATAATCAGATCTCATTACTTTATCACATTGTGTACATATACATGCTTCTTTATCTTATATCTGTCTGTAAACAAAAAGACTAATACTTGGAGAAAACAATGGAAAATTAACAATTTATTACCGTATGTCTACTATACCCCACTGGGAGTGTATTTTCTTCTGCTGGTTGTGTTTATACAGTTAATCTATAGCTTGGCCCTACGGCCAGAAACTTTAAGAATAGGTGGGGATACCACAGGTTTAATCAACTATTTAAAAAGCCAATATAAGGGTAAAGGAAATACTTGTAAACAAATTAATACACTCCGGCAGGTAAAGTGGATCATTGGGAACAATTTAAAGGGCAGACATTTTTTAGTAAACTGTCCCTTTAAGCCCATATTCATTATTTAACTGTAACTTGAATTTAATTTGGTAAACAGACGAAATAACAAAACTTCTGTCAGTGTCCAATTATTTACGGACCTAGCTGTATTTACATTAAAAACACTCTAAAACCTTATAAAAAATATTTAAATTGAATAAATATTAATTTACATTTTTAAAGGTTTTTGTCTGGGAAGGGCTCCAAAGTATATATATATATTTCTCACCTGGGCATCATTTATCTCTTACTCTGCAATCAACAAATTTAGTAAACTCAGCTGTCTGCAGAGGCCTATAAATTTAAGATCAGCTAAGGGGTAAGCATTTGCAGAAAATTATGTCTCTCTAAGCTCCCCTCTGTCTAAGTGACAATGTTTAACTGACAGCACTAAGAATTCGACAAGAATTGAACAAGATTCGAATAAGATTTGAACCACCACTGAGGAAAGCAAACATTTTCCTTTTTAATCACAGTTTTCTGCACTTACTATTTTGTTATGTTTTCAGGTCTGCTTTTCCTTTTTAGAACCTTTTTACAACCTTATGCCTACTTTACACAGGCTCACTCATACCTTACCCTTCTCCACATGTAGTTTTTATAGGCCTTCTTCCTTGTATATACCTCAGCTCTCATGAACTAATTTCTATTTTAAATTACAGTATATGTCACTAAACTGCACCACCTCACATAAATACTCATGCATCCTAAACGCCCACAGTCCTTTCACTTGTGCACTATAGAGTTCTCGTTCTGTCTGCAACAAACTTACAACCATTCATGACCTGTTTGTTCACCCTTTTAGCAATTACAGAAACCTGTCTATCTTCTTCTGACACTGTTCCCATTGCTGGTCTCATGCATGGTCGTCTCCACTTTAACCATACCCCTAGACCAGGTGAGAGAGTGGTGGTGTTGGGATTCTGCTCTACCCCTCCTGCACCTATTAATACCTACCTCCACTCCCATCTCTCTCCTTAACCCCTTCTCCTCCTTTGAAGTCCACTGCATTTGCCTGTTCTCCCCATCTGTCTCAGAGAGGCAGTCATCTATCACCCTCCTAAACCAAACTCCCAAATTATTGACAACTTTTCTGTCTGGCTTCCTCACTTTCTGTCTCCAAATATACCCACTCAATCCCATCCCCTTTGTCTCTTACAATCCACCCTATTCCCTACTCACAGTGACAGAAACTCTATTGACTTGGTATTTTCCTACCTTTGCTCTATATCTTATTTCACCTTCAGCTCTTTTCCCGTTTCAGACCACCCCCTTCTCACGTAAAATCTTAATGCATCAGCCAAACCCACTTCTTCATCTTGCCCAGGTACTTGTAGAAACTTGCATGCTGTGGATCCGCTCCAATTTTCCAAACTCATTACACATCTGCTTCCTGATCTTGCTACAGCCCCCTATAACAAAACTCTCTCCTCTGCATTAGACACTCTTGCTAATCCCAAACCATGCAGCCCTGACACTCTCCGCAAACATGCTACTTGCATAAATGCTCCCTCACTGCTGAGCATGTCTGAAGGAAATCTTGCTCTGAACCTGATTTCATCCACTATAAGTACATTCTTTGTTCATACACATCTGCCCTTCACTAAGCCAAGCAAAACCACTTCTCTTTTCTTATATCTACTCTTTTCTCAAACCCTAACTGACCCTTCTCTACTTTCAACTCTCTCCTCTACCCACTTGTACCCTCCTTCTTCTGTCTTTAGTGCTCAAGACTTGGTAGACTACTTTTAAAACAAAACACATACTATCCAAAGCAACATCTTGAAACTAATCTGCAGTCTTTCAAGTGCACTCCCAGTCACCCCCTCTGTTACCCTCTGCATCTTTCCTCTTGCCATTGAGAATGAAGTTTGTTCTTTACTTCCATCATCATGCCTTCCAACCTGCCCACTGAACCTTATCCCTTCTCTATCTTCCACCCTCATGCCTGCTCTTACTCACATCTTCAACCTATCCCTCTCTACTGGTTCATTAACATCATTTTAAACATGCAAAGGTCCTAATTCTTTTGCAAACTACCACCTCATTTCACTGCTTCCACTAAGATCAAAGCTCCTGGAAAAACTTGTTTACAACTGCCTAACCCACTTCCTATCTTCCAACTCTTTGCTTGACCCCCTGCAATCTAACTTTCGCCCCAAACACTAAACTGAAACTGGTTTTACCATGTTACTAAAAATCTTCTTTTTGGTAAAAGTAACAGCCACTACTCTATACTTATCTTATTGACCTCCTTGCTGCTTTAAACACATTTGACCACCCACTCTACATATTCTCAGCTGTCTTGGACTTTGTGACACTGCTCTCTCTTGGATCCACTCTTATCTTTCTCACGGGTACTTTTCTGTGTCATTTGCTGGCAACTCCTCTTCTCCAATGCCCATGTCTGTTGGAGTACCTCAAGGCTCTGTTCTGTGTCCTCTATTCTTCTCGATGTATACTTCTTCTCTAGGTGAAGGTATCAACAACTATGGCTTCAATTATCACCTCTATGCTAATGACACCCAGATATACCTCTACATCCCTGCTCTCTCTCCCTCTGTCCTTTCTCACATCTGTGACTGCTTATCTGGCATTTCTTCCTGGAAAGCCTCTCACAACCTAAAGTTTAACATGTCCAAGACTGAGCTCCTTCTAATCACCCCTCTAGCTATACTCTGATTTATTTTCTCTCCCCATCAACTGCATTACTATCTCCCCATTACACCAAGTCTGCTGCCTCGGATTTACACTTGACTCAAATCTATCATTCATCCCCCACACATCTAATCTCTTTCTTCATCCTGCCGCAACCACCTATGCACTAATTTCACAATTTGCCCTTTCCTGAGGGCCAACACCACAAAGGAAATTATCCACTCCATTGCCATTTCCCAACTTGACTACTGCAATAACCTACTCACTGGTCCGCCTCTCCCCTCTTCAATCCATCCAGGCTAATCCACCTTTCCCATCACTCTGTATCTGCTGCACCTCTCTGCAAGTCCCTTCATTGGCTCCCCATTCACAGCAGAGTTAAAATCAAAATTCTCACCCTTATCTACAAATCCCTTACCAATGCCGCTCCCCACCACCTATCCTCACTAATCAAAAAATATATACGCCTCTCCCCTCTTCAATCCATCCAGGCTAATCCATCTTTCCCATCACTCTGTATCTGCTGCACCTCTCTGTAAGTCTCTTCATTGGCTCCTCATTCACAGCAGAGTTCAAACCAAAATTCTCACCCTTACCTATAAAGCCCTTACCAATGACGCTCCCCACCACCTATCCTCACTAATCAACAAATATTCAATGATCTGCTCCTCTTTGATTAAAACTGCTTCCCATGCTAGACCGCAGGACTTCTCTTGTTTAGCACCTACCCTCTGGAAAGTTCTCCCTCACGCTGTCAGACCTTCCAGTAATCTGCCTTCAATTAAATAGAAAAAGTAAGTAGTAAATCCGGACCAGTTTCTTAAACCTTTGTGCCAACTCTAAAAAGTATACTATGATATCTCTAACGTAGTTGGTTAGGTAGTGTGTACAAAAAAAAGGGATGGGAAGAGTGGCGCTCTAGAATGAGCTAGAGGGGTATGTTAACAAATAACCACTGTGTGGATGGAATATAGGCAGTATCAATTTGATATGGATAATACTATAACAAGGAGGATATTCTATAATACCAAGCAATCTAATAGCTCAAGTAGAAACAGATATATATATTTATTATATTTCGGTCTTTACAATACACAAAATAGTAAATCAGTCCAATATAATTACCTAAAAACTTATCTAGAACTACTACAATAAAAATTCAAGATGTGGCCACATCACTTAAAATCACTCTCTAGAGTCATATCTTAAATATCTAAAGTAACTAAGACCATACTTAATACATATAATAAAAGCTGTATATTTAAGAGTTATATCTATAAGCAACTTTGGTGCAAATAATAGAACAAAAAGGTCAGTTGGTATTGAACCGCTAATTGATCCAACACTTACAATATTGCAATATTTATCAGGAAGCACAAGTGTATCAATTTTACGCTAGATGAATTGTTTAGTTTGGAAGGCAGAAATAAATCATTATGAGTCCATTAGTATAATTATATGAAAAAATCTTATAAAGAGTATTCTCAGTTGTGGTTAAATATCAGTTCACCAGAGTAAGGGCAGTATACGTTCAAATATTTTATAGAGAATATCTGTCCTTAAAGGGACACTGTACCCAAAAATTTTCTTTCGTGATTCAGATTGAGCATGAAATTTTAAGCAACTTTCTAATTTACTCCTATTAACAAATTTTCTTCATTCTCTTGGTATCTTTATTTGAAATGCAAGAATGTAAGTTTAGATGCCGGCCCATTTTTGGTGAACAACCTGGGTTGTCCTTGCTGATTGGTGGATAAATTCATCCACCAATAAAAAAGTGCTGTCCAGAGTACTGAAACCAAAAAAAAGCTTAGATGCCTTCTTTTTCAAATAATGATAGCAAGAGAACGAAGAAAAATTGATAATAGGAGTAAATTAGAAAGTTGCTTAAAATTGCATGCTCTTTCTGAATTACAAAAGAAAAAATTGGGGTTCAGTGTCCCTTTAAGTTACACAGTCTTAGTACTGACCGGTCAGGGTGTATGTAACAAACGTTTTTAGTGCAGCTGTTTTCTTACCGGAACTCTGACGACTGCCTCCGTGACAGACTTACCGCACTTTAGTAACTCCTTTGCGTAGATTCAGCATTTATGCTGTCAGCAATGTTTAGCGATCATCTGACCTAATCCTACGGTCAAGGTGAAATGTAGAGAGATTGAAAAAGCTGTTTCCTTACCGGAACTGTGACGGCTGTTTCTGTGACAGACTTTGGAACTGAAAAAACTTACCACGCTGAGTCCTCAGTGACTCCTCTGCATGTGTTCAGCGTCTTCACTGTCAGCGATATTGAGCAGTCATCTGACCTAATCCGCCAATCAGAGAACCAGTATGACGCTCCAGATTTAAAAGACAAAAGTGTAGTAGAAGTCATACTTCTTTGACATCCAGATTTGTATAATCTCTTTAGTCCTGAAAAAAAAAAACCAAGTCCTCTGCTACGCGTTTCGGCAATGGTGCCTTTATCAAGATGACCTGTATTGGTGGTTTGCTTCTACTTATAGTGATCAGACATAACGCCTCCTTTAACTCTTTAAGGCAAAGTTTTTCAATAAACTTTATTAATCCAGCTTTGTGACATCGTTCTATCTTAATCAAAGGGGTATCTTTTTGTAAATTTGTATATAGTGCTACTCTATTTGGCTTCTTATATTTGCAAATACATATTACAAGCACACAATTTTATAGTAGCTATTGTTTTTTCAAAAAAGATATAAATAAATATTAGAGTTAATGTGGAACATAAAATATAAGTTATAAGATACCAAAGAGCTTCTTAGAAAAGCTAATAGATAATGTAAGAAAATGTGTGTTTATAAAAATATGTATTTAAGAAGTAACTCGAAAATCCTCCCTTAATTATCTCTTTATATAAAGGGAATACCTTAGGTTAAATCTAGGTGTATTTACTAATACATGTTTCATATGACATAAACTCTAATCAAAAATAATCTTATATACATTTATCTAGAAGTTGATATTGCAAGTGAATTCATTTACTAAAAAGGAAGTATTTACTAAAAAGAAAATATTTTTATTTGTGTTATGTTCTAATTAAAGGGGTTAAGATCTAACTCTGCATTTAATCCCCCTGGAGGTAGAGTAGCACAATTAAAAATAAGTTCTGCTTCTGATAATAATAGTTGTTTGGTTATATTTCCAGAGAGGTGAGGATTGGTGTGGGATAAGTGCCCCAACAAATAGAGCCAACCAGATTATTATATATATCGAATAAAATGAAATAACAAGAGGACCCAATGTTGCTATAAAATAAAAAGTTTTTATAGTAATAAATTTATATAGCGATTTTGGCAAATATCATATTAACACATACAAAATTTCATAAGATGCCGGCATCAAGAACAATAAAACATACTGATCATATTAAAAGAATCAGGGGGAATCGGCCGATATATTTGGGACACAGATATAAAATTATAAAAAATTCACTGTTTAGATTCTACCAAAAAATGGTAAACAGTAAAAATTATATCTATGAATAAACTTGATTAAGGATGATGACTCTTATCACAGTACACTTAACTTAGCTATATATTACCAATACTTCAGTTAAACAGTGGGATGTTTAACACAGTGTTAAGTGAAGGCGTCTGATCTGTTTAGCCGTTAGGAGTGACTTTGAGTGATGAATCATGAGGTGTGACGTTAAGTCACCTGACTAATAATTTTCCTCCAATCCCTGTAGTAGGCTTGGACACAGTGATTTTGAAAATGTATCCAGTTGGAAATATACAGTTATGTCAAAGTGTAATTAGTTTGTAACAGTTAGTAGCGATACTTGCAAATGTCCGAAGTCCAATAGTTTTTTCAAACTTTGTAGCAGATTTGTTGTATCAGCGGCTCTGGATTGTATGAAATGTTGATCCGTTCTTTTTTATATCCGTTTTGAAGTGTAAATTTGTTTTTTGAAAAATCTCCTAAGCACTTAGTTGTTATCCGTACTGTTTGTATTGAATAGGGCTATGATGGGAGCAGGATGAAACAAAGGGACACACAGGAATTATTCATACATCCGTCTCAGTGTTTAGTCAAGGAGATAGAAATGAACCTGTTTTCAGTGCCGGTAGAACAATTCAGCAGATGGATAGCCTTGGCTAATGGATTGTTACACACAGGAATTATTCATATGCCTTCTCTCTATATATATATCATAGAGGTAAAGATGAACCTGTGAATTGTAACACTATTGACAATAATTATCAGAGGACAGAAGTAAGCAAATCTATGCGTTTCGGCAGTGTTAGCTGCCTTTATCAAGATGCAAATACATATTACAAGCACACAATTTTATAGTAGCTATTGTTTTTTCAAAAAAGATATAAATAAATATTAGAGTTAATGTGGAACATAAAATATAAGTTATAAGATACCAAAGAGCTTCTTAGAAAAGCTAATAGATAATGTAAGAAAATGTGTGTTTAAAAAAATATGTATTTAAGAAGTAACTCGAAAATCCTCCCTTAATTATCTCTTTATATAAAGGGAATACCTTAGGTTAAAGCTAGGTGTATTTGCTAATACATGTTTCATATGACATAAACTCTAATCAAAAATAATCTTATATACATTTATCTAGAAGTTGATATTGCAAGTGAATTCATTTACTAAAAAGGAAGTATTTACTAAAAAGAAAATATTTTTATTTGTGTTATGTTCTAATTAAAGGGGTTAAGATCTAACTCTGCATTTAATCCCCCTGGAGGTAGAGTAGTGCAATTAAAAATAAGTTCTGCTTCTGATAATAATAGTTGTTTGGTTATATTTCCACCTCTCCTAAGTTTAATTTTCTTAACACCCCAAAATAATAGGCCATCAGTCTTTTGTCCATGGGATTCTTTAAAATGTTTAGAAAGTAGGTGGTCTTCGTGACCCATTCTATATTGAGAATATGCTGTCTGATCCTGTCTCTTACTGGCCTGCCCGTTTGTCCTAAATATTGTTTTTTACATGGGCATTGTATAATATAAACTACATTGGAGTACGTGCATCTAATTGTTTCCCTAATATTAATTTTAAAGTCTAAGGCCTAGATTTAGAGTTTTGTCGGTAAGGACCCGCGAAGCTAACGCCGGCATTTTTCTGGCCGCACCATAAAAATAACTCTGGTATTGAGAGTCCACATAAAGGCTGCGTTAGGCTCCAAAAAAGGAGCGTAGAGCATATTTAACGCAGCTTCAACTCTCGATACCAGAGTTGCTTACACAAGCGGCCAGCCTCAAAAACTTGCTCGTGCACGGTTCCCCCATAGAAAACAATAGGGCTGTTTGAGCTGAAAAAAAGCCGCGTTCAGCTCCTAACGCAGCCCCATTGTTTGCTATGCGGAAACACTTCCTACGTCTGCACCTAACACTCTAACTTGTACCCCGAGTCTAAACACCCCTAACCTTACACTTATTAACCCCTATTCTGCCGCCCCCGCTATCGCTGACCCCTGCATATTATTATTAACCCCTAATCTGCCGCTCCGTAAACCGCCGCTACTTAAATTATCCTTATGTACCCCTAATCTGCTGCCCTAACATCGCCGACCCCTATATTATATTTATTAACCCCTAATCTGCCCCCCACAACGTCGCCTCCACCTGCCTACACTTATTAACCCCTAATCTGCCGACCGGACCTGAGCGCTACTATAATAAAGTTATTAACCCCTAATCCGCCTCACTAACCCTATAATAAATAGTATTAACCCCTAATCTGCCCTCCCTAACATCGCCAACACCTAACTTCAATTATTAACCCCTAATCTGCCGACCAGAGCTCACCGCTATTCTAATAAATGTATTAACCCCTAAAGCTAAGTCTAACCCTAACACTAACACCCCCCTAAGTTAAATATAATTTTAATCTAACGAAATTAATTAACTCTTATTAAATAAATTATTCCTATTTAAAGCTAAATACTTACCTGTAAAATAAACCCTAATATAGCTACAATATAAATTATAATTACATTGTAGCTATTTTAGGATTAATATTTATTTTACAGGCAACTTTGTAATTATTTTAACCAGGTACAATAGCTATTAAATAGTTACCTAGTTAAAATAATTACAAAATTACCTGTAAAATAAATCCTAACCTAAGTTACAATTAAACCTAACACTATACTATCATTAAATTAATTAAATAAAATACCTACAATTACCTACAATTAAACCTAACACTACACTATCAATACATTAATTAAATACAATATCTACAAATAACTACAATGAAATAAACTAACTAAAGTACAAAAAATAAAAAAGAACTGTTACAAAAAATAAAAAAATATCTACAAACATAAGAAAAATATTACAACAATTTTAAACTAATTACACTTACTCTAAGCCCCCTAATAAAACAACAAAGCCCCCAAAATAAAAAATGCCCTACCCTATTCTAAATTACTAAAGTTAAAAGCTCTTTTACCTTACCAGCCCTGAACAGGGCCCTTTGCGGGGCATGCCCCAAGAAGTTCAGCTCTTTTGCCTGTAAAAAAAACATACAATACCCCCCCCCCAACATTACAACCCACCACCCACATACCCCTAATCTAACCCAAACCTCCCTTAAATAAACCTAACACTAAGCCCCTGAAGATCTTCCTACCTTATCTTCACCATACCAGGTTCACCGATCCGTCCTGAAGAGCTCCTCCGATGTCCTGATCCAAGCCCAAGCGGGGGGCTGAAGATGTCCATGATCCGGTAGAAGTCTTCATCCAAGCGGGGCAGAAGAGGTCTTCCATCCGATTGAAGTCTTCATCCAAGCAGGGCAGAAGAGATCTTCCATCCGATTGAAGTCTTCATCCAGGCGGCATCTTCTATCGACATCCATCTGGAGTGGAGGTGCAGCATCCTGAAGACCTCCGACGCGGAACATCCATCCTGGCCGACGACTGAACGACGAATGACAGTTCCTTTAAATGACGTCATCCAAGATGGCGTCCCTCGAATTCCGATTGGCCGATAGGAGGCGACGTTGAGGGGGGCAGATTAGGGGTTAATAAATATAATATAGGGGTCGGTGGTGTTAGGGGCAGCAGATTAGGGGTACATAAGGATAACGTAGGTGGCGGCGCTTTGCGGTCTGCAGATTAGGGGTTAATAAGTGTAGGTAGCTGGCGGCGACATTGTGGGGGGCAGGTTAGGGGTTAATAAATATAATATAGGGGTCAGCGGTACATAAGTATAACGTAGTTGGCGGTCGGCAGATTAGGGGTTAAAAAAAATTAATCGAGTGGCGGCGATGTGGGGGGACCTCGGTTTAGGGGTACATAGGTAGTTTATGGGTGTTAGTGTACTTTAGAGTACAGTAGTTAAGAGCTTTAGAAACCGGCGTTAGCCCATAAAGCTCTTAACTCCTGACTTTTTTCCTGTGGCTGGAGTTTTGTCGTAAGATTTCTAACGCTCACTTCAGACACGACTCTAAATACCGGAGTTAGAAAAATCCCATTGAAAAGATAGGATACGCAATTTACGTAAGGGGATCTGCGGTATGGAAAAGTCGCGGCTGAAAAGTGAGCGTTAGACCCTTTTTTGAGTGACTCCAAATACCAGAGTTAGCCTAAAACCAGCGTTAGGAGCCTCTAACGCTGGTTTTCACGGCTAACGCCAAACTCCAAATCTAGGCCTCAATTAGTAGCTTTTACTGTTTTGCATTTGTAGCTAAACTTACAGGCTTTACAACTATGGCATGGATAAAATCCTTCCAGTTTATTTCCTTGTACATCTGTATTATGCCTATCTTGTTTTTTAAATTCACTTGGAGCTAGGATAGATTTTAAGGTTTTAGCTTTTCTGTAAATGATCTTGGGTTAAGTTTCTGTAATTTCATTTAAAAAAGGATCTTTCTGAACCAAATGCCAATGTTTGTGAATAATTTTCCTAATCAATTTAAAGTCTGAACTGTATTGTGCAATGAATGTTGTGTCAAAATTTTCCTCCTTTTTATTCATTTTCCTATTCTCTTTCGGGATCAGAAGAGTTTCTCTTTTTATTTTCTCCATACTAATTAGGGCTTCTGTTACTAATTCTTCACTATAGCCCCTTTCTATGAACCTGTTCTTTAAAACATTTGCTTGTGTTATATAATCATTTATATCAGAACAGTTCTTGCGAAGTCTTAAAAACTGGCCCTTTGGAATATTCATTTTCCACTGATCGTGATGACAACTGTCAGAGTGGATATAGTTATTTGAATCAACCTTTTTAAAAAAAAGTCTTTGTTTTAATAGTATTACTAATAATTTCAATAGAAATGTCAAGAAAGTTGATACAATTATTACTGTACTCGTATGTGAAGGATAGTCCCCAATCGTTTTTATCTAGGTCTTCCATGAATAGATTTAAGAGTCCTGTCCGTATTAGGAACATGTCATCAATATAGCGTTTGAAGAGTATGAGGTTGCGCCCCATGCACTATTAATGATGTTAATATACTCAAATCTACCCATAAAAAGGTTTGCGTAACTGGGCGCAAACCTCGTACCCATCGCTGATCCTTTTGTTTGAATAAAAAAATTTCCATTAAAACTAAAATAGTTATTATTAAGAATAAAACTAATATTATACCAATAGCTACTATAAAAGTGTGTGCTTGTAATATGTATTTGCAAATATAAGAAGCCAAATAGAGAAGCACTATATACAAATTTACAAAAAGATACCCCTTTGATTAAGATGGAACAATGTCACAAAGCTGGATTAATAAAGCTTATTGAAAAACTTTGCCTTAAAGAGTTAAAGGAGGCATTATGTCTGATCACTATAAGTAGGAGCAAACCACCAATACAGGTCATCTTGATAAAGGCACCATTGCCGAAACGCGTAGCAGAGGATTTTTTTTTCAGGACTAAAGAGATTATACAAATCTGGATGTCAAAGAAGTACGACTTCTACTACACTTTTGTCTTTTAAATCTGGAGCATAATAGTGGTTATCTGATTGGCGGATTAGGTCAGATGACCGCTCAACATCGTTGACAGTGAAGACGCTGAACACACGCAGAGGAGTCACTGAGGACTCAGCGTGGTAAGTTTTTTCAGCTCCAAAGTCTGTCACAGAAACAACCGTCAGAGTTCCAGTAAGGAAACAGCTTTTTCAATCTTTCTACATTTCACCTTGACCGTAGGATTAGGTCAGACGATCGCTAAACATTGCTGACAGCATAAATGCTGAATCCACGCAAAGGAGTTACTAAGGACTAAGTGCGGTAAGTCTTATAACACCTGAGTCTGTCACGGAGGCAGTCGTCAGAGTTCCGGTCAGTACTAAGACTGTGTAACTTAAGGACAGATATTCTCTATAAAATATTTGACCGTATACTGCCTTTACTCTGATGAACTGATATTCAACCACAACTGAGAATACTCTTTATAAGCTTTTTCCATATAATTATACTAATGGACTCATAAGGATTTATTTCTGCCTTCCAAACTAAACAATTCACCTAGCGTGAAATTGATACACTTGTGCTTCCTGATAAATATTGCAATATTTTAAGTGTTGGATCAATTATCGGTTCAATACCAACTGAACTTTTTGTTCTATTATTTTCACACAAAGTTGCTTATAGATATAACTCATATATACAGCTTTTATTATATGTATTAAGTAGGGTCTTAGGTACTTTAGATATTTAAGATATGACTTTAGAGAGTGATTTTAAGTGATGTGGCTACATCTTGAATTTTTATTGTAGTAGTTCTAGATAAGTTTTAGGTAATTATATTGGACTGATTTACTATTTTGTGTATTTTAAAGACCAAAATATAATAAATATATATATCTGTTTCTACTTGAGCTATTAGATTCTTTTACTTTTATTAATCCTAATCATTAGACTTTGCTTGGTATTATAGAATATCCTCCTTGTTATACTATTATCCATATCAAATAGATACTGCCTATATTCGATCCACGCAGTGGTTATTTGTTAACATACCCCTCTAGCTCATTCTAGAGCGCCACTCTTCCCATCCCTTTTCACCACTCTTCCCAACCCTTCCCATGCCTTCAATTAAATGCTTCCTAAAGATATTTTTTTTCAAGGAAGCCTACCCCCAAACTAAATAACAAATGAATTACACTTACCTAATAACTACCCACATCTAATTCTGTATTAACATCATTCTCACTCTTACAGTCCTCACCTCCTGTTTCTCACCCTCCTACCTTTCTAGATGGTAAGTTCACATGGGAATAGGGCCCTCAATTCCTCATGTATGTGTTTGTCCTATTTTGTCTTGTCTGTTACAAGGTTTTTCTTCATCATTGTTTTCTTTAAATAAATTGTACCCATTGACAGCACCGCAAAATATGTTGGCACTTTATAAATAAAGTATAATACAAATAATAATAATATTTATATATATATATGCATATATACAAATATATATATATACTGCATATACATCCATACACATATTTATTTATGTATGTGTATATACATAGCCTTGTCTACCCGTCATATTATAAATGATAGTCAATGGGTCTTTAGACTGCAGCCTCTGCTGGTCATACTCTAATGTACTCCAGTCTTCCGCCTCCAGTTGCTGTTGAGCTTTTTGTTACTTTTTCTTGATCGTCAGTTTATGGTTCATTGTCTTACCATGTCTAAGACTGTTGATAAATCTAAGACAGTATGATAAATGTGGGCCAATGAAGTTATCAACTGAAACTTAACATGTTATTTTTTATTAGCCAACTCAGTGCATTATTGGTAGCAAAATGTTGTAATGTAATGAAAATGTATGAAAAATACAACATATTTTCAAAAATGTAAATTAAGTAAAAGATAACAACTACAAAAATATGTTTAAAAATAGCATTAAAATAGAATTGAGATATGGACTCTGAATAATCATAACCCATGTATCAGGCAATGGGAGTTTATACATAAGGAATGACATCCACAAGATAAGATAAAACAATGGGGGACATTGCTGATCAGGCACTACGTCCCACAAAACTTTCTTGTCAAAATCAGCCTCAGAAGAGACCTACACATTGAAGTTATAAAACTTTTAAAAAGTGTTCAAAGACGACCAAGTAGCTGCCTTGCAAATCTGATCAATATAAGCATCATTAAGAAAAGACAAAGAAGTAGCAACTGCTCTAGTAGAAAGTGCAGTAATGTGCTCAGGGGGGTGTTTTTCCCCAAGCCAAATATGCCCTACTAGATTTAGAGTTTGACGGTAGCCGTCAAAACCAGCGTTAGAGGCTCCTAACGCTGGTTTTTACCGCCCGCTGGTATTTGGAGTCAGTCAGGAAAGGGTCTAATGCTCACTATCCAGCCATGACTTTTCCGTACCGCAGATCCCCCTACGCCATTTGCGTATCCTATCTTTTCAATGGGATCTTTCTAACGCCGGTATTTAGAGTCTTAGCTGAAGTGAGCTTTAGAACTCTAACGACAAAACTCCAGCTGCATTAAAAAACAGGAGTTAAGAGCTTTTTGGGCTAAAAGCTCTTAACTACTGTGCTCTAAAGTACACTAGCACCCAAAAACTACCTATGCACCCCTAAACCAAGGCCCCCCCACATCGCCGCCACTCGATTACATTTTTTTAACCCCTAATCTGCTGACCGCACACCGCCGCCACCTACGTTATACTTATGTACAAATAATCATCAAAGCGAGAATGTGTTCAGAACTAAATAATCCCCAAGTGCTCAAGACGTATATCGAAGCACACAATAATGGGGAATGCCTCCGATGAAGCGCATCTACGCATGCGCGAAACGCGTCAGGCGTTCTCCACTGTGACTTTGTACATTACTCTTGGACTGTACAATAAACATTTTTTACTTCAGCAGATACTACGCCTCATTGGTGCATATTTCTTTTGACTTTATACTTATGTACCCCTAATCTGCTGCCCCTAACACCGCCGACCACTATATTATATTTATTAACCCCTAATCTGCCGACCGGGCCTCGCCGCTACTATAATAAAGTTATTAACAACTAATCCGCCTCACTCCCGCCTCAATAACCCTATAATAAATAGTATTAACCCCTAATCTGCCCTCCCTAACCTCACCGACACCTAACTTCAAGTATTAACCCCTAATCTGCCGACCAGACCTCACCGCTACTATCAGCCAATCAGAATTTTCCTACCTTAATTCCGATTGGCTAATAGAATCCTATCAGCCAATCGGATTTCGAGGGACGCCATCTTGGATGACGTCATTTAAAGGAACCTTCATTTGGACTTAGGACGTCGCAAGAAGAGGATGGATCCGTGCCGGAGTTCTTCAAGATGGAGCCGCTTGTCACCGCTTGGAAGAAGATGGTTGCCGGTCCGGATCTACTCTTCTGCCCGGATAGGATGAAGACTTTGGAGCCTCTTCTGGACCTCTTCAGCTGCCGCTTGATAGAAGACTTCAGCCGGATGATGGATCTCCAGCCCCCGCTTGGGCTTGGATGAAGACTTCGGAGCCTGGAGCGATCGGTGATACCTGGCATGGTGAAGACAAGGTAGGAAGATCTTCAGGGGCTTAATGTTAGTTTTATTTAAGGGGGGTTTGGGTTAGATTAGGGGTATGTGGGTGGTGGGTTGTAATGTTGGGGGGGGGTATTGTATGGGTTTTTTTTACAGGCAAAAGAGCTGAATTCTTTGGGGTATGCCCAGCAAAAGGCCCTTTTAAGGGCTGGTAAGGTAAAAGAGCTTTTCTATTTTAATTTTAGAATAGGGTAGGGCATTTTTTTATTTTGGGGTGCTTTGTTATTTTATTAGGGGGCTTAGAGTAGGTGTAATTAGCTTAAAATTGTTGGAATATTTTTATTATGTTTGTAATAAAAAAAAATTTTTGTAACTTAGTTTTTTTTATTTTTTGTACTTTAGTTAGTTTATTTAATTGTATTTATTTGTAGGTATTTTATTTAATTTATTTATTGATAGTGTAGTGTTAGGTTTAATTGTAGATAATTGTAGGTATTTTATTTAATTAATTTATTGCTAGTGTATTGTTAGGTTTAATTGTAACTTAGGTTAGGATTTATTTTACAGGTAATTTTGTAATTATTTTAACTAGGTAGCTATTAAATAGTTATTAACTATTTAATAGCTATTGTACCTGGTTAAAATAAATACAAAGTTGTCTGTAAAATAGCTACAATATAATTATAATTTATACTGTAGCTATATTAGGGTTTATTTTACAGGTAAGTATTTAGCTTTAAATAGGAATAATTTATTTTGTTAGATTTAAATTATATTTAATTTAGGGGGTGTTAGAGTTAGGGTTAGACTTAGCTTTAGGGGTTAAAATATGTATTAGAGTAGCGGTGAGGTCCGGTCAACAGATTAGGGGTTAATACTTGAAGTTAGGTGTCGGCGATGTTAGGGAGGGCAGATTAGGGGTTAATACTATTTATTATAGGGTTAGTGAGGCGGATTAGGGGTTAATACATTTTATTATAGTAGCGGTGAGGTCCGGTCGGCAGATTAGGGGTTAATAATTGTAGGTAGGTGGAGGCAACGTTGTGGTGGGCAGATTAGGGGTTAATAAATATAATATAGAGGTCGGCGGTGTTAGGGGCAGCAGATTAGGGGTACATAGGGATAACGTAGGTTGCGGCGGTGTACGGAGCGGCAGATTAGGGGTTAATAATAATATGCAGGGGTCAGCGATAGCGGGGGCAGCAGATTAGGGGTTAATAAGTGTAAGGTTTGGGTTGTTTAGACTCGGGGTACATGTTAAGGTGTTAGGTGCAGACATAGGATGTGTATCCCCATAGGAAACAATGGGGCTGCGTTAGGAGCTTAACGCTGCTTTTTTGCAGGTGTTTGGGTTTTTTTCAGCTCAAACTGCCCCATTGTTTCCTATGGGGGAATCGTGCACGAGCACGTTTTTGAAGCTGGCTGCGTCCGTAAGCACCGCTGGTATTGAGAGTTGCAATGGCGATAAATATGCCTGTACGCTCCCTTTTTGGAGCCTAACGCAGCCATTCTGTGAACTCTAAATACCAGCGGTATTTAAAAGGTGCGGGAGAAAAAGAACATGCGTTAGCTACGTGGGTCGTTACTGACAAAACTCTAAATCTAGCCGTATGACTTTAAGCAAGAAAGCTAAAGTAGCAGCTGTAGCTTTCTAACCCTTGTGAGTTCCAGAAATTTAAGCAAAAAGAGAAGAAACTCTTAAAACGTTTGTAGCTTCTACATAATATTTGAGAGCTCTCACAACATCCAGATTGTGAAAGAAGACACCTGTTAGGATTATTAGGACCTTGACAAAAAGAAGGAACCAAAAGTTCCTGAATAATAGTACCTTTAGATACCTTAGGAAGAATGGAATAGCTAGTGCAAAGAACAGCCCTTTCATGTAAGTCTAAAACATGCATAGACTCAACAGAAAGATTTTGTAGAACCCTTAAAACCTGATTTAGATTCCAAAGAGGAGAAACTAGATAAATAACTGATTTAAGTCTTATCAGAGCCTGAACAAAGATCTGAAAATCTGCCCCTTCAGAGAACTGTATGACAAACCCTTATTCAAATCCTCCTGCAGGAAATCAGGACTCAGTAACCTTTGTGAGCAAACCAATAAAAAAAAAAGTTTTCCAGACCTTATGACCTTACACAATGACCTTATCAGAAAAAAGCACTCTGACAGCACCCAGCATTTAATCCTAATGCTGCCAAATTCATTTTGAGGTCCTGATAAAAGAAAGGAACTTGAGAGAAAAGATTCCTTCTTAGAGGAAGCTTCCAAGTTGGACATGAGGACATTTGAACTATATTCATAAAGCAAATCCTATGAGGCCATTCAGGAGCAAAACTAATTGCTAAGGTTTGTTCCTGCTTGATTCTGGATATCACTTTGGATAACAACATAAACAGAGGACATATGTAAGGTTGAATGACTAGGAAACCTCTAGGACATCTATCAGAATTACCTAAGGGTCCCAAGACCTGGCACAATACTAGGGAATTTTGTGATTCAAGAAAAAGACCATGAATCTATATCTGGCAGAACCCAGTCTCACATTCTCGCTGAAAACCTCCGGATTCAGAGACCATTCTCCTTGGTGAATAGACTGGCGACTTAAAATCAGCCTCCCAATCATTCACACCCAGAAAAAATGCAATGATGATGTTCTACCAGCAGATGATGCAAAACAATGTTCTCATCTCCAAGGAACTGCAAATTCATCCATTATGATTAGCATCAGCCACTGCTTTGAATTTGTCTGACTGGAATCACAGAGAAGATTGCTTTCTGAGTTCAGGTCAACTCTGAAGACTTCCAGTTCTGGAGAGTTCCAGAAAATTTATGTATAACCTTGCCTCCTAAAGAGACCAAACTCCCTACGCTCTCCAACAACCTTGCATCTGTAAAAATAACTACCCACAATGCCAAATAAAGGAGGTCTCCCGAATCAAGGAATGGTGAATGTACCACCAATTTAGACATTCCATTGATACAGCATCTGCAATTGGAGAGTCTGAAGATGAAATTTGGCAAATGGAACTGAGGCAGCTAATATGAGACCCACAACATCCATGATCTGAGCAATGGAATGCAGAGGATTCAGCTGCAGAAAGGCATAGGCATGCACTGATCTGTCAGGGACAAATGCATAGTCACTGAATTTATTATCAAGAAAAGACACACAGTTCTGAGAACTTAAGGAGATCTTCTGAAAATGTATAACTGTGACTTTATAGCAACTGAAGTGAGACACAGCCAGATGAAAAGAGAGAGCCTGAACCAGAAGGTCATCTAAGTCAGAAACTACAGAGATTACCTGAACTCAAACTACAGACAACAGAGCTCAAAGCATTTTTGTAAACACTCAAGGTGCTGTAGTCAGACCGAAAAGGGAAGGCCACAAGCTGACAATGTTTGTCCTGAAAAGCAAATCTCAGGAACTTGACATGATCCCTGTGGATAGGGATATGCAAATAAGCATATTTTAAGTCAATGGTTTGCTCTTTTTTTTATCTTGAGGCAGAAAAGCTCCCTTACCGCCAGTGACTGTGGCAATAAAAGCAACTATTCTGGGGCCAAACAGAGATTTACCCTTAAAAGGAAAAGAAAGCTATCTGAATTTCCTCATCAAGGAGACAAAAGAAAATGACTAATGTTCATGGAAAAAATTAAAACATTTAAAGCTCTGATGTGCTGGAGTACCTTTTGCCTCCTCCTTGTGGTCAGGAGGGGAATTCACACATGTGATGACTCATGGACTTTTACCATCTGATGAAACTAAGCTTCACAATTATGCTACAAAGTATTACATTATAGGCTGCATTAAGCTTATATGTTAAGAAGTTTTTTTGTTTTGTTTTTTAAACAACATATCTTAAAAAAATATTAAATAGACCTGTAGTTGTTTGGCTAGTTATTACACTATGCCTGAGAAAGAGGGCTACTTTACAACTTGCACTGTATTTGTATCTGATTAGACCAATAAAGGTATTATTTTAACTCACTTTTCTAATTACGTGACAGAAAGCATTTGCTCCTAATAAAAGATCAAAACTAAACATGGTGACAACACTTCCTGTGTCATTCAAAATCTAATTATTATGTTATCCAGACCCAACCTGATAAACAGATCCCTTAATTCTCTAATTTGTGATAATGGCAATTTTGTTTTAAGGCAGATGGTTTAAAATCTGCTTTGGTCATAATCTATAATTGGTATTTGAGCTGACATGATACTGTATTCCAAGTTTCAAAAGCATCAGATTTGCTTGATGAACAATAACCAAAACAAAATATAATCTTGTTAAATGAAATGTCCAAAGTCCTGAAACTCCAGACATATACTTATATAATGTAATTTGATTTAATTAATTTGGTCTATACAATTGCTGTAAAATAGATATAATCTAAAAAGAAGAATGTGAAACCTACATTATATGTCTTGATTACATAAAGTGTCCCATGTTCCCTTTATATTCAGTCATAATATTGTATTCATTATAACACATAATTATATATTTTGTGGTACCAAAAAGCAATGTTGCTTATGAGCTATAAAAACAGTTGTAGGATAATGAAAACACAAATTAAAAAGGGCACTGATGATTCATTCAGAATATATATTTTAGAAAGAATACACTGATCAGCATATTTCAGTTAGATTGCTTTTCTAAATCAGAACTAGTTTGTTCTACAGTAATTGTCTTTGCTTTTATTTTTTATTTTTTGAAATTATATTGGCAGATATTTTGTATTCATGTGAATTTAATGTATTATTGATACCTCTCTACGTCACATTGTCTGGTTGTGTGTGTGTGTTTAATGTATTATTTGTGCCTTTAGGGTATATTGTGTGTGTGTGTATTATGTGGCTTTGGAATATGGGCTCCATTTATTAAGCCAAGAAAAAGGTAAAACCATATAAGATGTAACCAAACAATACTTTAATGTCAAATGAGACAGCGTTAAAAACATCTTTTGAACATCTAAATAGATACTCTCAAGTGCAGTAAAACACTAGCCAGTAAATTCAATAAAAGTAAAAAAATATTATCTAAGGATGGTTAACCTTCCTGTATAAAAAAAATCTTAACTCTAATAGGGTATTTGTATAATTCCTCATAAGGCTAGATTAGAAGTGGTTCGCTAATGTTAGCATGCGCACAAAATTAAAATATTTCGCCCATGTTAACTTGCACGCGTATTACAAGTTGAAAATAAATGTTAGCGCACGAGTGCAAACTACATTTGCGTTCTTCTGGTTAGTGAGACTGAAGACCTCGCATAAAGGGTTAGAGCTAAAAAAAATGCAACAAAAATACATTAAAATTTACAGTTACACTCATATATAAACTATCTAATAAAAAATATTCATATGAATATTTGTTTAAAAAAAGTTATAAGGGTTAATAGATATATGGTATATGACAAGGTATTTGAATGGAAAGGGCTATAATGTATATATACATACATATACATGTACATGTATCCATGTAAACATTTGTATTTATTTTTATATGAGTGTGTGTGTATGTATAAATATATATATATATATATAGACTGAATGAAGACCCATGAGTCCTGAGTGGGGGGTAGAACGTGTGTGTTTGCCACTCTTTGTTGACAAAGATTTAGGGAGAAACAGACTGTGATCTGTCTGTATAGACTGCTGTATAGACTGCTCTGACTATTTTATATTTGGTGAACAAAATATCTAACATCAGGGAGGCCTGTTTGGCCTTGGGTATTATCAGGACTGTCTTAACCGCACCATCGTTTATGTGCTTCTACTGAAAGTGTTTTTATGTGCAATATTTATAACTCATATTCAGCAAGATTACAAGTTTTGCTCTATACCGGATACGTAAAGAACGCAAACAATGAGCGGTATCGCACTTTCCATAGCGCTGCCATTACAAGTTACTGAAAAACCTCCTTGTACTGTGCGGTATGGTGTGTTAAGCTCCATAGAGCACAAAAGCCAAGTGCTGAGTTTATGTGCTTGTGCATGCTTTCCCCCATAGACATCAATGGGGAGAAAGTGTCAGAAAAAAACTAACACCTCCGATCAGGGAATAGCAAATCGCAGTAACGCAGCTCTATTCATGTCTATGGGGAAAAGAAAATTATGCTAAAACACTCTAACATAAACCCCTAGTCTAAATACCCCTAATCCGCGATCCCCGACATTGGCGATGCTAAATAAAGTTATTAACCCCTAATCCACCACTCCCCGACATCACCAACACTAAATACATCTATTAACCCCTAAACCGCCGGCCTCCCACATTGCAACTAATAAAGAAACCTATTTACCCCTAATCTGCCGCCCACCCACATCACTACTACTATAATAAACCTATTAACCCCTAAACCACCGCCCCCCCACACCCCCAACACTATAATAAAGTATTAGCCCCTAAACTGCCAGCTCCCCACATCGCAACTGATAAACTAAACTTATTAACCCCTAAACCGTCAGCCCCCACATTGTAACTAATAAACTAAACCTATTAACCCCTAAACCACTGGCCCCCACATAGCAAAACACTAAATTAAACTATTAACCCCTAAACCTAACACGCCCCTAACTTTAAAGGGACACTGCACCCACATTTTTTCTTTTGTGATTCAGATAGAGGATGGCATTTTAAGCAACTTTCTAATTTACTCCTATTATCAAATTTTCTTCATTCTCTTGGTATCTTTATTTGAAATGCAAGAAAGTAAGTTTAGATGCCGGCCCATTTTTGGTGATCAACCTGGGTTGTTCTTGCTGATTGGTGGATAAACTCATCCACCAATAAAAAAGTGCTGTTAAAAGTTTTGAATAAAAAAAAAAGCTTAGATGTCTTCTTTTTCAAATTAAGATAGCAAGAGAATGAAGAAAAATTGATAATATGAATAAATTAGAAAGTGGCTTAAAATTGCATGCTCTATCTGAATCATGAAAGAAAAAAAATTGGGTTCAGTGTTCCTTTAAATTAAAAGTTACAATATAACTATCTTAAAGTAAATAAAATATTACCAGTGAAGTAAAAAAAAAACTAAGATTAAACTATAAATTAACCTAACATAACTATTCTAATAATCCTAAATTACATGATCAAAAAAAACCTAACACTACGAAAAAATAAAAAACCTAAATGAAAAATGTAAATAAACCTAATACTACACAAAATTTAAAATATCTAAAATTACAAAAAAAAAACAACCGCTAAAATTACGGAAAATAAAAAAACGTTACGATTATAAAAAATAAAAAACAAAATAATCCAAAATAATAAAATTACACCTAATTTAATAGGCCTATAAAAACAAAAATCTCCCCCCAAAATAACCCCCCCAACCTAACAAACTACCAATAACTCTTAAAAGGGCCTTTTGTAGAGCATCACCCTAAGTTAAATAGCTCTTTTACCTTACAAAATTACCAATAGAATGCAAGCTCAATCCTATTGGCTGATTGGATCAGGCAATAGGATTGAAGTTCAATCCTATTGGCTGATTGCATCAGCCAATAGAAACATAGAAAAATAGAATTTGACAGAAGATAAGAACCAAAAAGGCCCATCAAGTCTACCCATATTACATGTTACTTTTTCCTTAGGATAGCCTTATGCATGTCCCAGGCATTTTTAAATTCCTTTACAGTCTTTGTGTTTACCACCTCAAATGGAAGTTTATTCTTTTGCTATATTTCATGCCACCGTTTAGCCGCCAAAAGCGATCAAATAAAAAAAATTGTTCACTTTTTCACAAACTTTAGGTTTTTCCCTGAAATTATTTACAAACAACTTGTGCAATTATGGCACAAATGGTTGTAAATGCTTCTCTGGGATCCCCTTTGTTCAGAAATAGCAGAAATTTATGGCTGTGGCATTCATTTTTTGTAATTAGAAGGCCGCTAAATGTCGCTGAGCACCACACTTGTATTATGCCCAGCAGTAACAGGGTAAATTAGGTAGCTTGTAGGAAGCTTGAAGGGTTAATTTTAGCTTTAGTGTAGAGATCGGCCTCCAACCTGACACATCCCACCCCCTGATCCCTCCCAAACAGCTCTCTTCACTCCACCACCCAACAATTGTCCCTGCCATCTTAAGTACTGGCAGGCTTTTTTTTTTTTTTAATTTAAAAAAAAAATAAAATATATATTCCTCCCTGATCCCCCCAAAGAGCTCTCTAACCCTACCCCATTAACTATGTGCCACCATTTTGCAAAGAAATGTGGATTTTAAATCTAAAACCTACTTTTTCTGTAGTGCAGCTTCCCCCCTCCATACCTTCCCCCTCCCAGATCCCTTTTGAAAAGAATTCCCCCCTCCTCTGTCACCCAACACCCTTTCCCAGCACTCTCTCCTACCACTTCTTATTTTTTAATGTGGCTAGATCGCGGGCATGCGCGCACCCATCCCTCACCAACTGCGCGCGCACCCAATAGTCACAACTGCTGGCCGGAACAGAAGTTACCCAGCGATGGGTTGCCCACCCGCTTCCCTGCAATGGTCCCCACCCACCAATGATCGGCACCATTGCTGGTATGAATAAAGAAAGGATCAGAAAATTCGGAAACTGATTTATTAGTTTTCATGATTTTCGTTATGTGCCGATTAGGAAATTAAGATTCATCCGAATCTCCGAATCGGCCAAAATTTGGCCAAAAACTAAATTCGGCCGTAACAAATTACACATGTCTACTGGGATCTAATATGTCAGGCATTTTAGGCCTTGAGGTGCGTTAAGTGTTTTTTTTTTCATGTGTTTACTTGTTGGTGTGCGTCAGTTTTTTTACATGTCAGATTGATCATTATTATTGTTATTGACCATTTTTTTATGCATCGGTGCGATTACCCGCAAAAATGTTGTACATATATATGTATACAGGGAGTGCAGAATTATTAGGCAAATGAGTATTTTGACCACATCATCCTCTTTATGCATGTTGTCTTACTCCAAGCTGTATAGGCTCGAAAGCCTACTACCAATTAAGCATATTAGGTGATGTGCATCTCTGTAATGAGAAGGGGTGTGGTCTAATGACATCAACACCCTATATCAGGTGTGCATAATTATTAGGCAACTTCCTTTCCTTTGGCAAAATGGGTCAAAAGAAGGACTTGACAGGCTCAGAAAAGTCAAAAATAGTGAGATATCTTGCAGAGGGATGCAGCACTCTTAAAATTGCAAAGCTTCTGAAGCGTGATCATCGAACAATCAAGCGTTTCATTCAAAATAGTCAACAGGGTCGCAAGAAGCGTGTGGAAAAACCAAGGTGCAAAATAACTGCCCATGAACTGAGAAAAGTCAAGCGTGCAGCTGCCAAGATGCCACTTGCCACCAGTTTGGCCATATTTCAGAGCTGCAACATCACTGAAGTGCCCAAAAGCACAAGGTGTGCAATACTCAGAGACATGGCCAAGGTAAGAAAGGCTGAAAGACGACCACCACTGAACAAGACACACAAGCTGAAACGTCAAGACTGGGCCAAGAAATATCTCAAGACTGATTTTTCTAAGGTTTTATGGACTGATGAAATGAGAGTGAGTCTTGATGGGCCAGATGGATGGGCCCGTGGCTGGATTGGTAAAGGGCAGAGAGCTCCAGTCCGACTCAGACGCCAGCAAGGTGGAGGTGGAGTACTGGTTTGGGCTGGTATCATCAAAGATGAGCTTGTGGGGCCTTTTCGGGTTGAGGATGGAGTCAAGCTCAACTCCCAGTCCTACTGCCAGTTTCTGGAAGACACCTTCTTCAAGCAGTGGTACAGGAAGAAGTCTGCATCCTTCAAGAAAAACATGATTTTCATGCAGGACAATGCTCCATCACACGCGTCCAAGTACTCCACAGCGTGGCTGGCAAGAAAGGGTATAAAAGAAGAAAATCTAATGACATGGCCTCCTTGTTCACCTTATCTGAACCCCATTGAGAACCTGTGGTCCATCATCAAATGTGAGATTTACAAGGAGGGAAAACAGTACACCTCTCTGAACAGTGTCTGGGAGGCTGTGGTTGCTGCTGCACGCAATGTTGATGGTGAACAGATCAAAACACTGACAGAATCCATGGATGGCAGGCTTTTGAGTGTCCTTGCAAAAAAAGGTGGCTATATTGGTCACTGATTTGTTTTTGTTTTGTTTTTGAATGTCAGAAATGTATATTTGTGAATGTTGAGATGTTATATTGGTTTCACTGGTAAAAATAAATAATTGAAATGGGTATATATTTGTTTTTTGTTAAGTTGCCTAATAATTATGCACAGTAATAGTCACCTGCACACACAGATATCCCCCTAAAATAGCTATAACTAAAAACAAACTAAAAACTACTTCCAAAACTATTCAGCTTTGATATTAATGAGTTTTTTGGGTTCATTGAGAACATGGTTGTTGTTCAATAATAAAATTAATCCTCAAAAATACAACTTGCCTAATAATTCTGCACTCCCTGTATATATATATATATATATATATATATATATATATATATATATATATATATATATATAGTAAGTAGTTGGAGTCCAGCACCATAAATTATGGTTAATTTTCAACCTGTGTGCTTGTCACCAAGGAGTATCAACAAAACTCCAAAGGGTTGTTATCCTTGTCTTCATTGCGCACAGTGCAATTAAATTATAAAATAATAATATAAAATGACAAAAGGAAACAATATACCATTAATGGACTGTACACATGTCAGACCAACTATGTCATTTACTTACTCAAATGCCCATGTGGTCTTTGCTATATTGGCGAGACCACTCAGGCCGCCAAGGATAGATTTAGCCAACATAAAGCTTCTATTAAATCAAAGGACCTAACACTTCCCGTATCTGCACATTTCACACATATGGGACACACAGTTATCCAACTTCATTTCCAAGTAATTGACCATATCCCCAACCACAGAAGAGGGGGATAATAGGGAACTAAAATTGAAACAAAAAGAGGTATGGTGGATTAAGCGTCTAAATACATTACATCCCCATGGTCTGAATAGGGATTATGATTTGTATTTGTTTTTATAATTTTATAACATGGTATATATTCTGGTACCACTAGAGGTCACTATTATATTGTAGTTTGTAAAACCTGGATAGGTATGGGTTAAACAAATTAGCAATGGAAACTGAAACCTGATTGGTCCATATACCCTTTATAAATGTCTGTTTGATTGTCTTTTAATTATGCATGATTAAGGACCATGTAGGTCCGAAACGTTGCTTTTATGGTTGCTATATCCTAATAAAGAACATTTTTCACCTTTAAAGAAGAATTTTGTACTGTGGTGCTGTCACATTTTTTTCTACATGGACTATATATATATATATATATATATATATATATATATATATATATATATATAATATATATATATATATATATATATATATACAGAGAGAAGTGCACTCACAGGAATGAACAACTAGCTCAATAACATTGGGTGCAGCTTTTTAGCCCAGTAATGCTTTTCATGGAGTAGAACTTTCCTGTAGTATATCAGTCTGATCCTGTCTATTATGGTCAGTCCACCGCTAAAATACCAGGCAATTCCTCTCCAAACAAGGAACACAGCAACCCCAGACAATCGTTTTGGCCTTCATTGGGCCTCGTCAGTGAGGTGTAGCCATAGGAAAGTTCTACTCTGTGAAATACATTACTGGGCTTAAAAGAAGCTGCTCCCAGGTGGTAAATCATCAGAGAAGAGGCTAACAATAGTATTGAGCCGGTTTTTCGTTCCTGTGAGTGTGCTTCTCTCTGTATGTATGTAGTCTCCCTAAGGGAAAAAGGGGCAACCAAACATGGACTCCTTGCTCATTGTGCTTACAGTAATATGGCTACACCTCACTGACGAGGCCCAATGAAGGCCAAAATGATTGTCTGGGGTTGCTGTGTTCCTTGTTCGGAGAGGAATTGCCTAGTATTTTAGACTGATATACTACAGGAAAGTTCTACTCTGTGAAAAGCATTACTTGGCTAAAAAGAAGCTGCACCCAGGTGGTAAATCACCAGAGAACAGGCAAACAATGGTAATGAGCCGGTTGTTCGTTCCTGTGAGAGAGAGTCTCAGTCCCTTTCTCAGTCTCTCTCTCTCTCTCTCTCTCTCTCTATATATATATATATATATATATATATATATCTATATATATATATATATATATATATTTATTTATTTATTTTTTCTTTGCACTAGATATAGTTATGGGAATACACTATGGCCTAGATTTGGAGTTTGGCGGTAGCCGTGAAAACCAGCAGTAAAGGCTCCTAACGCTGGTTTTAGGCTACCGCCAGTATTTGGAGTCAGTCAGGAAAGGGTCTAATGCTCACTTTTCAGCCGCAACTTTTCCATACCGCAGATCCCCTTACGTCATTTGCGTATCCTATCTTTTCAATGGGATCTTTCTAACGCCGGTATTTAGAGTCGTGTCTGAAGTGAGTGTTAGAATCCTAACGACAAAACTCCAGCCGCAGAAAAAAGTCAGTAGTTAAGAGCTTTCTGGGCTAACGCCGGTTCATAAAGCTCTTAACTACTGTGCTCTAAAGTACACTAACACCCATAAACTACCTATGTACCCCTAAACCGAGGTCCCCCCACATCGCCGCCACTCAATTAAATTTTTTTAACCCTTTTTAATTGTAGGTATTGTATTTAATTAATTTATTGATAGTGTAGTGTTAGGTTTAATTGTAACTTAGGTTAGGATTTATTTTACAGGTAATTTTGTAATTATTTTAACTATTTTAGCTATTAAATAGTTCTTAACTATTTAATAGCTATTGTACCTGGTTAAAATAAATACAAAGTTACCTGTAAAATAAATATTAATCCTAAAATAGCTATAATATAATTATAATTTATATTGTAGCTATATTAGGATTTATTTTACAGGTAAGTATTTAGCTTTAAATAGGAATAATTTATTTAATAAGAGTTAATTTATTTAGTTAGATTTAAATTATATTTAACTTAGGGGGGTGTTAGTGTTAGGGTTAGACTTAGCTTTAGGGGTTAATCTATTTATTAGAATAGCGGCGAGATTCGGTTGGCAAATTAGGGGTTAATAATTTAAGTTAGGTGTCGGCGATGTTAGGGAGGGCAGATTAGGGGTTAATACTATTTATTATAGGGTTAGTGAGGCGGATTAGGGGTTAATAACTTTATTATAATAGCGGTGCGGTCCGCTCGGCAGATTAGGGGTTAATAAGTTTAGGCAGGTGGAGGCGACGTTGTGGGGGGCAGATTAGGGGTTAATAAATATAATATAGGGGTCGGCGGTGTTAGGGGCAGCAGATTAGGGGTACATAGGGATAATGTAAGTAGCGGCGGTTTACGGAGCGGCAGATTAGGGGTTAAAATAATATGCAGGGGTCAGCGATAGCAGGGGGTGGCAGAATAGGGGTTAATAAGTGTAAGGTTAGGGGTGTTTAGACTCGGGGTACATGTTAGGGTGTTAGGTGCAGACGTAGGAAGTGTTTCCCCATAGCAAACAATGGGGCTGCGTTAGGAGCTGAAAGCAGCTTTTTTGCAGGTGTTAGGTTTTTTTCAGCTCAAACAGCCCCATTTTTTTCTATAGGGGATCGTGCATGAGCACGTTTTTGAGGCTGGCCGCGTCCGTAAGCAACTCTGGTATCGAGAGTTGAAGTTGCGTTAAATATGCTATACGCTCCTTTTTTGGAGCCTAACGCAGCCATTCTGTGGACTCTCAATACCAGAGTTATTTTAAAGGTGCGGCCAGAAAAAAGCCAGAGTTAGCTACGCGGGTCGTTACCGACAAAACTCTAAATCTAGCCGTATGAATGTAATATTTGTTTAGGTTTGTAACCAGGCAACTGTGATGCTGCCATGGAAACACAATTTTGGCACGATTTTATTAACTGTTTGATGGGTGGGGCTTAGCATATTTAAGATTCACTGTTTTTACTTGCACATTGTTTGGTCTGAGAAAGGGGTCTGCGAACCTGGAAACATTACCATGTAATAAATAATAATTATTCGGCAGGGTGGTGAAAGAATCCACCGCAAAACACGTAACCGCCCGCAAGAAATAATAAAAAAACCTAACTGCCCGCATGAAGTATAACAAAAAAAAACACCTAAGTGCCCGCAAGAAATATTAACAAACACTTAAACCGCCAACCTCCACATTGCAAAATAATAAACTAATTAAATAAAAAATCCTAACTTTAAAAAAAAAAAAAAAAAATCCTAACATTAATTTAAAATTAAAACCTAAGATTAAATTACAAAAAATAAAAAAGTCTAAAATTACAGAAAAAAATTATCAAAATTACCCTGCGATCGCTGGTCCTCCTCCACGGTCATCTCCACTCAGCAATCACCTACGCTCCGCACCGCCTTCTCTCTGGATGAAGATTTCCCCACGCTGGATGAAGACCTTCACCGCCTGGAAGAAGACCTTCACCTCTGGGCTTCAGGAACTGTGAGTACCTATTTCAGGGTTAGACTTTTTTTGGGGGGTGCTTTTTTTAGATTAGGGATTTTTGGCCTCTCCTTAAAAGAGAAACATATCTGTGTTTCCAGTCAGACAATGTCACAGCAGTTCATACATCAATCATCATTTTCCTGGCAATGAGGGAGGTTTCCCAAAATCTGTCTTGGGCAGAAAGCAAATCCTTATTAATTTCTGCAGTACATATTTCAGGGGTAAACAATAAGGAAGCAAACTTTCCCAGTCTTCAATCCCTTCACCCAGGGGAATGACCTCTTCATTTGGAAGTCTTCAGTAAGATTGTAGACCTGTGGGGTTCTTCCAGAAGTGGAGCTGATGGCTTCTTGTTTGAACTAAATGGTCCCCAGATATTTTGCAAGGTCCAGGGATCCTCAGGCAGAGTTTGTGGATGTTCTAGTAGCTCCTTGGTTGTTTCACCTGGCTTTTTTTTCACCTCTTCTTTTGTTACCAAAGATAATAGCCAGGATCAAGCAGGAGGTATTATCAGTAATCGTGATTGATCCATCTTGGCCTTGCAAGACTTGGTTTGCAGATCTGGTGCAGATGTCCATTTGTCCTTCCTGGCCACTTCCTCTGCGTCACAAACTTCTGTCTCAAGGTCCATTCTTTAGTCAGGATTTACCATCTATAAACTTGATGTTTGGGAGATTGAATGCTTAAGGCCTGTACTCCTGTGACAAGGAAGATGTATCATTAGGTTTTTAATGTATTTTGTCCTGGTGTGTGGAACATGGGTTCAGTTGGAACTCTTTAAGAATTCCTAGAATTCTTCATTTTCTTCAGGATGGTTTGGATACACGTTGATCTGCTAGTTTCTAAAAGGGCCAGATCTAGACTCTTTTTGTCTTGTTTCACATAGAAGATTGCTAAATTTCTAGATATATAGAATTTTGCCCAGGCATTAGTCAGGATTAATTCTGTTATCAAACCAATTTATCTTAATTTGGTTTTAAGAGTTGTGCAGGTTCTTCCGTTTGAACCTATGCATGATTTGGATATTCAGCTTTTGTCTTGGAAGATTTTGTTTCTTTTGACTATTTTGTCTGCTAGAAGAGTTTCTGAATTGTCTGCTCTTTGTTGGGAGCCCCCTTATCTTGTTTTCATCAGCATAAGGCAGATTCTTCCTATAACATCAATCGAGAGATTGTTGTTCCCTCTTTTTGTCCTAATCCAAAGATTTCAAAGGAGAAGCTTCTTCAAAATGTGGGTGTGGTCAGAACTTTGAAGTACTATTTACAGGCTTCTAAGGATTTTAGACAATCTAAGGTTTTTTGTAAATTTTTCTGGTGCCAGAAAGGGTTGAGCTTTATTAGCCTCTTAGTTGAAACTTTTGATTCATAAAGCTTGCTTGCAGGCAGGTCAGTTCCCTCCTAAATTGATTACTGCCCATTCTACCAGATCAGTTGCTAATTATTGGGCCTTTGAGTATGTGCATGAGCAAAGAAGATTAGGAGCACCGACTCGGAAATTGATAATAAAAAGTCCCTTATTTGAATTAATCAGTTAAAAGATCCACAAGCCAAGCACAAAGTGGTAGGTATAAAAATGAAGGAGTCAGCAAAACACAGCTGATGCTTTTTGGCTGCTAGCCGTACTCAAAAGCTGCTAGCCATCTGTTAAAAACACTATTTCACTGTATATAGGTGTTCTATAGGGGAACAGGATCAGAAGGTACAAACGGGACAGTATATTACCTCAAATAAATGTGTTGTTAAACCAAAAATATTGTCTGAATGGCTGGCTATTAGAATGGAAACAGAATGGAAGTGTTTATTTAATATGTATAGGGAGTATAATCATCTATGGATATTAGAGTAGATACACATACTGATAGCTCCTATCTTCAGCTTTTTAGCCTATGTCCAAACAGTCTATTGCCAAAATGAATTAAGGCGTAGTCTGAATTTAAACCATTGGGTAACCTTGTCTGGAGCTTAAAAATCCAGAAAACCTCCTGCCTCACTAATAGTCTCCCTCTGTCTCCTCCTCTGGGAGGGGAAAATACTTTTTCTATGGCTGTCTATTTGAAGGTGCTTGTATCTTTGTTGTGTGTGTTAACAAAATGTTGCACTGGACTTCCGGTGGCGGGCCTTGTGAGCGGCAGCAAGGGAAGAGAGCTCCGCTCTCCAATTCCCATTTAACATCTCCTGCCGCTCGAAGTTGGCCCAACAATCAACCCCTAGGCTCAGGGAAAGAGCCAGGACAACAGAGAATCCGTTGAAGTCGTTGGAGGCTTAGTTCCACACCTCAGCTGCCGGGAGTGATGATGGAAAAGGCTGCGACTAGGCCCCAACTGCAACGCAACTGCAGCATACGCAGGGAACTTCAGAAACCTACGCAGTACAAAGACACAGGTACCGGAGGCTAGCTGAACGTAAAGCAGAGAGGAGTCAGGATTCCTATAGTCCGGATCGCTTTTACAGAGGTACTGGGGCAACAGTTTACTCTACTAGGCATTGGCAGGTGAAACATTCAGTCAGTGCAGGAGAAGACATAGAGGGTCATACACTCCGTCTTACAGACCTTCCTAGGCTCTAAACTATATATAGGATTGGGGATTATATCATAGCTGCCTAGCCCATCTCCCTCCTTTCTCCTTTTTTACAACTTGCTTGAGCCCCTAAATACAGAAAACACACCATGCAAAATCTCAGGAATATGCCTTTTACTGTGAAAGGCCCAGATCCCTTTGTAGGAATAAACAATAAGCATACTGCAGACAGCTGACAGATGGCTGCCATTACATTCTGAAGAGCCACATTTATTAGATTATCAGTACCTGGAATACCCTGCAAGCATGCGCAAATATTATAACGCATACATTAAAATGACTGATAAAATATTGCACAGACAGAAACAGAGTGAGAAGAAATCTAAACAACACCCTGACACCTCAGGAGTAGAAAAGACCCAATTAGATCAGGAAAGTCCTGATTTCTCGGATACACACCCTATAGTGACGCAGCTCTTGGCGCTGTTTCTGCAAAGATTGAGAGACTTCAGACTGGAGAAGATACTATGAGTTCTGAGTTCAAAGAATTCAATACAAGATTAACACATGCAGAGAGAAGACTGTCTGATATGGAAGAAAGACAACAAAAAAGCAGGATTGCAGTGACTTACATAAACAAAACACGAATTTGTCGAATTCGGAGATTCGGATCGATTCGAATTTCCGAATTGCGGTAGTGCCAAATCTACTGAATAAATCCGAATCAATTCAAATTTATTCGGTAGATTCGGATGGCCGTGCATTAAACTAGTATTGTACAGTATACTAGTGTAATACACAGCACATCCCACTTAACACTGACAGAAATTCCGAAATTCCGAATCGATTCGAACCGAATCTAACCGAATCGAACCAAATTTTTCACGAATCCGAAAGAATCCGAATGAATCCGAAATGAATTCATTCGATTTCTTCCGAATTCAAATTGATCCGAACCGAAATTCAAATCGATCCGAACCGAACCAAACCGAATTTTTCACAGCTGCACATGTCTATTCCCAATTATGTAAAATAATGCGGACAGAGATAGGAGAGACTTTAGCCAATCTATTTAATTATATTATGCAGGAGGGAGCCGTAATTTCCCAAAGTTTAACAGAAACTATTGTAACTATTATCCCAAAACCAGGTAGAGATCTGTTGTCCCCCAGCTCATATAGACCAATTTCCCTACTCAACATGGACTATAAGATTTTCACTAAATTACTAGCAAATAGACTTGCACCTATACTCCCTTCCCTGATACACCCTGACCAAACAGGTTTTGTCAAGCATAGATCCTCTGTTTGTAACGTGCGAAGGGTACAATTGATCCTTTCATATTATGAAAAGTGGAGACAAGAGGGGAATTTACAAGAATAACCAGAGGCATGTCTCCTTCTGCTTGATGCAGCAAAAGCTTTTGACAAAGTTTTATGGGACCACCTCTATACAGTACTAGCAAAATGTGGATTTCATGGACACTTTATATTGGCCATACAAACACTTTACACAAACCCTACAGCATCTATTCTTATTAATGATGACACTACTCCTTACTTCCCACTCAAGCGAGGTACCAGACAGGGATGCCCGCTTTCCACACTATTATTTGACCTAGCAATAGAGCCCTTGGCCATTACGATTAGAAACCAAATCCCGGGACTGCAACTGGGAAATGCAAAACTTCACCTCTCTCTGTTTGCGGATGATATGATACTATATATCACTGATCCCCAAATTAATACACCAAAAATGATGTCCATAATTGACCACTTTGGGAACATTTCAGGTTACCAAATTAACAAAATTAAATCAGAGCTCTTATGGCTCAACCCGTTTCACACCCAAACTATCACAGAGTTTGACTTCAAGACAATTTCCACTGACTTTACATACCTGGGAGTGAAACTCTCAGCAAACACAGACACTTGGTATGATTCTAACTATAAACCCTTAGTGCAAAACATTACTATATTACTCAAGACGTGGAGTGTCTTACCTTTGACCCTCACAGCATGAGTCAACCTCATTAAAATGATAATTTTCCCGAAACTGTTATATCTATTCCAAATGACCCCCGAACCATTGTCAAAAAGAGACTTAAAACAGCTAAACTCACTTATAACCAATTTTGTGTGGAGAGGGAAAAAACATAGACTAAGCCTTCGCAAACTGACCATCTCACCACTGAAAGGTGATTTGGGACTCCCAAACTTACAATTCTATAATTGGGCAGCCCAAATAAAATATATCTTTGACTGGTGGCTAGATATGGAAACCTTTATGATCCGTGATCTTGAAAGGGAAATTGTACAACCCTGGTCATTGTCTTTCCTCCCTCACTTGCCTCTTAATAAACAAGATCAGAAGATTCAAGGACTCATACCATTTACAGGCCCAATTAAAACATGGCAAAGATTATGTAAACACTTCAACCTCTCTTCTCGCAAATCTAAATTCCTACCTCTCAGAGGCAACTCATATTTTATTCCAGGTTTCACAACACAGACATTTAGGACCTGGGAGCAGAGGGGTTTACGACATGTACTTGACTTATTTCTACCAGACAGTAGTACAACACTTCCATTCTTAGACTAAATGAATAAATATGATATCCCAAAACAGAATCACTTCGCCTACTTACAAGCTAAACATTATATACATACTCTAAGAGACCCGCAGTCATTGGGACTCAATATAGACATAATTGATAAAATAGTCTCTTGGGCTAGACAAGGTAATCGATCCATCACACCTATTTACAACCTAATGCAGGAAACCCCCACCAACAAGATGGTAACAGAGTTAGTAGTAGACTGGTCGAATAGACTGGGGTCGAAAGTCACAGGAGCCCAGATTCTGAAGAGTTTTGACACGGTTAGGAAGACTACGCTGTCTATGGACTCTAGGGAATCACACACGAAACTAGTGCATAACGCATATATCACACCTAGAGATTTCCAAAAAGGGGGTTCCAAAGAACCACAATATTGCAACAAATGCAGAGACCCAAAGCCAGATCTTACCCATATGATTTTGAAATGTCCACTCTTGCAAAAATTCTGGCACATGATTGCTTACTGGGTCAACACACTAACTCACACTCACACAGTATTCACTTTGGAAAAGGTTTTTATATTTATATTTTTAGACCTTAGGGATTACACCTCTGCAATGAGGAAGCTGATAGGTAATATAATACTGTAAGCAAGGAAACATATTCTATGTCATTGGTTAAAAAAAAAAAACCCTGACCCTTCCAAAACTCAAACACACTCTCACTAATCAACTATTCTGTGAACAAGCTGACTCCCTGGGAGATATAACGGTTAGAACGACCAACTTCATCAAAAAATGGGAGCCATACATTTCTTCCCTACCCATCTCGACTCATAAACAAATTTTATCCCCCCTTAGAAATACAGAATATATTCTTAATGCGCAACTTAGGGGAGAGTGGAAGTTATGGTATTGATTCTTTGGTGGGAAGTGGGGATATTTCTCGTCTAAAAGAATAAGAAGATAGTAATTCTGTGATGTATCCGGGAGGTCAGAGTGGCCTGAGACACGAAGATTACAAGGTATTAACAAAGTATTAATGCGAAATTTCTTTAGAAGGACACAATGTTTGTTTGTTTGTTTTAGTAGTTTATTGCTTTGTTTTAGGTTTTTTTTGTTTTTTTTTTAAAAAAGGAAAATGTTGAGATAGCTCATATGTAGCTATGCAAGGAGATTATATCGTATAAGATGTAGTTTTATGTGACAACCTCAAGGTCTTTGGAGACCCTTTGGACACCCATGGACTGTGAATGACAAATATAACATGTTAATGTACTTTGCAGAGAAATGTTTATTCTGTTTCACGTTCTAAATGTATTTGGAGGCAATCTAATAAAGATAATTAAAAAAAAAATGTTGCACTGGAGGAGTGCTGGCAATGCCCATTTTTATGTTGGAAAGATGTTCCCTGATCCTTGACCTAACCTCTGGTGTTGCGAGTACCATGTACTGCTTGTCACATTCTACACAGGTTATTAAGTAAATGACAAATGTTGATCTTCAGTTCATGTAAGTTCTTTTTTGAAAATTTTGTTTGGTTACTGAGGATCTGAACTGGTCCCCCATGTCTACTTTTTCACAAGCCACACAGAAAAGTTAGAAAAGTGGCATTTAAACATGCCATTTGTAGTTAGCCATGATGATTTGGGAGGCCTTTTATTGACCAGTTTAGTAGGGGAAACCAAATTACCAATGGTCTTATTTAATTTGTAGGCATCCCTTTACTGTAAGATCTGTCAAATCATCATCTGCTTTCAGAATTGAAAAATATAATCTGATAATATTACATATCTGATTATATTGTTCACTGTATGTGGTTATGAAGATCAGATCATTGGTTCTATTATCTGCATTTGTCTTATTAATTGGTGTAGATTTACTGGCTAGGAGGTCCTGCCTGTTGAACTTGACAACTGATTGTTTGGCCAGTTCTAAAGTATGTTTAGAGTACCCTAAACGCGTCAGTAGTGTAGGATGTTTTTTTAATGTTACAAAGCTAAGCTAAGATCCTATGATTTCACTATCAGTACTAAACAAAATAAAAGGTATCACATTTAAGGCATCCCTCAAGGGGGCCTATCTCCGCTAATATACTCTAATATACTGAATAACAGCATGGTTCTATGTGGTTTATTGTAACTAATAGTGTCATGTTGGCTGAATAACAGCATGTTTACTTTGGGATTAACTTGCTACTAATGGTAGCGCTAATAAACTGATACAACTTACTAACTAATAGTGTCATGTTGGCTAAATAACAGCACTTTTACTGTGGGAGTAACTGGCTACTAATGGTAGCACTAATAAAGTGATAAAACTGACTAACAATATTGAATGTAAAATTTGGGCGCTCAGAATGCCATTATCAAATCGCTGGGACAGATCAATCCGTGCAGACATAGTGTAATTAAAGGCAGTATTTTCTGACCTACTCAATAAACACAGGGGGGGCTCATTCCTGCTAGTATATTTTCGTTGGCTATATAACATCAAGTCTGTTGGCTGAATAATGAATTTACATGTTTCATTCGTAATAATATATATGCTATCAGGGCGCAAAAAACACCAGTAGGAAATCTCTGAGACTGACTACCTTGGCCTATGTATTTTCATTTTAGGGCAGTGTTGCCGACTAACCTGTTAAGAATATTTAGAACTGTGCACATAAATACAGGATTCTAGGACACTGTTAAATTCTGTAATAAACACTGTGGATATAGCACAACCTCAATATCAGAGCAGGCCAGTTAAATAACTATTAACATACAAAAGGAGACACCGCTTTTGCTGATGTGTTTATAATTAACTTTTTCACATGATTATGAACAAAACCAATACACAATTGGTGCAATGAGCTCCTAGGAATTCGGAAGACTACATAAGTCTAATAAGGACAGACGCAACTATAAAAGTTTTATAACACGCTATCAAGTGGTACCCTCCCACAATAACATAAGCATTGACACAATACAAAGTATGAATAACACAAAAAATGTTGTATGTATCATGAGATACTATCATGGAATTAACGGTACTTCCTAGCGAAGCTTGGTTTTTATACCCGAGTATAACTGTTAACATTAAAGTCAATAAACACTCAATAGGTATGCAGGACGCCTACAACAAGCTACAGAGACTGTAGGCTTGCTCAAACACACTATATAACCAAGCAATGTTGCTGTTAAATCAGTCAGTAGTAATCCCATGTATGTAAACACAGACATTTTGAATTCATCTGAGAACCTGATGACACGAGTATGAGTATATGTAATAATATAAATCCGATAACAGTGGTCTAACAGTCTAAACCGTGTAATACTCGGGTTCAGCTAGATACAGTATCATTTGATCTGACACAAAGGATATATATATTTTTTTTTTCTTAAATTCTTAAATTTATACAGGAAACAAATCAAAATTTTACAAAGTTAATACCAACGCTACTGGAAGAAATTCAAAACTCCACAGCAGTGATGGGGTACGTATAGCTGTACAGGGTTGAAAACAATGGTCATGTGTAAAGAAAACTGTTAATGCAAGGGACAAAATATCCTATTTACAAATCCAAAACAAAAACATGAATACTGGCACTGTGCCACCGATAAGCTCACTTTTTTTTTTTTTTTATAAAAACTAAGTTTGGTGAAGAAATCTGAACACAATTTTACAAAAATTACAAATTGGTATTACTGCAAAGCATTAGTACAAATAATATACAGGGAGTGCAGAATTATTAGGCAAATGAGTATTTTGACCACATCATCCTCTTTATGCATGTTGTCTTACTCCAAGCTGTATAGGCTCGAAAGCCTACTACCAATTAAGCATATTAGGTGATGTGCATCTCTGTAATGAGAAGGGGAGTGGTCTAATGACATCAACACCCTATATCAGGTGTGCATAATTATTAGGCAACTTCCTTTCCTTTGGCAAAATGGGTCAAAAGAAGGACTCGACAGGCTCAGAAAAGTCAAAAATAGTGAGATATCTTGCAGAGGGATGCAGCACTCTTAAAATTGCAAAGCTTCTGAAGCATGATCATCGAACAATCAAGCGTTTCATTCAAAATAGTCAACAGGGTCGCAAGAAGCGTATGGAAAAACCAAGGCGCAAAATAACTGCCCATGAACTGAGAAAAGTCAAGCGTGCAGCTGCCAAGATGCCACTTGCCACCAGTTTGGCCATATTTCAGATCTGCAACATCACTGGAGTGCCCAAAAGCACAAGGTGTGCAATACTCAGAGACATGGCCAAGGTAAGAAAGGCTGAAAGACGACCACCACTGAACAAGACACACAAGCTGAAACGTCAAGACTGGGCCAAGAAATATCTCAAGACTGATTTTTCTAAGGTTTTATGGACTGATGAAATGAGAGTGAGTCTTGATGGGCCAGATGGATGGGCCCGTGGCTGGATTGGTAAAGGGCAGAGAGCTCCAGTCCGAATCAGACGCCAGCAAGGTGGAGGTGGAGTACTGGTTTGGGCTGGTATCATCAAAGATGAGCTTGTGGGGCCTTTTCGGGTTGAGGATGGAGTCAAGCTCAACTCCCAGTCCTACTGCCAGTTTCTGGAAGACACCTTCTTCAAGCAGTGGTACAGGAAGAAGTCTGCATCCTTCAAGAAAAACATGATTTTCATGCAGGACAATGCTCCATCACACGCGTCCAAGTACTCCACAGCGTGGCTGGCAAGAAAGGGTATAAAAGAAGAAAATCTAATGACATGGCCTCCTTGTTCACCTGATCTGAACCCCATTGAGAACCTGTGGTCCATCATCAAATGTGAGATTTACAAGGAGGGAAAACAGTACACCTCTCTGAACAGTGTCTGGGAGGCTGTGGTTGCTGCTGCACGCAATGTTGATATTGAACAGATCAAAACACTGACAGAATCCATGGATGGCAGGCTTTTGAGTGTCCTTGCAAAGAAAGGTGGCTATATTGGTCACTTATTTGTTTTTGTTTTGTTTTTGAATGTCAGAAATGTATATTTGTGAATGTTCAGATGTTATATTGGTTTCACTGGTAAAAATAAATAATTGAAATGGGTATATATTTGTTTTTTGTTAAGTTGCCTAATAATTATGCACAGTAATAGTCACCTGCACACACAGATATCCCCCTAAAATAGCTATAACTAAAAACAAACTAAAAACTACTTCCAAAACTATTCAGCTTTGATATTAATGAGTTTTTTTGGGTTCATTGAGAACATGGTTGTTGTTCAATAATAAAATTAATCCTCAAAAATACAACTTGCCTAATAATTCTGCACTCCCTGTATTGCCTTTAATACTCACATATCCAACTTACCGACACAGAAGGTTTCATATAATTTATTGTAAAGCACAAAACAGGCATTTAAAAGTGATAAAGTATACATTGAAAAAGTACATTTGTATCACAAAGCATTGACCACATAATCGTTGCAAATACATTTGCTGGAATGTGTACATCTACACTAATACTAAAAACAAATCGATTTCCATTTCTACACAGAAATATTGCCTCCTACCAGTCAGTAGTGATAGATTTGTACATTTTTCAAAACAAAATTGTAAACCAAACAAAATTAAGATCTTTATCAAGGCGTCTGCATCCAAATATTTAACAAACGTTTTCCCCAACACAATGAAGCAAATACTGTATTGTCCACTTCGTATTATTGGCCCTGTGGCACTGGAGGATGCTGTGGCTTTGCTTGTGGACTTGTCTGAGCGTAATTAACTGCTTATTGTCTATAGTACTCTGCCCAGGCTGCACTGTAGTCTGGCTGACCAGCTGGAGGTGCAGCATCAGCTGGTGCTGAGACAGTTTGTGCTTGCTTTTTATAGTATTCTTCCCATGCTTTTGAATAATCTTGTGGTGGTGCTTGCTGACCCATTTTCTTGTAATACTCTTCCCACGCCTTTGTATAGTCTACTTGCCCAGCTGGAGGCGCCGCTGCTGATTGCTCAGTTGGGTCTGGCTGAGTTGGTTGCTTCTGCTGCTGCTGCCAGTGTGGGTATGAGTTCCCCCATCCTTGAGGAGCATATGGAGCAGGAGGGCCATGTGGTGCTGGTCCAGGGGGACCTAGATTGTAGGGTGGTGGATTGTAAGGTCCCATAGGAGCACCAGGGCCAGGAGGTCCAGGAGGCCCATGAGGTCCGGGTACACCTGGAGGACCATGAGGGACAGGAGGGCCAAGAGGATTCACTGGACCGCCTATTTTTTCCTCAATAAGTTGTCTTGCATAATCAATCTGTTGTGGAGTTCCACAAATAGTAAACAATTTCATGTTTGGGTCTGAATTTGGTGGAGGATTTCTTTGAACCTCTATTCTGGCACCAGATGTTTGACTTATGTTTTATCATAGTTTCTCCACCTTTCCAAATAATCAGCCCAGTTTTCACAGTAGGAACAAAAAAGTTGAATTCTTGTAATCCACCTGGGGGACCCATGTTCCAGTTTCCTTGTCCTCTATCCCTTCCTCTGCCACCAGGTCTTGGTTCACCAGGTCCTGAGTTTCCAGACTGAACACTACGAAGAAGATCAGTTATAATTTCTGCACCATGCTGACAATTATCTGGAGGTCCTGAAATTTGAGCTATCCTATCTGGAGATGATCCATCATCTGGCTTAAACTGTATCCTAACACCTGCATCATTCTGATTTTTTTTTATCATTTCACCACTTCTGCCTATTACAATTCCAACAGCATACCGGGGTATAGGGATATCAATACCTTCATTTCCTCCGCCGCCTATTCTTGAGCCATAATCATTTCAGGGGTCTCTGAAAACTCCTTGATCACAAATTAAATCTAACACCATCTCTTTTGCTTGCTGAACTTTGTATGGATCTCCGGTAATTCGTAATGGTTTGTCTGCACCTGTGTTTTGCGGACCATCTTGAATCATTACCATTTTAACTCCTGTACGTTCCTGAAGCTGTTTGATAGTTCCCCCCCCCTTTTTCCAATAACCAATCCTGCTTTACTGGACGAAACCATGATCTCCTGAACTGCATTGCCTTGTCCATCACCATGATGAAAGCCAGGGGTTGGTCTCCCTTTCTAAATTATCTGGTCAAGTAACCATTTGGCAGCTTGAACAGAATCAGGACCACCAGTTAACATACATGTTCTATCTGGCATGCCATTACTATTGAATCCAACCATTCCATCAGGGACTTTGTATTCCTCTGTGACAACAGATCTTTGCTGCTGATGCAGAGGAGGCATTGGTGAAGGAAAAGAATCATTCTGGGGTGCAACTTTCTTAGCATCTGGTTGATCAATTTGTTCATCTAGTTCCCAGTAGTGATTTGCTGCTTCTCCATCATCAAGTGGTCTCTTTTGCTCACCAAATCCATAGTCGTTAGAGTTTACAGCAGCTCCTGTTTCGCTTCCAATTTTTGCAGCAATCTGTCTAGCTCTCTGTAGCTCGTCCTTAAATGCATCGTTTGCCCCCGCTGCAGATCCCGTACTCGGAGGAGGTACACTATAGTAGTCAGACATTTCACCTTAGCACGCTGCTTCGACTATCTGAGTCGTTCTGTAGCGTAAAAGGGAAGAAAAAAAAAAAAGGATATATTTATCTCAGTAGGAAACCTAAATAAATACATGATCTATCTGGTTAGGTATTACCAGACAGAGAGCATCCTTGTATATTCCTTATACACACACTATTAAAGGATATATTTATCTCAGTAGGAAACCTAAATATATGCATGATCTATCTGGATAGGTATTACCAGACAGAGAGCATCCTTGTACAATCCTTGTACACACAATATTACATTTGTGTCTAGTGTTTAGACCCAACTTACGCAAGCTATGGAATTTATGTCCATTGTTTAAACCCAACAAACGCAAGCGTAAGTGATCCCATCTATTGGAAACAGAGATCATACCATTTTAGAGAGATCATATTGTTTATGATTGTGGGCCATATATCTGAATAACACATACAGGAATATTTTTTCAGGGACCAACAGGAGATTAGCATTACCTTCCCAATCTACCTCTCTGCTTAGAGACATCACACATTTTAATATACTACGAAATAGTATGACACCTATTATTCGAATACTATAGGCATTTATTTACTATTTGGTGTCAACACTTGATTCTTACTGACAGGACTTAGCATACTTTGTTTATTTTAATCTACAGTGTGTTTTGTTTGTATTTGTACATATTTTAAATAGTATTTAATAAAAGTTATATTTTACAATCCCATAATAGTACCGCCCCCAAGTCTGAGCATAGAGTGCTAGATGTGCCTGCTGTCCTGTGGATAGTTTCTATACTTCCACATCATCCTCGCTTAGTTCACAAGTTCATGCACAAGCACCAACCCACCTACATTATTACATAATCCAGTGGTGTGGTAAATAGTTAACCACACCAATTACTAGATAATAGTGGGGATTGCCTTAACAATGCCATTGTTTAAACTCTTCTCTAGCTTTCTATTAATTGGTTTGCTTGTTTTTCAAAACCCTTACTCTCTGAACAGTTTCTTTTTAGACAGATAAAATAGCCCTTTGCTATACCCTTGAAAACACTCTTAGGGTGACAGCTGGACACATGTAAAAGTGTATTACCCGTAATAAGTTTTCTATAGACTGTCGTGGGCACCTTTTATCCACTCTCGCCAATTAGGGTTAGAGCTAAATAATTAATACTATGGCCATTGCTTTCTGAGGTAAAACTGATCCCAATATCATTATCATTAAGTCCCTGAAGAAACAAAACCAGAGACATTGGGTATCCCTTCCAGGTGAACAGAAGGTCATCTATGAATCGTCTGTAGAAGCTATGTCAGCTCTTTGGGTTTTTTATCTCCAAATATTTGGTCCTGCTCCCACCACCCCATAAAGAGGTTAGTGTAGGAGGGGGCAAACTTTGCCCCCATCATAGTTCCACATAGCTGGAGGTAGAAAACTCCCTCAATTTCAAAATAATTGTGTTTGAGTAAAAATTCAGTGACATTCACAACAAATTCACAGTAATTGGTATCTTGGCCATAATATTTGTTCATAAAAAATGCAATGACCTGTAAACCCTTATCATGTGGTATGGAAGAATCTAATGCCCTTTTATCCATTGTGAGCCATGTGTAATTACTTTTCCACTGCAAATCGGAGACTAAATGTAGAATATGTTTTGTATCCTTAACATGGCTCTAGAGATCCAAGACCATAGGTTGCAAAATTTTGTCCAACCACTCTGATAAGTGTTCTAATAGTGAGCCTATGCCACTGACAATGGGTCTCGTGACCACAGTTTTGAAGGATTTATGCACCTTCAGAAGATGATTGAACACGGGTATTGTGGGGTGCAAAACTAGTAGATATTCACTAGTGTCTTTGTTGATGTAGCCATGATCGAGTCCATCGTCCACCAGGTCTTTCAGTTTTTTACTAAAGACCCCGGTGGGGACTGATGTGAGGACCCTGTAATCTTGGGTATTGGAAAGTTGTCTCAGGGCCTCTCTGACAAAGTAACTTTTATCTTGCACAACCACAGAGCCCCCCTTGTCAGTATCATGGATCACTATATTAGTATTTAGAGTCAAGCTTTAAAGTGCTTCTCTCTCCCTTCTAGTCAGATTGTGTCTATTTTTCTGTTGTCTGTAAAACAAAAGTGTTAAGTCTGCTTCCACCCTTTTTTGAAATGTCTCAATTATATTTCCTCTACTATGGATGGGGTAGAAAGAGGATGGATTTTTAAATCTGGGTGGGGTAATGTTTGTTTCATCTATGAGGAATTCCTCATTCTCCTGATCCAGTGAGTCCAATACACCTATGTAATATAGGTCTTGGAAATCTAAACCTTCCAAGTTTATATCCATATTGAAATCAGGCTGTACCGCCATACTTGCTTGTGACATATGTGCAGTGGTCTCACTCATTGATTTAGAAATGTGTTTCTTTAGAGTAAGTTTCCTAATTAGTTTATTGACATCTAATAAGGTGTCAAAAAAATTAAATTAATTTGTGGGTACAAAGCCCAACCCTAATCACAACACCTTATTTTCCAAATCATTGAGAGGATAGGATTAGAGTTTAATTACATTATTCGTTGATAGTGTGTCTGTTTCTGTTGAGTCCTCAGGAGATACCTGCCTCTTGAGGGACCTGCTATATCTCGACCCCCCCCCCCCCCGTCTGTTTTATTAGCCTCTTAGTTGAAGCTTTTGATTCATAAAGCTTACTTGCAGGCAGGTCAGTTTCCTCCTAAATGGATTACTGCCCATTCTACCAGATCAGTTGCTAATTCTTGGGCCTTTGAGTATGTGGCCTCTGTTGACCAAATTTGCAAGGCAGCAACTTGGTCTTTCTTAATTACTGTTTCTAACATCTACCATTTTGATGTTTTTGCTTCTTCTGACACAGCTTTTGTTTGGAAAGCCCTTCAGGTGGTTGTTTTCTTGCCATTAAATATATTGTATTTATATTTTTTCTGCATACAAAAAGGGCATGTAGACTTCACATCTTGCATATTAGTTTCCAGGAGTAATGGATCTTCGATTCTCACTCCATTTATGAAATAAAATATAATTTATGTTTACCTGATAAATTCATTTCTTTCATGTTGGAGTCCACAAGCCCTTGCTCATTTATTTCTATTGTGATTATTTTTTCCAGTGGCATTTTGAGTATACACCTCCTTTGTTCCATTTTCCTTTTCTATTGCTCTTATTTTCTTTACTTGCCTTCTTTTCTGGCTTGGCTATACATCAGTCTAGTTTCTAGTAAGGTGGGAGGGGTTTAAGGGGCTCTTGGAGTTTTTGAGCCTTTGTTTCCATCTAGTGGACAGGAGTATAATTCACATGAGTAATGGATTGTGAAAGAAATTCATTTATCAGTTAAGTATAAATTATTATTTTTTTTTCTCTCATGATTCAGATAGAGCATACAATTTTAAACAACTTTACAATTTACTTCTATTATCTATTTTTTTTTCCCCCTACCATACTTAGGTTGACTCAAGAGCACAAATGCACTACTGGGAGCTGATTGGCAGCTGCCATATGCCTCTTATCATTGGCTTATCAAATATGTTTAGATAGCTGCAAGTATAACATTGCTGTCCCTTCAATAAAGGATACTAAGAGAATGAAGCACATTTAAAATTAAAAGTAAATTGATAAGTTGTTTAAAATGATATGCTTTATCTGAGTCATGCAAGAAAATGTTTAGGTTTCATGTCCTTTTAAGTGAGAAATGATTTTTAAAAAAATTAAACACATTTTCTTTTTTTTCTTATGTTCAACTATTTTTTTTAGATTTTATATATTATTTGAGTGGTTTAACTAATTGATATAGATGCTAGGCAATATGTCACAAGTTAATTCAGTAAACTTGAATAGTAGCTTGCAATTCATTTTAGTTTTCGAGTGCATATTGATTACATGCAGTTATTTTTTAATCATGTGATTCTTGTATTTTTACATATTACTAAAGTGATTAATTTCCATGCTTCAGGTGTTTCATTTACAACAACCTTTTATTTCTAAAGGAATAAGAATATATACATTATTTATTCATTACTAGAACATATGGTTCAAAACATGTTCAAATTATATTCAGCATGGCTCCATACAATTATTTATACATTGAAAGCTATATATTGAAAGCTTTAGCTAATAATACCTAGCACACAAGTTATTCAAAATTCAGCTTCCGCATTAATTTTTTAGTTTTTCATCAAGGTAAACCAGAGTAATTACAGTACTTATATTTGAGGAACACAATTACCATACTGCATGGATCTGAAGTCGATATTTACTATTAATAGTTTTCAATATAAGGCTACTACATAATAAAAAATAGCTAAGCCTATTTTTATTCTGCAAAATTTTTTTGTAGTTTATATCCATTTGGTTTTCCCAATTATTTTAAAGTGTTTTACAATTGTTAATTGGTATACATATTTCCTTTGAAGTTATTGTCTAGCTATGCCCAATAGACTAGCACATTGCTTCTCATTACAGAAACATGACTTCTAATACAGCAGACTTCAGACTAACCTGAATTACATAACAAACCGCTAGATTTAGAGTTCTGCGGCCAAAGGGGTGCGTTAGCTAGGCATGCTTTTTTCCCCCCGCACCTTTTAAATACCGCTGGTATTTAGAGTTCACAGAAGGGCTGCGTTAGGCTCCAAAAAGGGAGCGTATAGCATAATTTACCGCCACTGCAACTCTAAATACCAGCGGTGCTTACGGACGCGGCCAGCTTCAAAAACGTGCTCGTGCATGATTCCCCCATAGGAAACAATGGGGCCGTTTGTGCTGAAAAAAAAACTAACACCTGCAAAAAAGCAGCGTTCAGCTCCTAACGCAGCCCCTAACATGTACCCCGAGTCTAAACACCCCTAGCCTTACACTTATTAACCCCTAAACTGCTGCCCCCGCTATCGCTGACCCCTGCATTTTATTATTAACCCCTAATCTGCCGCTCCGTACACCGCCGCCACCTACATTATCCCTATGTACCCCTAATCTGCTGCCCCTAACACTGCCGACCCCTATTTTATATTTATTAACCCCTAATCTGCCGCCCCCAACGTCACCGCCAACCTACCTACAATTATTAACCCCTAATCTGCCGACCTGACCTCACCGCTACTATAATAAAGTTATTAACCCCTAATCCGCCTCACTCCCGCCTCAATAACCCTATAATAAATTGTATTAACCCCTAATCTGCCCTCCCTAACATCACCGACACCTAACTTCAAGTATTAACCCCTAATCTGCCGACCGGACCTCACTGCTACTCTAATAAATTTATTAACCCCTAAAGCTAAGTCTAACCCTAACACTAACACCCCCCTAAGTTAAATATAATTTTTTAGCTTTTTTTATTTTTTGTACTTTAGTTAGTTTATTTAATTGTATTTATTTGTAGGTATTTGTAGGTAATTAATGTAATTAATGTAATGATAGTGTAGTGTTAGGTTTAATTGTAGATAATTGTAGGTATTTTATTTAATTAATTTATTGATAGTGTAGTGTTAGATTTAATTGTAACTTAGGTTAGGATTTATTTTACAGGTAATTTTGTAATTATTTTAACTAGGTAACTATTTAATAGCTATTGTACCTGGTTAAAATAAATACAAAGTTGACTGTAAAATAAATATAAATCCTAAAATAGCTACAATATAATTATAATTTATATTGTAGCTATATTAGGGTTTATTTTACAGGTAAGTATTTAGCTTTAAATAGGAATAATTTATTTAATAAGAAATAATTTATTTAGTTAGATAAAAATTATATTTAACTTAGGGGGATGTTAGTGTTAGGGTTAGACTTAGCTTTAGGGGTTAATAAATTTATTAGAGTAGCGGTGAGGTCCGGTCAGCAGATTAGGGGTTAATACTTGAAGTTAGGTGTCGGTGATGTTAGGGAGGGCAGATTAGGGGTTAATACAATTTATTATAGGGTTATTGAGGCGGGAGTGAGGCGGATTAGGGGTTAATAACTTTATTATAGTAGCGGTGAGGTCCAGTTGGCAGATTAGGGGTTAATAATTGTAGGTAGGTGGCGCCGACATTGGGGGCGGCAGATTAGGGGTTAATAAATATAATATAGGGGTCGGCGGTGTTAGGGGCAGCAGATTAGACTTTAGAGCACAGTAGTTAAGAGCGTTAGCCCAGAAAGCTCTTAACTCCTGGCTTTTTGCTGCGGCTGGAGTCTTGTCGTTAGATTTCTAACGCTCACTTCAGCCAAGACCCTAAATACCAGCGTTAGAAAGATACCATTGAAAAGATAGGATACACAAATGGCGTAGGGGGATCTGCGTTATGGAAAAGTCGCGGCTGCAAAGTGAGCGTTAGACCCTTTCCTGACTCTAAATACCAGCCCCTAACGCTGGTTTTGACGGCTAATGCAGAACTCTAAATCTAGGCATAAGAGATTTTCCATGTGCACCACCATTACTTGGGGCCACTCGGAACTTTACTTGTGAGCCCCTCTCTGCCCAATCTACTTGAAGTAAGAGGGAGAGCTCAGGCCTGAGCGCCTCTTCCGCCCTCACTGCTCTGCTGCATAGTGCAACATCATATTCCTGAGCTCTGCAGTCACCCAGAAGGGAGCGCAAGTTGAAAGTTTTTTTTTCTCAGCATTGAAACAACAAATTAGTAAACATATCAATTGGTAAGGTGGGCTCAATTAAACCACTGCTATCTTTCACTTTAATTTGTAGGTTTCATACCGTGCACAATATTAGCATGATTTCATCAGTAGGGATGGGCGAATGTGTTTATATTTGTCACGGAGCAGGCTACCCTGAGTGCGAGAGAGGAACCCTATAGCAAGAAGCACACAATCCAAAGGCAAGGTACAGACAAGGGAAATCCAAAGGGCGTAGTCAGGGTAATATAAGTCGGTCCAGGCAGCAAGTATCGTAAGCGAAAGTCAGGCTGGGGGTCAAAACCATGAAATCCAAGATCAAAGGAAGGGAATAGGAACAGAAAAAATATAATGCTTAGTTATGCAGATAAACTGGCAAAATAACAAGCCAGGGCTCAGACTGGAATTTAAACCAACAGGGCCCAGGAACGCCCCCCGTATCCAAGACAACAAAAGTATTAGATACCTAGTACCCAATGAGAAGACAGAGAGAGGCGTGTCACAAAGACTCCCCTAGCAGATGCAAATAACCTGTAACGCCGTCTGCAAACATGCGTACCCAAGCACACGCACGCCAAGGCGCACCTGCGCACATGAGTGCGCACAAACAGGCGCAGGCGAAACACTAGGCCCAATCACTGCCGAGGAGAAACCTGCGATGGCGCCCTCTGCCTTACCTACCTGTGAACAGGTAAGAAGGTATCCCCGGTACCCCTGGTTCCATGACAATATTCAAATTCGAATGTTAGAATGAATTTTATTGTGGAAATTCGATTTACATAACTGAATGTTGATAAGAACAAATATTATTAAATATTCTATAATCAAATGCTATTTACAATTTTTCGAATGTCACTTTCGATTTTGAATGTCACTTTCAATTTCGAAAGCTCATAATTAGATTGAATGTCCACATTGGAAATTTCGAATGTAGCATTCAAAATTTCGAATGTAACATTCGATTTAACAAATACTATTCAAAGTTAAATAGTTTGTGTGGTAGGGAATTTAGTAAATTGATACATAATAGATACAAATATATCAATTCAAATGTTTCTATTATAATATTGCATAATTTGAATATTACATTTAAAGAAAGCATTAGGAATACTATTATAAATATATAAATTCTAATTTTTCTAATTCGAATATTGCATAATTTGAATCAAATTATTATAAAATACTATTAAACAAATGTTCGAATGCTGTACCAACATTCAAAATTCGAAACGAACTAACGAATGTGTTAAAATTAATTTCATTCTTCAATATGTTGCAAAACATTCACCAGTCCCTAATCATCAGCTTCAACAGCGCAAGGAGGAAGAGCTTTAGGGAAAGATTCTATAAAAGCTTTCTGGTCTTGCAGGATTCTTTAAGATCACTTGTCAGTATTATGAAGCCCCTCAGGGATTGTTTTAAAAGGGATGAGTTTTTGAGAATTGGCCCCTCTGTGCCCTAGGCAGTTAGTGTCTCCCTGCACTGCAGAGGGCTGCCTGTGTGGGCATGGCTGGAAGCCACTCGTTCAGGTCCACACGTAGAGGGTTTTAGTTCTTTGATTATAAATATATACAAAGTTTTTCTGCCTTGTTATTACTACTTGGAAATTTTGGTATTTTGTGTAATTTTGTTAACTGTATCTTTATGTAAAGTTCTTCATTTAAAACTTTGTTTTGTTTTGTTTTATTTCTATTTTAATGAATTAAAATGAATGTCCAGTATTTTTGTGTATTTAGTCACTTAATCCCTGGGTGCACATCCTAATCAAATCTACTGTGTCACCTATGTTTACAATATAAGATATTACAGGGATTGCGTGTATCGGAGTAGCAATTTGAAGTTTAAAATGCTATGGAAATAAATATCATAGTGATCAAGTAGCATAGGACTGCACTGAAATATAAAATACATAAAGCAAATATCAAGACAATTTTTTTCCTCTAATTTACACTTCCTAATCTTGCAAAGACTTTGTGAATTTCAAAGTTTTGTTCCACAAACATAGTTAAAAACATTATGCAAAAAATATTTAATTTGTTATCTGAAAACAATATTGGCCGAGATTAGAAGTGGAGAGCACAAATATTAGAGATATTGAGCGCTAACTATGCACAAGTTAAATCAATAGAGCTCCTATTCTTGTGCTCGTAATACAAGTTAAAAGTCAAAAGTTAGCGTGCGAGCGAAAGCCTCATGTACACTAACATCTGGAAGTTGGATAGCGCAATCTCGTCAACTCCTAAGGGCACACTACAAAAGTCTCTTCTTGTTTTCATTTGCGTGCTAGCCTGAAGGTACACTAGGATATCAGCGCTGAAGGGGTATTGAGAGATTCTTGAGAGTTGTTTAGGATTGTTTTTGATGATTCTTAATATCTTACATTATAATCAGGAGATGAGTATACATTCATAATTATTCCCCTTACAACCTATCGATAGTATACTAATAGCGATTAACTACAGAGTGGATTTCTATAGATACATATATGTGTGAATATTGAACATCATAGCTATCATTACTTTAATTATATCAGGCTACCTCAATGTGTGTTTGATTCATTTTGAATGTTAATGCATATGTGAAAGAATTGCATCTTAATATTTTATGCATAATAGTTTAATAAAAGTTATATTTTATTGCACTTTGTATATATTATCATTATAAATGAGATTTAGTTTGTGTGTAAACCTACTTTAAGTTGTATATTTCAACTGAGTGTATCATAGTATTTCATAAGTTAAACACACACCTCTGCTCAATCTTAGTTATCACAGGCTTATTATCATTTGATTTCCTTACCCTATTCTATCTGCTTGACTGGGATGGTCTGAAAAGTGTGTATGTGTATTTATGTATGTACAGTGGGGCAAAAAAGTATTTAGTCAGCCACCAATTGTGCAAGCTCTCCCACTTAAGAAGATGAGAGAGGCCTGTAATTTTCATCATAGGTATACCTCAACTATGAGAGACAAAATGTGGAAACAAATCCAGACAATCACATTGTCTGATTTGGAAAGAATTTATTTGCATATTATGGTGGAAAATAAGTATTTGGTCACCTACAAACAAGCAAGATTTCTGGCTCTCACAGACCTGTATCTTCTTCTTTAAGAGGCTCCTCTGTCCTCCACTCATTACCTGTATTAATGGTACCTGTTTGAACTTGTTATCAGTATAAAAGACACCTGTCCACAACCTCAAACAGTCACACTCCAAACTCCACTATTGTGAAGACCAAAGAGCTGTCGAAGGACACCAGAAACAAAATTGTAGACCTGCACCAGGCTGGGAAGACTGAGTCTGCAATAGGCAAGCAGCTTGGTGTGAAGAAATCAACTGTGGGAGCAATAATTAGAAAATGGAAGACATATAAGACCACTGATAATCTCCTTTGATCTGGGGCTCCACGCAAGATCTCACCCTGTGGGGTCAAAATGATCACAAGAACGGTGAGCAAACATCCCAGAACCACACGGGGGGACCTAGTGAATGACCTGCAGAGAGCTGGGACCAACATAACAAAGGCTACCATCAGTAACACACTACGCCGCCAGGGACTCAGATCCTGCAGTGTCAGACGTGTCCCCCTGCTTAAGCCAGGACATGTCCGGGCTCGTCTCAAGTATGCTAGAGAGTATTTGGATGATCCAGAAGTGGATTGGGAGAATGTCATATGGTCAGATGAAACCAAAGTAGAACTGTTTGGTAGAAACACAACTTGTTGTGTTTGGAGGAGAGAGAATGCTGAGTTGCAACCAAAGAACACCATACCTACTGTGAAGCATGGGGGTGGCAACATCATGTTTTGGGGCTGTTTCTCTGCAAAGGGAACAGGACGACTGATCCATGTACATGAAAGAATGAATGGGGCCATGTATCGTGAGATTTTGAGTGCAAACCTCCTTCCATCAGCAAGGGCATTGAAGATGAAACTTGGCTGGGTCTTTCAGCATGACAATGATTCCAAACACACCACCCGGGCAACGAAGGAGTGGCTTCGTAAGAAGCATTTCAAGGTCCTGGAGTGGCCTAGCCAGTCTCCAGATCTCAACCCTATAGAAAACCTTTGGAGGGAGTTGAAAGTCCGTGTTGCCCAGCGACAGCCCCAAAACATCACTGCTCTAGAGGAGATTTGCATGCAGGAATGGGCCAACATACCAGCAACAGTGTGTGACAACCTTGTGAAGACTTACAGAAAACGTTTGACCTCTGTCATTGCCAACAAAGGATATATAACAAAGTATTGAGATGAACTTTTGATATTGAACAAATACTTATTTTCCATCATAATTTGCAAATAAATTATTTGATGAAAATTACAGGCCTCTCTCATCTTCTTAAGTGGGAGAACTTGCACAATTGGTGACTGACTAAATACTTTTTTGCCCCACTGTAAATTATATATATATATTAAGATATGTTTATATGTATGTATGCACACACACACATACAAAATATACACATATATGCAGTTTTGAGACCTTCCCAGTCAAACACCTTGATATGTACCATATCTTGTTTAAACCTTTTTTTAGACAGTTAAAGTAAAGGTAAACTTTGATGAATGAAAGATTGGTTTTTAAAAATACTAATTAAAACAGGGGCACTTTCATTCATCAAAGTTTACAAAGCAGCCGTTTTGTTTAAAAACCGAGCTTCCCCCACCCGGAGATCCTCTCTTCACACGTCAGCAATGACTAATCCGGTTTCCTCCAATCACGGCTTTCCCCCCAGGGAAATTATTGCCTGAAGAGAGGTAAGTTTTTAAACAAACTGCTGCTTTATAAACTTTGATGAATGAAAGTGCCCCTGTTTTTAATAGTAACTGGCAAAATAACTCAGCAACAAGCCAGGGCTCAGACCTGAATTTAAACCAACAGGGCTCAAGAACGCCCCCGTATCCAAGACAATGATAGCATCAGATACCTCATACCCAATGAGAAGACAGAGAGAGGCGTGTCACAAAGATTCCCCTAGCAGATACAATTCACCTGTAACGCCGTTTGCAAACATGCCCACCCATGCACGCGCACGCCAAGGCGCACCTGTGCACACAACTGTGCACACAAACAGGCCCAGACGAAACACTAGGCACAATCACAGCCGAGGAGATACCTGCGACGGCGCCCTCCGCCTTACCTACCTGTGAACAGGTAAGAAGGTATCCCTGGTACCCCTGGTTCCATGACAATATTCAAATTCGAATGTTAGAACGAATTTTATTGTGGAAATTCGATTTACATAATTGAATGTTGATAAGAACAAATATTTTTAAATATTAAATAATCAAATGCTATTTACAGTTTTTGAATGTCACTTTAGATTCTAAATGTAACTTTCAATTTTGAATGCTCATAATTAGATCGAATGTCCACATTGGAAATTTTGAATGTAGCATTCAAAATTTCGAATGTAACATTCGATTTAACAAATACCATTCAAAAGTTCAAGGGCGCAATCCAATATACAGCGCAGGTTTCGGCACAAGCGTGGAAACCTGCGTCGCCCGTAGTTTGACATCGACACTATGTGTCGGGCTATCACATATACGGCGCTGGGAGTTGCTAAAGTGCTGTAAGTCGGACAAACTAGCGATGTCCAGAAATAAGCGTAAAAACAAATTTCTGGAGTCGCCAGTGACTTATGGCACTTTAGAAACTGCCGCCGCTTAAAAAAAAGTAACTAAAATATGAAATCTCCCGTAACTGTCTAAGACTCCTCCCAAACATCATCCCAACACGCATACCCCTCTATCCGCAATCCCCCCTCTCACTCCTAATAATAAATATATTAACCCCTAAACCGCTGCTCTCGGACCTCGCCGCCAGCTATATTAAATGTATTACCCCCTAATCTGATCCCCCTACACCGCCGCCAGCTACATTAAATGTATTATCCCCTAATCTGACCCCCTACACCGCCGCCACGTATATTAAATATAGTAACCTCTAATCTGACCCCCCTACACCGCTGCCACCTATATTAAATATAGTAACCCCTAATCTGACCCCCTACACCGCCGCCACCTATATTAAATATAGTAACCCCTAATATGATCCCCTACACCACCGCCACCTATTTTAAATATAGTAACCCCTAATATGATCCCCCTACACCGCCGCCACCTATTTTAAATATAGTAACCCTTAATATGATCCCCCTACACCGCCGCCACCTATTTTAAATATATTAACCCCTAATATGATTCCCCTACACCGCCGCCAAGTATTTTAAATATATTAACCCCTAATATGATCCCCCTACACCGACGCCACCAATTTTAAATATAATAACCTCTAATATAATCCCCCTACACCGCTACCACCTATTTTAAATATATTAACGCCTAATATGATCCCCCTACACCGCCGCCACCTATTTTAAATATAGTAACCCCTAATATAATCCCCCTACACCGCCGCCACCTATTTTAAATATATTAACCCCTAAACCTAAGTCTAACCCTAACACCCCCTAACTTAATTATTATTGAAATAAATCTAAATAATATTAATATTATTAACTAAATTATTCCTATTTAAAACTAAATACTTACCTATAAAATAAGCCCTTAGATAGCTACAATATAATTAATCATTACATTGTAGCTATTTTAGGGTTTATATTTATTTTACAGGTAACTTTGTATTTATTTTAACTAGGTACAATAGCTATTAAATAGTTAATAACTATTTAATAGCTACCTAGTTAAAATAATTACGAAATTACCTGTAAAATAAATCCTAACCTAAGTTACCATTACACCTAACACTACACTATCAATAAATTAATTAAATAAACTACAATTATCTCAACTTAAATACAATTAAACACACTAAACTATATTACAAAAACAAACACTAAATTACAAAAAATAAAAAAAGATTACAAGAATTTTAAGTTAATTACACCTAATCTAAGCCCCCAATACAATAAAAAGCCCCCCAAATAATAAAATTTCCCTACCCTAAACTAAATTACAAAAGTAATCAGCTCTATTACCAGCCCTTAAAAGGGCCTTTTGCGGGGCATTGCCCCAAAGTAATCAGCTCTTTTACATGTAAAAAAAAGAACAACCCCCCCATTACAACCCACCACCCACACACCCCTACTCTAAAACTCACCCAATCCCCCCTTAAAAAAACCTAAGTCTAACCCCCAAGTGGTCCTTACCTGTCCTGAAGACCGGCGGAGAAGGCCCTGTTCCAGGCGGTGAAGTCTTCTTCCAAGTGGGCGACATCTTCTTCTTCCAGGAACCAGCCGGCGCGGAGCGGAGGAGTTGAAGACCGATGACCGCGGAGCTGAAGACCGTCCACTCTGGAACTGAAGACCAGCCATGCTGGAACTGAAGATCGGCGATGCTGGAACTGAAGACCGTGAAACCACAAAGCATGGAGGACCCTCTTCATACGATCTCCGCCGTACACTGAATAGGAATTCAAGGTACGCGATTAAAAATGGCGTCCCTTGAATTCCTATTGGCTGATTTGAGCCTTCAAATTCAAATCAGCCTATTCTAATCAGCCAATTGAATTACAGTAGTTCTTATTCTATTGGCTATTCAAATCAGCCAATAGAATTACAATAGCTCTCATCCGATTGGCTGATTTGAATTTGAAGGTTCAAATCAGCCAATAGGAATTCAAGGGACGCCATTTTTAATCTCGTACCTTGAATTGCTATTCAATGTACGGCGAAGATCGTATGAAGAGGATCCTCCACGCTCCATGGCTCCAGTCTTCAGTTCCAGCATCACTGATCTTCAGTTCCAGCATCGCCGGTCTTCATCTCCGCGGTCATTGGTCTTCAACTCCTCCGCTCTGCGCCGGCTGGTTCCTGGAAGAAGAAGATGTCGCCACTTGGAAGAAGACTTCACCGTCTGGAACAGGAGCTTCTCTGCCGGTCTTCAGGACAGGTAAGGACCACTTGGGTGTTAGACTTAGGTTTTTTTAAGGGGGGATCGGGTGGGTTTTAGAGTAGGGGTGTGTGGGTGTTGGGTTGTAATGGGGGGGTGTTCTTTTTTTTACAGGTAAAAGAGCTGATTACTTTGGGGCAATGCCCCGCAAAAGGCCCTTTTAAGGGCTGGTAATAGAGCTGATAACTTTTGTAATTTAGTTTAGGGTAGGGAAATTTTATTATTTGGGGGGGGGGTTATTTTATTAGGCAGCTTAGATTAGGTGTAATTAGCTTAAAATTCTTGTAATCTTTTTTTATTTTTTGTAATTTAGTGTTTGTTTTTTTGTAAAATAGTTTAGTGTATTTAATTGTATTTTAGTTGAGATAATTGTAGTTTATTTAATTAATTTATTGATAGTGTAGTGTTAGGTGTAATGGTAACTTAGGTTAGGATTTATTTTACAGGTAATTTTGTAATTATTTTAAATAGGTAGCTATTAAATAGTTATTAACTATTTAATAGCTATTGTACCTAGTTAAAATAAATACAAAGTTACCTGTAAAATAAATATAAACCCTAAAATAGCTACAATGTATTGTAGCTATCTTAGGGTTTATTTTATAGGTAAGTATTTAGTTTTAAATAGGAATAATTTAGTTAATAATATTAATATTATTTAGATTTTTTTCAATAATAATTAAGTTAGGGGGTGTTAGGGTTAGACTTAGGTTTAGGGGTTAATATATTTAATATAGGTGGCGGCGGTGTAGGGGGGTTAGATTAGGGGTTAATATATTTAAAATAGGTGGCAGCAGTGTAGGGGGATCATATTAGGGGGTAATAGAGTTAATATAAGTGGCGGCGGTGTAGGGGGCTCAGATAGGGGTTAATAAATTTAATATAGGTGGCGGTGGTGTAGGGGGCTCAGATTAGGGGTTAATAAATTTAATATAGGTGGCGGTGGTGTAGGGGGCTCAGATTAGGGATTCATAAATTTAATATAGGTGGCGGAGGTGTAGGGGGATCAGATTTGGGGTTAGTAAATTTAATATAGGTGGCGGCGGTGTAGGGGGCTCAGATTAGGGGTTAATAAATTTAATATAGGTGGCGGCGGTGTAGGGGGCTCAGATTAGGGGTTAATAAATTTAATATAGGTGGCGGCAGTGTAGGGGACTCAGATTAGGGGTTAATAAATTTAATATAGGTGGCGGCGGTGTAGGGGGATCAGATTAGGGTTTAGTAAATTTAATATAGGTGGCGGTGGTGTAGGGGGCTCGATTAGGGGTTAATAAATTTAATATAGGTGGCGGCGGTGTAGGGGGATCATATTAGGGGGTAATAGAGTTAATATAGGTGGCGGGAGTGTAGGGGGCTCAGATTAATGGTTAATAAATGTAATATAGGTGGCGGCGGTGTAGGGGGCTCAGATTATGGGTTAATAAATTTAATATAGGTGGCGGCGGTGTAGGGGGATCATATTAGGGGTTAATAAATTTAATATAGGTGGCGACGGTGTAGGGGCTCAGATTAGGGGTTAATAAATTTAATATAGGTGGCGGCGGTGTAGGGGGATCATATTAGGGGTTAATAAATTTAATATAGGTGGCGGTGGTGTAGGGGGCTCAGATTAGGGGTTAATAAATGTAATATACGTGGCGGCGGTGTAGGGGGCTCAGACTAGGGGTTAATAAATTTAATATAGGTGGCTGCGGTGTAGGGGTTTCAGATTAGGGGTTAATAAATTTAATATAGGTGGCGGCAGTGTAGGGGGATCATATTAGGGGTTAATACATTTAATATAGGTGACGGCGGTGTAGGGGGCTCAGATTAGGGGTTAATAAATTTAATATAGGTGGCGGCCGTGTAGGGGGCTCAGATTAGGGGTTAATACATTTAATATAGTTGGCGGCGGTGTAGGGGGATCAGATTAGGGGTTAATACATATAATGTAGATGGCGGTGGGGTCCGGGAGCGGCAGTTTAGGGGTTAAACACTTTATTAGGGATTGCGGCGGGGGATTGGGGTTGACAGGTAGATAGACATTGTGCATGCATTAGGTGTTAGGTTTTATTTTGCAGGCAGTTTAGGGAGTTACGGGGCTCCAATACCCAGCGTAAGGCTTACTACGCCTGCATTTTGTGGAGAGGTGAAAATGGAGTAAGATTTCTCAATTTTCACCACATAAGTCCTTACGCTGTATATTTGATACCAAACTGCGTGGGTTTGGTATATCACTCTATGGGCCAAAAAACTACGGCCAAAGGGTGAAATATACGAGTGTAACTTCTATGTTACACTGTATATAGGATACCAAACCAGCGCAATATTTGGCGTCGCCGGATTTTGCGGGCGATGTTGCATATCAGATCGGGCCCCGGATCGGGCCCCAATAGTTCATGTGGTAGGGAATTTAGTAAATTGATACATAATAGATACAAATATATCAATTCAAATCTTTCTATTATAATATTGCATAATTTGAATATTACATTTAATGAAAGCATTAGGAATACTATTATAAATATATAAATTCAAATTTTTCTAATTCGAATATTGCATAATTTGAATTAAATTATTATAAAATACTATTAAACGAATGTTAGAATGCTGTACTAACATTCAAAATTCGAAACGAACTAATGAATGTGTTAAAATTAATTTAATTCTTCAATATGTTGCAAAATATTCACCAATCCCTAATCATCAGCTTCAACAGCGCAAGGAGGAAGAGCTTTAGGGAAAGATTCTATAAAACCTCTCTGGAGAAAGATTCTTTAAGATTCTTTAAGATCCCTTGACAGTATTATGAGGCCCCTCAGGGATTGTTTTAAAGGGAGGAGTTTTTGAGAATTGGCCCCTCTGTGCCCTAGGCAGTTATTGTCTCCCTGCACTGCAGAGGGCTGCCTGTGTGGGCGTGGCTGGAAGCCACTCTTTCATGTTTATATGTATGTATGCACACACACACATACAAAATATACACATACACATTTTTAAAAACCGGGCTTTCATTCATCAAAGTTTACCTTCACTTCAATAATAAACTTTACATTTAATATATTATATGAATGTAATCTTTTTTTCTTTTTTTTATACTTGTCTTGTAGTCTTTTACTTCAGGTCATGCTTATTTTTTTTAGCGTTGTTATGTGTTTTGCTCAGATGCAACACATATTTCAAAACTTGTAATATAAGTGATGATTAGCATGGTCAAAATATCTATTGACATTATAGGGTATGCAAAACATTCTCTGATTATTCAGTTTTACCATTAATTTGTAATACCAGATTAACTGCTAATTCTAGCGCTTTTCAGCGATATTTGAGAGCGCACCCTGCACTATCAATAGCGCTCCTCTTTTAATTTAGGCCATTACATTTAATAAATGCTCAAAGCAAGATATCAATCACCCAGAAATGTTATGCACCAAGCACTTAAATTGCAGCATAATGTAAAAGACATAGGGGCCTCTTTAATATGGTGCGAGCGGACATAATCCGATATTGCGGATTATGTCTGCTGCACATTGATAAATGCCGACAGCATACGCTGTCGGCATTTATCATTGCACCAGCAGTTCTGGTGAAATGCTGGTGCAATACCGCCCCCTGCAGATTTGAGGCCAATCGGCCACTAGCAGAGGGTGTCAATCAACCCGATCATATTTGATTGGGTTGATTTCTGTCCGCCGCCCCAGAGCAGGCGGACAGGTTATGGAGCAGCGGTCTTTATGCCCCATAGTAATAAATAATAATGGCTAAATGTAAATGTGCTATTGTGTAATAATATCATTTTATACCTGGTATTAGAGGGTGCTTTATGTATTGCTCATTGAAAGAGCTTATTTTTACAAAATTAAGTAAACATGCACACCTATTAAATTGAACTCAATGCTTAAATTCTTTAAACCATTTAACTCTTAAGCCCTGATTCTAAAAAGATCTCAGGGATAGTGAGAGTTTATAAGAATGCTCGCCAATCCTTCTAGTTCTCTGGTGGAATTATATAAAGCCACTTTTGGCCCTGAAAACAAGGTATCTTGCTATTGGGGTGCATACTGTGTTCATTCACACAAAAATACACAGGGAAAAAGTGTATCAATAATGTATATCAGAGTTCATAACAAAAGTGTTAATCAAAAATCTTATTTTATCAAAAACTTTACATTTGCAGGTAAATTACACAGTAATAAATTGCATTAACTATGCACAACGTAAATCGTATTTTAAGTACACTGGATGTGCAAATAACACATTTGTATATAAAATGACAATATACAAAACATAATTGTTGTTTTTCATAAAATGGGCTGAACATGGGCGTTCCATGGGCATATAAGACATTTTCTCTTAAATCCCAGCATAATTCTATAAAGAAATGTGCAACTATAGTTCTCACTGTAGTGGTGAGTTTTCACCAAATTACTCAGATTATTAAGGGCCAGATTACAAGTGGAGCGCTAAATATTGCTTTACATTTTCGTGCGCTGCTATTGCATGTTAATCACAATGCAAACGCAAGCTCGCATTCAAATTGCTAGGAATCATTGCACTCATGAGAGCGCATTTCCATAGGCTTCTATGAGAGCCGCATTTCCATAGGCTTCTATGAGAGCCGCATTTCCATAGGCTCCTATGACAGCCTCGTCACAGACAGCATCAGAAGCTCGCACAGCGAAGGAGGTAAGTAGTGCAGCAATGGGCAGTCTTTTTAAATATAAATGTAAATGAATATATGCATATATTTGTATGTGTTAATATGTGTATATACAAATATTAACACATAAATATATATGTATGTAATCATATAAATATATAATTACATTGAGGTATATGGGAACACACAGTTCCCATGGACCGCAATGTAAAGACACTTTTCAGTGCCGTTTTTTTCTAACACCTCACTCCCACCAGCTTTAAAGCCCCAAAACTGCCTAGTGACGTTTTTTTTAGTTTTTTTTAAATAATGCTTGATTTTTTTTTTAAATAAAAAAACTACAATACCCTCGATTTTGAGGACATTTTGGGGCACTTTTAGAAAGTTAACTAGAGATCTAATCTCTGGTTAATTTTCAGAGTGCTACTGCGATGTCATGGTAGAAATAACCAGCTACTTGTATTGTAAGTGAATTTTAGGTACAGTGCACTTAAACATAGTAAATTGATTTGTATTAAGCATAATATTCAAGTATTATTCAAGTTTTAAAACACTCCGGTTTCCCCCCTCTATACTTTTCCCCTTCATTGTGAACTTTTATCTAGCGAGAGCTCTCATTATTTGTACATGACATATCGTCACTCGCAGGGACAGCCCCTATTTTATAGAATTCCATGAGGGCTGCCCCGGTGAGTGTTGGAGTGGAAAACCACGTCTTGACCGGAGAATTGTTTAGAATCAGGGCCTAAATGCTTTTTTAATATATGGATAGTAATCTTATATAATACATTTATGGACATTTATATTGTGCTATCAGCTTGTAATTAAAAGGGCAGTAACATTAAAGTTAAACTTTTATGATTTAAATAGAGGTTGCCATTTTAAACAACTTTCCAATTTATTTCTATTATTTCAATTATTTTATTCTTTTGATATACTTTGTTAAATAGCATAGGGTAAGGAGGAACAAAGCAGGGCGCTAGCTGGTGATTTGCAGCTACACACATATTTCTCGTGTCACTGAATCACCAGATATTTTTCAGCTAGGTTCTAGTAGCGAATTGCTACCCCATGAAGAAATGTTACCAATAGAATGAAACACATTTGATAATAGCAGTAAATTGGAACGTTGGTTAAAATGGTGTGCTCTGGTGGTTCCGGTGGAGGAGGAGCAAAGTATGTGCTGCTGAGCTTTGCACTCCAGTCCCATAGCTGCTGGCGCTGGTTGTTCGTGCCTTTCCCCAATCTTGGGGGTTGCTCACTGGACAGCTCGAGTCATCGCTTCCGGAACCCAAACAGTGGCATTCCACCCCGCTGTTCTGGCAAGCAAGCTGGTTAGAAGTACCTAAAACTCAGACCATTTAAAATAATATCTGAGCTGAGAAATCGCTTGAGAAAAGGAAAGCTCAGAAGAGAGTTGAAAAGAAAGCAGAGGAAACATTGTAGCACAAACACTACTACCGCTAAGAAACCACTTGAGAAAAGGAAAGCTCAGAAGAGAGTTGAAAAGAAAGCAGAGGAAAAATTGTAGCACAAACACTACTACCGCTAAGAAACCACTTGAGAAAAGGAAAGCTCAGAAGAGAGTTGAAAAGAAAGCAGAGGAAACGTAGCACAAACACTACTTTTAAGAAGTTTGAGAGTTACCTTGTTAACAATGTGTGGCCGCTGACTATAACTTTTTAGTTCAGGACTTTCAAAAACGTAAGAGTGAATAATTAAGAGTTGTCCACTGATTGGGAAAAAAAATAAATTTTAACCTGCAGGACTGACTGGAGCAAATTTCTACAGGATATTTGCAGTCAAAGAAGAGTTTTTTTGTTCCCCAAATACTCATAAAATCTGAGGGAAACAGAAGATTGCTATAACAAATATCTCTTCTTCTTTCTGATTGGGTTGATTATTGTGTTGTTGTGTATCTTTGTTTACTAGCGCAGGAAAATGTTTTTGTTGTTTCCCCTTAAAGGGCTCACCCGCCCTTTTATAATTTGCGAGACTTCGCTATTAAAATATAAACAAACTTCTGAAAAGAAGCAAAAGGGAAGAGAGGTCTCTCACTCCAGAAATAGCGTGTATGCATGTATAAATAGTAATTTTGATCAAATCAATAATGTCATAGCTCTATATCTACTTTATGTAAATAATACACTGTAAAGGACTTAGTTTTAATAGTCTAGAAGATATAAAGAGGAAAGTGTGTTGGTAACTCCTGCCTCCCTGCGGGAAGCAGTAGGGCCGTTACATATGTACACTGGTTCTATTTTTTATCATATAAGGGCAAAACTTATAGGGGTCTTCTCTGGGGAACTCAGATACCTAGAGTTATAATACTTGTAAAACCTGATATACATATCTAAGGGGTTACTGCTATTAGCCACAAGTAGCTCAATATAATGTCTCCTGGTTCCTAAAGAATCATTTAAGCTTTAATATACTTTCCCCTAGTGGGTGCTTTCTTTGTATTTTTTTCTTGGAAAATATCTTTAAATAACAACAACTCAAATAAATCCCTTTGTGTTGCTATAAAGGGGATGTAGTAAATCTTTTCAAAAACTTTAGCAAAGTTATTACTTACATTACAAGTAAATCAGCCTTCAATATTCTTATTAGACATGTATGGTTTATTGTAGACAGATAACAACATAATTTTTACGTCAAGCTCATAAATATAAGATAGCACTTGTAGACATAAGATCTGCAGTATATATATTAGCTTGAAATAGAATATCTAAGAATAATCCCCAAAAGAATTAACCTTTATTAAGAATAATAGAACTGAAGGAGGAAATCACAATAATCGTAGCATCTCGGTCATCAAAGGATCTCTCGCCATCTCCCAACATAACTGAAGAGAAACTTCTTGAACTTTACCTCTTCTCTTTTTTTTCCCCTTTTTTTATTTTTCTCTCACTGAATTTATTCTTCACAATTTTGGCCAAGGTGTATTTCACAGTTCACGATTTTGTCAGTGGGTATATACTACCCCTTCTATTTTTCACGCCCTATGGGCTATTATTTTTTTAGTTCACTTAATAGAATATTGTACACTCTTCACTTCTTCACAACTTCCCTTCTGGTATCTCTTGAGTTAGTAAACAATATATGGATAAATATCTTCACAGCCACTCTAAAATTTCTCCTTCAGTTATGACAGGGAGACAAAGAGACAAAAAAAACAAAGCTGTTCTTGAAACCTCAACAGATGTACAACCACCTATATTTAACCCCCCAGCTCTGACGGAGCCATTAGATATTCAAACATTAGTTAGTAGTATCTCAGAAGCTTTAGCTCATAAATTTGATGGTTTAAAAAGTGAGATCAAACAAGATATTGCATCCCTAACCAATGAGGTAAAACAGTTTGCTCATAGACTCTCTGAGGTGGAGCAAAGAATCTCAGATCTTGAGGATATTAACATGACCCATAAAACTATTCTCGATTCTACAAATATTACAATTTTGAAAATGCAGAGTAAAATAGAAGATTTGGAGAATAGATCTAGAAGAAATAACCTGAGAATTATTGGGGTCCCGGAGGAAAACAATTTTAGGATCTAGATAGGCTGCTTACAATCACATTACCTTGGTTATTACAGATCCCGGAATCTCACCCTCAGATAGATATTGAAAGGGCTCATAGGATAGGCTCACCCACTATAAATAAAACAAGTACAAGACCAAGACCAATATTTGCAAAGGTCCTAAACTTTCAACATAAAGTTACAATGCTCCAAGCTTTTCGCAAACATCAACCTATTTTTTAAGGTGACGCAAAAATCCTCATGTTCCAGGACTACTCGATAGAAACAGCTTCAAAAAGGAGGGATCTTGCTCCATTATGTACAAATTTTATAAAACAAGGTGCCCGGGCAACTTTACTTTACCCAGCAAGACTGAAACTCTTGATAGAGGGCCGTACACATTTTTTTGAATCAGCGCATGATGCAGGAAAATATTATGCTGAGGCGTATCCCTCAGGATAATTTAAAATTAAGATAAAATACACTAGACAGTTCAGACATCCTGATTGTTATAAAATGATTTGATTCTTTGACTATAAGGGCTGGGAGGGAAGTTGGGGTAAACCTCCCCTAACGACTTGTTTATATTGGGATATTGTCCTTGTTTTTGTTCTCCCCTCCCCCCTTTTTTTTCTTCTTTTTCCTCCTTCAGTTAGAAGATGGCTATGGAGAATAAGTTTAAATTGACTTCCTGGAATATAGGAGGCCTTACATCTCCTATTAAACAAAAAATAATACTGTCCCACTTAAGGAAAAATAATGTGGATATAGCTTTCTTGCAAGAAACCCACTTAAAACCAGAGGAAGTTCTTAAGCTTAAAACCTCCTGGGTCAAGGAAGTTTTATTTTCTTCTACTTTAAAGAGAAAAAGTGGGATAGCGATCCATTTGGGGAAGAAACTTTCATATTAAATTATACACGTAGATACAGATAAGGAGGGTAGGTACCTAATGGCAAAACTTAAGATATTGAAAACACTATACACATTCTGTAACGTGTATGCCCCTAATGTCTTCAGCCTCCCCTTTTGGGAAAATCTACAAAACAAGCTCATGACATACGCAGAGGGTTATTTGATACTTGGAGGCGACTTTAACATGGCACCGAAATACCCTCTTGATAGACTGAGACAGAATCCTGTTCCCTAAAAAATGAAGAGAGACAATTTGGAGTCAAAACTATTTATTAAACTGACTCATAATTTAAAGGTATGTGATATATGGAGACTACAGAACTCTGATGTTAGACTACACATGTCACTCTAGGGCACATAAATCACTTTCCAGAATAGATATATTTTTATTAGACGAGAGATTCTGTAAATCTAAGGTATTAGCTGGGATTTTACCAATTACCACATCTGATCATGCCCCGATCTTCCTTGAGCTTCAATCAAGCTTCCCAGAGCGAGGGAATAGAGGTTTTCTGTTCCCACGCTACCTAGCTTCCGACCACAAATTTAAAAACTGTCTCATTGCCAGATTTCGTGAATATGCCTTTTTCAATCGAGAACATATCTCCCGACCTGTATTGTTTTGGGAAACAGCTAAAGCGGTTCTACGGGGGGAAATATTATCATATAGTATATCCAGGTCTAAGAGATTTAAGATGAGGGAAAGGGAGCTATTGAGAGCAGTAACCAATGCATATAATCAATATATCTATCAGAGAACCTTAGAAAAGTGGTCTAGGTATACCTCTGCATTAGCAGAAAGAGATTGTTATTATTTATATAAAACATCTCAGAGTGACCTTAGACTACAGGCTAAGCTATATCATTACGGAAATTAAACAGGGAAACTCTTGGCAAATTTGGTCAGCCGTGATAAAGCTTCCCCTTTATACATTCTGAAGGTAAGCATCTTAAATCACCAGCTGAGATACTTGGTGTATTTGCGGACTATTATAGGGCTCTCTATACTTCTCTATACTTCTAAGACTTCAAATGCTATGGAACGTGAAGAATTTTGGAAGAAGATATCTTATCCGTCTTTAACAACTGACTTACTTGCAACCTTATACTCTCCTATTACTGAGCAAGAAACTTCTACAACAATTCAAAATCTGGTTTTAAGTAAAGCCCCGGGACCTGATGCTCTCCCGAACTAATTTTATAAGATATTGTCATATGAAATAACAACACATTTAACATCACTATTTAACGATTTGTACATTAAGGGCAACATGCCAACATCTGACTTTGTCGCTTCATATACAGCCCTTATTCTCAAGCAAGGGAAAGACCCGACTAGAAAAGAATCATATAGACCCATCGCGCTCCTAAAAATGGACTATAAACTTTTAACTGCTATTTTGGCACAGAGGCTTCAATCCCTTCTTCCCACTTTTATCCACAATGATCAGCTGGGTTTTTGCTCAAACGCAACTCCTCAGCTAAAATCAGGGAAGTATTTCTCACAATAGATTATTTTAAAACAATGGAGGGGTTGCGGAATGTGGGGGGAGAGGACACCCCTAACATGGCGATCATCTCTATAGACGCTGAAAAAGCGTTTGATTCAGTACATTATGACCATCTTTCATTCACCCTGAAGCAGTTTGGTCTTGGTGGTAATTTTGTTAATTTTGTTAATAACTTGTATAAAAAAGTCTCCACGAAAATCTTAGTAAACCATGATCTGTCCCAGGATATATTGCTAGAGAGGGGAACTAGGCAGGGGTGTCCTCTCTGTCCACTCCTTTTTGATTTGGCCATCGAACCCCTGGCTATCCAAATCCGGCAACAACTGGAAGGAATTAAGGTTAAGAATAAGGTAATGCGAATTGCACTTTAGCTGATGTTGTCCTAATATATATATCAAACACTTCTAGAAACATCCCAAAGCTTCTTTCAATAATAGATCAGTTTGGATCCTTCTCCAGCTATAAGGTCAATGCTGCAAAGTCAGAGCTACTTTGGATTAAGCAGACGGAGGATTCACTAACATCTATTCCTTTTTGTATAGTGCAAGACTCATTTAAATACCTAGGTATCTGGATTTCCTCTAACCCTGATAATTGGTATACTTTGAATTTACTTCCAGTACTCAAGAAAGTAAAAGAAGCTTTTAATAATTGTCAGAAGCTCCCTCTTTCCTTATTGGGGAGTATAGCTCTTTACAAGATGGTTCTTCTTCCTAAGGTTCTGTATGTTCTCCAGAACACTCTGTTGATTCTTAAAATGAAGGACATTTTATCATTTAATGTTGCTTTATGTTCATTTATTTGGCAGAACAAAAAACCTAGAATCTCATTATCTCAACTAGCTTTACCCACGAAGTTCGGAGGATTTTCTCTTCCTGATTTGCGCTTATAAAATCAAGTGTTCTTGGCACGAATTGTAGCAGATTGGGTGACTAATAGTAACTATATTACACATTTTGAACTTGATCGTAGCATAACTCACCCATTCTCTCTAATGGCCTTAATACACTGTAATAATACTATGTTCCCTCCTGAAAGAAAAAAAAAATAAGATACATTTTTAACCCAATTCAAATGTGGAAGAGGATATGTAACTCCTTGCTAATAGAGTATATGGTCTCAAGATACAACCCACTCTTGAATAACCCTCAGTTTCAAGCAGGGATGCAGTTGGCTCTTTTTTTTAAATGGGAGGCCCAAGGTCTTGTTCAGATTTACCAATTATTAGACCTTGAAAGAAGATGTATCAAAACTTTCAATTCTCTTAAAGAGGAGTTTCATATCCCTAATAAGAACTTTTTTGCCTACCTTCAAGCAAGACACTTTGCTCTGAAATTGGTTACTGACCATGGCTGGAATTGGTCTCTGGGAAAAGTTGAGAATTGGCTTCTTTTAGTCAAAAATGGATTTATGTCAATTTCTTATATTTATCAAACTCTGATCTCAATTAAAGGTCCAGACACACTGGAAAAAATTCACTCCAAATGGGCTGAATTGCTAGCACAAGATTCTCTGGATTCTACTTTACTTCTTCAATTCAAGTGGTTTCCTGTGTAACCCTCTCTGCATCTTGGAGGGAGTCGCATGTTAAGCTTCTGCATATGTCTTACTTCACCCCGAAGAAAGGATTTAAATGTCAAAACACTTTACCTACTCCTTAGATTTGTATAGGTTGAACTCGATGGACTTCAGTCTTTTTTCAACCTTATCTACTATGTTACTATGTTACTATGTTAATAGATGTCCAAAATGCTCTTTTCCATCGGCTAACCTTCTGCATATGTTATGGGAGTGCCCAAAAATCAGAAACTTCTGTTAGAAGATACAATATTGGCTTGTCAACACGGTCGGTGTCCCTTTTTTGTCTTTATCACCATTAAAAGTAGTTTTTTTGGTTGATGACAAGGGGCTGTCTCCTGATAACATTAAAATTGTTAATCTGATTATTCTTGCTGTTAGATACTTGATCCTAAAGAAGTGGAGAACAAAAGCAACTCCAAGTATAATAGAAGTTAAAAAATGTTTGAAGAAACAGTGTATCATGGAACAGTTTGATACTAACTTACAAAGTGATCAAGATGTGAAGAGTTTCTTCTCTAAATGGTCTCAGTTTATTAAAGTTCTCTCTCATAGTGAGGTCGAATTTCTAATATATCCTTTTAGAAGTACAGAACTGATGCTTTTGGGTTTGTGGTAGCCAATTACATTACAGTTTTCTCCCCCCCCCCCTTTTTTTTCTCCCCTCCTCTCATTGTTTTTGTTTGTCTGTTTTTCTGTTTATTAGTTTGTCTGTTTGTTGTATTATTTGGTGCCTGACTGTTTTATCTGTTAGAAAATTATATTCATTTAGGGACAAGCAAGTTATTACAGTAATTTGTAAAATACTATAGTAGGTGCAATGTTGTTAGGCTGTTGTTTTTCTCCTGTGGGGAAATAAGTCATGGTTGATAAAATTGGACGTGTAAATCATCCCTAAGTATGTAAACATGAAGATAATGTCCTTTTTCTTTTTTTTGTACCCTGATTTGAAATATCAATAAAATAACCAATAAAAAAAATAAAAAATGGTGTGCTCTATCTTAATCATGAAAGAAAAATGGTGGGTTTCATGTCCCTTTAAGATAAATAGTTTTATTGTTTACATTAGAATTTGATCATTTACGTTTGATCATTTACAGTCCTCTTTTCTTTTCTCTACATATTCATGTTATTACTTTATTTTAAAGTATTATAATCATCCCAGAACACAGAAAAAAACCCACAGACCTTTTCACTCAATTGCTGAAATAGCCATCTAACTTTCTACAGTCTCTCCCAGAACACAGAAAAAAACCCACAGACCTTTTCACTCAATTGCTGAAATAGCCATCTAACTTTCTACAGTCTCTCCCAGAACACAGAAAAAAACCCACAGACCTTTTCACTCAATTGCTGAAATAGCCATCTAACTTTCTACAGGTAGCCTTCTGGAAAACAGCTTCATTATATTTTACCTACTAAGTTGTTTAATTGTATGTGTTTGTATATTTATTGTTAATTCCTTTTGTTTTGTTTTTATTTTAAATGTATATATTACAGGCTGTGCTAGTCATAATTTGCATAGTCTAAGCAACTCTTTTCCATTTATCTGTATTTGTTTGGTTTTATTTCACCCCTTGCCTGTCTTGTATGTCTGTCTTATCTCTGCAATATTTTGTTTTTTGATGTGTTTTTTGGTTTCTGCTTGATTGACCCTTAGCTTAAAATGTCCATAAATGTACCCTCCCACTCATTTTAACACTTTTTCTCTGGGCCATCATTAACCAATTTATCTCTCTCCCTTTACACAGTCTCTCCCAGAACACAGAAAAAAACCCACAGACCTTTTCACTCAATTGCTGAAATAGCCATCTAACTTTCTACAGGTAGCCTTCTGGAAAACAGCTTCCCTCCCACCCTACCCCTCACCCCACCCACCCCAAGCTCATTTCCTCATTTATAGATAGTCTCCCACACAACTTTAACTCTCCTAAAATGACAGGTGCAAACACTGATCAGCACATCCTTCCATTCCCTTAACCCCATAGAATACACAGTACTTTTATTATATTATGTTTCACATACCTTTTTGTTCCCTTATGCAATTGTTACAGCAATTCTATGTCTTATATTTTTAACTGGTTCCCAATTCTGTAAAAATGCTCAATATAATTATATTCCTTTTTGCTACCCTTTGTCTCTATAACAAACTACACTATTCAACTACTCCTTCTCCCTCTCCACCTGCACTGTTCATTAGCCCATCTCTCTTAAACTCACCTTACTTTTCTACTCATGAACTTTACCTACTCCTAAACACTCTCTCTACCCCCTGCAGCTCATCTCAAAAGCAGTCTCACTACTGCAAATCTGTATCTCATCTCATGTCACTCTCCCTCTTGCTTCTACTTACTGCTGGTGACATCTCCCCTAATCCTGGTCCCCAACCACTGACAAGCCGTGCACATCCATGTGTACCATCCCATAGACTCAGAAAACAAAACTCTGCTCACCTTACTCACATTCCTCTTGCATCTAAAGCCACTACCCCTTTCACCTGTGTACTCTGTAACTCTCGCTCTGTTTGCAACAAACTCACTTCTATACATGACCTCTTCATCTCCCGCTCCCTCAACCTTCTGGCCCTAACAGAAACCTGGCTCTCTCCCCTAGACACAGCATCCACTGCTGCTCTGTCACATGGGGGTCTCCACTTCAGCCACACTCCCAGGTCTGGTAATAGACAAGGAGGTGGTGTAGGTATTTTACTTTCCTCTCGTTGCACCTTCCAACAAATACACCCTATCTCTTCCCTCACTTTTCCCTCATTCGAAACCCACATGATTCACTTATTCTCCCCTCTCTCTGTACGTGTTGCAGTCATATACCGACCCCCTGGCTCCGCAACTCAATTTCTAGATCACTTGGCTGCCTGGCTACCCTACTTCCTTTCCTCAGACACCCCTGCCCTCATTCTTGGCGACTTCAACATCCCCCTTAACAATCCCACTGCCTCATCTGCTAAACAACTTCTGCAACTCACTTCCTCTTTCGGTCTGTCACAGCTGACTGATTCTCCCACTCACAAAGACGGTCACTCCCTTGACCTGATCTTTAGCTATCGATGCACTCTCTCAAACTTCTCAAACTCCTCTTTTCCTCTTTCTAACCACCATCTCTTTACCTGCAACATATCATCCCTTCCTACAACTCTCCCACCTTCTACTCATCACACCAAACTTTAGATCAGCAACAACTTGCTAATTCCCTTCAACCACTCCTCTCATCCTTCTCCACCTTTTCCTGCCCTGAACAATCTATCTGCCACTATAATTCCACCCTTATATCCAACCTTGACAATCTCGCCCCTCTTACCACTGCTAGGAAATCACACACTCATCCCCAGCCCTGGCATACTCCTCTGACACGGTACCTATGCAGATGTTCCCGTACTGCTGAACGACATTGGAGAAAATCACGGAGTCCAGCTGATTTTCTTCATTACAAATTCATCTTGAACTCCTACTACTCTGCCCTTAATCTCCACAAGCAACACTACTTCTCTACTCTTATCTCTAATCTTTCTTCAAACCCAAAATGTTTGTTCGCCACTTTCAATACTCTCCTCCGCCCTCCCCCCACTTCCTAATACAACTTCTCTGTCAAGACTTTGCCAGTCACTTCACCAACAAAATTGACTCCATCAGACATGAAATCAGCTCTCAACACAATTCCATTCTCTCCCCCCCTCAAATACTCTCACTCAACCACAACCCTCATAACCTGAAACTTAGTTCATTCTCCCCTGTTACTGAAGATGAAGTTTCAGCACTTATACTGCGCTCTCACCTCACTACCTGTCCCCTTGAGCCTATCCCCTCACAGCTGCTCCCCTCTCTCTCTGCTACCTTTACCCCTATGCTAACACACATTTTCAACCTCTCCCTCAGCAGTGGTACATTTCCCTCATCGATGAAACATGCACTGGTCACACCTATCCTCAAAAAACCTTCCCTTGATCCTAGTTCCCCATCAAACTACCGCCCAATTTCCCTCCTCCCTCTTGCTTCAAAGCTTCTCGAAAAACTAGTATATGCACGCCTATCCCATTTCCTTATGTTAAACTCCCTTCTTGACCCGCTGCAATCTGGATTTCGTCCCTATCACTCCACAGAGACAGCTATTGTTAAGGTCACCAACGACCTACTTACAGCTAAATCAAAAGGCCACTTCTCTCTGCTTATCCTCCTTGATCTGTCCGCAGCCTTTGACACTGTCGACCACCCTCTTTTGCTCCAAACCCTCCAATCTTTCGGCATCTGTGACACAGCCCTTTTGTGGCTCTCTTCCTACCTGTCAAACCGTACCTTCAGTGTAGCCTTCTCTGGGGCCTCCTCTGCCCCGTCACCACTTTCTGTCGGAGTACCGCAAGGCTCTGTCCTTGGTTCCCTTCTCTTCTCAATCTATACATCATCACTAGGTTCCCTAATTAAGTCCCACGGTTTCCAATATCATTTGTATGCCGATGACACCCAAATCTACTTCTCTGCACCAGAACTATCTCCTTCCTTGCTAACCCGTGTCACTAACTGTCTTTCTCACATCTCTTCCTGGATGTCCTCTCACTACCTCAAGCCAAATCTCTCCAAAACTGAGCTCCTCATTTTCCCCCCTTTTTCCAAAATCTCCACCCCCAATATCTCTATAACTGTCGACAACTCCATCATTACCCCTACCCCGCATGCCCGATGTCTCGGGGTCACATTTGACTCAGATCTTTCCTTCACTCCTCACATTCAGTCCTTGGCTACAGCCTGCCACTTCCACCTTAAAAACATCTCTAAAATTAGACACTTCCTTACACAAGACACAACTAAGATTTTAATCCACTCTCTCATTCTTTCCCACCTTGATTACTGCAACTCTGTCCTCTCTGGTCTCCCCACCTGCCGCCTAGCTCCTTTACAATCCATAATGAATGCCTCTGCCAGACTCGTCTTCCTTACACGTCACTCTTCATCTGCTGCGCCTCTCTGCCAATCCCTTCACTGGCTTCCTCTTGCCTCTAGGATCAAACACAAAACTCTCACTCTGACATACAAAGCCCTCAACTGCACTGCTCCCCCCTACATCTCAGAACTTGTCTCCAGATACTCTCCCTCCCGTCCCCTTCGCTCTACTCATGACCTCCTACTCTCCACCTCTCTTGTCACCTCATCACACTCCCGTTTACAGGACTTCTCCAGACTGGCTCCCATCTTGTGGAACTCTCTGCCTCGCTCCACAAGACTCTCTTCTAGTTTTAAAAGCTTCAAGTGCTCCCTAAAGACTCTACTGTTCAGGGACGCATACAACCTACGCTAACCTTTCCTAATACCAGTTCCTCTCCTCCACTGCAATCCCCTGAACCCTCTTAGCATGTAAGCCTAAAAGTCCAGCTGTTTGCAGATCACCTTCTTAAGAGCTGACTACAACAGTGCAACTCTTGGCAGGGCCCTCTACCCTATAATTGTTTTGTTGTACTCCCCCTTTGTTTATAGCGCTGCGGAATCTGTTGGCACTCTACAAATAACCAATAATAATAATAATAATAATAATGTTAATGTCCCTATTATCACATTAACATGTTTAATCATTAATGTATAGTGACATTATCTTTTTATGGATTTTATTGCCTTTTGGAAGAAACATGACTGTTAATATTTGGAATTATAGTATTATTACTTTTACATTATTATTACATTTTTTAACTAAATAAAGTTGTTATTTTAATGATCCCACACCAGTAGAGTTTAACTTATGTTACATCTAAAAATAATGCATTTATACTGCCCTGATATATATATAGATAGATGATATATGATTGATAGATAGATAGATAGATAGATAGATAGATAGATAGATGATAGATAGATAATAGATAGATAGATAGATAGATAGATAGATGATAGATAGATAGATAGATAGATAGATAGATAGATAGATAGATAGATAGACAGACAGATAGATAGCTAGATAGATAGATAGATAGATAATAGATAGATAGATAGATAGATAGATGATAGATAGATAGATAGATAGATAGATGATTGAGATAGATGATTGATAGATGATAGATAGATAGATAGATAGATAGATAGATAGATAGATAGATAGATAGATAGATAGATGATTGATAGATGATATATGATAGATAGATAGATAGATAGACAGACAGATAGATAGATAGATAGATAGATAGATAGATAGATAGATGATTGAGATAGATGATTGATAGATGATAGATAGATAGATAGATAGATAGATAGATAGATAGATAGATAGATGATAGATATTCTCAATGCAAGAGCAAACACAATCACGCAGTAAATTGATTTAATAAGAATTTAACTTGCAACAACACTGAAAAAGACAGCACAGGAAATAACTGCAAAACTAAATTGTGCCAATGTGAAATAATATAATTTTATTCCTAGTAACAAAATAGTACTGTTGTGGCATCATCCATTGAAAAGGCTTTGTTTTTGCCCAAAGGAGTAAACATACACACCTATTATAATGCAAGGTTTAATTTCTTTATATTTCCCAAATGCAATGATTAGCCAGAAAACACAACATCCAAAAGAAAATCTGCCTGTGGAATCTTTCAGAGTAAATGTAATCATCAAAGTGAGATTTCACACTGGGTTTGTATAATGAGAAGCTATAATCATATTGCATGATGTGCAGACTAGTTATTAGAAACATGCGCTTTACAATATTAGATAACCTCTACTCTTCATTTCTTGATTACTTTATACTTTGCTATTCCATTTATTTTCCTCCCTCTCTCATCTTTGCAATGTATCACAGTGTTTTCAATGAATATAATTACAACATGTAATGGTTCTTTAAGTAAAGATTTATTTTTTGCTTCAGTAGTACAATTCCTTGTATTCAGAAGAAAATGTATTAGTATTTCCTAATTTAATTCTCCACATCTCCAAAATAGTTATCTTTCGGGTTTTAGTTTTATAATATTGCAAGAGGGGTTGATAAAATATTATTTTCAATTGCTCATTAGCGCTAACTGCACCCAAGGTAAAAAATTAACACTGTTGTGTTAGCGCTGGTATTACAAGTTGAAAATAAAAAGACTTAGGCGCATTAACTTCAGGACTTTGAATATTGCAAATGTGCCAATCCCTCTACCCACAGAATTCTATGGGGCACTGGGCACACGAAAGAAAGCCTTTTTATTTTTTTTGCTTGCGCGCTAACCCAAAACTACGCTAGACCAATTGCGCTAAAGCTGAAGATTTGCTAGGAATACTTTAAATTCCTTTGTTCTTCATTAACACCAATTTGAGTGCTAAGCACTTTCCCACCTGTGTGCTAAGCTGAATTGTTAATTTTTAATTTTTTATGTTTTTTTTTACAGATCCCCAAGACTTATACCATTGGAAAGGTTAGGCGATTACCTATCCAACAGTGGGGTCTGTAGCTACTTAGATGCCTGAGATACAGGCTTCTAAGCAACATGCCCCCTTTCCCTATACTTTACATTGTCCATTTTAAATAAAGTTGCATGGTGACGTCATCACAGCATTGCGCGTGATGTCACCACACAAAACGTGAAGCCCTGGTGATGCCTGTCACTATACAGGCCCGATTTCCGGGATAGGAGTGGGTGGAAGCCTCCAGATCTCCCTTCAAGGTGGGAGATTGCTAGCGAAGCGTCGTTAGCACCTGAGTGAGACAATTTACGACGGCTCAGAGCCGTCATTAGCACTCAAGAGGTTAAATAAATATCTATACCTATTAATCTTTATTAATATATACAGATATAGATATGTCTGAGTAACTGAAAGCTGAGCAGCTGTCTGCATATTTATATTTTTGAGCCCTTCCCAATCAAACACTTTCCCATATAACACATCCCTTTTAACCCTTTTTAAACTTTTTTCAATATAAATATATTTTTTTTTATATAAAAAAAAGTGTATCTATGAGTGTAATCATTTATTATAATGTGTTTTAGAGGTGTTTTGTGTTTAACCCTTACACTTTACTTACAGATCTCTTGTGATGCTTATTCTTCTAGTGCTATTTGGGCTTTAGCCCAAGCAAAACACATACCTTTCAACTTGTAATATCAGCTCTATTTTACGTAGTTACAATAACCTTTGAAAGTAATAGGTGAGTTAGAGCGATGTTGTACACACTAACCCTTCTCTGGTAAATATGATTTACCATGAACTTGTAGTATTGTCCTGCTGATTGCTTATCAGTTATCACGTCCGGTGCTATCAGTATATGTATTTAAACACACACTCACATTTATAAATAAATATATATGTATATATATATATATATATATATATATATATAAAAGTGATAGTGTTGGAGCAGCGCTACGTGATAAAAAACCGGTGGTAAACTTTAAAAATTATTTTGTTATAAAAAATATTAGGAATGGAAATAGCACTCAATCCTATTATGTACAACTGTTAAATAGAACAGTTAAATGGTAGTGTTAATAGGTCTTACTGCAAGTGTTGAGTAGTTCATACAGACTGTAAAAAGCAAAGCTCTAATGGTATAGAGACGCTCTATTTAGACAATGCCTTCCCACCTTCTAAAGAATAATTGCAGAAAACAATATTCCAATACAAAACAAGGATATTTTTTCCTCTAAATCAAAGTCCAAAACGTACAAATAGTATAAATATGTCCACAGTATAATAGTGAGTTAAACTGAAACATCCAGTGAAGAGTATTGTGGAGAGAAGCGTAAATCCCCGTCGGGGTTCCTACTTACATTCTTCAACCTCAATCTAATGAGGTAAGAGCCGCACCATAAGGAGAAACCCTGTACTGGGGTGTTCGATCACTTCCGCTTCATTAATCCAGGGGGTGATTGGATCTTCCGGTCTTTGCTTACTCTGGATCAATTGGTTAATAGTAAACTCCTCCTCCACTCGTATCACCATATCTCTAGTCCACTGGTTTTCAAACATTTTCCTCAGGCCTCCCCAACAGGACAGGGTTTCAGTTCTGAAACCCTGTCCTGTTGGGGAGGCCTGAGGAAAAGGTTTGAAAACCTTGAACCGGAGTAAGCAAAGACCAGAAGATCCAATCACCCCCTGGATTAATGAAGTGGAAGTGATCGAACACCCCAGTACAGGGCTTCTCCCTATGGTGCGCTCTTACCTCATTAGATTGAGGTTGAAAAATTTAAGTTGGAACCCCAACGGGGATTTACGCTTCTCTCTACAATACTCTTCACTGGATGTTTCAATTTAACTCACTATTATACTGTGGACATATTTATACTATTTGTACGTTTTGGACTTTGATTTAGAGGAAAAAAATATCCTTGTTTTTTATTGGAATATTGTTCTCTGCAATTATTCTTTAGAAGGTGGGAAGGCATTGTTCTGACACTCTAAATAGAGCGTCTCTATACCATTAGAGCTTTCATTTTTACAGTCTGTATGTACTACTCAACACTTGCAGTAAGACCTATTAACACTACCATTTAACTGTTCTATTTAACAGTCGTACATAATAGGATTGGGTGCTATTTCCATTCCTAATATTTTTATTTAACAAAATAATTTTTTAAATTTACCACCGGTTTTTTATCACATAGCGCTGCTCCAACACTATCACTTTTTTATTACTTTATAGTACATAGCGTGACACTGAGGGGTGTCACACTATTTACTTATAGGTTCAGCTGCTAGCAGATATCAACCATTATTGTATTAATAATAATTTTTATCACAGGACCACCGACTCAGTGCCTAGCGCTTTTTATCTCTTCATACACAATATATATATATATATATATATATATATATATATATATATATATATATATATATTTATATTCAGACACAAACAAGAATAGAAATAATTGAAATAATTTAAATACTTTAAATAGTTCCCATTTTAAGACTGTAGCTTACACTAAGCAATACAATTAATTAAAAAAATGTATTTAATGTAAATGATAAAACTTGTATTCAACATACAACAATCATTTCTATTGTAAAATGAGTCTCACAGCCTTGGAGAGTGGGATGAACAGAGGAGTTACATGGGCTGCATGAAATTTTGTAACAGTTGTCATTGGGATTCTTAAAGCATGTTACCCCATACAGGTCTTGCTGTTTGTCACACCGAATGTAAGCTGGCAAGTTTGTTTTAAATTATGCAATGTTAAATAAAAAACTAGGAACTAATGCATGATAAAATACACTAAAACTGTGTAATTTTGTTTGTATGTGCTTGAAAAAGTGTTGCTATTCATGTCAGGTGCTTCCTGCTACATGCGCATTCCCCTGCGATATTCTATCCCCACAAAGCTTAATTGCATTCATTGGATGTCAACTCTCAAGTCACCAGGACACGACCCTTTTCTTAGAGAATTCTGTAAGGACACTGTGATGATAGCAGGATGTGATGTCACTAGCATGTGGGCGGGGCTTAGGTCCGGTGTCTGTGTCGCAGTTAGTTTAGTACAATCAACCTGACTAGATGTGTATTGCTATGCTCAGTAATAAAATAGAGTTGTACCATCATTGCTGTGTCCTGCATATGTCCTGCATCTCATGACATGGTGTCAGAAGTTCTGGACTACGCTTCTGTTTCTGATGATAACGATGTCAAAGTTTACCCCACCTGAGCCTTTTGACTTTTCTCAGCCTGCAGCTTGGCCCACATGGCGTCAGCGGTTTCAGCGCTTCAGGATTGCATCCAAACTGAACAAGGAGAGTGGTGAAGTACAAGTTAATTCTCTTTTATACTCCATGGGGAAAGATGTAGAGCCAGTGTTCAATGCTTTTACTTTTCAAGAAGGGGAAGAAGTTAACTTTGATATAGTTATGGATAAACTCAGTGCTCACTTTGTGCCCAAAAGAAATGTGATTCATGAGAGAGCCTGTTTTCACAAACGTAATCAGCGTGTGGGAGAATCTGTGGAGTCATTTGTGCGCAGCCTGTATGAATTAGCTGAATTCTGTGAGTTTGGTGTTGCTAAAGAAGAGCAAATCAGAGACAGAATAGTTATTGGAATTGCAGATGCTGAAGTCTCCCTGAAGCTGCAGTTAGAGCCTGATTTAACGTTAGAAGGGGCTATTAGGATGGCCCGCCAGAGTGAACTGGTGAAAAAGCAAAGTGCTGATCTGAGGTCTGAGAGTATTGTGGATGAAGTGCAACAGTCTAGAAAAATTACTAGTGAAAGGCACAGTGTGAGCGGTAGATCAAAAGTATTGGAAAGGCCTAGAAGTGGATGGGCGCAACATGGCCGATGCACACGGTGCTACCGGGCTCATGATCAGAGTGCTATATGCCCGGCCAGAGATAAAAGATGCAGAAAATGTAACAGAATAGGCCATTTTGAAGTGGTGTGTAAAACTGAATACATTAAGGAGATGCAGGTGGACAGTGACCAGGAGGGTCAGGAAGTGTCTTTTGTGGGGTCTGTTGTGGAACGGACAAGCTCAGAGGAAGATTGGAAAGTTACTTTTACTGTAATGGGAGCCAAAGTTGATTTTAAGATTGACACAGGAGCAGATATCACTGTAATGTCTTTTGCTGAATTTATAAAACTGCCTAGACAGCCCCAGCTGGCGAAGGTTACTACAAATGTTCATAGTCCTGGTGGCCGCATTGATTGTGTGGGGAAATTTCTTGCCAGCTGTGAGTACAAACAAAAAAAGTTCACCATGTGGGTGCATGTGATCCGAGGTCAGTGGGTTAACAGTTTATTGAGCAGAAAAGCAGCCTGTGACTTGGGCCTCGTGGCCAGAGTGAATGAGATCTCTGAAGATATGTTTGGCGAGTTGGGCCTACTGAGCTGCAAACCTGTCCGTATAGCACTTAAAAGTGACGCAGTCCCGTACAGTATTTCTACTCCTCGTAGAATTCCGTTCCCGCTCATGCCTCAAGTGGAGAAAGAGCTCATGCGCATGAAGTCTATGGGGGTTATTGAAGAGGTTGTTGAAGCAACTGATTGGTGTGCCCCCATTGTTCCAGTTGCAAAGAAAAACGGAAAGGTGCGCATCTGTGTGGACCTGAAAAGGTTGAATGAGGCAGTGAAGAGGGAAAGATTTGTGCTGCCGACACTGGAAGATATAGCCCCGAAGTTGGCTGGGGCGAAGTTCTTTTCCACATTAGACGCTTCTAGCGGCTTTTGGCAGATCCCCCTGGATCCAAAGTGCCGCAAACTGACTACCTTTATCACTCCGGTAGGTCGGTTCTGTTTCTGCAGACTTCCCTTTGGGATATCCTCCGCTCCTGAGATCTTTCAGAGGGAAATGAGTTCTCTCCTGAGTGGCCACGTGGGCACAGCAGTCGTCATGGACGACATTCTAGTGTATGGGTCTACAGTGGAGGAGCATGATCAGCGTTTGAGTTGTGTGCTGCAGGCTATCAAAGAGTCTGGGCTGAAGCTGAATAAAGAAAAATGTCATTTTAGGAAAACTGAATTATGCTACTTTGGGCATATCATCAACGGGGATGGCATCAAGCCGGACCCCGAGAAAATTCGGGCTATCGAACAGATGAAAAGCCCTTCGGATGTACATGAGCTGAGACAGATATTGGGCCTTGTAAATTACGTGGGCAAGTTTCTTCCAGATTTATCTACAGTTTTGCACCCTATCACAGAGTTGCTTAAGAAAGATGTTGCCTGGGTCTGGGGACCCTCACAAGAAAAAGCGTTCCTGCATGCTAAGTCCCTGCTGGGGTCTGCCCCAGTGCTGGGGTTCTACGACCCTTCAAAAAAGACTGTGGTTAGTGCTGATGCAAGCAGTTATGGGTTGGGGGCTGCACTCCTGCAACTGAACGACAACAAACTACAGCCCATCGCCTACTGTTCCCGCACACTGATGGCTGCGGAGTCAAAATACGCTCAAATTGAGAAAGAGTGCCTGGCTGCAGTTTGGGCCTGTGAACGCTTTCAGCGTTATCTAGTGGGTTTGGAGAAATTTAGTCTGGAAACTGACCACAAACCGCTAGTCCCTCTTATCAATTCTTATGACATCGACAAAACACCCTTGAGATGCCAGAGACTTTTAATGAGACTGCTCAGGTTCAATGTTCAGGCAGTGCATGTGCCGGGGAAGCAGCTGGTTGTGGCAGATACACTGTCCAGGCTCCCGCTGGCTGCTGCTGAAGAATCCTCCACAGAGTCGGATGTAAAAGTGTATGTTGATTCAGTTCTGGCCTCTAAGTCCATTTCTTCAAGGAAACTGGAAGAGATAAAGAAAGAGACATATTTGGACACAGATCTGCAAGAAGTTATAAGGTACATAAGAGATGGCTGGCCCGAGAGCCGGGCAGCCTGGATGTCTTTAAATGCTTACCAGCCAGAGAGGTCGCAGCTCACGGAGCTGGAGGGGTTGGTGCTGTTCCAAGACCGTATTGTAATTCCTGTCAGCATGAGGAAGGAGATGTTAAACAGGATTCACGATGGCCACTTAGGCATTACAAAGTGCAGAGAAAGAGCAGCTACAGCTGTGTGGTGGCCTGGGATCAGCTCCGACATTGCAAATCACGTGTCTAAATGTGCCTTTTGCCGGGAACGCCGGCCTACTCAGAGAAGGGAGCCCTTAATGTCTACTCCGCTGCCTGCGGGGCCGTGGCAGAAAATAGCTGCTGATTTGTGCGAACTGCACGGGAAAAAGTTTCTTGTTGTTATCGACTACTATTCCAGGTATTTGGAAATAGCACCCCTGAATGATATCACAAGTCAGGCCGTTATCATTCGCCTGAAGAGCTTGTTCGCCCGCTGGGGCATTCCAATGGAGCTGGTGAGTGATAATGGCATGCAGTTCGCTTCTACAGAGTTCAGTGCTTTCAGCAGGGAATATGATTTTGTACATTCCACGTCAAGTCCACATTATCCGCAGGCCAACGGAATGGCTGAAAGGGCAGTTCAAACAACAAAATTCATTCTAAAGCAATCTGAACCGTACCTAGCCCTCTTGTCATACAGGGCGACGCCCATTCAAGCCACCGGGTTTAGCCCGGCACAGCTGATGCTAGGACGCCAGATTCGCACCACTTTACCCTCAGTGGGTGTCTTCAAGCCGCCTGGCCCTGTTCCTCGGGACGAAGTCCTTAGGAGGGATGAAGAGGCCAAAAAGGGTTATCGTTTCTTCTACGACAGGAGACATTCTGTCAGGCCTTTACAGGAACTGAAAGCGGGCCAAAGTGTCAGAATTAAACTGGATGATGAGAAGAAATGGAAGACGCCTGCTACGGTAGTGGGCCGCTCTCCAGAACCAAGGTCTTACACAGTCCTTACAGAGGGAGGGACGGTTACACGCCGTAACCGAAGACATCTTCAGCCTGTACCTGAGAGTCTGGAACCGGATACCTCAGTACCACCGCCGGTGGGATCTCCTGTTCTAAGAGAGGTGCCTTCCCCTCAGCAAGATCATAGCGGGGATATATCTTTGCCTCCAGCAGACTCTTGTTCACCATCTTCTGTATCAGAGGACAGTTCATGCAAAGTTACATCAAGCGGAAGAGTGGTGAGGCTTCCGGCCCGATACAGGGACTGACTTTAGCTAGAACAGTGACCGGAAGTATGGGCAGAATAATCCCATGGTCACTGTGGACTAGGGTAGTCTACCCCGATGTCCAAGTCAGGATGTAATTTATTTGTTCATGTTTTCTAATCTATCTGTTTTTATAATGTTCTAAAACAAAATGTTGTTGTATACCCTGTTGGTGTACCTTGTTATTTAATATATGCAAATGTATGCTTTGCCTTTGAAAAAGGGGAAGATGTGATGATAGCAGGATGTGATGTCACTAGCATGTGGGCGGGGCTTAGGTCCGGTGTCTGTGTCGCAGTTAGTTTAGTACAATCAACCTGACTAGATGTGTATTGCTATGCTCAGTAATAAAATAGAGTTGTACCATCATTGCTGTGTCCTGCATATGTCCTGCATCTCATGACAGACACCTCACATGAGGGTCAGTATTATATTTCAGTGTTACATAATCAGGCCCTAAATGAGAAGCAATTTAATCTTACCATTGCCAATATTCCCTTTCTCTTGTATTGCATTTTTAAGAATATTGTTTAAACAGAAGAGATGACTAATTTATTGTATTTATAAATAAAAATGTCTTACCCCCTTATAGATTTGTTTTTTTATATTATATTTTTGTATGGTATTGTGTATTTTAGATTTAAAAATTGAACGCTGTTACTCTTTTTACATGTCGTTAGTAATATTAGAATAAATGTTTATGAATATTGGCATTCAGCTTTCAGTTTGTAATTAAGGTCAAAAAGTCAATATTATATTATTTATTTCAATATACACATTATGACTTTATTTTAAATTATTAGAAGCACTTTCTTGTCCATATTATAACATTAAATTATATGTGAAATACAATATTCAATATTCTTTTTATTGTATTCGCAAAAAACTTGACTTTTAATAGGTTAATGATTGGAATGATAATATTCTTGATTAGACAGATACAGTATATAGATGATAGATAGATACATTTATAGCTATAATTTTAATTATCTGGATTGGTAACTCAAATTATGAAATTAAAGGAAAGTAGGGTATCCAAAAAATGAAATAGCTTCAGAAATAAATATATGGTATCTGCTCAAGAAAATATGCTGTAAATGTGATGAGAGTTTCTTTTCTTAGAAAATAGAAAATGAACCTCCTGTTCAATGCAAGACATGTGGCATAATTTACAACATAATGCATTTTGCAAAATTAGATATAATTATTTTGTATTTCTTTTCTTTGCCTCCTTTTCAACAGCAAGAATAAGCATATGCCTGTTCAGATTTGTTTGCAATGAAAATTAAAAGCTAAACAGTAAGAACAAATGTTAAATAATTGATTGTGTAACTTGCTATTTGTATTTACAAAAAGCTTTATGTAGAATAGTGATGGCCAACAAATCAATATTATAGTCAAACAACTGCTGGTCCTGATCTTAAAGATTAGAATGTACAGCTAGTGCTGTGGATTGGATTATTGGTGTTTTCCACTCAACACCAGCAGTGTTCTTCTACTGTGTGTTTAACTGCTTTGCAGGGGTAAAACACCCAGTAGTCTTGGGTCGATAGCCTTAAAATAACATGCTTTAATGGATTAGAGAATGTGATTTTTTGAATAATAATGGCCCTTTAAGGGCCACATATGAATGATTAGCTATTAAGTGAGGCACAAGTGATATCGTCTTTTCACAAGCATTTTTAATTTTGATATTACAAGTAGACTGAGAACGAGATATTGCTAGCACAATCTTGATTTACGCAAGAATCCTTGCTGTTATCTCAGAGCAGTGGTTAAAAATTAATTAAAAAGTTGCACAAAACACTTCACAAACACATGTACAGTTACACTCATAATAACACTGTCTAATAAAAATTATTTTAAAAAATATTGCATTAAAATATTATAAAGGCTAAAAGATATGAGTTCTCGGGTGTTAGAAAAAAAAAGGCGCAGATGGGCATTAACATTGAGATACATACATATAAATGTCTAAAGATGTATATGTGTATGTATATATATTTTTTTAAAAAAATGAGCATATTACAGTATGTGATCATGTTTGCACATATGACAGTATGTGATGAGGTATGCACATATTACAAAATAACATGGAATGTGAATGTAATGCTCTTGGGATACTCCTCTATTAGACCGAACTCGGCCAGTAGTCTTGTTATCCTGGCGTTGAACCGGAATGATAGGGAATATCCCAGAGCAGAGAAGGTTTGCAAGATGAGATAAGTGGCACTTACTACAGGCAGGACAGTCCTTGGCAGCAACAGACTGGAAACCAGAGAAAGGTAGTTCAAGAGTAAACCACTAGGATGATCAGGCAGGCATACATACAGTTCGGTGATCAAAGGAATGGGATAGCGATTCTTGATAGTTATGTTGTTCAAGGCCCTGCAGTCGATGCAGGATCTGAGCCCACTATTCTTCTTACTGACGAAAAAATGCCTGCCCCAGCAGGAGAGTAGGAAGGGTGAATGAAAAATTTAGCTAGGTTCTCTTGGATGTACTCCTCCATGGATTTGGTTTCAGCTTTGGAGAGTGGATAAATCCTCCCTTTAGGAAGTGGGGCTCCTGGAAAGAGGTCGATCTTGCAGTCATAAGGACGGTGGGGTGGCAGCACGTAGGCTGCTTTTTTCTCAAACACATCTGCAAAGTCCACATATACTGCAGGAAGGTTTGGAGGAGTCTGTATACTGGCTATGGGGATGAGGGACAGAGGAGTGACTTTAGCAAGGCAGGAGTGGAAACAGGAGGTACCCCAGGAGGCCAGTTGTCCTTCAGCCCAGTTGAACTGTGGATTGTGTACCCGAAGCCAAGGAAGACCAATGATGACAGGTTGTGCTTAGGAATGAATGACCTCAAACTGCAGCTGTTCAGTATGAAGGACTCCCACAGTCAGGGGTGCTGACTCAAAATGGATCAACCCTGAAACAAGGAGGTGCCATCCAGAGTAGTTGTTTTGATACAATGTCTTTTCTGCAGAAGAGGCAAGCCAGCTTGGATCATAAAACGATAATCCAGAAAGTTTCCAACTGCCCCAGAATCAATGAAGGCTTGAGTGTGGACTGTATTCTGAAGGAAGGTAAGGGTTATAGGCACCAGAATCCGAGTGGAATGAGGGGATTTAGTAGTGATCATGCTTAGAGGTACCCCAGTGTTATCCCCTAAGCATTGACTTTTTCCGGTTGAATGTCACAGTCCTTTAGTTGGTGGGTGTTAGACCCACAATAAAAGCATAGTCTCAATCTCCTTCTTCTCTGTCTTTCAGATTCTGAAGGTTTGAAGGAGGAGAGATCCATGGGTTCCTCCACTGGGGTAACTGGAGCTGTTGAAGGGGAAGACAATACAGTCAAAGCCGGACGCATAGGAGGACAGGAGGGAAGGAGCCTCCTGGTTCTGTCTCTTTCGGCTTGTCCAGGCTGATACAAAGCGATATAAAGTCATCCAAAGAAGAAGGTACGTCACGATAAGTGAGTTCATCTTTGATGCGTTCATGCAGACACCTCCTAAAGGCTGCCTTGAGAGCACTGCGATCCCAAGTGGTTTCAAGTGCCAAGGTGCAAAACTCGATGGCAAATTGTGCCACAGTTCTATTACCCTGGTGGAGGTCAAGGAGAGAAAATTCTGCAACAGAGGTATGGCCAGAAGTCCCAAACACAGAAGATAATGCACAAATGAAATCATCAGCATCATGCAGGAGTGGAGCGTTCTGTTCCAAAAGGGGAGAGACCCAGGCTAGGGCCTTGTCTTTCAGTAAGGAAATGATAAAGGTGACCCTTGACTGGTGAGACTGAAAGGTGTGAGGATCACTGCGGAAGTGCAGCCTGCATTGGTTAAGAAAACCCCTGCAATCCGTAGTACGTTCATACTTTTCAGGCAATAGTATACGGGGTATACTTCCAGAAGCAGAGGAAGAAGCCATAGTACTAGAAGTAGAGACTGGTGGTACAACAACAGGAGTATTCCTCGCTGTAACTAGTAAGGAGAGTTGAGCGGTAATAGCCTCTAGCTTGGAATCCATATTCTGCAACTGTGTGATATGGCTTCCCAACATCTTTCCCTGTAGATAAACTGCTTGTGCCACCTCATCTGGCTCCATGACCCAAGTATAATGTAATGCTCGTGGGATACTCCTCTATCAGACCGAACTCGGCCAGTAGTCTTGTTATCCCGGCGTCAAGCCGGAATGATAGGGAATATCCCAGAGCAGAGAAGGTTTGCAAGATGAGATAAGTGGCACTTACTACAGGCAGGACAGTCCTTGGCAGCAACAGACAGGAAACCAAAGATAGGTAGTTCAGGAGTAAACCACTAGGATGGTCAGGCAGGCAAGGATCAGCAACAGTAAGGCAGTCCAGAGGTAAACCACTAGGATGGTCAGGCAGGCAGGGATCGGCAACAGTAAGGCAGTCCAGAGGTAAACCACTAGGATGGTCAGGCAGGCAGGGTTTGGCAACAGTAAATCAATCCAGCAGTTAAGGGTTCAACAGACAGAGTGGTCAGACAAGCAAGGTTCATCAGCACTATATCAATCCAGCAGTTTAAGGGTTAAACAGGCAGAGTGGTCAGACAGGCAAGGTTCAGCAACAATATAACAGTCCAGCAGTTAAGGGTTAAACAGGCAGAGTGGTCAGACAAGCAAGGTTCAGCAGCAGTATATCAATCCAGCAGTTTAAGGGTTAAACAGGCAGAGAGGTCAGACAGGCAAGGTTCAGCAACAATATAACAGTCCAGCATACAAATAAGCACAACCCAGGAGAACAGTAAGTAACACCTATACTTGGGCAGTGATAGGTTTGACTGAGTTACTTACATAGGCACAGGATTCGCGCCACAGGAGATCCTAACCGGCTTCTGAGGGAGAAAGTGTGCAGCAATGACGTCACCGCCGCATGCAGAGAGAAGCCGACTCCCCCCTAGGCAACGAGCATACAGGTCGCGCAGCGTGACAGTGAAATATTCATATTTTCACGTTGGGTTAGCGCTATTGCGAATATCTCATTGTGTGCGCAAGAGAGTGGATGTTTTATCAAGTTTGTTGACTTCTATGGGGTAATGCGAAAATTTGATTGCGATTTTTTGAATTTCAACTTTAAAAGTGATTTGGGTTACTGCTAGCACAAAATAAGTTTTTTTTAACTTAACTAACTAAGCTTAACTCTAGAGGAGTTTTCACTACCGCGGAGAAAAATATACCGCGCCACTTGTAATCTAGCCCTAAATACACAAATAATAATATATTTCCTAAATAAAGTAGAACAGAGCTAGGTTTATGTTGCAGGATACCCTCTGTCTGCTTTTCCCCCCTCCATAGTGCTCTTGAGTTCATCATACCTTGATTTCCCACCCACAGACACTCCAATGCATTAATTTTAGTTTTGCTTTTTTTTTTCAGTGGCTTCAATGACTATGGCACACATTTTTAGTTCCGCTCCTTCCTAGGTGCTGGATAAACTAGAGGGCCGAATGTGGCCCACATTTTAATCATTGATTGTGAACAAAAAAGTTATATTTTTGGAATATTGTTAATATGTCCCCTTCATAAATTTGAAATTGATGCTGGGAGTACCTTTGGCTAAGAGAGGTGGGAATCCTTTCTTTCTATTACTCCTCTATGAAAATATTTCTACTTTGGCTACTCCTGTAGGTGGTTTGATATTTATGGAATGAAAACAATTGTATGTAAGTGCACCAGATGGAGTACCAATGGCGCACTGTAACAAACTAGGGGGCACCCACCAATATTCAGTGATACCAGTATGTGAGACAAACACAAGGAACCTAGTATATCTAAATAAATATACACATGTACATACCTAAAAATTTGCGCATATGTGAATATATGTGGCTAAAATGGTGTGAAAAAACAATTATATAACACTACAAGAAGTGTTAATATAAAGTGCTACAATATAAGATGCAACAATAAAATGTGCAACAGGTAGTGAATATGATGTAACTGTAACAATATCCAATCTAGGTGATATAGATTAGATAAAATGTGACAAAATCAATAACAAATAAAATATCAAAAATAAAAATAATAGCAATAAGGTAGTGTATAATTAATCACTACAACATTAGAAAGTGTAAAAATAAAACCACAATTGGGCACAGTTAAAGAGAGTCCACAAGTGTATGATCAGGGAATGACATAAAATATGTCCTTAAATGAATGAAATTTGCAATGTAATGTTCCTTTAATCAGATGGTGATCCACAAACCAAAACCCATTGGACATACTGGCTTCAGAGTGGATAAGTGACCCAGCGATTCGGCTCTCCAATGGTAGGGATCCTGAGTCCCAAACAATACTAGAGATATATGAGTAAGGAAAAATGGAGGCGCTTCATAGGGTGAATATGTTAGGACCAGTAAAATGCTGCAAGAAACAGACAAATGGCAACTCACGTGTTTTCAGGCACCACCAGTGGTGCGTGAGAGGCGAGCTGGGGCACACTGGTCCCCCCAGCAAGACAATCCCTGGTTATTTCAGGAAGCTTGAGTGGAAACAGATCCCCAACACGGCATCAACACAGTTCTGTAGAAAGGATTCCTGCAGGGTGTCAGCTCAATTAGCTGAATGTGCAAACAGTTTAGACAGACAAGCTGGAAGGCAGTGCAAAAGAGCACTCAGGTTGCCAATTAGGCAATGAAAGGTGATAAAAAGTGCTGCTGAGATTGTATATAACGTATTCAATTGAATGATAGTTCCAGTTAAAATGGATTTATTTAAAAGCAATTCATTTCTCAGCGGATATACCACTGTTTCATCAAACTAATCTTGCAGCATTTCACTTGTCCTAACATACTCACCCTATGAAGCTCCTCCATTTCTCCTTTCTCATATATCTCTAGTACGGTTTGATATTTATGGCAATAACTTGCGTCTTAGAAAGATATTCAGCCTCTCACAGGGCAGACTTATCCCTGTCAAATAAGGGATCTCATGTCTGTAATGCTAATTAAAAGTCAAAGGAGCACATTTAACTTAATACAGGAAGACAATGTTCCTAGACAGGTTGCTGTTCCATAATCACTATTGCAGAAGCCAATTGCTTGCGCTTCCCCCCTGCTCTCCCCCAATGGAGAAGAGTTTGTCCGTCATCCCAGGCTTGTCAACCAGAAGTGCAGGAGGTCTTCCAACCCCATCTTTTTAAATTGAGCATCACATCAGATCAGGATGACTGTCAATCAATACATTGTGTGAGAACAGAAGGAGTGGCTGCACAAGCAATTGCTTGTGCAATATTAACCACTTTTGATAAATGGGGCCCAAATAGGGTTGCCACCCTACCCATGTTTTCTTCGACAGTTATAAGCTACAGATGCTGTAGGGTGTGCTGGGAGGAACATGTATTGTGCTGTTCATCAGCGTTATTCATGTGATGTCAAGAGACACAATACATGTTCCGCCCTGCTTACCCTGCAGCATGCATAACTTATAAGTGTCCAGGAAAATAAGGCTGAGATGGCAACCCTAGATCCAAAGCTGTATCCACAGATTGATAAATGAAGCCAATATTCTTTTTGGTAGTAATAGAGGTGACATCTGTTCCATGTTTAATGGTGCTTAAGAATGAAACTGGTTCCAGCATATAAGGAATTACCATTGTAAAATCTATGGAAAATGTATATGTATTTGTTTGGTTACAAGTTGAAAGTAAAAAGTTATCGCTCATGTGATAACCCTAAAAAGTGCCCTGAAAGGGGCATTGAGCTCTTTTGCTGCCTAGTGAATAAAAAATAAACCCTAATCTAAAAAAAAAAGTTAAATGCGTTTGAGTAATCACATTTATTTTCAACTTGTAATACGAGCCTACATTACGGTTTAACATTACCCATGGAAAATATGGGGAGGGTAAATAACCGTGATTTTGCACACAATATTTGCGGTAATTTTAACAGCGTGCCACTTTTAATATGGATTTGATCGTAAGGAACGATAGCGCTCCACTCGTAATCTATTTGTGCATGGAATCATGAAAAGTCTGAAATAGAAAATTGATGTTATTGACGTGCCTATGATATTTTCCATGGCTTTAAAAATGGAAAAAAAAAAAATATGCTACAATGCATTTTACTAAAGCACCATGGAATACATGGCTTTAATGTGTTTGATCTAACACACAAAAGTACATTTTCAATGACATTATCAATAACATGACTGACAGCATCGCATATGGCATAATAGATTATATCCACCTTTAGCATAGCTGATCACATGACTATGGTATCCCCAATGATGTCACACTTAACGTTAAAGAACAGTCAAGTCCAAAAAAAAACTTTCATGTTTCTGATAGGGCATGCAATTTTAAACAACTTTCCAATTTACTTTTATCACCAATTTTGCTTTGTTCTCTTGGTATTCTTAGTTGAAAGCTAAACCTAGGAGGTTCATATGCTAATTTCTTAGACCTTGAAGGCCGCCTCTAATCTAAATGCATTTTGATAGTTTTTCACCACTAGAGGGCATTAGTTCACGTATTACGTATAGATAACATTGAGCTCATGCACGTGAATTTACCATGGAGACAGCTCTGGTTGGCTAAAATGCAAGTCTGACAGAGAAAGAACTGAAATAAGGGGGCAGTCTGCTGAGGCTTAGGTACAAGGTAATTACAGAGGTAAAACGTGTATAATTATAACTGTGTTGGTTATGGGGAATTGGTAATTAAAGGGACAGTATACACTCATTTTTATATAACTGCATGTAATAGACACTACTATAAAGAATAAGATGCACAGATACTGATATAAAAATCCAGTATAAAACTGTTTAAAAACTTACTTAGAAGCTGTCAGTTTGGCTCTGTTGAAAAGGCAGCTGGAAAGCCCACTGCAAGTGGCAAATAAGACACTCCCCCTCCCCCTTCTTTTGCATATGAAAAGACCCTTTACACAAACAGCAGCAAGCTGGAGAAGGTAGCTGACAGTATTCACATAAAACTTTGGGGCTTGGTTAGGAGTCTGAAAATCGGAGCAATGTTATTTAAAAATAAGCAAAACTATACATTTATTTTTAAAAAAAAACTTTATGGGCTATATAAATAGATCATCTACAAAACATTTATGCAAAGAAAAAATGAGTGTATAATGTTCCTTTAAGGGATTATCTATCTTTTAAAACAACAAAAATTCTGGTGTTGACTGTCCCTTTAAGTGATGTTTTGGAAAATGCTGAATCAATTGTTATTAGGAACATTGTACATTTCAGATAAGTCTCCTTTTAAATATTTAAAAAAAAAAAGGGGTTATTCTGGGATGGCGCTCAAGAAAGGGGAGCTTAGAGATTAAACACAAAAAATTGCAAATTGATATTTCTAATGAGGGCTAATAGCAATAAACTGTTCCGTAATATAATAAAGCAGTCTTTAAATAGATTCAAATAATTAGATCAAATCTCATAACAATAGTGATATTTATTACATAAGTTATTGCAACAATTAATTAAAATTGATGATGCCGGCATCTAAAAACAATCATAAATGTGCGGTAGGAAATCACAATATATCTATAGGGGTATATATCTTCATCTAGAACACATAAGAATGAGATACATAGCAAATGTTTAAAAACCTGTATCGTCCTGTTTATATCGAAACAGTGTCCAAGGAAGAATTGTTCTATACAAACTTGATAAAAACAATGAACTCCGGTATGTGTGTGTTCCTCTCTCCTCGGTATTGAAAGTTCTTGCAACGGTCTCTGCAAGCGGTGGAGGATGCAATGATCCCCGTGTGAGCACAAACAGGTCCGGGTTGTAGTTCAAAGGGTATTCCGGTGTAAATGACCTTTTGATATTCCCAAGGGTGTAATAACGATCCGAGGTTCAAAAGGCATATTAGTTATACAGATGGATAGGTATGAGTAGGTCCCGGGACAGGGATTACACATATGGAGCCAGCTTAAACCAGGTTTTTAAAAGCTGCTCGATGTACCTGTCCTATCTACTTATGTCTCCAATCTGTTATTGACAAATAAGTTAGTTGGTGTTGTTTAAGATGGCTCCATATGTGTAATCCCTGTCCCGGGACCTACTCATACCTATCCATCTGTATAACTAATATCCCTTTTGAACCTCGGATCGTTATTACACCCTTGGGAATATCAAAAGGTCATTTACACCGGAATACCCTTTAAACTACAACCCGGACCTGTTTGTGCTCACACGGGGATCATTGCATCCTCCACCGCTTGCAGAGACCGTTGCAAGAACTTTCAATACCGAGGAGAGAGGAACACACACATACCGGAGTTCATTGTTTTTATCAAGTTTGTATAGAACAATTCTTCCTTGGACACTGTTTCGATATAAACAGGACGATACAGGTTTTTAAACATTTGCTATGTATCTCATTCTTATGTGTTCTAGATGAAGATATATACCCCTATAGATATATTGTGATTTCCTACCGCACATTTATGATTGTTTTTAGATGCCGGCATCATCAATTTTAATTCATTGTTACAATAACTTATGTAATAAATATCACTATTGTTATGAGATTTGATCTAATTATTTGAATCTATTTAAAGACTGCTTTATTATATTACAGAACAGTTTATTGCTATTAGCCCTCATTAGAAATATCAATTTGCAATTTTTTGTGTTTAATCTTTAAGCTCCCCTTTGTTGAGCGCCATCCCAGAATAACCCCCTTTTTTTTCCTTTACATTAAATTGGATTTTATGAGGTTAAACCCATTAGTATTCTCTGGGTATAGGCATTAGAGTAATAGAGTGTTGTATCTCTATAAACGCCCCCCTTTCTTTGCTCCTTTTAAATATGCGCCACACCAGCATAACCTGTCCATTCTGTTCTACCCTTAGGTAATATGCTAAATATTTCTCAAATAGTAATAGTGGACAATAGTAGTGTATAGAATCTTATTCTTAAAGGGACAAGAAACCCCCAAAAAATTATTTCATGATTTAGGTAGAACATACAATTTTAAACAAATTTCCAGTTTACTTCTATTATCAAATTTGCTTCATTCTCTTGGTATCATTTGTTGAAGGAGCAGCAATGCACTACTGGTTTCTAACTGAACACATTGGTGAGTCAATGACAATCTGTGTATTGATGCAGCCACTAATCAGCAGCTAGAACCTAGGTTCTTTGCTGCTCGTGAGCTTACCTAGATAAACCTTTCAGCAAAAGAAAACAAGAGAAGGAAGCAAATTAATTAATAGAAGTAAATTGAAAAGTTGTTTAAAATTGCAAGCTCTGTCTAAAATATATATTTTATTTTAAAAAAAGCCAGCATTTTTTCTTTCCTGATCGTTGTTTTTTGTGAAATCACCTGCTGTTTTTTTTGTGAAATCACATGTGGTCTGATATTATTCTGTGAGTATACTGCACTTATGTATTAAGGTGCTCAGATATACTATGCCAATATGATATTCTTTGAACACAGATACAGTCAGGATTCTTCTGGGAAAATTGTGAAACATAGAGAAAAGTCCTTTGGAGATCCCTTAGAACCAGCGCCTCTATCTGCCAATATACATCTGTCTAAACCATGAATGTCTAATTATGACTTTACTGTCCCTTTAATTATATTCTGGCAATGCACATCGGATGCTGTCTTCAAGAAAATTATGAATGCATAACACATAGCAATTCATAATGGAAATTATGAATCATCTTTTTCCACTGGTTAGAAGCACACGCATTTTGCAAACCAAAATGCATTTCTTATTGACTTACAGCAGAGCTTCCTGACTGAAAAGTATGTGCACTTAAGATATCCTATTTAAAGGTAAACTTCATAGTGAGATTAAAAACAGCAATATTTCCGGTGACATACGGCTAGAATTCTGCTTATGTCTACTGGTTTGTTTTTGTTTTTTGCACTTTTATAGCCATTTGTAGAGAGGAGGCTTTTATTAACCCTATAAAAAGCCTCATTGCATTTCTGATATGGGTTGAAAAAATGCAGTATGTAAAATACTATATATATTCTTATACTATATATTTCTGATCTGTTCTAAATAAAGAGTTATGAATATAAATTACAAAAGATAATTTGTAAGGATAATAATAAATCTATGTATTAATCTGAAATTCACATTTTGATTTGCTTTCATCTTTCAATTTTTACCAGTCCAGGATGCTAACATTAAACTCTGTGAGACACTGTTTTCTGTAGAGTTTCATTACATTCTCACTGGGTGACTGAGGTTTAGCGTTTACCGGATTAGTAAACAAGAGTATTGATCTGATTTTTTTTATTTTATACTAGGGCACTAAAACCATATTTGTAAAATACTAAACCCTAATTTTTTCATGATTCGGATAGAGCATGTAATTTTAAGAAACTTTCTAATTTACTCCTATTATCATTTTTTCTTTGTTTCTTGCTATCTTTATTTTTTTTTAAAAAGAAGGCATCTAAGCTAAGGAGCCAGACAATTTTTGGTTCAGACGCTGGACAGCACTTGTTTACTGGTGGGTGCCTTTAGCCACCAATCAGCAAGCACAACCCAGGTTGTGAACCAAAAATGGGCCGGCTTCTAAACTTACATTCTTGCTTTTCAAATAAAGATAGCAAGAGAATGAAGAAAAAATGATAATAGGTGTAAATTAGAAAGTTGCTTAAAATTGCATGCTCTCTATCTGAATCATGAAAGAAAAAATGTGGCTTCAGTGTCCTTTTAAGCGGTGGTTTACAGAAGATATGCACCCAAATAATATAAGAATTAAAGCGTACATCATATACTTTTCAAACAGATGAAACAAGGTGTGATAAATGTGCCAGCCATGTTGCTATAAGCGTAGCAAATATATTCAATAGATGTTTAAGAACGAGAATACATTTTTCATTTTACTTTTAAAATCATGTTATCTAAATCAACATACAGTATATCATCAAAGATATCACAACATATGACTTTGTTCTTTCTCAGATCCACATTCATGGAACAATATTCTTAATTATTAATAATTAAAGGGACATGAAACCAAAAAAAATCTTGAATGATTCAAATAGAGTTCTACAATTAAATTTTTTTTTTATTTACTTATATTATCAAAATTGTTTTTTTTTCTTGTTATCCTTTGTTGAAGGAGCAGCAATGACAAGAGACATATATGTGCACCCCAAACTTTTGAACACTAGTGTATGTATTTTAAAATGTTTACATTTGTTCCAAGTGTTTATTTATTATACTCTTGTATAACTTTGCAGACTAAGGGTTTCATGTAAGAAGCAGTGGAAGCTTGGTGATTGACAGTCCCTTCTCTTGAGCAATTTGTTGTGTTAGTGAAGGGGCGGGTATGTAATGCTGCATAAGTTTAGAAATTGTTCACACGCCTTTTGATACATCCAGCCGTATGGGCTAGATTACAAATAGAGCATAATCAGTATCTTGCCTGAGACCCTAGATAAAAATAACAAGTGGTGCTCTAATTAACGCTCCCGCCCAAGCGTTAATTGCCCCAGAAGTAATCTTTTTTGCACTCATTGGGTTGTGCTTCTATTATGAGTTGAAAGTAAATTGTTAGAATATTGCGTGCTCGTTCACGTATTCTCCCACAGAAGTCAATGGAGAAAAAAAGTTGAAAAATTCACCCTTATCTTATGCAAACCCGATCACATATTCTCATATGCACTAACCCGACATGAAAATATGAATATTTGACATTCCAATGTTCTTCACGTAGAAGAATATGCTCTATTTATTCATAAATAGATATTTCTACATATATCTGAGGTTTTTTCTTGTACAATATATATATATATTTATATATATATATATATATATATATATATATATATATATGCATGATTATATAGAGATAAAGATATACAGATATATATAGGAATATCTCTTTAGAAATGCTATGTGCAGAACATTGGAATGTGAAATATTTATAGTAAATGCACAGTATAACACTTTATTAAATATGAATATTGCACAATGATTTTACATGTTTTCATCTACTTAACTGCAAAGGGCTCCAATGCACTTATGTATGTGTACACATGCATGTATGTGTTTATATGTGTATGTATGTCTGTAAATACATATATAAACATATAAATACATATGTATAAATATATTGACATACATATAATATATATATATATATATATATATATATATACAGGTGTATAAACATAGAGAGGTATATATATATATATATATATATATATATATATATATATATATATATATACATACATACAACTTTTGAGTGCAATATTTTTTCTTAATAATTAATAATTCCTAATAATTTTTATTAGATGGTGTTATTATGAGTGTAACTATACTTAGTAATATATTTTTGATGTGTTTTGTAAAACTTTTTTTTGTCAAACATTCAACTAGAGCTCAGAAGTTGCTGTAATCATTCTAGTGTAAATTGCGATTGCGCTCAAATGATCGTGTTTACTTTCTGCTTTTAAACTAGTAATAAGCCTGATGAGCGCAAACCTCATAAACTGGCCGTATCATTTTAAAAGAAAGTGAATGAAGAACTATTAGCACTCATATTACACATAAGTGATGAGTTTTGTTATTTGATACCAAAACCCATTAAAATTGACTGAGCTTGGAGGAAAATCAGATCTCCTTATTTTATCACTTTTTGTATACACAAATGCTTACTTATGTTATCTCTGCCTGTATACCAATGCCCAATACTAAAAGAGAACAACTGAAAGTTAACATTTCATTACTTATCTCTTCTACCTTTCACTAGAGTGCAATATCCTCCTTTGGCATTTTACATAGCTTTCCTATAACCAATATTTATGTACTGAGATTTGCAGTATAGGTGCGGAACTGCGGATATCACAGGCAAAAATAGTCTTTTCAAATGCCAAAATAATTATAAAGGATCTATTTGTAAACAGATTAATACACTCCAGCAAGTAATATGAATAATTGGGAACACATTTAATGGGAGTATTGTTTACAGGATATTGTCCTTTTTAACTCAAGCGATGTTAGGGCACAATAGTGCTAATATTTTTGTCATTAATAAAGCATAATATATATTATGATTTTTAAATATATACCTTCCTGTATTGTTTTAGTATTATTGTTATTACCTTTGATAGACACAGTGATAATATCAGTTTAAACTATGTGTGCCTGAGCCTTATCACTAATCATGTCATTGAGTTATATAGTATGTATTAGTCATTATTCCTTGGTGTATCCTGACTTTGATTCTGTAATATCTTTTTATTGCTATGCATGCCTGTGTGTGCAACTTCAACTCTAAATCGGTTTTGTAACTTATAAATGTACCTAGAATCCTTTATCTATGAGTCACAGCACATATAAAAAAAAAATCAATGAAACCTTAGTATAATCTGGGACAATTTAAATGTAGATTAGATAAGAAATTGCAATGTGATTTCTATGGATACTATTAATAGATGGCGTTTGCATATATTTTGTTTCTTTAGCAAAAGTGATAAAAAGGTGATGAAATCATTTTTAAAACAGATATTCTCATATTGTTTTTGTTAAAAATTAAATACTTACAGTGTATCTTTTACTTATAGCTGCTGCAGCATTTTGCAGATTAAAAAAACAAACATATAAGATTTAAACCTTTTAATGTATCATTGAAGATTATAGGCTTATTTATAAAAGTGTCTAATAAGCACACATGCTATACCCATCCCTCATAGAAATACTTTCTATTTGTCCCACAAACACACACTTAATCACTCTCTCTCACTAAAACACTTTCTTTCCATCTCATACATATGAGCACTCTCTCTCTCACACACACACACACATAAATGCTCTTTCTCTTTCTATCTCTCTCTGTCTCAAACACACACATGCTCTCTCACTCTCTATCTCTCTCTCACACACACACATACATTCTCTCTCTCTCTTTCTCTCTCTCTCTCTCTCTCTCTCTCTCTCTCTCTCTCTCACACACACACACAATACACATACAAACTCTTTCTCTCTTTTTCTTTCTCTCTCTCTCTCTCTCTCTTTCTCTCTCTCTCTCTCTCTCTCTCTCTCTCTCTCTCTCTTTCTCACACACATGCACACATGTTGTCTCTCTCCCACACACACAGAATACTCTCTCTCTTACAAACACACACACATTACTTCTCTCTCTTTAACAAGCACACACTCACACACATATGCTCTCTCTCTCTCTTTCTCGCGCACACATTAATACTCTTTCCTTATCTGTCTAACATACTCACACAAACACAAATACACTTTCTCTCACACACGCACACATGTACTCTCTCTCGCACACATACAGACACAAACACACATAAATACACATAAACACAAATACACATACACAAACACTCTCTCTCTCTCAATCTGACAAACACTCTCTCTCTCTATCTCTTGCTCTCACTTTCTCTTACACATTCAAGCTCTCTCTCACTCATACCCATCAGACACACATACAAACTATGGGCCCCATGTACTAAGGGCAATGCGGACAAGGTCCTCAAGTTGAGAACCTTTCCGAACGGCTTTGCATTGAACCCTGTATGTCCAATGCCCAGATGTATCATTACACACTCACTTGAGTGTGTGAAGTCCTGTGAATCGTCCTGAGTGAGCGTGTTCAGGGTGCTTTCAATCTGCCACCTCTGAGGTAGTGGAGAGTGTAACGAGCAGTGGTCTGATGACCTCTGGTTCTTACATTACAGAAAGCAGGCCTGCATGTGTGAGCCTCCCCCGCAAGGGCATAAACGCAGCTTACGCTGCTTAGTACATTGAGAATATATCGTGCTCTTAGTAACATGCAAATAATCTCTATACATTTCTCTCTTTTTCTCTAGAGTGTTCAGTGGGACAGAGAAGGGTCAGTGGGATGCAGGTAGTAAGGAGAGTGTGGTGGGGAGCGGTGCACTGGATCAGAGGGATGGAAAAAGAGAGAGAGAGAACATTGAGAAACAGGTCAGAGTGACAGATGTAGATAGGCTTTAAAGGAACAGAGACCAATAAAATGTAGGGTCAGATTGATAGCCATTCCTGATTCCTTGCACAAATCGCTAGGAAAGGACAAAGGTTTAACCCAAACACATCATGAGCATTGCCTGGTTTAGTTATACGGCAATTATAATTACAAGTGAATGGTAAAAAAGGTTTAGTAGAATATATTATAAAGGTTGACATTTTTTAGTACTCAATATATTTTGAATGGATAGCACCAGAAGCACTTAAAAATATGCGTAACAAAACAAATGTCAAATGTATAATATATTTTTTATAACAATTTTTTAACAGTGAATAAAAGGGATATTGTATATGATCAGGTGATGTTAGGTGCTCAAATACATATGTTTGTGTATTTGTATGTGTGCGTGTGTATATATATATATATTCAAATTTATTAGACATACTGTAAAATATATAGATATGGTCTATAGATTATTTAGAATACTTTACAGCATGTTTAATAATTTTTGAATAAATTATATTAATTTATTTTTATAACCTGCCTTAAGAATGCTAAGGCCTAGATTTGGAGTTTGGCGTTAGCCGTGAAAACCAGCGTTAGAGGCTCCTAACGCTGGTTTTAGGCTACCTCCAGTATTTCGAGTCACTCAAAAAAGGGTCTAACGCTCACTTTTCAGCCGCGACTTTTCCATACCGCAGATCCCCTTACGTCAATTGCATATCCTATCTTTTCAATGGGATCTTTCTAACTCCGGTATTTAGAGTCGTGTCTGAAGTGAGCGTTAGAAATCTAACGACAAAACTCCAGCCGCAGGAAAAAAGTCAGTAGTTAAGAGCTTTCTGGGCTAACGCCGGTTTATAAAGCTCTTAACTACTGTACTCTAAAGTACACTAACACCCATAAACTACCTATGTACCCCTAAACCAAGGTCCCCCCACATCGTCGCCACTCAATTAAATTTTTTTAACCCCTAATCTGCCGACCGCCAACTACGTTATCCTTATGTACCCCTAATCTGCTGCCCCTAACACCGCCGACCCCTATATTATATTTATTAACCCCTAATCTGCCCCCCACAACGTCGCCGCCAGCTACCTACACTTATTAACCCCTAATCTGCCGACCGCAAAACGCCGCCACCTACGTTATCCTTATGTACCCCTAATCTGCTGCCCCTAACACTGCCGACCCCTATATTATATTTATTAACCCCTAATCTGCCCCCCTTAACGTCGCCTCCACCTGCCTACACTTATTAACCCCTAATCTGCCGAGCGGACCGCACCGCTACTATAATAAAGTTATTAACCACTAATCCGCCTCACTAACCCTAGAATAAATAGTATTAACCCCTAATCTGCCCTCCCTAACATCGCCGACACCTAACTTCAATTATTAACCCCTAATCTGCCGACCGGAGCTCACAGCTATTCTAATAAATGTATTAACCCCTAAAGCTAAGTCTAACCCTAACACTAACACCCCCCTAAATTAAATATAATTTTAATCTAACGAAATTAATTAACTCTTATTAAATAAATTATTCCTATTTAAAGCTAAATACTTACCTGTAAAATAAATCCTAATATAGCTACAATATAAATTATAATTACATTGTAGCTATTTTAGGATTAATATTTATTTTACAGGCAACTTTGTAATTATTTTAACCAGGTACAATAGCTATTAAATAGTTAATAACTATTTAATAGTTACCTAGTTAAAATAATTACAAAATTACCTGTAAAATAAATCCTAACCTAAGTTACAATTAAACCTAACACTATACTATCATTAAATTAATTAAATAAAATACCTACAATTACCTACAATTAAACCTAACACTACACTATCAATACATTAATTAAATACAATATCTACAAATAACTACAATGAAATAAACTAACTAAAGTACAAAAAATAAAAAAGAACTAAGTTACAAAAAATAAAAAAATATCTACAAACATAAGAAAAATATTACAACAATTTTAAACTAATTACACCTACTCTAAGCCCCCTAATAAAACAACAAAGCCCCCAAAATAAAAAATTCCCTACCCTATTCTAAATTACTAAAGTTAAAAGCTCTTTTACCTTACCAGCCCTGAACAGGGCCCTTTGCGGGGCATGCCCCAAGAAGTTCAGCTCTTTTGCCTGTAAAAAAAACATACAATACCCCCCCCCCAACATTACAACCCACCACCCACATACCCCTAATCTAACCCAAACCCCCTTAAATAAACCTAACACTAAGCCCCTGAAGATCTTCCTACCTTATCTTCACCATACCAGGTTCACCGATCCGTCCTGAAGAGCTCCTCCGACGCGGAACATCCATCCAGGCCGACGACTGAACGACGAATGACGGTTCCTTTAAATGACGTCATCCAAGATGGCGTCCCTCGAATTCCGATTGGCTGATAGGATTCTATCAGCCAATCGGAATTAAGGTAGGAAAAATCTGATTGGCTGATTGAATCAGCCAATCAGATTTAGCTTGCATTCTATTGGCTGATCGGAACAGCCAATAGAATGCGAGCTCAATCTGATTGGCTGATTGGATCAGCCAATCGGATTGAACTTGATTCTGATTGGCTGATTCCATCAGAATTAAGGTAGGAAAAATCAGATTGGCTGATTGAATCAGCCAATCAGATTTAGCTTGCATTCTATTGGCTGATCGGAACAGCCAATAGAATGCGAGCTCAATCTGATTGGCTGATTGGATCAGCCAATCTGATTGAACTTGATTCTGATTGGCTGATTCCATCAGCCAATCAGAATATTCCTACCTTAATTCTGATTGGCTGATAGAATCCTATCAGCCAATCGGAATTCGAGGGACGCCATCTTGGATGACGTCATTTAAAAGAACCGTCATTCGTCGTTCAGTCGTCGGCCAGGATGGATGTTCCGCGTCGGAGGCCTTCAGGATTCTGCCGCTCCGCTCCAGATGGATGTCGATAGAAGATGCCGCCTGGATGAAGACTTCAATCGGATGGAAGACCTCTTCTGCCCCGCTTGGATGAAGACTTCAATCGGATGGAAGACCTCTTCTGCCCCGCTTGGATGAAGACTTCTACAGGATCATGGACATCTTCAGCCCCCCGCTTGGGCTTGGATCAGGACATCGGAGGAGCTCTTCAGGACGGATCGGTGAACCTGGTATGGTGAAGATAAGGTAGGAAGATCTTCAGGGGCTTAGTATTAGGTTTATTTAAGGGGGGTTTGGGTTAGATTAGGGGTATGTGGGTGGTGGGTTGTAATGTTGGGGGGGGGGTTATTGTATGTTTTTTTTACAGGCAAAAGAGCTGAACTTCTTGGGGCATGCCCCGGAAAGGGCCCTGTTCAGGGCTGGTAAGGTAAAAGAGCTTTTAACTTTAGTAATTTAGAATAGGGTAGGGAATTTTTTATTTTGGGGGGATTTGTTGTTTTATTAGGGGGCTTAGAGTAGGTGAAATTAGTTTAAAATTGTTGTAATATTTTTCTTATGTTTGTAGATATTTTTTTATTTTTTGTAACTTAGTTCTTTTTTATTTTTTTGTACTTTAGTTAGTTTATTTCATTGTAGTTATTTGTAGATATTGTATTTAATTAATGTATTGATAGTGTAGTGTTAGGTTTAATTGTAGGTAATTGTAGGTATTTTATTTAATTAATTTAATGATAGTATAGTGTTAGGTTTAATTGTAACTTAGGTTAGGATTTATTTTACAGGTAATTTTGTAATTATTTTAACTAGGTAACTATTAAATAGTTCTTAACTATTTAATAGCTATTGTACATGGTTAAAATAATTACAAAGTTGCCTGTAAAATAAATATTAATCCTAAAATAGCTACAATGTAATTATAATTTATATTGTAGCTATATTAGGATTTATTTTACAGGTAAGTATTTAGCTTTAAATAGGATTAATTTATTTAATAAGAGTTAATTAATTTTGTTAGATTAAAATTATATTTAATTTAGGGGGGTGTTAGTGTTAGGGTTAGACTTAGCTTTAGGGGTTAATACATTTATTAGAATAGCTGTGAGCTCCGGTCGGCAGATTAGGGGTTAATAATTGAAGTTAGGTGTCGGCGATGTTAGGGAGGGCAAATTAGGGGTTAATACTATTTATTATAGGGTTAGTGAGGTGGATTAGGGGTTAATAACTTTATTATAGTAGCGCTCAGGTCCGCTCGGCAGATTAGGGGTTAATAAGTGTAGGCAGGTGGAGGCGACGTTGTGGGGGGCAGATTAGGGGTTAATAAATATAATATAGGGGTCGTCGATGTTAGGGCAGCAGATTAGGGGTACATAGGGATAATGTAAGTAGCGGCAGATTAGGGGTTAATAATAATATGCAGGGGTCAGCGTTAGGGGTTAATAAGTGTAAGGTTAGGGGTGTTTAGACTCGGGGTACATGTTAGAGTGTTAGGTGCAGACGTAGGAAGTGTTTCCGCATAGCAAACAATGGGGCTGCGTTAGGAGCTGAACGCGGCTTTTTTGCAGGTGTTAGGTTTTTTTTCAGCTCAAACAGCCCCATTGTTTTCTATAGGGGAATCGTGCACGAGCACGTTTTTGAGGCTGGCCGCTTGCGTAAGCAACTCTGGTATCGAGAGTTGAAGCTGCGTTAAAAATGCTCTACGCTCCTTCTTTGGAGCCTAACGCAGCCTTTATGTGGACTCTCAATACCAGAGTTATTTTTATGGTGCGGCCAGAAAAAAGCCGGCGTTAGCTACGCGGGTCCTTACCGACAAAACTCTAAATCTAGCCATAAGTTTCCATGTCTGCTAACCCAAACCACAAGTTCTAAATTGAGAAACGTGATGCGCAAAATGCATATTTTACATTCCTATGTTCTTCACATAGAAAATAATGTACTTTTTATTATTAATATATATATATATATATATATATATATATATATATATATATATATATATATATATATATATATATATATATATATATATATATATATATATATATATACAGGGAGTGCAGAATTATTAGGCAAGTTGTATTTTTGAGGATTAATTTTATTATTGAACAACAACCATGTTCTCAATGAACCCAAAAAACTCATTAATATCAAAGCTGAATAGTTTTGGAAGTAGTTTTTAGTTAGCTATTTTAGGGGGATATCTGTGTGTGCAGGTGACTATTACTGTGCATAATTATTAGGCAACTTAACAAAAAACAAATATATACCCATTTCAATTATTTATTTTTACCAGTGAAACCAATATAACATCTCAACATTCACAAATATACATTTCTGACATTCAAAAACAAAACAAAAACAAATCAGTGACCAATATAGCCACCTTTCTTTGCAAGGACACTCAAAAGCCTGCCATCCATGGATTCTGTCAGTGTTTTGATCTGTTCACCATCAACATTGCGTGCAGCAGCAACCACAGCCTCCCAGACACTGTTCAGAGAGGTGTACTGTTTTCCCTCCTTGTAAATCACACATTTGATGATGGACCACAGGTCCTCAATGGGGTTCAAATCAGGTGAACAAGGAGGCCATGTCATTAGATTTTCTTCTTTTATACCCTTTCTTGCCAGCCACGCTGTGGAGTACTTGAACGCGTGTGATGGAGCATTGTCCTGCATGAAAATCATGTTTTTCTTGAAGGATGCAGACTTCTTCCTGTACCACTGCTTGAAGAAGGTGTCTTCCAGAAACTGGCAGTAGGACTGGGAGTTGAGCTTGACTCCATCCTCAACCCGAAAAGGCCCCACAAGCTCATCTTTGATGATACAAGCCCAAACCAGTGCTCCACCTCCACCTTGCTGGCGTCTGAGTCGGACTGGAGCTCTCTGCCCTTTACCAATCCAGCCACGGGCCCATCCATCTGGCCCATCAAGACTCACTCTCATTTCATCAGTCCATAAAACCTTAGAAAAATCAGTCTTGAGATATTTCTTGGCCCAGTCTTGACGTTTCAGCTTGTGTGTCTTGTTCAGTGGTGGTCGTCTTTCAGCCTTTCTTACCTTGGCCATGTCTCTGAGTATTGCACACCTTGTGCTTTTGGGCACTCCAGTGATGTTGCAGCTCTGAAATATGGCCAAACTGGTGGCAAGTGGCATCTTGGCAGCTGCACGCTTGACTTTTCTCAGTTCATGGGCAGTTATTTTACGCCTTGGTTTTTCCACACGCTTCTTGCGACCCTGTTGACTATTTTGAATGAAACGCTTGATTGTTCGATGATCACGCTTCAGAAGCTTTGCAATTTTAAGAGTGCTGCATCCCTCTGCAAGATATCTCACTATTTTTTACTTTTCTGAGCCTGTCAAGTCCTTCTTTTGACCCATTTTGCCAAAGGAAAGGAAGTTGCCTAATAATTATGCACACCTGATATAGGGTTTTGATGTCATTAGACCACACCCCTTCTCATTACAGAGATGCACATCACCTAATATGCTTAATTGGTAGTAGGCTTTCGAGCCTATACAGCTTGGAGTAAGACAACATGCATAAAGAGGATGATGTGGTCAAAATACTCATTTGCCTAATAATTCTGCACTCCCTGTATATATATATATATATATATATATATATGTATATATATATATATATATATATATATATATATATATATATATATATATATATATATATATATATACTATATATATAGATATCTGATACTGTTCATGCAAAATACCTATCTATACCTATATATCATATCTATAGGAATAAATATGAAGGTATAGATATATACATATATATAGAAATATGTAGTTAGGAATAAAAATGACATTATTCTGTAAATGAAGAACATTAGAATTTGAAATATGTACAGTAAATATACAGTAAAACACATAAATATATATATATATATATATATATATATATATATTCACACATGATATATTGTATTGTGTATTTACTGTAAATATATATATATATATATATATATATATATACATATATATAATATATATTATATAATATATATATATATATATAAAGATATATATTTTACCAATAAAACCCATAAGATATATGTAGAAATATGTATTTATGAATAAATAGAAAATAGGATATTTCAAGAACATTGGAATGTGAAATATTTATATTTTCATGTTGGGTTAGCGCACATGAGAAAATGAGATTTGGGTGTTAGTTTTCTTTTTTCCCTTTTCACGCTCCATTGAAGTCTATGGAGGGTATACATTAGCACGATCGCGATATTGTAAGTTTGGCAAAATTGTTGTACTTTCAACTTATCCAGCGAAGTCTAGCGATGTTAACAAGCTTACAGGAGCGATAATTAACGCGCCACCCGTAATCTGTGCCTAAAAAGGAAGGTAATTTACCTCTAAATGACATCACTAGTCACATCCTACTATATAGAGACTTTAAACATCCAAACAGGATGCTTGTTTCATGACTCCCAAGGGAGCATGTATCTGGCATGTTACGGCCAAGGTCATGTTATTTCCTTCATCTGTTTATGAGGTCACAGTAAAGCATAATGTCAGCACTGATGAAACTGATTGGCACCATGTAGATGACTGTAAAAGAATTGCTCTGGATCACAAAACACTTTCTCTGGTGAGCTGAAAAAAATGTTAAAGTAAAAAATCTTTTATATAGAGATGTTCATTTGGTGTTTTCTTGTCAGCTTTTTACAGTTAGGCTGCATCACTTTCAAGTGATTTAGCATTTTTGTTACCTGTACCTTTAAGGTTTAAAGGGATATGAAACGCAAACATTTTATTTTGTTATTCAAACAAGCATGCAATGCTAAAAAAGATTCAAATTTACCTATTATTATCAAATTTGGTGCATTCCCATGGTAATCTTTGTTGAAAAGATACCTAGGTAGGCATCTGGGGCACTACATGGTATGAAATTCTGCTGCCATCTAATGCTCTTGCAAATGGATAACATTCTTGCAAAACTGCTGCCATATAGTGCTCCAGACATGGGCAGGCTCCTGAGCTTATATCCCTGCTTTTCAACAATAGATACCAAGCAAATGAAGAACATTTGATAAAAGAAGTAAATCAGAAAGTTGTTTAAAATCACATAGATTACAAGTTTTGCACTATAGAGGGTGCGAAACGAACGCAACAAAAAGTTGTGTTATTTCACCCTCCATAGCGCTGCTATTCAAATCCGCCAATGGAATTTAAGTAGCTCACATCCAATTGGCTGATTTAAACAGCCAATAGGATTTCAGTAGCTATTATCCTATTGGCTGATTTGAATTTCAAAAGTCAAATCAGCCAATAGAAATGCAAGGGACGCCATTTTGAAAAGGATCCCTTGCATTGAAGATTCACTGTACGATGGCGACCGTATGAAGAGGATGCTCCGTGCTGGATGTCTTCAGGATGGACCCGCTCCGCGCCACCGGTATGAAGATAGAAGATGCCGCCTTGATGAAGATAGAAGATGCCACCTGGATAGATGAAGACATCGCCGCCTGGATGAAGACTTCTCGCCACCTGGATGTCCGGACTTCAGAAACTGTAAGTGGATTGTTGGGGGTTAGTGTAAGGGTTTTTTTTAACTTTTTTTGGGTGCATTTTTTTGGATCATTTCGTTTGTTATTTTACGTAATTTAGTGTTTGTTAATTTTTGTAATTTAGTGTTTTTTATTTTTTGTAATTTAGTATTTTTTAGTAGTGTTAGGTTTTTTAATGTGTACACACATATTATATACCGTTTTTCTCGCCATTAAATGGACTTTCTAAAGATACCATTATTTTCATCATATCCTATAATTTAATATAAAAAAATTATAAAATATGAGGGAAAAAAATGAAAAAAACACACTTTTTCTAACTTTGACCCCCAAAATCTGTTACACATCTACAACCACTAAAAAACACTCATGCTAAATAGTTTCTAAATTTTGTTCTGAGTTTAGAAATACCCAATGTTTACACGTTCTTTGCTTTTTTTTTTAAGTTATAGGGCCATAAATACAAGTAGCACTTTGCTATTTCCAAACCATTATTTTTCAAAATTAGCGCTAGTTACATTAGAACACTAATGTCTTTCAGGAATCTCTGAATATCCATTGACATGTATATATTTTTTTTTAGTAGACATCCCAAAGTATTCATCTAGGCCCATTTTGGTATATTTCATGCCACCATTTCACCGCCAAATGCGATTAAATAAAAAAAAAACGTTCACTTTTTTACTAATTTTTTCACAAACTTTTGGTTTCTCACAGAAATTATTTACAAACAACTTGTGCAATTATGGCTTAAATGGTTGTAAATTCTTCTCTGGGATCCCCTTTGTTCAGAAATAGCAGACATATATGGCTTTGGCGTTGCTTTTTAGTAATTAGAAGGCTGCTAAATGCCACTGCGCACTACACGTGTATTATGCCCAGCAGTGAAGGGGTTAATTATGGAGCATGTAGGGAGCTTTTAGGGATACTTTTAGCTTTAGTGTAGTGTAGTAGACAACCCCAAGTATTGATCTAGGCCAATTTTGGTATATTTCATGCCACCATTTCACCGCCAAATGCGATCAAATAAAAAAAAAGTTAAATTTTTCACAATTTTAGGTTTCTCACTGAAATCATTTACAAACAGCTTGTGCAATTATGGCACAAATGGTTGTAAATGCTTCTCTGGGATCCCCTTTGTTCAGAAATAGCAGACATATATGGCTTTGGCGTTGCTTTTTGGTAATTAGAAGGCCGCCAAATGCCGCTGCATTTCACACGTGTAATATGGCTAGGAGTGAAGGGGCTAATTATGTAGCTTGCAGGGTTAATTTTAGCTTTAGTGTAGAGCTCAGCCTCCCACCTGAAACATGAGACCCCCTGATCCCTCCCAAACAGCTTTCTTCCCTCCCCCACCACACAATTGTCCCCGCCATCTTAAGTACTGGCAGAAAGTCTGCCAGTACTGAAATAAAAGTAATATTTTGGGTTTTTTACATATTTACATATGCTGCTGTGTAGGATCCCCCCTTAGCCCCCAACCTCACTGATCCCCCACCAAACAGCTCTCTAACCCTCCCCCTCTGCCTTAATGGGTGCCATCTTGGGTACTGGCAGCTGTCTGCCAGTACCCAGTTTAGTAAAAAATGTGCATTTTTTTTTTTAAAAAATGCCCTTTTCTGTAGTGTAGCTTCCCCCCCGAAGACCAACCCCCCACCCCTTCCAGATCCCTTAGCTGTTTATTTATAACTTTTAAAACTTTTTTTTTTTTAACTTTTAACAGCTTTATTTTTCTGCAGTGTAGCGGTTCCCTCCCACTCCCGCCCCATGCATGCGCCCGTCCGCCGCCCCCGTACACGTGCGTGCACCCGTGCGCGCTCCCGTCTGTTCCGCCCCCGATGTCGCCCCCCTCCCCTCCACTCGGCACATCGATGGCCGCCCACCCGCCTCCCAGACTTGCTCCCACCCACCAACGATACCGGCCACCGATGTCCGGTGCAGAGAGGGTCACAGAGTGGCTCTCTCTGCATTGGATGGCCAAGGGGGGTTATTGCAGGATGCCTCGATATCGAGGCATCACTGCAATAACCGGAAAGCAGCTGGAAGCGAGCAGGATCGCTTCCAGCTGCTTTCCAGACTAAGGACGTACGCCACACGTCCTCGGTCATTAACTGTATTTTTTTTGAGGACGTGTGGCGTACGTCCTTGGTCATTAAGGGGTTAATTTAGTTTTTTGCGATGTGGGGACTGGCGGTTTAGGGGTTAATAGGTTTATTTAGTGGCGGTGATGTTGGAGGCCAGATGTTTAGGGGTTAATAACTTTATTTAGTGGCTGCGATGTCGGGGAACAGCGGAATAGGGGTTAATATCTTTATTATAGTGTGGGCGATGTTGGGGTGTGGGGGAGTAGAGGTTAATAACTTTATTATAGTGGTGATGATGTTGGGGAGCAGCGGAATAGGGGTTAATAAATATTATTAGTGGCGGCAATGTCGGGAGTGGCAGATTAGGGGTTAATAGGTTTAATATAGTGTTTGCGATGCGGGAGGGCCTCGGTTTAGGGGTTAATAGGCAGTTTATAGGTGTTAGTGTACTTTGTAACAGTTTAGTTATGAGTTTTTTGTAACAGTTTTGTGGCACAAAACTCATAACTACTGGACTCAGATTGCGGAACGGATCTTTTCGGTATAGGCTGGAATGCAAGCATTTTAGCCTCACCGCAAAACTTGTAATGGCAGCGCTATGGAAATCCCACACAAAAACTTCATTTTTTTAAATGCTGGACTGACGTTGCATTACAGGCTAAAATGCTTGCGGTACAGCTATACCGACAAAACTCGTAATGGCTGTGTTCTGGTTTTTACGCTGAAATGGCCATTTTTTCAGCCTTAAAACCGGAACGCAAAACTCATAATCTACCTGAGAGTAATTTATCTGCATGTTATATTTTAAGTAATTTAATGTAACATTTATTTGTTTTATAACTAAAATTAAAATATACAAAACAAAAAATATAGCTAGTTCCTGTAAAAATAGTTCACTCCACACATAGATTTTCATATTTCAGCTTTTAAGCTGTATATGTGTTATTTTGATTACACCCTGTTCCAAATTATTATGCCAATGATATATTTCTCATTTACCTAAATAATTGATGTAAACAACAGTTAGCATAATTCTCATGTTATCAACTATTAAGAGTACAATTCAAATTTTATTGAACAAACCTCCTAATGATAACGATTTTTTTTTTCCAAAATAAAAAACGTACAATGCACTGTTCCAAATTATTATGCACAGTAAGTTTCAAAACACTTTATAGGTTGTAAAGAACTGAAAATTGTCATTTGTTGTGTTTGCAGCATATTTACTGAAATCAAAAGCTATATCAATCAAACTTTGAACAACATTTTAACTTTTTAAACATTTTAACAGGTCACTTACATTTTAACATAGGACCCCTTATTTGATAGCAGCTTCACAAGTCTTGCATCCATTGGACTTGTGAGTTTTTGTACAATTTCTGCTTGAATTTGTTTGCAAGATGTCAGAATAGCCTCCCAGAGCTGCTGTTTGGATGTAAACTGCCTCCCACCCTCATAGATCTTTTGCTTGAGGATGCTCCAAAGGTTCTCAATAGGATTGAGGTCAGGGGAGGATGGAGGCCACACCATGACTTTCTCTCCTTTTATACCCATAGCAGCCATTGATGCAGAGGTATTCTTTGCAGCATGAGATGGTGCAGCATGAGGATGATTTTATTATGGAAAGCATAGTTCTTCCTTCTGTACCAGGGAAGGAAGTGGTCAGTCAGGAACTCCACATACTTTGCAGAGGTCATCTTTACACCTTCGGGGACCCAAAAGGGGCCGACCAGCTCTCTTCCCATGATTCCGGCTCAAAACATGACTCCACCACCACTTTGACGTCGCAGCCTTGTTGGAACAGGGTGGCCATCCACCAACCATTCACTACTCCATCCATCTGGACCATCCAGGGTTGCACGGCACTCATCAGTGAACAGGACTGTTTGAAAATTAGTCTTCATGTATTTTTCTGCCAAATGTAGCCGTTTCTGCTTGTGAGCATTGGTTAGTGGTGGCCGAATGGAAGGTTTATGCACAGTTGCAAGACTCTGGAGGACTCTACACCTTGAGTCCGTGGGACTCCAGAGGCACCAGCAGCTTCAAATATCTGTTTGCTGCTATGTAATGGTATTTTAGCAGCTGCTCTCTTAATCCGATACATGGATCCGACAGAAATCTTCCTCAATATGCCTTTATCTGCACAAACCCGTCTGTGCTCTGAATCAGCCACAAATCACTTAATAGTGCGATGATCGCGCTTAAGTTTTCGTGAAATATCTAATGTTTTCATACCTTGTCCAAGTCATTGAACTATTTCACTCTTTTGGCAGCAGAGAGATCCTTTTTCGTCCCCATATTGCTTGAAAATGGTGCTCTGCTTAATAATGTGTAACACCATCCTTTAGTAGTTTTTCCTTTAATTGGGCTCACCTGGCAATCTAATTATCACAGGTGTCCGAGATTGTTTTCAGTGATCAAAAGAACCCTGAGACACAATGCCATCCATGAGTTAAACTGAAAAAAAAAAATATTTAATCTTTGTGACACTGAAATAGAATTTGCATAATAATTTGGAACAGGGTGTATATGCATCATCTAGGGAATATATAGTAGAATTAAAATTATATTCCTTTCACTGTGTCCATTGTATTATATGAAAAGCAAATAAATGATTGATTATAGCAAGTGAGCAAACCAACCCTAGGGAGGAAATGTGTACAAAAATGCATATCCTGTGAGTTTCAAGGCAAGGTTAGATAGCTTTATTGTAACCATTCTTTACTCAAGCAACATATATATATTAACATGTTTCATTTTTTTCATTTACATGCATGGTATAAGAGCATTGAGTTTACTATCCATTTGAATAAATTATTTAAAAATAAAGGCAATCGGCTAGATTACGAGTTTTGTGTTAGGCTGAAAAAGCAGCGTTAACAGGTCCTAACGCTGCTTTTTCCCTACCGCTGCTATTACGAGTCTTGCAGGTTTAGGGGCACCGCACACTTCTTTGGCCTTACCGCAAAACGACTTACGTAAACATCGTAAAGTCTTTTTTCTATGGGATTTCCATAGCGCCGGTATTACGAGTCTATCCTGGGAGGCCAAAAACTGAGCGGTACACCCTCTACCTCCAAGATCCCTAACGCATTCTAAAGTCAGTAGTTAAGAGTTTTATGGTACAACGCTGTAGCATAAAACTCATAACTAAAGTGCTAAAAAGTACACTTACACCCATAAACTACCTATTATCCCCTAAACCGAGGCTCTCCCGCATCGCAAACACTAAAATAAAAATTTTAACCCCTAATCTGAGGCTCCAGACATTTCCGCCACTATAATAAACATGTTAACCCCTAAACCGCCGCCCTCCCGCCTCACAAACACTAGTTAAATATTATTAACCCCTAATCTGCCTCCCCTAACATCGCTGCCACTTACATTATACTTATTAACCCCTAATCTGCCGCTCTGGACATCGCCGCCACCTACATTATACTTATTAACCCCTAATCTGCCGCTCCGGACACCGCCGCCACCTACATTATATGTATTAACCTCTAATCTGCTGCCCTCAACATCTCCACCACCTACATTATAATTTATTAACCCCTAATCTCCCTTTTCCCAATGTCGCCGCAACCTACCTACATTTATTAACCCCTAATCTGCCGCCCCCAACATCGCCGCCACTACACTAAATGTATTAACCCCTAAACCTAAGTCTAACCCTAACTCTAACACCCCCTAACTTAAATATAATTTAAATAAATCTAAATAAAATTACTATTATTACCTAAATAATTCCTATTTAAACTAAATACCTATAAAATAAACCCTAAACTAGCTACAATATAACTAATAGTTTATTTTTATTTTACAGGCAAGTTTGTATTTATTTTAACTAGGTAGTATAGTTATTAAATAGTTATTAACTATTTAATAACTACCTAGCTAAAATAAATACAAAAGTACCTGTAAAATAAAACCTAACCTAAACTAGATACAATGTAACTATTAGTTAAATTGTAGCTATTTTAGGGTTTATTTTATAGGTAAGTAATTAGTTTTAAATAGGAATTATTTAGGTAATAATAGTGATTTTATTTAGATTTATTTAAATTATATTTAAGTTAGGGGGTGTTAGGGTTAGGATTAGACTTAGGTTTAGGGGTTAATACATTTACTATAGTGGCGGCGACGTTGGGGCGGCAGATTATGGGTTAATAAATGTAGGTAGGTTGCGGCGACATTGGGAGAGGGAGATTAGGGATTAATAAATATAATGTAGGTGGCGGTGATGTTGGGGGCAGCAGATTAGGGGTTAATAAGTGTAAGATTAGGGGTGTTTAGACTCGGGGTTCATGTTAGGGTGTTAGGTGAAAACATAAATTTTATTTCCCCATAGGAATCAATAGGGCTGCGTTACTGAGTTTTACGCTGTTATTTTGCAGGTGTTAGACTGTTTCTCAGCTGGCTCTCCCCGTTGATTCCTATGGGGAAATCGTGCATGAGCACGTACGACCAGCTCACTGCTGACTTAAGCAGCGCTGGTATTGGAGTGCGGTAAGGAGCACAATTTTGCTCAACGCTCACTTCTTGCCTTTTAACGCCGGTTTTGTAAAAAACCCTAATACCAGCGCTACAGGTAAGTGAGCGGTGAGAGAAATTTGCTCGTTAGCACCGCATAGCCTCTAACGCAAAACTCGTAATCTGGCCGATAGTTTCTTGTACTATTTAAAGTTATAATTTAGCTTGAAAATGCAATTGGATATAAAAGATTATTACAAGGCCCATTGTTTTATATTGAGTTTGCAGATCATTTGTAGGTTCAGTCTATTATGTTTATGAATTTCTGATTAACAACAAGTTGTAGAGTTCAGTAAGTCTCGGGGTCCCTATTTTCCCTATATTGCTTTAGCTCAAATAGTTGAACCAAGTCTTAGAAAACATAAAACAAAAAACATAGAACAATAGATCTATACCTGAAAAACTGTAGAATCTATCTATTTATCTATCTATCTATCTATCTATCTATCTATCTATCTATCTATCTACCTAGCTAGTGTTTTAAATAGTATTTTACTGTTATATCCTATGATATAGAATCTAATATTTATGAATACAGCATACAAACATCTTTATTCATTTAGAATTCCTCCAAGCTCATCTGCTTCATTTTTATTAATTGTATCTTACACTTCAACAAAATTTGAATTACAGAACAAATGTTAATGTGATCATTTATTCTACCAATGAAAAGTGAAAGGGATTTGTCTATCCTATATATTAAAGAGACAGGAAAACAATTTTCAGATAGACCATACAAACAACTTTCCAATGTATTTCAATTATCAAATTTGCTTCATTCCATTGTTATTTTTTGTTGAAGGAGCATCATTTCACTACTGGAAGCTAGGTGAACCCATTGGGTGAACCAATGACAAGAGGCATTTAGGTGCAGCCACCAATAGCAGCTAGCTTGCAGTGGTACATTGCTGTTCATTAGCTTACCTAGGTATTCTTTTCAGCTAAGGATACCAAGAGAAAAATGCAAATTAGATAATAGAAGTATTGGGAAGTATTTATAATTGTATGTTCAATATGAATCAAATTGTTTGACTTATTACTCTGGTCCATCTATATAAAGTTTTGTGTTAATTAAGTAGATAGAAATCCAACACTTTTTCACTGTTTGTGGATGGGGTTGATTTAGATTGATTTGTTTTTAACCTATCAGGATGTGTTTTAATCCTTTTTAATGAGTGACAACACATGTAGCACATGGTCTATGAGTATGGTCGACAGACCAAAACCGGTCAGACTGTTTTTTTTTTCTTTTTTTGCCCCTTGTTGTGTCTTTTAATTGAATTTAATTAAAGTATTTATATATTTTATGCATCTTCCATTCCAGCTTTATTTTTATTTTATCACATTTTTGGCGTCTCATGTCCCTTGAAAATAAGGTACATTATGAAACTGAAGTCTTTATGCTGTCCCATGTGTGTTGATACTTGATGCAAATCAATTTATTGTTTTGCTTTTAATTTTTCTATAAAGAAGTAATTATTATTTCCTTCTCCTTATGTTAGAGGTTATTCAATGTTGCAAAAACAAAAAGTGAAAGCAATATTTAGTGGCAGTATAAGTATTTAGAATTTTGCCCCATTTGTCCAAGTAAAGGAATAAAAATGGGACCAAAATGGCTGAGTAACATTTTTTTTATGTTTATTAGTCGCATTCACTACTTTTTCATTTGGCACTTTCAGCGCCATAAAAAAAAGGGACAGAAAACACAGGAAAGGTGGAAGGAGCTGAGGTTGTTTGACAAATCAGATAATTCATTATCAGTTATGTACAAGGGTTCTGACTATTCAAAAGTAAAACTTCCCTTACAATCCTAATTGAACATTATTAAATGACTTATGTGAGGGCTGGCAAGTCAGGCATTAAATGACAAATAGGCTTGTACAATCCCCTTTTAACATAGCATAGGGAGGACAAATATTGCAGCAGTAGTAAATGATCCCAATGTGCAAAACAGTCATGAAGAAAAGAAAATTGAGCAGATGTCCCCAGTCTCTGGTTTGGCAAATGAGGATATATTAGTCTAACTCTCCATCATGTTCTCTATAGCCGCCCTTTACTCTGGACCAGGAGGAACTTATTTATGAGCCTGATGAGATAGTGAAGGAGGAGATTCCAACTAACGAGACTGTGCAGTGTGGGTTTTAGGCCAGCAGTCTCCAACTGCTATGATTTTCTCCATCGCCACCATCATCTCCAGTTGGAGAGCAGCCAATTAGTACATCAGTGTCAACCAGTACCCATGTTGTTAATTGCCACCTCCACTAGGCGTGTATCATGGGAAAGACTTACAAATGTAGGCTCTAATTCTTTTGGCACAAGTAGTCAGTGTGTGTCTCGTAGCACAACCCTTTTGTGAGAGAAGTTCATCATTCTAAAATAAAGCAGTAATGCTGAATCAAGTCCTTTAGAACTTAAATGTTGGGCAATTTCTTCAACAGAATTTCCCATAATGCTTGCTGAATTGGGTATGCCAATTGTATTACTGCAGTGAGAGTGCTTGTAAGAATCCTCCAGTAAAACATCCGGTGATGGCAAAGGCAAGCAAGACAGGCAATTAGCTGTCATATTTTCATTTCCTGGCCTGTACTCATAAAAGGGAGGAGTCTATATGACCATCTAGCAATGTGGTTTCCTACTTGACCCAGTCTGTTTGTAGTAAGTTAGTAAAGTTTTTAAAGGCATATGATCAGTATGCAGTTTGAATACATGTTTGAATACATGTTCCCATAGGTTTTTGTACATTTTAATTTTTTTTTTCATTAAAGAGTTCTAAATCTGCCAAATAGTATTCTCCTCTTGAATGATAACTAAATACAACTCTGTATGAAAAAAAAACTAAACACTATCAGTTACTTCCTCTAATTTTATGGTCATACTATGTCAGCGTTACCTGTATCAGGTTAGCACACTAACTACCTCTCCTTTTCCAATAGGAATTCAAGGTGCATTATTCCAGAATGCTGCTCCTTCTGGGAAGTCATCAGGGGCACACTAACTCAAAACACCGCTCTCCACAGTCTTGGTGTGCTTTCCGTGAAGAACCAAGTGTGCTATGTCTGCCTGCCTGCGTTAAAGCTGAAAATTGTGCAGCCCACGTTATTATGCAAGGCTGCACTATTATTTAAAGACACCACTGTCCGATTAACATGCACCAAGAACCTTCAACCAATCAAGAGATGCTGCAATACATCACAGTGACAGCATTCAAGGCCCTATAAATTAAAGGGACAGGAAATACCAACATTTTCTTTCGTGATTTGGATAGAACATACGATTTGAAACAACTTTGCAAAATACTTGTATTATCAAATTTGCTTCATCCTCTTGTTATCCTTTGCTGAAAGAACAGCATTGCACTACTGGCACTACTGGCAGCTAGATCAACTCATCTAGCCAATCACAAGTGGCAAATGTGTGCAGGCACCAATCAGCAGCTAGCTCCCAATAGTGTAGAATATGTGCATATTCTTTTTCAACAAGGGATACCAGGAGAACAAAGCACATTTGAAAATAAAAGTGAATTTAGATAATCTTAAAATTGCATGCTTTATCTGAATTTTGACTTTCCTATCCCTTTAATTTGAGACTTTTCAGACCTTGCTTGGATATTCTACTGTTAAGACATTAGTTTTCCCCAGCTCCCAACTCTCCTAGCTGGTTCGCCTGGTTATCCAGTCTTCCCCATCTGCTTTAAGTCCTCTGTTTTATTTTGACTCTGGCTTGACGTCAGCTTGGACCTTGACTCTCCTATTTCTTGCTCCTTTGGCTCAGTTATTTGGAGGCTGTTTATCTGTTGCCAAACTTGGCTTGTTGTTGACTCCTCTTTTGCCTTGCCACTGTACCTACTTTGGATGGCTCTTCAGGCTTGACCCCAGGTTGTCCTGACCTCAGTATCAGATTCTCCCGGCACTGTTTTCCAGCCCTCGTGTCTACTTCTCTCTAGAGAGTCTATTAGCACTCTAGACTCTCTAGTAGGAGTGTACATAAGGAAGAGATAATATCTGCTAAATGGATTCCCAACAACAATTTTAGGTAAACCTCACATAATAATGAAATTACCCTTTTCAAATCATTTTATTTCTGGATAAAAGCTTTTACTGAAAAAAGTTTTCAATGGAGACGCTCTGCATAAAATCTTTCACATACTCCTGCTGACAAGTGTTGCTACTTCACTGCTTAATCATCAATATACAAAGTCCATAGTACCATTAGCAAGCAGATAATAACTTATTAGTGCATCTTCAACGTACAACCTAAAAATAAGTATCATTTTGTTTTTTTACCCTTAATCATGCTCATCATAAGCACATTATCTGCTTATTAACAGTGCTGTGGTCTTTGTATACTAATGATTGAGGGGTGTTTGCAGTGACCCCATTTCCACAGGCACCCAGTTGTTGTATAGTGCTATAGACAAATTGTTCAGCTATTTCACTGCTTAGTATGCCACCAGGAATCACTTCATGATTTTCAAGGAAGGCATCCTTTTTTCTCAAGATATAACTGAACAAGACTATGACTTGACCAAGAGTGTTTTGGCTCAAGTTCTCTGTGATATATACCTAAAAGGCTTTAGGATTGCCACTTACTAATTAAATGAATTTAATTTCAAACAAATTCATATCTAAATATCTGGACAAACCGAAAATGACTGTGAATAAAATTCTGATGATCCAATTCAGGCAAAAATTCTCAACCAAATATGGGCCGGATTACAAGTAGTGTGCTATTAAATTGCAAATCTGAAATTAAATTGCAAAGTTGAAAGTAAATGCATTTGCTTGAGTGCAAACAAAATTTGCACACATCGGGTTAGAGTGGCTGAAGACCACACGTAAAGGCTAAGGGTTACAGAAATGTGCACCAAACACAATATACATTAAAATATACTGTTACACTCATATATACACATTCATTAACAATTCTTCATATAAATATTAATTAAAAAAATATTATAAGAGTTAAAAGGTATATGGTATATGACAAATGTTGTACAAAAGAAGGGGAATCTGTGATAGATGCACAGGCCATATAATATTAACCCTGTGACAATGGGATGAGATGTATATAATCCACACAAGCAAAAACACAATGTATGAATATACAATATGATTGATAATGATTGCATCCCTCCTAATAACAGAGAAGGATACAATAGTGTAAAGTCCAAACAAAATAAAACAAAGGCACATTGCAGAAAACGAGGCTCTATAGAGGAAGCCCTTGCCTCCAAGAAAGAGAAATTATCCAATTTAGATCAAGGCATTTTCAATTTATCATCTCACCCACTCACAATAGATGAGAAATATGTACTACAGAGAGGCATATTGTCCTCCCAATCCTTACAATGTATTTAATATATTTGTGGATATCAACAGATTTACTCGAAAACTAAAAGACTCAAACAGAAGAAATTTTATCTAGCAGAAACTCAAATTATTCTTACAGATTCTATGTCCTCTGACAACAAAGCCAAGTTTGTTTTTTTCTGATGTGTAGACATTGACATCCCATTTATTTGAAAATTATATTCATACCAATTTTAAAATTAAATTACATTTCAATCCCCTAGTACATCCAGCCATTACATAGAATTATATCAAAATCTGTACTATATGAGTATTGGAGAAAAGAAATCCCTTAAGAATTTACAAAATAACACTGGCATTATTATACGTGATGCAGACAAGGGGGGTGGAATTATTATCCAGAATATTCAGAATTATCTCAAAGAAGCAGAAAGAACATTAGGGGACACTAAATATTATATAATTCTTCCCATCCAATGTATCTTTTTAAATTGACCAATTTTTATAAAAAAAATTTATGGCATTACCTTCATACATCAGACACAGCACACATGTATTATGTCATTTGATACATATACATAATATTGACCAATTTATATGGATCCCTTGTGAGTTCATTGTATCCCCTTGTTAGTTCATTATATTCCAATATTTCACATAATATAGTAATTAATGCTGTTTCTCAATTTTATTTACAGACAATGGGTCCGATTTATGAAAGTGCGAGCGCACATGATACAATGTAGCGTATCATGTCCGTCGCACTTCGATAAATGCTGACAGCATACACTGTTGGCATTTATCATTGCACAAGCAGTTCTTGTGAACTGCTTGTGCAATGCCGCCCCCTGCAGATTCGTGGCCAATCGGCCGCTAGCAAGGGGTGTCAATCATCCCAATCATATAGGATCTGGTGGATTGATGTCCGCAGCCTCAGAGCACGTGGACAAGTTATGAAGCAGTGATCTTTAGATTTCTGCTTCATAACTGCTGTTTCCGGTGAGAATCAGGGGCATCAAGCTCCATTCGGAGCTTGATAATTCGGCCCCTAAGGGTACGGCCACTAGGTTTGCCCCCCGCTTTCGAATCTATTCATGGGTGTTTTTGGAGAAAGAATACATTTATGAGTCGCCCCTGGGGGCCAGCCTGGTTTATTATGGCCGTTACATAGATGATCTTATCTTCATCTGATTATTGTTTCAGCTAAGGCATTTTTTACACATTTTAATGACAACAATATGGGCCTCTCTCTCACTGCTAATATTCAAGCACACACTATTGAATAACTTGATTTAAATTTAAGTTGGTGTGATTTAGATAATATAGAATCTAAAACATGCTTTATGAATGTCAATAGTAATAGCTATTTAGATAACTCCAGCAATTATAGAGTGGAAGAGAAACATTCCTTTCAGTCAATTCAAAAGGATCCATAGAAATTGTTCAAAGATTGAAGCCCTTTGATGAAGAGAGTGGTATCTTATACCAAAGGTTTTTAGAAAAAGGATATCCCATCCAATAATTGGATCACTCTTTAAAAAGAGCTAGAGATTTAAATAGGGAGACTTTTTTTAGTAAGTAACCCTACAGTTGACTTAAAAAAAATAATAATCAGGAAACCTCACAGTTTGTGAATGTTATGCTTATAAGACAATATAACAGTAATCATATGATGATAAAGAATATTTTAAATAAACATTGGCATATAATTTAAAAAAAAAAATTGTGAAAAACCAAGGATTGTATATAAAAGAGCACCAACATCAAGGAACAGATTAGCTCCTAGCAAAAGAGTAACACTTTAAGCATAGAATTAAGAATAAGAAAAAAATGATTTTTGGGTAGGAATGGAATATACAAATATGGGAAGACTTAAATAATGAGAAATATTCTGGATCTACAAATTCAGAAGCCTGGCATTTGGCAGCTTTCAATTAATCATGCTTTCGATTTAATCTTGTATAACATTATTCTACATCATTTTATCATCACACTTCTCGCATACTAACCATAGATCCACTCATTGAATATACACTTTTCCCTTGCATTTCATTATGACACTCAATGGTCACACAAGCAGTGATCATATTTTCCATGCTCATACCCATTTTTTCATGCAAATCTAGTCGATATGTTCTTTTTTGATTTCACTATCCACCTCTTTTTACATCACTTTGCATTTTTTTTTTCACTATACACATTTCCAACACATATACACATAGTATACACGTATAGCATACACACTATCACACGGCACTTTCATTGTGGCATTCATATGGACACAATAGTCACGATTATATTATTTTCTCCACACATATATTATCATCGTATTCCTTTATACTCTTACTCTGACTCTTGCCCTATCCAGTGTCAATCACACTTTTTATGACCATTCTTGTCAATAGCCTTTTTTTATTCATACCTTTGACATACATTTCTCATCTTTTTTATTCACCTCATATAGACATTAATACCCTTTTGGCACACAAGACCGTTTGACAGTGATGGCTCACATATTGAGCACACTTTTTTCTGTCACGGATAATATATTTTGATTTCATTGCAGAATACATATACACACTTATTCTCTTTTTTTTCATTTCAGTTTTTAGTCAATGTCTCATCTAATCATTAGATCACATTCAGTAACAGCTTTTTCATTTTTGCATACCTGTTTTTCATTATACATCAAATACATATTGGTCACAATGTATATCATACAAACAATGATGATGGATACAGTAGAAAATCGTGAAGAACTGGTTTGCAAACTATTAACAAGCTATTACATCGCACAGATTAATTTTATTTCACCTGTTATGACAGATATAGATGTATTTAATTGAATGTACAATAATATTTTATCAAATTATACAAATTAGGTCAATTCTTTCAATTGAGAGAGAATTTCTGTTTACATATTAATCGTTCAATTGCAGACATTTTTTTAAAAAAATTCCATTGTTAATAACCAATCATTATTTTGTATTGTGTTTTTACAGTTTTTATTGTGTTTTTAATATTTTTATTGTATTTTTATTTTGAATTTTGGGTATACAAATGCTTATTTGTATATGCATATGAATTCAGCATTGGGGAACCCCTGGGAGTTCGAAGTAACGGGAAGGGGACTTGACCGTTGGAGGAATTAGGCCTTGGGTGTGATTGGTTATTTACTGTAGGGGGCGGGCTTAGCACGCGCTGTTACGCATTTAAAGAAAGAGCGGGAGAATCTGTCATCAGAATAATTATCAAACCTTTCTAGAAAGTGCTGTGCTCAGTTAGTAATTCTGCGATGTCGCATTTTGATGCGATTTTTGACCAACTTAAGTTGGAAGCTGCAAAAATGGGCCCTACCTGGCTCGAAGAAAAATTACGTCCATTGCTTAGCCCGGTCGTCGAACCCAGAGTGGATATCGTTGAGGTGGCTCCGAAAACATCGAGGCGTTCGAGGCCTCCAGTTCGTTCTGATGCTGAAGGGGGTAATAGCGGTCGGAGAAAATCCAGCCCCAGTCCGGGGTTAAAGGCGTCTGTGAGGAAGAAGTCAAGTTCGAGCTCCGGAAGTCGGCAGACCGGAGCGGAGTTTGCTGATAATGTGACGCAGTCCGGGAGCACTTGTTCCATTACGGAACAATTCACTGAGCCTGTAATGAAGGGTGATTCTTTGCCTAAGGGTAAGACGGCCAATTTAGGCCAGAAAGTAGTAATGAGAGGGAAAAAGCAAGCTAGTAAAAGTGACGGCCTGCCGAGGCCTATTTCTCTGTGTGAGGGTAATGAACAAGCGAGTATATGTAGTTTAGGTAGCGCCTTAATGAAAAAGAAAGGTGAGGGTTTGATTGTATCAGGGCCGATTGAAATACCTCAGGCAGTTCCAGAACAGTTACATAATGTTGCTAAGTCGGCTCATTTTTTAAGACCTTGCAATAATACGGAAAATCAGGCTTATCGGGTGTTAGACGAGAGGGTTGAAAGGCCTGAAGCCAGCGATAGTCATCATGATACCGAGGTTGATAACGGTGTGGTAGAATTAGATTTATATTTAGATTCTTCTGAGGAGGATTTTATTCCTCCTTCTCCCAATGTAGTTAACACTATTAGCCAGTTTAATACGTCAGTCAGGGTCACGGGTGATCCAGTTTTAAAGGGCGAGTTAAGAAATTTGAGGGATAGGAATGTTGAAGTAATTAAAAATTTACCTGTCACTAATGATGTTTTTCTTTTAGATGGGAATGAAACTGGGTCACGGCCTGAGAATTCCCAGGGTCTTTTAATGGTGGGAAATGACGGCCTAAGTGGGGAGGCTTATGGCCTTCAGGAATCTTGGACGGAAAATATCAGGCTGGATATTGAGGACGGCGTTCCAGGGGTGGAACGTTTTAATGCAAAGGGAGAAGAAACAAGGGTGAGTACGGCCAACAATTTTAATTTTGGTCTTCAGGGCATGATGGGTCAGAGTATTAATAATACATGTCATAGCTCGGTTAACTCTGTTCAACGTCCAAACAGGTCTGGGATTGGGAGAATACAAGGTAGAGGTAGACAACGCAAGAGGTATGGGGATTTAAGGGGAGAAGGGTTTGAGGTCCCATCAGCTAAGAAGGGTAAGGGTGTTTCAGTGTATAATAGGTTGGGTATGTCTACAGCTAGTAGGGGCATTGGAATTTGGGCACCTTCTGGGGGTTTGTCACATGTTTCTTTTTTACAGACGGAAAAAGGGCAGCAATTAATGACTAACACGGATCCCAGGGCTACTGGTTTCCAGAATACAGAGAAGGTTACGGCTGCATCTCAAAGGATTCAGTCTGCAGTGCCTCAGGACCCGAGTACAGGTAATGAGGGATCCGGTGTTGTGAATCTGAATGTGGGGGTTGATACAGTTGGTGTGCATGCTGATCCCTTATCTATAACTGTTGTAGCAGGTTTAAGGGACTTGTTAGCCAAATTAGAAGGAACAAAAGTCACGGGGGGAGTCGCCAATTCATGGGTTCCCACAGAATTGGTTAACCAAAATAGGGTATTAGGGATTGGTGGTGAGGGAATAAAGGATGTAGGGTCAGTACCCCAATCTCAAATGGTCGGTTTATCTCAGCAAAAGGGGACTAATGTTGATAACAAAACGGATGGGGGTCCTGAGCTGAAGATTGCTGACACGGCTTTGGCCAGGTCTTGTTTGTGTTCTATTGGGCCTTTGGGCATGCATTTGACGGTAGAGTTAAGAGAAAAGATTTACAAGAGAGATTTTATTGAATTATTTTCCCTCCTTCCTCTTGATCAGTCTTTTGAGATACCTGAAGATTCAAAAAAGGATTCGGCCAAGAAGGAAGAGGAGGAAAGGAAAAGACGTTACAGAAAATTACCAAAAACATTTACTAACTGGTTCCAGGCTTTTGTTATTTATGCTAGTGTATTTGCTGTTAAGTTCCCGGATCAAGGAGCGGCCCTCTTTTGTTATTTAGATGAAATTGCAGCTGCTCAGAGAACATATGGTGGTATGGCTTGGTGGTATTATGATGAACAATTTAGACAACGTTTGTCGGTTAAGCCTGAGATGAAATGGGATGATCGTGATATGGGTCTATGGCTAAAAGTGATGACTCCGTTAAGGTCTTCGCAGCCCTTTCGAGGGAGTGCCGGCGGATCTCTTCAAAACGGTTCGTCGGCAACAGCCAAAAAAGGTTTCTGTTTTGCTTTCAATGAAAAGTTCTGTAAATGGGGAGCATCATGTAAATTCAGACATGAATGTTCTGGGTGTGGTGGATCCCACCCTTCCAGTAAGTGTTTCAAAAAGAACAAATTGGGAGGAACACAGGAGCTCCCTGAAAAAGGGACTAACTCCGGTGAGGCTAAGCGGGATGGAGCTGTGGCTCGTACTTTACGCTAAACAGAAAGGTTGTGGTGATAAGGCCTTGTTGTTGCTACATGGTTTTGAGTTTGGTTTCAGAATTCCATCTTCGGGAGGCGTTGTTCATTACAGGGGTAACCTTAAGTCTGCTAGGGAATGGCCTGAGGTTGTTAGGAGTAAGCTTGAGAAGGAGGTTTCTTTGGGTCGAATGGCAGGTCCTTTTAAAATATCTCCTATCCCCCATTTGCGTATTTCTCCTTTAGGAGTGGTTCCTAAGAAAGAGCCTGGTAAATTTCGTTTAATTCACCACTTATCATTTCCAAAAGGTGGATCTGTTAATGATGATATTCCGGATGAATTATCGTCTGTGTCTTATACATCATTTGACATGGCGGTTAAGTTGGTCAGAGAGGCTGGGCAATTCGCTTTAATGGCTAAAATAGATATTGAGGCGGCTTTTCGGTTACTTCCAGTTCATCCTTCTTCACATTATTTGCTGGGTTGTTGCTTTGAGGGTTTTTTCTACATTGACTTATGTCTCCCGATGGGTTGTTCTATTTCTTGTTCTCTGTTTGAATGCTTTAGTTCATTTTTGGAATGGGTTGTTAAATTCAGGTCTGGATTTTCTTCAGTAGTTCATTATCTGGATGATTTTCTTTTTGTTGGTCCCCATGATTCGGACGTTTGTTTGAAATTAAGGGATTGTTTTTATTCAATGGCATCTGATTTTGGGGTTCCTATTGCAATGGAAAAATCTGAGGGTCCAGTTACGGCCCTTAAATTTCTGGGTATTACAATAGATTCTGAAAGTATGGAATGTAGGCTGCCTCTGGAAAAGATTGTGGATTTGTCAGAAATGATTCAGCAATTTTTGGCGGTCCGTAAGGTGACTTTGAGAAAAATGCAATCTTTACTTGGAAAGTTGAATTTTGCTTGCAGAATCATTCCTATTGGTAGAGTTTTTTCTAGAAGAATGTCATTGGCTACGTCTGGTGTTAGTAAGCCTCATCATTTTGTAAGGATTAAAAAAGGTCACAAGGATGATTTGAAGGTTTGGTTGGAATTCCTTAAAAATTTTAATGGTGTTGCAATATTCATGGAAGCTAGGGTCTCTAATGTTGATTTGGATTTGATAACTGATGCAGCTGGGGGTGTTGGTTTCGGGGCTTATTTTCAAGGGCATTGGTGCGCTGAAGTGTGGCCTCAAGAGTGGGTCAATTTAGGTTTAACCAAGAACCTAGTTTTCCTTGAGCTATTTCCTATTCTGGTGGCTCTGTTTGTGTGGGAAGTGGATTTGATGAATAAATCCATATTGTTTCATACAGATAATATGGGTGTTGTTTCTGCTATTAATTCTTTATCTGCATCATCATTACCAGTTTTGCGTTTATTAAGAGTGCTAGTCCTGAAATGTTTAAGTATGAATGTTTTCGTCAGGGCAAAACATATCCCTGGTAAGCTTAATTTGATAGCAGATTCTTTATCTCGTTCACAGTGGTCTCGCTTTCGAGAGTTGGCGCCTCAGGCGGACGTAGTTGGAGCGACGTTTCCCGTCCAACTTTGGAAGCTTGGGACGGAGGATTGGCTGAATTAATTAAAAAATCTTTGGCTCCAGGTACTTGGACGTCCTATGTATCAGTTTGGAAGGAATGGGAAATGTGGTTATGTCAATCTGAAATTAAAGAAGGGTATGATGATGTCACGGGTTGCTTATTGGAATGGATGTGGCATTGGGGAAATGTGGGTTTGTCACCATCTAATATGGAAAGAAGATTGGCGGCCCTTGCTTTTAGATTTCGCTTATTAGGTTTGTCTGATGTTACAAAGGTTTTTTGGGTCCGTCAGGTTCTTAAAGGCTTGAAGAAAAAGACAAAGGTTAGAGATAAGAGAAGACCTATTACATTTTCTTTACTTCAAAAAGTTTGGGTGGTATTAGCAGAGATTTGTGCATCAAGATTTGAATTAATATTATTTAGAACGGCCTTTGTATTGGCCTTTTTTGGGGCATTTAGAGTTTCGGAATTGGTAAGCCCTAGCAAAAAAGTGTCAGGTGGTTTACAAAAAGAAGATGTATTATGGAATGATAACAGAGTAGAAATATTACTGAGAAATAGTAAAACGGACATATATGGGAAAGGCAAGAACATAGTGCTATTCCCTAGCGGTGGTGAAATATGTCCATGTCAGGTAATGATGCTTTATGGGTCCATACGGCCTTTGCAGGATGGCCCTTTGTTGGTTCATTCAGACGGTTCTTTTTTATCACAATATCAATTTAGAGCCATTTTAAGAGGTTCAATTGTTTTATTGGGTCTTAATCCTTTAGAGTTTGGATCTCATTCTTTCCGGATTGGAGCGGCTACTGAAGCCGCTATGTTAGGTCTCAGAGAGGATATAGTTAAAAAGATTGGTAGATGGGGTTCAAGTCGTTATAAATCTTATGTTAGGCCTGATTTAAGGATATAAAAAAAAAAAAAAAAAAAACCTTGAATAGAATGTATGTTTTGGAATGTTTGAGTTGTAATCATCCTGAACACTCCTTTTTCTCTTATTTTAGGTGTAAAGATCGTATGGGTGATGGGGCATTCGTTTATATACTGGGCCAATGCTGAGGCCAGTAAGAAAATGGGCGGCCTTCAGCTTGGGTGTCCTGTGGATCAATGGGAGGTCAAATGGTTTGGGATTAGGGGGATGTGCTGGGAACTCTTTTTTCCGTTGTTTCTAGATTTTGGCAGAATGTTTCCTCGTCCTCAGGTTTTGATAGTGCATTTGGGGGGAAATGATTTAGGTATGATTCCTCAAAAGGAACTAGTTAGAAGAATCAAAAGAGATCTGGGCAACATAAAGGAACTTCATCCTGAAATCAAAATAATTTGGTCACAGATTACTCCTAGGTTGGTTTGGAGATCAGCGAGGGATTATGATAGGCTAGAAAAGAGTCGTAAAAAAATTAACAAAATAATTAGCTCTTTTGTTAAGAGGTTGGGGGGAGGCGTAGTTTTCCACCCAGATTTTGAAGTAGATGGAGCTGAGGAATTTTATTTAAAAGATGGTGTTCATTTTAACCAATTTGGGCTGCAGCTATTTATTTTCGATATAAAAGAAGCTTTGGGAAAAATATTGGGTTTGGCGGGACTGGGCTGTTCGGTCAGTCCAGTCGGTGGCGGGGGTGCTAGTTCCCAGACAAATATGGTACGCAATATGGCCAAGTGATTTGGAGGATTTTAAGTAGTTGCCTCTCCATGGGGTGAGTGGACAACTGGTTTTATAGGGGCAAGGGGTTCCCTATTAAAGTTTAGGTGTACTTGGACGGACTCAACAGGGATATAGCTGAGTCCAGTTGTTGAATAACGGCCATCTTGTTTTTGTGGGTTTGGGAACTAGCACCGCTGTGGTTTATGTTTTATTTGTCAGTAATGTTATTTATGAACATCAGGTATGTTCTGTGGAAAAATGTTTGAAAATGTTTGAAAATATTTATTACTCAATATTTAAATTGTGTTGTTAATAAAATGGCTGCGGCCAAATTTTATACCAAAGCTGTGTGTAACTCTTTTATTTATGTTATTATTTTAACTTATAATGGTTATAAGATTAAGGCCGGGGATTGACGACTTTAAAGGTCAGGGAACCCCTGGGAGTTCGAAGTAACGGGAAGGGGACTTGACCGTTGGAGGAATTAGGCCTTGGGTGTGATTGGTTATTTACTGTAGGGGGCGGGCTTAGCACGCGCTGTTACGCATTTAAAGAAAGAGCGGGAGAATCTGTCATCAGAATAATTATCAAACCTTTCTAGAAAGTGCTCCCTCCCTCCCTCCCTAATCTTTGTTTTTCCTTCCTTGTTCGTGTTTGTCGCAGCAAGGCGGGGGTGCTAGTTCCCAGACAAATATGGTACGCAATATGGCCAAGTGATTTGGAGGATTTTAAGTAGTTGCCTCTCCATGGGGTGAGTGGACAACTGGTTTTATAGGGGCAAGGGGTTCCCTATTAAAGTTTAGGTGTACTTGGACGGACTCAACAGGGATATAGCTGAGTCCAGTTGTTGAATAACGGCCATCTTGTTTTTGTGGGTTTGGGAACTAGCACCGCTGTGGTTTATGTTTTATTTGTCAGTAATGTTATTTATGAACATCAGGTATGTTCTGTGGAAAAATGTTTGAAAATGTTTGAAAATATTTATTACTCAATATTTAAATTGTGTTGTTAATAAAATGGCTGCGGCCAAATTTTATACCAAAGCTGTGTGTAACTCTTTTATTTATGTTATTATTTTAACTTATAATGGTTATAAGATTAAGGCCGGGGATTGACGACTTTAAAGGTCATGGTTTTTATGTAATACCTCGATTGTGAATGGACATTCATACTGAACACATCCTATCACCACGTAATGAAGAGTGTTAAAAGAATGCTTTGTTTTCCCTTATTTATGCTTGAGGAAATGGCCCCTTGTGCTGTTGAGAACCGTGTTGCAATAAAACCTTTTTTATTTTTCCAATAACACTTTGGAGATTTGTTTGTTAAGTTTTGCCGGCACCTTTACAAAGTGGCTATCGGATCCCTTCACCATTCTCAGATATTTGGAATTAATCCGTGGCGTGCTGAATTCCAGAGGAGATTGGTAACAAACATCCTTGCCGGGGAGATCAAAGGAGGAGGATGAGATATGCTGTTTGCAGCTGTAATCACCAGTCAGTGAGCTGACCACGGCAAGTGCCAGCCTGCTTCATTAGCACTTATTTCTTAACAGGTACTACCCAAAATTGTGAGCAAATTTTGTATTACTATATTGATTGTTATCTGCAGCAGAGTTATAATATGAGGCACCACTTGTTCTCTTTTGCATTATATGACAAGTTATTTGAAATGAAAGGGCTATATTGTATACATGTTTGTCTAAATATATGTATAGGTGTGTATATATTTCTATGAAAAAGGTTTAAGTAGTAGCGCTAATACAGGATCATGGAATATTATATGTTCCACCTGAAGTTATCTCATATGGAGTTTCTGAATTGTGGAAATCAGGTTACTCTTAGGGACTTTTACTGAATGTAATTTAATTTGCACAGATACAAACTAACATATGTGTGTCAGAAAAAAAACTTTATAAGTATCTATAATAAATGCAATTTCAAAGGTTAAAAAGGAATTGTACAAAAACAGAAGACTTTGAAATAGCAGCAACTTCTCTAAAAGAAAAGTTTCGGGAAAAAAACTTTGACACAAAAATTGTGGAAGAATCATACAAGAAAGTAGATAGTTGGAGGCAGACGAAAAATACAAACCGAGAAAACCAGACAAAATGTTCCACACTTTGTCACCACCTACAATCACGCTGCTCCTCAAATTGAAATTCTTTTGAGGAAACACTAGCACATATTGAAGAATGATCCATTACTTACAGGAGAATTACCAAATAAACCAACGGTAACATATTGAAAAAATATGAATTTAAAGAATATTCTAGCTCCCACAAAATTGAAAACACAAAATAAAACAGCAGCAAAAACGTTAAATCCAGTAAAAGGCTTTTTTAAATGCGGTAGAAAGAATTGTGAATGCCGCAAACATACCAGCACAAACAAAACATATAATAAATGGATTTTAAACAATGATAAAGACCAAATTCCAATCACTAGCTTCCTGACCTGTAAATCAGAGTATGTGGTTTATCAAATCGAATGTAAGTGCCAAAAAATTTACCTTGGAAGAACTAAATGGACTTTACAGACTCGATTACTGGAACATGTGAAAAACATAGAAGGAGAAATATCCAAATATGGTCTCAGTACTCACTTCGAGGAACATCACAATAATGACCCAAAAGAACTAATCATTAAAGCAATTGAGCAGATCCCTCCTAGTTTTGGCAAAGAAAGACTACTACAACTAAGAAAAAGAGAGATTTATTGGATACATCACTTGGATACACGAGTACCATATGGGCTAAACAAGAACATTGACTTAGCCGCATTCCTTTAAATTGAATCAGTCTTTTTTCTTAAATTCAAATTAAACCTAAGGTCAAGGGATAAACAGCTCACAGCACTTCCATTCCATTCTTGCTTTACTCAGATATGTATAGATCCAAGTATATTTTATGATAAGTACCACATTGGCTAAAAACAAGGACATATGCATATTTTATGATAAAATTAATTCATATTAAGTTGTATTTAAATACCAAATATTAATATTTTTATTAAATATTTTTTAACGATCTACATCCTAAATAAAAACTATCCTCTATGGGGGTTTTTATCTTCATTTTTAATACTTCTTAATATTTCTAAATATTTTTCACACTTATCTAAAGTTTTCTCTTTAAAAGTGAAGAGAACAAATTAACTACAGCCTTTTTGTTCGTTTTTATTTTTTCTTTTTTCTTCTTCTTCTTGTATATCAAATTCAGACTACATAAACCCATTTTGATATAAATAAACATAAACATAAATATACAGAAATATGCTATAAATTAATAAATAGAGGCAAAAATTCCCTAATTAATGGACTCCATTTAAATACATATCCGGGTCCACTAGCATAAATAGATGCTTAGGATGGATAAGGATGCACCTCTGATAAAGTTGACTAGTGCTCAACAAAACGTGTAAGGTATCACAAGATAAGTGATGTCACTTCCAGTTTTTCTCGCTTCCGGTTTTTGGGCCACGCACGCCATACGGAGCTCCATACATTTTTCATGGGAAACAGATAAGTTTAACATAGATGTTTATAGATACTTATTTTTTCCTCAATGTAGTTATTTTAGTTTTATATTACCTATGTGATCACTAGGTTTTATTCGACTCACTAGAATCCCAGTTTTTCTATTAACGTTTTTTTATATCCATACTTTTCTTATAGCTAATTATAATTATCAACTATAGCAGGGTTTAAGTGTTTATACCTCTCTGCATATGCATCTATTTTAAACATAAACTATTATACGCAATTTTTATTAATAAATTAATATTTATAAATTCATCTGCATTTAAAAATAGAATACTTTTTTTTACAATTGTATTGCACACATTAATTCTGGTCAATAGACCCACCCTCATACTTTCTACGAGTTAGAGGGCAAGGTTTTAATATACCTATATTAAAATAATGACCATTATTTGGTTAGTTTTTATTTTATATATATTTTACAAACATATGCTTTTTTGGTCTATATGTATATTAATAAAATTTGATTTTTTTTATTTTTTGGTCCCAGGGCCTATGATTCACCAATTTTCAAATGATCAGTGTATATTGATAATGGTGTTTCTGTTCCTACACACCAGGGATAGGCAAGGTGTCCGTACACGGACACTGGTGTCTGTGACAGGCCCTTGCAGTGTCCGCCAACCGTTTTGAGGAGTGGAGGGAGGACACAGTGTGAGACTGTGAGTGTGTGTGACAGTGTGCAAAAGTGTGTGTGAAAGGCTGAGGCTGTGAGACAGTGTGTGTGACAGTGTGCAAAGGAGTGAGACAGAGTGTGAGACTGTGAGAGTGTGTGTGTGACAGTGTGAGACTGCAAAAGTGTATGTGTGTGACTAAAGGTATGTGTAAGAGTGTGGGTGTGTGTATGAGACTGGGAGGCTGTGTGTGGGTGATAGTGTGCAAATTGATAGTGTGCAATCGAATGTGTGTGTGAGATAGACTATGAAGGTATGTGTGTGATAGTGTGTAAGCGGGTGTGGGTGTGAGACTATGAGGGTGTGTGTGATACCGAGTGTGCAATTGAGTGTGTGTGTGTGAGACTGATCTAGCATAGCGTATACCTATCCCATGCATGTTTAAACTCCTTCAGTGTGTCTACCATGTCTACTGGATGGCTTTTCCACAAGGCATCCACTATGTCATGATCCGGTGTACATGCGCTCAGGAAACAGACCCTCGGGGCAGTGGTAGGGATTTGAAGACACCGACCCCTGACCCGGGGAAGAGTATCCTGGACGTGGATAGATGATATTCTGTGATCCATAGTTGCTAGAAGTTATTGAAGAATTAATGGAGGGTGCAATATTTGTTTACAATATATTCTGGCTTCACTGTGAGTTATAATTAGTTAACAGGAGTAGCTGCAGGATTCAATGAGAGAAATATATAGCAATGTTCAGGCTCCAGAGTAAACAGGTAGAAGTTTGATACTTAGATGCAAACTAAGGTTTGTTGTAGGTTCACAGTACATAATATTATATAAAGCTGTATGTCAGAGTTAAGCACAGCTGCACAGGTATTTAGACAAGCTGCAAGTTTAGGCATTAATTACTGTTTGTGCATATATTGGAGAATCACATGAAAGCTTTAATTGAACATATAGATGCAGAGTTCTGAATATGTTAACATATTTGCAGCAGGATATTTCAGCAATGACAACTTGTAGCAGGGAAATAGTTATAAAGTTCTGAGTAAGATGCTGTTGTAATTAGAGAGTGATGATAACCAAAAGTATGCTTGATTTATAATAAAGTTCAGAGTTTGTTAAGTAGCAGTGTCCAGGAAACAGAAATGGAATTATTTGGATACTTGCGATTTGATGATTTTAAGCATTGGTAATAGAAAATGCTGTAGGTTGAAATAGTTGGCAATTTCATGCAGGAAACAGTCACAGACCTCTGTTGTTCATGATCATAACTTCAATATTAATGCCAAGCACATTAGACCTGAGAAGGCTTAAAAAGAGACTGAGGTAATCAGGTGCATGAATGATTAATCAGGCAGGCAAGCAAGCTGAATGTGAATACTGCCCAAATGCAGCAGTCAGAGAAGGAAGTCTTAAAGGGATAGTGACATTAGGCTGAGATATGTTACAGATCGCCCTCCTCAAAGGCGACCTCCGGGCGCCCAACACAATCCAACAGGAGAGAGAACAAAAATGATATGGAGTACCGGTAGTAGGTGTATGGAGATCAAGAAAGGAGGGTTGGAAATCTCTTGAAAAAGTTGAATGATGAAGTAAAGGCCATGTAATTCAGGTATCAAAAGATCTTGACAATGATGAGAGCAAAACTTGAAGTCAACTTTTTTGTAGTCATAGTGAGAATGCATGAACGTAACATACAATGAGCTTCCTACCACAGAATCATCCTGAGGGTAGATAGGCGTATGTTCTTCATGATAGATGAGCATGTACATAGCCAATGAAATGGCAGCCAGTCCTAGAGATATGAATAGGCTTTCCTCAGCTTCAGAAATAGAGATGCAGCATTCTGGATTGATAACCAGATTAACCACCTTTGGGTCAGAGATTTGAGTATCCTCAGAATTAACCTCTTGGCTGAGGATTAGATATACTCCAAAAGAAAAAGCTATAGCCACTTCTAACGCAATAGCAGGGCTTTCTTCAAAGTAGGAGATAGGAGTGTAGAGTGCAAGATTTGTCCAGTTCTTGCCATCTTCTAATTCAATAGGAAATGTCTCCTTACTGGATTCAGAAACAAAAGTGTCCTCACTAAGAACAGGTATATGAATGCCCACACCAGGGCCAGGTTCAGGAATACCCACATCTGGGCAATGTTCAGGAATATCCTCAATAGGATCAAGTGTAGGAATGCCAATGCAAGGGCAAGGTACAGAAGTACCCACATCTGGGCAAGGTTCAGGAATATCCTCAGTAGGATCGGGTGAAGGAATGCCCATGCCAGGGCAAGGTTCAACTATAGAGAAAGGAAAAGAACCCACTTTAGAGCCAGGAACCATACTCTCTTCTGAGCAGAGGGCAAGGCTTTTTTCAGGGTTCATAAACGAAGAATTAACAAGACCCACTTTACAGCCAAGAACCATACTCGCTTCTGAGTAGAGGGCATGGCTATCTTCAGGATCAAGTATTATTACACGCATTTCTGGGTTAAACAAAGGAATACCCATACCAGGGTCAAAAACAGGAGAGTCCACCTTGATGTCAGGTTTAGTAGTATAATCATGGAAAACAGGAACAGGAATGGGCACAGGGGAATCTTCTTGAAGAACTTTTGTACAAGTTTCAGGTTCAAGAATGTCCACTTGCGAACTTGGTTCAAAGTTGTCCTCACAGGATTGAGTATCAGGAATTCCTGTACAGGAAACTGATGTAGTAGAAAATGTAGGTTGGTGCAAAGTATCTCCCAAGGGAAACAATTTCTTAGATGCAGTAACAGAAGAATTTTGAGAAGGTGAAGTGTACTGAAATATGCCACACTCAGGTAGATGCGGAGGAATTGTGACACAAGATTCTGACTCAGAAGTTGTCTGGGGTTCAGCAGGCATACTTATTTGAGTTTGAATATAGAGCTAAATTCTCCAAGGACTATCTCTGGTAAACTGTTAGATTGTATATCTGGAACAAAATTATCTTTTGTTTCTAGCACAGGATTTATAGACATTGAGGCAGCATGAGTGGGATGCAAGAAATCAATAGTTGGAAACAGTTTCTGTAGTTGTTGCAGAGTCTGAGAAGAGATACCATTAGATATCATTAAGAACAGACAGATGGTGACTAGAGACAACATCCAGCTTGGTGTTGACAGTGTCATGAGGCAAGAGAGGGTCTGGTACAACAGAAACTGAAACAGGAGATTCAGGCTGAGTTTCCTCTGTGCACTTTTGATTTTCTGTAGGCAGAAAGACTTTCTTCTTATTCTTCTTTTTCTTAGAGAGCTTAGATAACTGATATTTCTTCCCAGTATGAGGCTTCTTAGGTTGCTGCCATTGTGGCTTGTAGTACCTTATATCAGGTTGAGAACAGAAATCCTCTTCATCACTGGATGCATAATTCTGATGTAATAAATCTGCATAGTAGTTGAGGGGACCTTTTCTCCAAACAGCAGTCTGTAAACCAGATGTCTTTTCTTCCGTCTCTGAATCTGTCCAATCTAACGATTCCATGGGAATATCAGAAATAGGAAGATCAGTATTTCCATGAGAGGTTTCATGATGGGAGCTGTCTGTATCATCCATATTGTAAATATAACAACCAAGGATGTCATTATAGCAAATAGGTTGAGGTTTTGTCTGAGTTTGTGGCGAATTAAAGTTGCGCTCATACCAGTCTAATGCCAATTCAGCTGGATCTGCAAAGTCATCCTCCTTGTTGACATATTCAGACTCAGAATCAGTATCATCAGGATAGGAATCACAAACAGGAGGAGTAGATGGTATTCTGGAACAGTAGTCCTGTCTCTTTAAATCTTTAAAGGTCTGAATTTTTTCTGCTGAATCTATGAATGCATCCTCTTCAGTTACATAGTCAGACTCAGAATCAGTTTCACCAAAATGGAAATCACAAACATGAGGAACAGATGAAATTCTAGAAAAGTGGTTTTGTCTCTTTAAATCTTTAAAGATCTGATTTTTTTCTGCTGAAGCTATGGTTAAATCCTCTTCATTTTCATAGTCAGATTCAGGATCAGTTTCACCAAAATGGTAACCACGAACATGAGTATAGGACAGTCTAGAATAGGAGCACTGTGTCTTTAAATTTTAAAGTATGAAAATCTTCTGTTTTTCCTTTAGGGATTGCTTGGCTCTGAGATATGTTGTAATTTTTTATTTTCCTTTGAGGGTCGGTGCATCCACTACCACTGCGGTTCCCTTTTTTAGGCATTAACATTCTGTCATGATCCGGTGTACATGCGCTCAGGAAACAGACCCTTGGGGCAGTGGTAGGGATTTGAAGACACCGACCCCTGACCCGGGGAAGAGTATCCTGGACGTGGATAGATGATATTCTGTAATTCATAGTTGCTAGAAGTTATTAAAGAATTAATGGAGGGTGCAATATTTGTTTACAATATATTCTGGCTTCACTGTGAGTTATAATTAGTTAACAGGAGTAGCTGCAGGATTCAATGAGAGAAATATATAGCAATGTTCAGGCTCCAGAGTAAACAGGTAGAAGTTTGATACTTAGATGCAAACTAAGGTTTGTTGTAGGTTCACAGTACATAATATTATATAAAGCTGTATGTCAGAGTTAAGCACAGCTGCACAGGTATTTAGACAAGCTGCAAGTTTAGGCATTAATTACTGTTTGTGCATATATTGGAGAATCACATGAAAGCTTTTAATTGAACATATAGATGCAGAGTTCTGAATATGTTAACATATTTGCAGCAGGATATTTCAGCAATGACAACTTGTAGCAGGGAAATAGTTATAAAGTTCTGAGTAAGATGCTGTTGTAATTAGAGAGTGATGATGTGAGAAAACAGGTCTGAATGTCTTTATAATAAAAATTGAAAATTGAATATTTAATTAAATGGTGAATGTTTGTATTCATAATCTCCAATAATACCATAGCTTAGGTATTAGGGACCTGTAGGAATACAATGTTACTAGAAGATTTGTGTGAAATGACACAACCTACATGACTCTGTAGATGTGACAGACTCTATTCAAATGTTGAGAAATCAGAAATAGGTTTAGGACTGTAAACATCATAGATATGTTTTAAAAATTCTGAATGAGAAATCATAATTGGTGGTTCAGTGATTACCAGCTTATAAACTTAGACAAATGAATATGAGGTCAAGTTGAATAGGATCAATCAACAACAGAATATGATAATGGATTTGATAAGAAGTTAGTTTGCATTTTGTAATCCAGAGACAGATGAATCAAATAAACGCTATGTGGTTAATAATCCCTCTTATGGTTCTTCAGTAATGCATTACTAACATACGATTTCCTAGCATGCTTATCAAGTTAATCGTTGGTGCACATACTTTAAACTGATTTGGTTTTCAGGTTATGAGAGGTAGCTTGTCTTACTTGTCAGAAGGAAACCCCAGCGTCTAATGCGGAAGCAGGAGAGCAGCGTCTGATGCGAACAGCAAGTGCTGACTCTGGCGTGCAGCGCGGTGTTACAGCAGAAGCGGAGATGACGTCACCAGCAGCCTGAGCATCCGAGTCCAGGCTGATTCAGTATGAGCGGTAGAAACTCACAGCTGTCTTTAAGACACAGAAAAGTACACTCCTAATTTGCAAGGAGTAAAGTTAAATAGCAATTCTCAAATGATCCCAAAGATATTAGGGACTTGTAGTTGAACATCAATAAATGTAGCTTTAGATAAGGATAGAAATTGGCTTAACATACATAAGTTAATAGAGAGACAATTTAGCTGTCCTCTATTTCTCTTTAATAATCAAGCAATGAATCTTGGGAAAGGTGGTGTTTAAATAGGGTTATGTTAGGGGAGGAGTACTTGTCTTAAAGGCATATTGAGTAGCCAAATGCTGACAGATCCCCCCATTCAAGAGCCCCTCCCAGCAGACTGAAGACCCGGTTTGGAAGGAAAGCGAACATGAAAGTCCCTCAATAAATCAGGTGCATTCAAGTCTCCCAAAGAAACCCATGAGTTCTCTTCATCACCATAACCTTTCCAATGCACTAGGTATTCAAGCTTCCTCCTACATATCCTAGAGTCCAGAATGCCATCCACTTCGTAATCCTGAGGATCAGGCAACGTGAGATCAGGGGCGTCAGTAGATGGAACCGTGGTACCCACAAACAGTTTTAATAATGACACATGGAATGAGGGGTGAATTCTCATAGTGGGAGGTAATTTTAAAGTCACAGCATTCTCGTTTATTACCTTAAGTATTGGGAAAGGACCAATGTATTGATCTGCTAGTTTTTTACTGGGCACAGATAATTTGATATTTTTCGTGGATAACCAAACCATATCTTGGGGTTTATAGTCGGGAGAAGGTATTCTCTTTTTGTCGTAATATTTTTTCTGTGTTTCTTTGGCAGTAACCAAATGGTTCTGTAAAGATTCCATAACGTCTTTTATAGACTCAGTATAATTGGAAACTGATGGAGACTGAGAACATGTAAGTGTATTTGGATAAGATCGTGGATGAAAGCCATAAGTTGCATAAAAAGGAGAGACTTTAGTTGAGGTATTAATTGAATTGTTGTAAGCGAATTCTGCGCTAGGTAGCCAATCATACCAATCATCTTGTTGGGATGAGATAAAACATCTCAAATACTGTTCTAGAGTTTGGTTTAGGCGTTCCTTTTGACCATTTGACTGTGGATGGAAAGCAGTTGTTAGCCTGAGTGAGATATGTAAGGTCTTACATAAAAAAATCCAAAATTTTGAAGTGAATTGACTTCCACGATCTGTTACAATGGATGCTGGTAAACCATGTAGTCTAACTACATGACTATGGAAGTATTTTGCAGTTGTGAATGCAGATGATGTTCTTTTTAATGGAATAAAATGTGCCATTTTGGTTAGATGGTCTACTACTACCATTATAGTGTTGTGACCATTTGAGATGGGCAGGTCTACAATAAAATCAATAGCTATCATATCCCAAGGCTTTATGGGTATAGGTAGAGGTGTTAAGAGACCATGGGGTTTATGGTGTTCTTTCTTTTTCTTTGCACAAGTGTGACAATTTACAACATAGGTTTGAATGGTAGTTTTCATCTGCGGCCACCAATAATCTCTACTGACAAGTTCAGTAGTTTTTTCAATGCCTGGATGTCCAGCTAAAGGGGAATCATGATGTTGTTGAATAATTTGGTTTCTTAGAGATGAAGGTACATATATGAGACCATTATTCATGTATAGCCCAGATTCAGAATCTGGGGTACAAATTGGTGGTATATCCGGATCATTATGTTGTGCTTGGTAAATGTCAGATGTTACTAGATCAACTGCAGCAATAATTTTAGTTGGCAGAATGATATATGTAAGATTTTCAAAGTCTTCTGTATTTTCAAAAGACCGGGATAAAGCGTCAGCTTTTGTATTTTTTGTTCCTGGAATATGAGTAAGTATGAAATTAAACCTATCTAAGAATAAAGCCCACTGTACCTGTCTTGAGGACAGAGTTTTATTTTTCTTCAAATATTGAAGATTTTTATTATCTGTGAAAACCTGGAAAGGGTTTGTAGTTCCCTCCAATAGATGTCGCCAATGTTCCATTGCTGATTTCATTGCTAGTAATTCTTTATCGCCTATCGAATAATTAGTCTCGGCAGGAGTTAATCTTCGAGAATAGTAGGAGATAGGATGAAGTTGGTTATCTTGTTTTCCAGGTTATAAAAGTATAGCACAAATTCCAACATTTGAGGCATCCACCTCCAGGGTGTATGGCAAATCTGGATCAGGTATTCTCAAGATTGTAGCTGTTGAAAATTTCTCCTTTAAATTGTGAAAGGCTTGCTCAGCTTTGGAATCCCAAACAAATTTTTGTTTTCCAGTAAGACGAGTTAAAGGTTGAACTATAGTGGAATAATGATTAATGAATTTCCTGTAAAAGTTTGAGAAACCTAGAAATCTTTGTAGAGATTTCAATGTAGTAGGTGTTTGCCAATTGATTATGGCTGTTATCTTTTCTTGATCCATTTGAATGCCATTGGGTGAGATAATGTATCCCAAAAATTTAATGGTGTCTTTGTGGAATTGACACTTTTCCATTTTGGCGTATAACTGATGATCACGAAGAGTAGAGAGTACCCATCTTACATGTTTTCTATGGTCCTCTAGAGTTTTAGAATAAATGAGAATATCGTCTAAATAGACAATTACGCACACATCCATGAGTTCTTTGAAGATTTCATTTATAAAGAACTAGAATGTGGCGGGGGCGTTCGTCAGACCAAAAGGCATAACATTATATTGGAATAACCCATATCTAGTTTTGAAAGCTGTCTTCCACTCATCTCCAGATCTCATACGTATTAAATTGTATGCACCTTTAAGGTCTAACTTGGTAAATATGGTTGCACCACTAAGGCGTTCAATTATCTCCGGGATGAGTGGTAATGGGTATCTATTTTTTATGGTGACAGCGTTGAGGGCTCGGTAATCTATTATTGGTCTGAGTGTGCCATCTTTATTTGTAACAAAAAAAATAGCAGAGGCTACTGGTGAAGAAGATGGGGAAATGAAACCCTTTCTGAGGGTTTCATCTAAATATTCCCTAAGATGTTGTAATTCTTTTTATGAGAGAGGAAATATTTTTCCTGATGGTATCTCTACCCCTGGTTTTGTGTCAATCGGACAATCAAAATGCCTATGTGGAGGGAGTGATTCAGCGTTTTTTAAATTAAAAACATCATTGAAATCATGATATTCATGTGGTAATGCAGGACCTATGTGTCCAATGTTAACAGAGCTCCGGAATCAATAATGGCTTCGTTCTGAAGTTGAAGATTGTCCCACTGTAAAGATAATGTTAATGACAAATGTAATAGTTGTTTAAATTTTTCAAATGCGCAATTAAGCGACAACTTACCCTTCTTTTGACAAGAAAGGATTGGACATGAGGCAATGTCGTGATCTTTATTTGCGCAATAAAGGCAGAGATTAGCTGATCTTCTCCTTTGTTTTTCTTCCATACTTAGAGGCCCACAAATTGTACCTATTTCCATTGGTGTAGGAACTGTATAGGTTTTTTCTTGATATGAATGATAAGATCTTTTGGGCGTTGTTTCATAAGTATGTTTTTCAGTCTTCCTTTCACGATACCTTCTGTCCATTGCTATGCATAGTTTGATTAATGCATCCAAGCTTTCAGGGAAATCCACTCTTGACAGTTCATCTTTTAAATGCTCAGATAAACCTAGGCGGAACTGATTTTTTAGGCTTATTGAGTTCCACTCTGAATCCGTGACCCACAGCTGGAAGTCCGCTATGTAATCTTCCACTGGTCTTTTTCCCTGTTTAAGGGATCTTAATCTATGTTCAGCGGTTTGCTGTTTATTTATATCATCATAGAGTATGGCCATTGTTTGAAAAAAGTTTTCAAGAGAATTTAGAATTGGATCCTCTGTTTCAAGAAATCTATCTGCCCATGCTCTGGGCTCTCCTGTGAGATAGGAGATGGCTGTAAAAACTTTAATCTTTTCAGTTCGATAGGTTCATGGTTTCAGAGTGAATAAAAGAGTACAAGCATTCTTATATTCACGAAATTTCGTGCGATCACCAGCGAATGGGGTTGGAGGATTAACCTGTGGTTCTGGTGTCTCATTAGCTTTTTGGGTCACAAATTCATTCAATATTTGTTTTAATGTTCTGTTCTCATTTTTTAGTTCGGTTAAACCTTGAGCCAAAATTTCCACCTTTTGACTTAGAGAGGAGATTTGATTGGCCATTTCTATAGGATCCATATTGTACCTGGAAATATGTGTCTAGAATTAATATTATTTCTTTTTAATGGCTTGATTATTCTGTGAGAAAACAGGTCTGAATGTCTTTATAATAAAAATTGAAAATTTAATATTTAATTAAATGGTGAATGTTTGTATTCATAATCTCCAATAATACCATAGCTTAGGTATTAGGGACCTGTATGAATACAATGTTACTAGAAGATTTGTGTGAAATGACACAACCTACATGACTCTGTAGATGTGACAGACTCTATTCAAATGTTGAGAAATCAGAAATAGGTTTAGGACTGTAAACATCATAGATATGTTTTAAAAATTCTGAATGAGAAATCATAATTGGTGGTTCAGTGATTACCAGCTTATAAACTTAGACAAATGAATATGAAGTGAAGTTGAATAGGATCAATCAACAACAGAATATGATAATGGATTTGATAAGAAGTTAGTTTGCATTTTGTAATCCAGAGACAGATGAATCAAATAAACGCTATGTGGTTAATAATCCCTCTTATGGTTCTTCAGTAATGCATTACTAACATAAGATTTCCTAGCATGCTTATCAAGTTAATCGTTGGTGCACATACCTTAAACTGATTTGGTTTTCAGGTTATGAGAGGTAGCTTGTCTTACTTGTCAGAAGGAAACCCCAGCATCTAATGCGGAAGCAGGAGAGCAGCGTCTGATGCGAACAGCAAGTGCTGACTCTGGCGTGCAGCGCGGTGTTACAGCAGAAGCGGAGATGACGTCACCAGCAGCCTGAGCGTCCGAGTCCAGGCTGATTCAGTATGAGCGGTAGAAACTCACAGCTGTCTTTAAGACACAGAAAAGTACACTCCTAATTTGCAAGGAGTAAAGTTAAATAGTAATTCTCAAATGATCCCAAAGATATTAGGGACTTGTAGTTGAACATCAATAAATGTAGCTTTAGATAAGGATAGAAATTGGCTTAACATACATAAGTTAATAGAGAGACAATTTAGCTGTCCTCTATTTCTCTTTAATAATCAAGCAATGAATCTTGGGAAAGGTGGTGTTTAAATAGGGTTATGTTAGGGGAGGAGTACTTGTCTTAAAGGCATATTGAATAGCCAAATGCTGACAGATGATAACCAAACGTATGCTTGATTTATAATAAAGTTCAGAGTTTGTTAAGTAGCAGTGTCCAGGAAACAGAAATGGAATTATTTGGATACTTGCGATTTGATGATTTTAAGCATTGGTAATACAAAATGCTGTAGGTTGAAATAGTTGGTAATTTCATGCAGGAAACAGTCACAGACCTCTGTTGTTCAGGATCACAACTTCAATGTTAATGCCAAGCACATTAGACCTGAGAAGGCTTAAAAAGAGGCTGAGGTAATCAGGTGCATGAATGATTAATCAGGCAGGCAAGCAAGCTGAATGTGAATACTGCCCAAATGCAGCAGTCAGAGAAGGAAGTCTTAAAGGGATAGTGACATTAGGCTGAGATATGTTACACACTACCCTTTCGGTAAAAAGAGAGTCGCCTAGATTTAGAGTTCTGTGGTAGCCGTCAAAAGCAGCGTTAAGGGGTCCTAACGCTGGTTTTGGCCGCCCACTGGTATTTAGAGTCGTGTAGGTAAGGGTCTAACGCTCACTTTCAAGCCGCGACTTTTCCATACCGCAGATCCCCTTACGCCAATTGCGTATCCTATCTTTTCAATGGGATCTTCCTAATGCCGGTATTTAGAGTCTTGGCTGAAGTGAGCAGTAGACCCTCTACTGACAAGACTCAAGCCGCAAAAAAAAGTCAGTAGTTAAGAGCTTTATGGGCTAACGCCGGTTTATAAAGCTCTTAACTACTGTGCTCTAAAGTACACTAACACCCATAAACTACCTATGTACCCCTAAACCGAGGTCCCCCCACATCGCTGCCACTATAATAAATATTTTTAACCCCTAATATGCCGACAGCAAACACCGCCGCCACCTACACTATCCCTATGAACCCTTAATCTGCTGTCCCTAACATCTCCGACACCTACATTATATTTATTAACCCCTAATCTGCCCCCCCCCCCAATGTCGCCGCTACCTTACCTACACTTATTAACCCCTAATCTGCCGACCGGACCTCGCCGCTACTATAATAAATGTATTAACCCTTAAACCTAAGTCTAACCCTAACCCTAACACCCCCCTAAGTTAAATATAATTGTAATCTAACAAAATAAATTAAATATTATTAACTAAAGTATTCCTATTTAAAGCTAAATACTTACCTGTAAAATAAACCCTAATATAGCTACAATATAACGAATAATTATATTGAAGCTATTTTAGAGTTTATTTTTATTTTACAGGCAAGTTTGTATTTATTTTAACTAGTTACAATAGCTATTACATAGTTATTAACTGTTTAATAGCTACCTAGTTAAAATAATTAAAAAATTAACTGTAAAATAAATACTAACCTAAGTTACAATTAAACCTAACACTACACTATCAATAAATTAATTAAATAAATTAACTACAAGTACCTACAATTAAATACAATTAAATAAACTAAACTAAATTACAAAAACAAACAAACACTAAATTACAAAAAATAAAAAAAGATTACAAGAATATTAGGCTAATTACACCTACTCTAAGCCCCCTAATAAAATAAAAAAGCCCCCCAAAATAATAAAGGTCCCTACCCTTTTCTAAATTAAAAAGTAACCAGCTCTTTTACCAGCCCTTAAAAGGGCTTTTTGTGGGGCATGCTCTTTTGCCTGTAAAAAAAAACACAATACCACCCCCTAACATTACAACCCACCACCCACATACCCCTACCCTAACCCAAACCCCCCTTAAATAAACCTAACACTACCCCCCTGAAGATCTCCCTACCTTGAGTCGTCTTCATTTGATAAAAGTAAATTAGAAAGTTGTTTAAAATCACATATATTACAAGTTTTGCGCTATAGAGGGTGCGAAACGAACGCAACAAAAAGTTGTGTTATTTCACCCTCCTTAGTGCTGCTATTCAAATCCGCCAATAGAATTTCAGTAGCTCTCATCCAATTGGCTGATTTAAACAGCCAATAGGATTTCAGTAGCTATTATCCTATTGGCTGATTTGAATTTCAAAAGTCAAATCAGCCAATAGAAATGCAAGGGACGCCATTTTGAAAAGGCTCCCTTGCATTGAAGATTCACTGTACGATGGCGACCGTATGAAGAGGATGCTCCGTGCTGGATGTCTTCAGGATGGACCCGCTCCGCGCCGCCGGTATGAACATAGAAGATGCCGCCTGGATGAAGATAGAAGACGCCACCTGGATGGATGAAGACATCGCCGCCTGGATGAAGACTTATCGCCGCCTGGATGTCCGGACTTCAGAAACTGTAAGTGGATTGTTGGGGGTTAGTGTTAGGGGAATAGGGGTTAATAAATATTATTAGTGGCGGCAATGTCAGGAGTGGCAGATTAGGGGTTAATAGGTTTAATATAGTGTTTGCGATGCGGGAGGGCCTCGGTTTAGGGGTTAATAGGCAGTTTATAGGTGTTAGTGTACTTTGTAACAGTTTAGTTATGAGTTTTGTGTAAAAGTTTTGTGGCACAAAACTCATAACTACTGGTCTCAGATTGCGGAACGGATCTTTTCGGTATAGGCTGGAATGCAAGCATTTTAGCCTCACCGCAAAACTTGTAATGGCAGCACTATGGAAATCCCACACAAAAACTTCATTTTTTTAAATGCTGGACTGACGTTGCGTTACAGGCTAAAATGCTTGCGGTACAGCTATACCGACAAAACTCGTAATGGCTGTGTTCTGGTTTTTACGCTGAAATGACACAAAACTCATAATCTACCTGAGAGTAATTTATCTGCATGTTATATTTTAAGTAATTTAATGTAACATTTATTTGTTTTATAACTAAAATTAAAATATACAAAAAAAAATATATAGCTAGTTCCTGTAAAAATAGTTCAATCCACACATAGATCTTCATATTTCAGCTTTTTAGCTGTATATGTGTTATTTTGATTATATGCATAATCTAGGGAATATATAGTAGAATTAAAATTATTTTTCTTTCACTGTGTCCATTGTATTATATGAAAAGCAAATAAATGATTGATTATAGCAAGTGAGCAACCCAACCCTAGGGAGGAAATGTGTACAAAAATGCATATCCTGTGAGTTTCAAGGCAAGGTTAAATAGCTTTATTGTAACCATTCTTTACTCAAACAACATATATATTTTAACATGTTTCATTTTTATTCATTTACATGCATGGTATAAGAGCATTGAGTTTACTATCCATTTGAATAAATTATTTAAAAATAAAGGCAATCGGCTAGATTACGAGTTTTGCGTTAGGCTTAAAAAGCAGCGTTAACAGGTCCTAACGCTGCTTTTTCCCTACCGCTGCTATTACGAGTCTTGCAGGTTTAGGGGCACCGCACACTTCTTTGGCATTACCGCAAAACGACTTACGTAAACTTCGTAAAGTCTTTTTTTTATTGGACTTCCATAGCGTCGGTATTAAGAGTCTATCCTGGAAGGCCAAAAACTGAGTGGTACACCCTCTACCTCCAAGATCCCTAACGCATTCTAAAGTCAGTAGTTAAGAGTTTTATGGTACAACGCTGTAGCATAAAACTCATAACTAAAGTGCTACTTACACCCATAAACTACCTATTAACCCCTAAACCGAGGCTCTCCCGCATCCCAAACACTAAAATAAAAATTTTAACCCCTAATCTGAGGCTCCGGACATTGCTGCCACTATAATAAACATGTTAACCCCTAAACCGCCGCCCTCCTGCCTCACAAACACTAGTTAAATATTATTAATCCCTAATCTGCCTCCCCTAACATTGCCGCCACCTACATTATACTTATTAACCCCTAATCTGCCGCTCAGGACATCGCCGCCACCTACATTATACTTATTAACCCCTAATCTGCCACTCCGGACACCGCCGCCACCTACATTATATGTAATAACCCCTAATCTGCTGCCCCCAACATCTCCGCCACCTACATTATATTTATTAACCCCTAATCTCCCTTTTCCCAATGTCGCCGCAGCCTACCTACATTTATTAACCCCTAATCTGCCGCCCCCAACATCGCCGCCACTATACTAAATGTATTAACCCCTAAACCTAAGTCTAACCCTAACTCTAACACCCCCTAACTTAAATATAATTTAACCCCTTAATGACAGAGGACGTACCAGGTACGTCAGAGAAAAAACTTCCCTTAATGACAGTTGACGTACCTGGTACGTCCTCTGTTGTCTGAAGTGCTGGAAGCGATCATGATCGCTTCCAGCTGCTTACAAGGGATTATAGTGATGCCTCAATATTGAGGCATCACTACAATCCCCCATTTTACATACTGATGCAGAAAGGGCCACTCTGTGGCCCCATCTGCATCGGCTATGGATGTTAACAAATTCGTTGGTGGGTGGGAGCAGCTTTTGGCAATATGTACCTTATGTGAGTATTGCCCACTCGCAATATCATTGTCGCCGATTGCTGCCAGGGTTGGGGTTGCGGCAAAATATACAGGCCACTGAAAAAAATAAAGGATCGATGTAGATGCAGGGGGATCTCCTTTCTTTAGTAAGGGATCTGGGAGGGATGTAGATTAGTTAGAGGGGCCAGCTACACTACAGAAAATAAATATTTCATATAAAAAAAAGTTAAAAAAAATATTTGGGGGGGCAAATTGGGTACTGGCAGACAGCTGCCAGTACCCAAGATGGCGGCAAATAGATAGAGGGGGAGGGTTAGAGAGATGTATGGGGGGATCAGGGAGGTTGTGGGGTAAGGGGGGATCCATCACTGCAGACTGTATGAAAAAAAATTAAAAAAAATAATAAATTATTTTTATTTCAGTACTGGCAGACTTTCTGCCAGTACTTAAGATGACGGTGACAATTGTGAGGTGGGGGAGGGAAGAGAGCTGTTTGAGGGGGGTCAGGGGTGGATCAGGGGGTGGGATGTGTCAGGTGGGAGGCTGATCTCTACACTAAAGCTACAAATTAACCCTACAAGCTACCTAATTAACCCCTTAACTGCTGGGCATATTACCAGTGTGGTGCGCAGCAGTATTTAACGGCCTTATTATTACCAAAAAGCAACACCAAAGCCATATATGTCTGCTATTTCTGAACAAAGGGGATCCCAGAGAAGCATTTACAACCATTTGTGCCATAATTGCACAAGCTGTTAGTAAATCATTTCAGTGAGAAACCTAAAATTGTGAAACATTTAAGTTTTTTTTTTTTATTTGATCGTATTGGGCGGTGAAATGGTGGCATGAAATATACCAAAATGGGCCTAGATCAATAATTTGGGTTGTCTACTGCACTACACTAAAGCTAAAATTAAACCTAAAAGCTCCCTACAAGATCCCTAATTAACCCCTTCACTGCTGGGCATAATACACGTGTGGTGTGCAGCGGCATTTAGCGGCCTTCTAATTACCAAAAAGAAACGCCAAAGCCATATAGGTCTGCTATTTCTGAACAAAGGGGATCCCAGAGAAGTATTTACAACCATTTATGCCATAATTGCACAAGTTGTTTGTAAATAAATTCAGCGAGAAACCTAAAGTTTGTGAAAACATTTGTGAAAAAGTCAACAATTCTTTTTATTTGATCGCATTTGGCGGTGAAATGGTGGCATAAAATATACCAAAATGGGCCTAGATCAATGCTTTGAGATGTCTTCTAAATATAAATATATACATGTCAAGGGATATTCGGGGATTCCTGAAAGATATCAGTGTTCCAATTTAACTAGCGCTAATTTTGAAAAAAAGTGGTTTGGAAATAGCAAAGTGCTACTTGTATTTATGGCCCTATAACTTGCAAAAAAAGCAAAGAACATGTAAACATTGGGTATTTCTAAACTCGGGATAAAATTTAGAAACTATTTAGAATGGGTGTATTTTGGTGGTTGTAGATGTGTAACAGATTTTGGGGGTCAAAGTTAGAAAAAGTGTGTTTTTTTCAATTTTTTCCTCATATTTTATATTTTTTTTTATAGTAAATTATAAGATATGATGAAAATAATGGTATCTTTAGAAATTCCATTTAATGGCGAGAAAAACAGTATATAATATGTGTGGGTACAGTAAATGAGAAAGAGGAAAATTACAGCTAAACACAAACACTGCAGAAATGTAAAAATAGCCATTGTCATTAAGGGTAAGAAAATTGAAAAATGGTCCGGTCATTAAGGGGTTAAATAAATCTAAATAAAATTACTATTATTACCTAAATAATTCCTATTTAAACTAAATACTTACCTATAAAATAAACCCTAAGCTAGCTACAATATAACTAATAGTTTATTTTTATTTTACAGGCAAGTTTTTATTTATTTTAACTAGGTAGAATAGTTATTAAATAGTTATTAACTATAGGACACAGCTTTCAGATTGCTCAATTGTTTTATGACGGAAAAAATCTGTCATATGTCCTTAAGAGGTTAATAACTACCTAGCTATATATATATATATATATATATATAAATATATATCAACCATTTTCACATACATGTTTATAAAAATAAAGGTACCACTAAAAATAAACCCAGGTACTTGGTGTTTTTGCTATGTACAGTTAAAGATATTAATTATAAAAACAACTGCTTTGATGATACAATTATTTTTCCAAACATTTTATAAAGTAGACGACATACAAATAAATAATTCAAAACAAATAGACATATGGCTTATTTTATTTCACCAGCTCAGCATCTAACAGGAAATGCTATTTTAGAACACCCATTTCAAATATTGGAACACTACTCCTTCTGGAAAAGACTTGTCTACCGTTAATTGCATCACGGTTATAGCAGGTTAACAGAATCCTTTCTCATCTGCTGTTTCCTCAACCACAGATATTTATATTTAGATACTTTTATAAAGCAATGCAGGGAAATCCCCCACAGTGTGGCAGGAAGCTTGAGAGTATAGGTTGCCAAGCAACCCATACTAAGAGATCAATTATAAAAAATCATAGATACAGACTGCCTGGTGCCCACAAAGGAAATATATACAGAAAGTATAAAACAATAAGTCATCCATAATCAGGACTAAGGTCTATTGGTATTTTCCAATTCAATAGGTGAAATCTTACTTTTAAGCTATATCTTTTATCATGAATAAATTAATTAATCAATTTGAAGCTCAAATAAACATTGTAAAGAAATCATGGTTGTGCTGAAGATAAAGCATAATACTTATTTTGTAAAAAAAATCCAGAACCTTAGATAAAAGGTTTCAAAGCTTTCCTTTTTTATGACTATCAGCAAGATTACAAGGAGCGCATTATGACTTTTCCGTGTGCGATGTGTTTTTTTCTGTAATCAATTTCCATTGCACAGGAATTACAAGTCTTGAAAAAAGGCGATTGCGCAACAATCCTTTCCGCACTACAAGAGCTGTAGTTAACAACTTTGCTAAACAAAAACGTCTACTGAAACACTTCAAAAATACATTACATAGTACAGTTACACTTTAACACTGTCTAATAACAATTGTTATAAGGGCTCAAAGATACAAGATCTCAATTGTTAGAAAAAAAAATCAGACGCAGGGATTTTACATTGACATATATACACATACATAGAGAAACATGGATTTATATGTATAGACATATGTTTAACAATGGTGATAAATAAAATATTTCACATTACAATGTTATGCACATTAAACAATATCTCAGATGGATTTTCAGAGATATTCACATATAGATCTTCAAATATCTAGACATATATTTATATATATATATATATATATATATATATATATATATATATATATATATATATATATATATACAGTATCTCGCTATAAATAGATATATCTGTCAAAAAATCATCACATATATAAAGAAACATTTATTTAAAATTAAATAGAACATATTCCGTTGCGAAAACATTTTCATGTACACTATTCGAGGAGAATACGTCATGGGCTTTGTGCAACAGATTAGGGTTTTTGTGATTTTTTTTTCTATTTGTCTTCTTCATTGACTTCTATGGGGAATGCGTTAATACGTACACGATTTTGCAGTTTGCATTACGTGACTTAACACGTGCGCAAAGTTATTTCTAAACTTGTAATAACTGCGCAAACCCAAACGCGCACAGAGTTTTCACAACTGATTTGCCGCGCAACTTCTAATCTTGCCCTATGTGTTCTCTTGCAAGTCAATATATATTGAAACCTTCTAATACATTTACTATGTTTTTCACTACAGTAAAGTATTTTTGAAGTGGACATTTTAATAGCTTTTAATATATAAATGTACATCTGAAAAGAAAACTGATAGGGAACTCTTTTAAAAATCATTGCCAAGTAGTTAGGTGTTTTCTCCATCCAAGATACCAGACATTTTATGAAAATAATATTTTGCCCTTTATTCTTGTTCCTGCATGTACAGTATACTGTAACCTGCACACATATTTCTATAGTGTAATTTCAGCTTTCTAGCTGTCTATGTGTTATTTTGATTATATAGCATCTGGAGACAGCATAGTGCAATTAAATTTACTTTTACTTCCATTGTTTACCGTGTACCTTATGAAAATCAATTCCTTTATTGATTATTGCAAGTGAACCACCTGTTTCTAGGGATGAATTGTACACAAAGAAAAGAAACACACATTTCCTGTAAGTTTCAGTTTCAGGCTATAAGGCTTTAACTTAAAGGGATATTAAACCCCAAAAATGTATTTCATGATTCAGATAGAGAATACAATTTTAAATAACATTCCAATTTACTTTCTAATTTGCTTTATTCTTTAGATATCCTTTGTTGAAGAAATAGCAATGCACATGGGTGAGCCAATCACATGAGGCCTCTATGTGCATCCACCAATCAGCAGCTACTGAGCCTATCTAGATATGCTTTTCAGCAAAGGATATGAATAAGACAAATTAGATACTAGAAATACATTTGAAAGTTGTTTAAAATTGCATGCTCTTTCCAAATCATGATAGAAAAAATGTGGGTTTTATGTCCCTTTAACCTGTTTTTATGCAAAAATGTCAAATAATTTTCAGTATGTTTAAATGGCTCTCTTTTACATAAACAATAGAAAAGCTTTGATTTCAAACACATGAAATTATTTTAAAATATGGGCAGTATCATTTATAGTTTTTGATTATTTTTTTTTTTAAATATTTTTTTTTTATTGAAGTTAAAGTATAGATTAACAAACAAAATTCGCCTGAGGCCAATGTTACATCAGAGTAAATAATACATTGTCTATAAACTGACATTATTAGAAAAATACACATGTAACAATATAATCACAAATTAAATCTTAATATGAAGATAGGCAAAAGTTTAGGCGAGGTGGAATATAACTTCATTTTATGTTATATTATTAACAAATGATCTCCACAGTACTATAGAAAACAATTAATAGAACATCAGAGTCAGAGGTATCAGGCTGTGGAGATTTAGCTTATGTGTCAGCCACTCTTGGGCTGAGATATATAGGGGGAGGGGGATATTCAGCGGGTAAGCACCGCTATACATATAGGGGAGATGGTGGAGAGGCGGGGGGGGGGGGCGGGGCCTTATATAAGTATGAGTATTTTAAAGTATGAGCTAGGAGCTTAGAAATGTTCAAGTGGAGGGACCCAAGAACTATCTAGGGAAGGTTATATCTATTAAATCATAGAGCAGATTAGGGTGTTCTCTGTCATTAAGCTTCCCCTCTAATTATATGATTGTACCTATAAGGTTGAAGGAAACTTAGCTAGTAGAGGAGCATTATCAGGGCTTAGGATGGCTTAGCACTGTCATCACAGTAAGACTTATGAACTATGGGCCAGGAGAATATGGGGGTAGGCTGATTTTGACCATAGTAGAGTTCTGCAGGAGCGGGGATATTAGGAAGTGTGGAATATAGGGAACTTCTGGGGGAGCTCCTCACCTGGGGAAATGCTAGCTATAAGCGATGTGGGAAAAAGGAGTAAGGGTATGACCCGCAGGCAGTAAACCAGCGGGAAAGGGAGGAGAGGAGCTCAGCTGGAGCCGGAGATTCGTGCTACCAGTAAATTCTACATAGGGAGTATATCATTATTGGCAGGGAACATGTGCGGGCTAAGTAAAAGAATGCAACAATTCACAAGATAGCTCTTGGGATAGGTTAGCTCTGGGCTCCAAACAAATTTATATAAATCTACACAGCATGTTGGTATGAATATAAAAGGGGTTAACTCCTCTGAGGGATGTAGATAGTAAGGAAAAGAGTTTATCACCTCGTATGTAGGCATAATACCAATCTCCAATATTTGCAATGTTCAAAACTTGGTAACTTTGAAAATAAACTGTGTAATCCTGCAGGGTATCACATAGATATGTATACACAAAAATAAACAATCCCACTAAAAAAGAGGAGTAGTATCTGTGAAAATTTATGCCATATGCTGACTGTAATAATGGAAAGTAAACTAGGGTGAGGCTATGTATTAAGCACTTAAGTGTATAGTACAATAAGTAGAGATAGACTAACATCTATGTTAATTGAGTTGTCACTACTCTAATATGGCCATACACAGATATGTGGATTACATATTAAAACACCATGGGACAAAATAAGTGGTAAGCATTAATGACATTCCACAGGTACCATCTGTAAAAGCTGCATGACGTCACAAATAAATAACCACATTAATATAGACAGTTACATTTATGATTAGGAGTCCCCTTATCTACAAAACATTAAACCTGAGAAATAGAGTTATGAGTTTGTATATAAACTAGCTAAATTGTCGAGCACGTTGACAACTGAGATCCAAAACATGTATATAAACCTATTGCATAAATATTCCACATTAGTGCGATCAGAAGGATAGTATAGGCTAAGGAGCCTACCTGGGTATAATATATTTATTGTTCTACATAAGCTGAGCCTGTATTTTAACTAACTAAGTCAAATAAACAAGTGCTTAATGCTGAGTTAAAGTAGTAACGCTGCAGCTATAAAAATTGCATGTGGCTATGTATTACAAGCGGCATTGACTAAGATTAGATTAGTGGAACATAAAGAGACTATGCATTAGTGCTTGCGGTGATGCGTGCAATCTCAAGTGAGGTCGCAGGTATATATAGGCCGCATAGCGTAAAATATTGTCATACAAACAAGTGAGCTTATAATTACCCCTACATGCAGAGACCTTTAATATTTGAGCAGAGAAGCATTAAAGCAGTATACATTGATATGTGACCAAATATAGACTATTTGGAAAGTGATCCCTCTGCTAAGATGGCTACAGCATGTGGAAGGTTATAGAACAATACATAATGTTATACTGTGAGATACAAAACGTATTAAGGTCTCAATGTCCCAGAACGGTCCTTTACATTTCCGTTCATAAAAACCAGTTGTTAGGAAGAGAAAGACAAAGAAAATATAGCATCTGCAATAAAGTTAATCTAGAGTGCAGACATTTGCATCAAAAACTCTAGTAAATAGTATACAATAGGATAGATGGTTCACTGATCTTATGTTGTCAGAGCAGGCTAACAATCAACCTTAACATATCTAGAAAGTACATCAATAAGCTAAATATTCTTATACTAAAACATTATGCATAACCCCCTAGGATGCTATATATCCAATATCTAAGTGCCTATGTATTCAAGCAGGGGGGTGTTAAATAAAGTATTTGCATGTTTGACTATTATTGAGCTTTGGTTTTATATGTCTACAGGGGTTTATATGTGGCTATCAGACAATTGTAATACTTTCCAAAGTCCCATTCTTCAGATCTCTCAATTGTCATAATGGGTTAAATGTTATTCACAGCTTAGGCCAAATGATATCGGTTCATGTATAATCTGTGAAGACACAGAGTATACTTGGAGAATCTGCCGCATTGCCACTCACTAACCAATTCCAAGCTTGTCCAGAATAATCCAATGTGTGGATGCTAGGCCCTTGCTGCGCACATGTGTGATGGCGCCCAACCTTGTGCAGATGAATCTAGGCGCTCCTAATGGCATAACCGGGTCTATCATATAGTGCCGGGACCAAGAATTTACTTGATTGGGCTGAGGTGGGCAATCCGTTTGCAAATATTGTGCTATGTTTACCCCACTCATCACAGCGCACATCGCTGTGATCGTGTCTCCTTCATGTGTATGGCATGGCTTAGATATTACTCTGCGGTCAGTCTCTATATGCTGTGCGTTGTGAGTTACTTCAGGCAATGGCAGTTGCACCCCAGTAGACACAGGAGCTGCAAGTGGTGAACCCTGTCTACGGATACCTGACTCCTCGGCTCGAGCGGCACTTTCACGCTGTACCCTGTGGTTCAGTATGTCTTCAGACTGAAGGTGAGCGCCTTGTGTAGAAGGGGCCTGCAGTAGCACTGCTCTGTTCTCCGCCATCTTGCTTGTAGCGCCGCCCGCTTGATTGCCTGGAATTCTAGGTGCGATTGATTGCTGGGCAGTAGACTCAGTCTCCTTTTTATGTTGTGATATATATTTTAGTAGAGATGATATATCGTCCGCAAGGCTACGATAATGATTCTCCAAAAGTTGCTGAGTCTTCAGCTCCCATGCTTGCAGCGCTTCCATGTTGGCGCGACAGCTCACCTCTGTGGCGATTGTTAAGCACTGTTGTCGCTTCAGGATTCTTCACAAATCAGGGATTCTGTAGTTACTAGGTGGACTGTAGTTTCTCACCTACATATATAGCTTAGGATAATGCTTAAAGGGACATGCCACCCACATTTTTTCTTTTATGATTTAGAAAGAGAATGCAATTTTAAACATCTTTCTAATTTACTTATATTATCTAATTTGTTTTATTCTCTTGATATTCTTTGATGAAAAGCATATCTAGATATGCTCACTAGCTGCTGATTGGTTGCTGCACAAAGAAGCCTCGTGTGATTGGCTCACCATGTGCATTGCTTTTTCTTCAACTAAGGATATTTAAAAAATGAAGCAAAATAAATAATGGAAGTCAATTGTAATGTTGTTTAAATTTATATTCTCTATCTGAATCATGAAAGAAAGATTTTGGGTTTAGTGGCCCTTTAAGAGAAGCCGTTTATTGAAAGTTTTTAGAGTATGGCCCAGGAGCTTAGTAGATATGCTTCTGGTTGCCTCGGCTGTTGGCTCCGCCCCCCGTTTTTGATTATTTTTTAATCACTGTTAAAGGAATGTTTCTTAAAATAAAACATAGAGTGAGAGATCAGTTCCTGAAATGCATTCAAAATAATTCTAATTTGAAAAAATACAGAATTCATAAAGATTTGGACCCACTCCTTATCACAATGTGAAGAATACTGCCATCACAGTTTACTCTAACATGCAAAAAGAAAACTTGAAAACGGTTAAGAAAAAATTTAATAAAAATTAGATTACCTCAGGTTTGAATTAGTAAAACACAAACAGGATATTTCAAAATCCCTTATTTATGAATTCCGGTTAAGAAAAAACAATATATGTGGCATGCAATTTTAAACAACTTTCCAATTTACTTTTATCATCAAATTTGCTTTATCAATAATAATATGAATATATAGCGGATTACATGACAGTCTTGTTTATAGTAGAAAAACACTGTAGTACTTATGTTGACATTAAACATGTTAAGAAACAATAGTAATTCTATTAAAGTAATGTCTTTTTAAGTTATAATAAATGTGTTAAATTGTTCCCATTTTTTACTCGGAACACACAGTTCCCATAGGCCATAATATAAAGGCACTTTTCAGTGCCATTTTTTTCTAACACCCTACTCCCACCAACTTTGGACCCCAAAAACTGCCTAGTGCTGTTGTTTTTAATTTAAAAAAAAAATCTACAGGTTTTTTTTTATTTAAAAACTATAATGCCCTCTATTTTGAGGGCATTTGGGGCACTTTTCTGAACACTAATTGCTACTGCGAGCTTGCGGTAGGAATAACCAGCCACTTGTAATGACTGGTTAATTATCATGCGCCTTCAAATGGGCAAATTTGCCCGTTTGCAGGTGCAATAATTTAGCACTCCCCTTGTAATCTAGCCGTATATATGTTAATGGAATGAAAGGGACATGAAACTCAAAATTGTACTTTCATGATTCAGATAGCACATACCATTTTAAACAACTTTCCAATTTACTTTTATTATAACATTTGCTTAATTCTCTTGCTTTCCTTAGTTGAAAGAGCAGCAATGCACTACTAGACCTAGCTGAATACATATGGTGAGCTAATGAAAGAAGGCATATATGTGCAATCACCAATTAGTAGCTACCACCCAGTTGTGCATCGCTGCTTCTGAGCCTACCTAGGTATGCTTTTCAACAAAGGATACTAAGAGAATGAAGCAAATTACATAATATAAGTAAATTGGAAAGTTGTTTAGAATTTCACGCTCTCTCTCTGAATCATAAATGTTTAATTATGTTATATTCTCATATTTTTATTCAGTCAACATAGACATTTCCATCAATAGCCCATAATCATGTCATAAATTAACAATTTACTGCCATTTAAATGTTTAGAAAACTTCTCCCTCTAATATTCTTAAAGTAATAACCACCATTTAAAAAATAAATAAAAATATCTAACTCCACCTCTCCTTGGAGGCTTAATCTGTTCAATTATCTGGAACCTAAATTGACTTACTCCAGGCACGGCCTCTACGAAATGCTAAGAAACCGGGTCCCACATATCTCTTCATCTAATCTTGTGTGTGGAGGGGGGGGGGGGGGTTGTCCCTGATCCTACCTGTAGTTTCTCCAACATAAATTATTCCACAAGAACATCTAACTAAACAGACCACAAAATCTGGGTTACATGAATATAATCCTGATATAGTATTTTTTTGTCTGCAGAATCTGCATGGGGCACTTGTGATAAGAAGGTGCCATCTCCATTGTCTGCTTATGTCTTGCGTTTTTCCTGCACTAATTTGTGACCTATGCTAATTATGACCATGTGACTGCATTTACCCATACATTAGTTACCCCTAGCTTGTTTAAGCAAAAGCTTGTTAGGGCATTTGTAATTTGCAGCGTGTGTAGTTTATAAATGTGTGTTCGAGTTAAACACAGAGTTAGACAAAGTGGACAACTTATACAGATAGGTACATATTTCTAATCTTCCCAAGTGGGCAATTAATAAACAGGTATATATTTCAAATATCCCTAAATTTCTCCTGTTAGTTAAACATGCAACACTTTTTCTTATCTGCCTTTACCTTATCCTCCTTTCTCCTTAAAGTCACAGTTCTTTCTTTCCCAAACAGCACTCAGACTATCCATATCTCTCCTTCTCTTCTATCTTCCCCCCTCTACAACACACATGCACTGTATTCCTATCTCACATCCCTCAGCCAACCATGCTCTGCTAATAATCAGCTTAGACACTCACATAAGACACTCTAATTTTCTTTGTCTAACCATCTTTCTTTTCCTTGCAGCTGGGATGTCTTGCCTAACCCAGGTCCACCCTCGGTCACTCTCTGCTCACAACCCTGACTGACACCTCCAAAGTCTTATCCACATAATCCTCTCAACCTCCTTAATTTCACTTCTGTTAATACCCCTCAATCCTCTTGCGTCCTTTGGACTGCATGATATGTATGCACCAAGCGCTGTTCTATTCACAACTTATTCTTTTCACAATCACTTAACCTACTAGCCCTCACAGAAATGAGTCTCTCCTCCTCTATCAAAACTGCTGTAACCTCTCTGTCCTATGGCAGCCTGCACTTCAGTCACACTTTCAAGTCAGGAGACAGACAAGGAGGTGGAGTATGCATTCTTCTGTCACCCTAATGTATCTTCGACTGTATTCCTTAACCCCTCCATTTCTTTCTCATCTTTTGAAGTTCAAGCTATCTGTCTCTTCTCCCCTGTAGCTCTCTGTGTTACTGTTATCTATCAGCCTCATGGCTTTGAATCAAAAGTTCTAGACCATTTTGAAGCCTGGCTCCCACACTTCCTTTACAGTATTGTTCCTTCTCTCATGTCAGGGGACTTCATTATACCCATTGACAATTCTAACATACCCGCTGCCTCTAAACTTCTATTTCATACCATCCAACAGGAATTCAGAGCTGGTTAACTGTTATGCTTAACTAAAAAGTTGCACAAAAAACATCACAAATATATTTAAAAGTACAGTTACACTCATAATAACACTATCTAATAAATAATATATATTTTTTTAAAAAAGCATAAAAAAGTTTTAAACATATTAAAAAAGCATAAAAAAGTTATAAGGGCTCAAAGATAAGAGGTCTCAGGTGTTAGAAAAAAAGGACTGCAATGGGCTTTAACATAGAGATACATAAATACAGATATAAACACATAAATGCATATGTATAGCTTAATAGACATACTGTATATATATATATATATATATATATATATATATATATATATATATATATATATATATATATAAGTGCGTTGGAGCCCTTTGCAGTCAAGTAGCTGAGAACATGTAAAATCATATTTATGCAATATAAATTTTTAATGAAGTGTTTAACTATGTATTTACCAGTTAAACTAGTAATAAACAACTAGTTGAAAAATGCAAAGGGAATATCAAATATAGATATGATGTAATATAGAAGGAAAGGCAATTCAAATATTTACTATGAATTACTCTAATAAGCTGTTGTTTGTTGATTATTGGATATAAAAAAGTATTGAAAAATAATGTATACAATATACACACAATAGCCTAGATGAAATACAAATGGTACTGTTAAACAAATAGCATAACTAATGGAATGCCCGCTGGATGATATGTGACAAATTATGTACATACAGACATAAAACAAAAAGCAGCCACCTAGAAATGCAAAAATATTCAAATGTTGGCAAAAATTAACAAAAATAACTATGCTGGATATTATAAATTATAATAGCCTGAATATGTAGTGAATTATGATAATAATAATATTGAAACGTAGTGTTGACTGTCAGACTGTATTTCAACAGTAAAAGTCCTGTGAAAGTTCAAAATTCAAGTCCAATATAGCAAGTGAACTTCTATAGCTGTAGATGGAAACAAGAGATCCAAAATGGTTAAACAAGATATATCAATGAATCCATGTTCCACAACGAACCCGTTGGGAGTATACTTACACTCCGTTACCTCAATCTCATGAGGTAAGTGCCGCGCAGTGTATAGGTAGTTCTTCCCCTCGGTGTCTGTGGCACAGTGGAGCAGTGTCCTTTTTCGATCCAGAGATCTCTTTAACACTCTCTCCCGAATTGTGTTCAGTCTGAAATAAGGTGGGAGTTGGCTTAGCAGGATCAGGCGATGAAAAAGCCGGGAATGAGAACAAACAGGCACCGGAGGAGAGGAGACGCCGGAATAAGAAGCCCTTCTGACGTCAGCAGAAGGGGCCAGTGGCATACAGAGTTGCTAGGCAACCAAGGGAAGCACAACAGCGCCGGAAAAAACAAAGAGCAGAGAGAGCGATCAGCTGACACCTGATATCACACTGCTAAACTTCAGTGTAACAGAAGAGCACAGAATCAGAACTTAAGTGCGTTGGAGCCCTTTGCAGTCAAGTAGCTGAGAACATGTAAAATCATATTTATGCAATATAAATTTTTAATGAAGTGTTTAACTATGTATTTACTGTAATTATTTCACATTCCAATGTTTTTTACATAAGAGAATATGTTCTAAGTATTTTTAAATAATGATTCCAATATATATGTCAGTATATATTTATACCATCCTATATATATATATATATATATATATATATATATATATATATATATATATATATATATATATATATATATATATATATATATATATATATATATATAGGTATAGATATATATTTTACCAAAATTCTTCATATATATATATATATATATATATATATATATATATATATATATATATATATATATATAAAGAAATATTTATTTATGAATAAATAAAACCTATTCTTCTATGTGAAGGTCATTTGAATTTGAGATATTAATATTTCATGTTGGGCTAGCGCACTTGAGACAATCAGGTTTATGCGCGAGTAAGGATGTTAGTTTTTTCCACTCCATTAAAGTCTAAGGGGGAATACATTAACACAGGCACAATATTTGGACTTCTGCTTTTTGCACACATCGGGTTAGTTCACGAGCGATAGCTTTTAACTTCCAACTTGTAATATGCGCACAATCCAATGCATATAAAAAGCATCGCCGCCACTAAATAAAGTTATTAACCCCTAAACCTCTGGCCTCCCACATCACTACCACTAAACAAACCTATTAACCCCTAAACAGCCAGCCCCCAACATCGCAACAACCTAAATTAAACTATTAACCCCTAAACCTAACCCTAAACCTAACGTAACCCTAACCCTAACACCCCCTAACTTTAAAATAATTAAAATAGAGCTAAATTAAAATTACAATTAAATAATACCTATTTAAAACTAAATACATACTTACCTGTGAAATAAAACCTAAGCTAGCTACAATATAACTAATAGTTTTATTGTAGCTAGCTTAGGTTTTATTTTTATTTCACAGGTAAGTTAGTATTTATTTTAACTAGGTAGACTAGTTAGCCAATAATTATTAACTATTTACTAACTACCAATTTAAAATAAATACAAACTTACCTGTGAAATAAAACCTAAGCTGCCTTACACTAAAACCTAACATTACAAAAAATAAAAAACACTAAAATAACAAACAATAAAAAAACCTTCCATTACAAAAAGTAACAAATGAAATGATCTAAAACGATACAAATTATTCCTATCCTAATCTAGAATAAGCTACCAATGGCCCTTAAATGGGCCTTTTGTGGGCCCTTAAAAGGGCCTTTTGTAGGGCATTGCCCTAAAATTAAAAGCTCACTTGCTACAAAACAAACACCCCCTAACAGTATACAACCCCCTACCCCCCAAACCCACAAAATGAAAATAAAGTAAAACCTAATCTACCCATTGCCCTAAAAAGGGCATTTGTATGGGCATTGCCCTTAAAAGGGCATTTAGCTCTTTTTCCTGCCCCTAAAAGGGCATTCAGCTCTTTTATGAAATGCCCAAGCCCTAATCTAAAAACAAAAACCCACCACAAAACGAACAAATTATCAAAAATAATAAAAATTATTCATATTCTAATACACATTTAAAAAAAAACACCCCCAAAATAAAAAACCTAGAATAAACTACCAAGCGCCCTTAAAAGGACCTTTTGTAGGGCATTGCCTTAAATTAAACAGCTCTTTTACCTGAAAAAAAAATACAAAGACCCACTAACATTACAAACCCCCACCCCCCAAACCTACAAAATAAATTTGTTTTTGTTTTTTTAAGTTTAGGGTTTGGGCTTTTCGTAAAAGATTTTATATAGGTTTTTGTTAGAGTTAGTTTTTTTATTTTGGGGGGTTGGTTGGGTGGTGGGTTTTACTGTTGGGGGGGTATTTGTTTTTTTTACAGATAAAAGAGCTGTTTAACTTAGGGTAATGCCCTAAAAAAGGCCCTTTTAAGGGCTATTGGTAGTTTTTTGTAGGCTAGGGTGTTTTTTTTTATTTTGGGTGGGCTTTTTTATTTTTATTTATTTTTTTAAACAATGTTTTTATTGAGGTTTACCATATAGTACAAAACAAGGAAGGTACAATATAATATACATATACAAGTTCATGAGTATACATATGGCAGTACAGTCGATGAGTCCATGAACATTTACTACCAAAAATGAAAAACATATGTAGCACATTAATCAATAATATTCAGTTTTTTAGAACATAAAGTTCTTATCTAGGCCTTTAGACTGATAAAAGGGGCCTGTCCTGGACCCCACGCACCACAAAGTTACGCGAAGACCAAAGAAGGCAAATGATAAATATGGGACCACTTTTGGCTCCCCTTTTGTATTATTACCTCAGTTTTACATATTATTTTTTATGTAAGGACATAATTATTATACACATTTTTCGGATTCGGTATACATATATATAGATATTACAGGATATATATAGCATATAGTCTCGGTATATTTGTAGCTTATTTGTACACATAAACTCGTCTACCTATCCCTCCAATAACATAAATTAAGATAAAAATTAAATGAGTGTAAACGCAAGCATAAACATATACATGAGTATAAACAAAAACATAAACAAAAACATAAACCCATACAGGACCCTACAGGTGGAACGAAAAGAGAAAGAAGAAGCAAGGCGACAGTGAAGAAAAGGGAGAAAAAAGAGATACAGAGGCAAGAAGAGTCGAATAGGGGATTAGAAAAAAGGGGGATGAGATCCTCGTATTTTTGTATCAAATATGACATGTCAGGAGAATAAGCAATGGTTCAGATTTGGACGTCTGGTTGGGCACTTAAATAAGATTCCCAGTAAAACTTAATGTCATAAAATCTGGTGAGCATTTTCTTTTGAAAGTACACATACTCCTCTTGGGATAAGAGCGTGGTAGTATTCTGGATCCACTCTGTTCTAGAGGGAGGTGTAGTGGATTTCCACTTTCTCGCTATCAAGTTCCTTGCGCTATTTAGCCCTATTTGCAAGAGTTTCCATCTAATTTTGCACATTACCTCTGATCTATGATTCAACAAAGCCGTTAATGGGTTCAACACGAAGGACGTGTCAATGATGGTTCGAAAAACCGTCTCAACTAATGACCAAAAGGGCTGTATCTTCCCACACTGCCACTATATATGCAACATAGTGCCTTTCCTCCCACACCCTCTCCAGCATCTATCATCAGTATTAGGGTAAATATGTCGCGAACGCTCTGGGGTCAAGTACCAGCATGTCAAAATTTTATGATTAAGTTCTAGAATTTTTGGCGCTGCAGAAGACTTGCGAGTATTAAAAAATATGTTCTCCCAGTCCTGATTTGTAAGGGGGGTCCCTAATTCTACCTGCCAACGTGTAGTGTATAAAGGAAGAGAGTTAATTAATTATCTTCTAGTAATCCTCTAGCAATAGATAGAGTGCCTCTAGGGGTTACCTCTAGTAGGCATAGTTTTTCAAACCTTGTAGTGGGTCATAAGAGGTCCGTTTTATATTTGGAGTCGTGAATCAAATGTTTTAGTTGGGCATATTTTAGCCATGAGGAAAAACTACCTCCCTCTACCTCTTCCGAGTCCCGTCTTTGCATTAGTGTGCCATTGGTGGTCAATTTTATAAATGGTACAGTGTATCCCAATTCGCCTCTAGTGTGGTTGTGAAATTCTAGGTCCCCATGAATTCTGCGTTATATGAGATTGGAGCTAATGGGGAGACCCTGGAGGAGATGCCCAACTTGGAGTCTCTCAACGAGTCCCATTTTTCAAAAATATGTGTGTACAGCTCTGAGGCCTCAATCAAGGGTGGTCTAATTCCTGGAGATATCCAACACAATGCGCCTGGGGTCAGAGATCTCAAAAGATGAGAATCTATGGATGTCTATGCCTTATCCTCTATTTTACCGTGCCAGTCCAGCACTAACTGGAGTGTTATCGCGTTATAATACCTCTCTATGTTAAATAAACTAGTTAAGTGTGGGGCTAATATATTTTTAAATTGCTTATAGTAAGCATTGGAGAACCCATCTGGTCCGGGACTTTTATGGGATGGTAAGCTATTAATTACCGACAAAACTTCCTGTTGTGTAATGGGGCTTTCTAGGTCCCCCACTATCTCGGGTGGTAACGTTGGGAGGTCTATCTCATTTAAATATGTAATATGGTCTTCCATCCTACTCAAGGGGGTTGGTGTTGGTAGGTTATACAGGCCTTTATAATATGTTTTAAAACAGTCAACTATACCTCTAGAGTCTTGTATACATTCACCCCCAGACGTTCTTATCTTGTGTATATATGAGGTATTTCTTTTTGTGTGCAGCAGCCTTGCCAGGAGGGTTCCCACTTTATTCGACTCCGCGTAATATACTTTTTTAAGGTATAAAGCCTTGTCCTGAGCTTTTTTATATAACAAATGGTTAAGGTTTCCCCTAGCTGAGCGTAGCTGCTGACTTAGGGAAGGGTCCTGAGGATTGGTCTTATGCAAACTTTCAACTGACTGTAAGGTAGCTACAGCTTCCATATATGCAGTACGGTATTGTTTTGTAAGTATAGCCTTTTGTTTAATGAACTTGCCCCTCATTACCGCTTTGTGGGCTTCCCAGATGTTTATACAAGAAGTGTCCTGGGGGAGGTTAAAACTAAAGAACTCTTTCATAAAAGTAGTGAGTTTGTCTAGTATCATAGGCTTATGTAGAAGCGTTTCGTCAAGCCTCCATATATAGGGTGTAAGAGGTTTCTCCATCCATCTAAAATCAGTGCTAACAGCTGCATGATCAGACCAGCTGATATACTCTATATTGGAATCTGAAACTAAACTGTATGTAGTTTGATCTATAAATACATAATCAATACAGGAGTAATTCCTATGGGGGTGGGAAAAAAAGTGAAGTTTCTTTGTCCTGGGTGACTTGTTCTCCATACATCTATCAGTGTCAACCTCCTAAGGTTCGCACTTATTTTATGAATTGATGCCGGAGCAACTGGGCCCAGTTGAACAATCCAGCTCAGGTTCAAGCGCTACATTGAAATCTCCTGCGAGAATCAACGCCCCTTTATATACTTCCAACACTACGTTTGATAATTTTTGGAAAAACTTTGCCTGCCTGTTATTTGGCGCATATACATTAACTAGTGTGATGGTCCTATGATACAATTTACCCACCAGTATAATCCATCTACCCTCTGTATCCTCTACTTTATGTTGTAATTGGAAGGGTGGAAGGGGATCTTTTTATTAAATAGTATGCCTACTCCATTTTTTTTTTTTTTATATTAGATGCGAAGTACCCTGTGGGAAATTCTTTATTGCAGAAGCGGGATATGTTAGCTCTAGCAAAATGCGTCTCTTGGACGAATACTATTCCCCCTGCCATCTTTTTAAAACTCGATAAAGCCACCGATCTCTTAGTAGGCGAGTTTAAAGGGACATTATACACTCATTTTTTCTTTGCATAAATGTTTTTTAGATTATCTATTTATATAGCCTACAAAGTTTTTTTTTTAAATAAATGCATATTTTTTCTTATTTTTAAATAACATTGCTCTGAGTCCTAACCAAGCCCCAAAGTTTTATGTGAATACCGTCAGCTACCTTCTCTAGCTTGCTCCTGTTTGTGTAAAGTGTCTTTTCATATGCAAAAGAAGGGGGAGGGGGGAGTGTCTTATTTGCCACTCACAGTGGGCTTTCCAGCTACCTTTTCAACAGAGCCAAACTGACAGCTTCTAAGTAAGTTTTTAAACAGTTTTATACTGGATTTTTATATCAGTATCTGTGCATCTTATGCTTTATAATAGTGTCTATTACATGCAGTTATATGAAAATGAGTGTATACTGTCCCTTTAACCCCTTGACATTCTGGGAAATCAGTCTAACCTGGTTATTTACCATTTGTGCTGGAGAGGGTGTGGATAAGCATCATCAATTTTTTCACATATTTAAACTGGGCATGTACATACTCACAGGTTATCGTCTCAGCTGACAGTCTGTATACACCGATCAGTAACATGTTTTTTGGCAGAGAGGGGGAAAGAGAAACAGAATAGAGTAGATAAGACAAGGGAGGGGAGAAGGTAAGGCCTCCCAGGGTCCTGTAGGGTCTGCACTGGAACAACAACAAAATGACATTCATAAAAACTTTCTGGTTAATATACAAAAGCATATGAAAGTGAACAACAAGAGACCCCTTCCAACTAAGGATCTCAGGCTGAATGGCACCAAAAGGGGGGGTTCATGTCACTTTGTGACGTGATATAACAACCTATGAATTTAAAGTCTCGTTATCTGAGCAGTTTTGCAACTAACAAACATTTAGTTATATTATGTTTTAACAATAACTGGCCTAAGTAAGTCTGACTTTTCTCACTATAACAGAAACATGTCCTAAATATCACCTTGTAGTGACCTTACCAACTGGGATTACTTCCCATATATATAATATAACTCCATACAGGCATCATGTCTTCAGGTAGGGTCTGCTTGTCTTGGTGGAGGGGTGGATCCCCGTCTTGGTTCTTGTTCTTTCTTTTCTTGACAACTTTATTCCATCCTAAAAGTGGGGACTTTGGTAGCCTCTCATTAGTATCCATTTTGTTCTCTGTCCCGTCTTTCAGACTTGGTAAGGTGGGTTTTGATATGTTCATTTGTGAGCAGAAGTGATCGATGTCCTCCTGGGTTCTGTATATGGCTGTAGTGTTTCCTTTAATTACTTTCAGACAGAAGGGGAAACCCCACCGATATGGGATCCCCAAATCTCTTAAGTGCAGCGTAAGGTATCTTGCCTCCCTCCGCCTGGAGAGTGTCATGGGACTAAGATCTGCAAAGAAAAGGATGGAGTGACCTTCAAATGAGATAGGGTGTTTTTGTCTGGCAGCAGACAGAATATTTTCTTTATCCCTGAAGCTAGTAAACTTAATGATAACATCACGGGGTGGTGCATTATCCTTGGGGACCGTTCTCAGTGCCCTATGATATCTATCCAGAGGGTAGTCAACCTCCTCCTTGTTATTTGTGATAGAATTAAACAGTTTCTGTAAGTAGGGAAGAAGTGATTCTGATTTGACCGTTTCTGAGATGCCTCTTAGTCTTACATTCTGGCGTCGTCCTCTATTATTCAGGTCCTCTACCTGGTCTTGCAGCTGTTCTATTAAAGTTTGATGGTGAGAGGACTGCCTGGCATGCTGGTCAAGATATGTATTAGTCAGTTCTGCAACTTCTTCTAGCACCGCTATGTGATTGCCAATCTCGTTTACATCTTTTTTAACCTCTGCTAGGCTTGATTTAATAATCTGACTGACATGTGAAATCAGAGCTGTAAAATCCCCCTTAGACGGCAGTGATTGTAGGTCTGCCCTTGTAAGCGGGGCCTGCGCCTCTATGTCCACCTCAGATTCTGTGGTATCATTGGTGTTGTCCTCCCCTCCTCTAGGCTCTACAGATGCAGTGTCATTGGGTTTGAAAAAGTTATGTAACCTAGGGTTAGGAGTGCTACCACTTTTAGAAGATTTATCTGATTTTGGAGGGCGTTTAGATGCCATATTTATAGTACAGTTAAAGTAGAGTAGGTTCTGCTATTGTAAGGCTTGAACTCTCTGATTTAAAACTGCAGCAGCGTGTTTTATCTATTATAAGCTGATCCCCACATGGGTGGTATTTGAAAACATGAGCTCTTTGCTGGCAGTATAGGGTATAGAATCCTGATATGCAGTAGCCCTTTGTGCAATTAGGTATAGGTCATGGGATAGTCGCAAACAGCAAACCTCTTAGACAGTCACTCATATAGGCATTATATATTCTGATCTCGTCAGACATAGCAGTGTCGGCAAGCAAACCATCATGGCGTCTTTCGCGCCTTTTATCTGACTTTATTGTCCTATGTTAATGTCTGGTACCTGCTTCTGTAGCCTTTTGAGCGTTCTGCTGTGGGATCCGGCCGCAATCTTCCTGTTCCCCGATGTTGCTGAGGCCATCAATCACATCGATGCCTGCTTGTGGGAGTTGCGGTGGAATTATGGCTTAGCAGAGGCGAGGCGGGTAGGCAGTATACAGCGTTCTGTGCAGTTGCATAAGATAATGGCAGCATCCTCCTCCCTTAGCCCTCCGGTCTATACTCCAAGCTTCGCGATGTTCAGCTTACCGGCAGAGTATATTTTTAGCTGATGATGGGCATTTGTGTCTCCAACTGTATGTGCTTTAGTTGTTAACCTCACGGAGCTCCTCTCTTACACGACCATCTTAAGCACTGGTCGGCTCCGCCCCTCAGGCTTTTTTTATTTTTATAGGGCTATTAGATTAGGTGTAATTCTTTTTTATTTTTGATAATTTCGTTTGTTATTTTTCGTAATTTAGTGTTTGTTATTTTTTGTAATTTAGTCTTTTTTATTTTTTGTACTTAGTTTGTAATTTTTAGAGTAGTGTTAGGATTTGTTTATGTGTAATATAGTTTATTTAATTGTTAGTGTAATTTTAGTTTAATAGTTATATTAGTTTAATTGTTAGTTTAAACTTAGTTTTTTCAATTTGACAGGTAAGTTTTAATTTAAGATAGAGAAATAGTAATTTTAATATAAAGTTAGGGGGCGTTAGGTTTAGGGGTTACTAGTTTAAATAAGTTTATTGTGATGTGGGGGGCTTTCGGTTTAGGGGTTAATAGTTTAATGTAGTATATTTTGTTGCGGGGGCTTGCGGTTTAGGGGTTCATAGGTTTATTATAGTGGCGGCGGTGTAGGGCTTAATAACTTTAGTATAGTGGGGCGATGTGGGCGGACGGCATATTAGGGGTTAATAATATTTAAATAGTGTTTGCGATGAGGGAGGGTGGCGGTTTAGGGGTTAATAACTTTTTTTATTGGCGGCGATGTCAGGGAGCGGCAAAATAGGGGTTAATAAAAAAAATTGTGGCGGCTATGTCAGTAGCAGCAGATTAGGGGTTAATAACTTTTATATAGTATTTGCGATGCGGGGGGCCTCAGTTTAGGGGTTAATAGGTAGTTAGTGTACTTGGTAACACTTTAGTTATGAGTTTTATGTAACAGTTTTGTAGCGTAAAACTCATAACTACTGCTTTTAGATTGCGAAATGGATCTTGTCGGTATAGGCTGGAACACAAGCTATTTAGCCTCACTGCAAAACTCATAATGGCAGCGCTATGGAAGTCCCATGAAAAAACGTCATTTTACGTGTGCAGGACTGAAGTTGCATTACAGGCTAAAAGACTTGTGGTACAGCTATACCGACAAGACTTGTAATGGCTGCGGTGCTGTTTTAATGCTGAAATTACCATTTTTTCAGCGTTAAAACACGAACGCAAACTTGTAATCTAGGTGAAAGTCATTCAAAGAAAAGTCTCTGTAGTTTAAAGAGGCAATACTCTATACTAATTCCAAGTAATGCTGTTTAAAAGAGCCATCCCAAATGAGTGAAATGTCTGCTTACAGGACTATACCTCAATCAGTATGAGGTAAGTAAACACGATCCAGGATAGTCTGAGTATGGCACAGCAAATAGTCTCTGCCACCAGATCGGTAGAGAAATTGCAAAGTGCTGGCTTCAGTGCTTCCTGTAGTGTGGTATGGATGAAGAAACTTCCCTCCAGACGTTAATGGAATATGAAACAAAAGCAGAAACACAATAATAGTGCAATACTGTTTGTTTTATTTGGGAAGCAGCTTCAACTCTCCACGATGCCCCAACAAAATTATGCTCCAATTTGTTACCCTCAATCTTATGAGGTATTGAAAGGCAATCAGGGTACAGAACTCAGACAAACAAATTCATCTTCTGTGCACAGCAGAGAGAGTTTGTTATCTGCTAGGGCAGAAATTGTTAGGAAAATGCAGTAAGTACCTCTTTACAAGTTGTTAACTACTTTAAAGCCACTACTACCTGACTGTAAGGAATGACGTGGAATACGGCTATACCCCAAAACTTGCTTGTAGATTAAATAAAAAAAATTTCTTCAGACATCTAAACTTCACCACATACATGCAATGAAGGCAAAGACAATGACTGGGGGTTGTAGGTAAGGGAGTGATACTTAACACTTTAACTGTGGTGCTCTTTGCCTCATCCTGCTGGCCAGGAGTGATATTCCCAACAGTAATTACTCAAGCCGTGGACTCACCATATCTTAGGAAATAAATTAAAATTAGTAACCGTATAAAAATACAAGTGAATAAAACAATTATTTGAGTACAAGTAAAACAACGAACACTTAGGCAAAGTGTCCGTGTCACCTAACGCGTTTCGAAGGTATGAACAGAAAACTTCCTTCTTCATCAGAGGTGTTTGGTTTATGATTCCATACGCTTTAAAAAGGAGGATAAAGCTCGGCCCCTGGCTACAAATTAATCTAATTTGCTGATCGGAATCACGTGTGACTTTCCAGCTGCCGTCCAGCTGATCCTTACACATTGTGAAAATATATATAGTATCTTTGTATACAAGCTGTCATTTGAATTATTGGGCTATGGTTAAAGGTACATTATGAATCAATTGATTGTCTGTTAAAGCACCATATTTGTATATGTCTCTGTAAGTCACCGATTTGAAAATTAATTTAGAGAAAACTCACTTACTTAAAGTAAGTACACCCTTTCTTTTCAGACTCTTACACAGAGGAAATTTGACTGTGATTTATAACATATGTTGGTGTCCTATATCAAACTAACGCCCCATTATTCCAAGAAACTATTTGATTCTCATTATTAACACTTATTTTTAATAAACTGTCAAATACACCCTGGAATTGTCAAACCAGGCAAATTTAATAGCTCGTTTGGCCCTTTAAAGGGACATGCCACCCACATTTTTTCTTTTATGATTTAGAAAGAGAATGCAATTTTAAAGATCTTTCTAATTTACTTATATTATCTAATTTGTTTTATTCTCTTGATATTCTTTGATGAAAAGCATATCTAGATATACTCACTAGCTGCTGATTGGTTGCTGCACATAGAAGCATTGTGTGATTGGCTCACCATGTGCATTGCTTTTTCTTCAACTAAGGATATTTAAAAAATGAAGCAAAAAAAATAATAGAAGTAAATTGTAATGTTGTTTAAATTTCTATTCTCTATCAGAATCATGAAAGAAAGATTTTGGGTTTAGTGGCCCTTTAAGTTTATTCCTTTATAGCATATGTTTCATATTCATGATTTTAATTTTATGCAATATATATTTATATTTGATCTTCCTAAATGGGGAAAACCCTATTATTATTCTAGTACATACTATCCGGCCTTTGGATGATCTGGTTGTTATGTTAAAAAGACTGCTAGATCAATGTCCTAATTTAGACCTCTTAGAATTAGGGTACCTAAAATGTGGATGCAATAGGTTTCTCTTTGTCTCAATTTGAGGGTACAGTCTCCTCCCCTTTTGTTCTTTTGTACATGCTCCAGAATTGTTCCTCTTAAACATTTTGGATCCATGTTATGAAAGTTTTTGTAGTATGCTGACAAATTATGAGATTTTAGTCATGCCTTGATATTGGTTATATGTTTGGCTAACCTCTTCTTGTATGGGCGTGTCGTTCTGCTTATATACTGCAAACTGCAACTGTTTTGCAGTTGCAATGGCAAAATATTTCAAATGATTGGCTAAATATGGTAGAAGAGAAAGACTTTGTAGGTTTAGTAGCACTATAATGGTGGGTGCAGGCCTTACAATTTTATCTGTTACATTTAAAAAAATCTTTGGACTTCTCGCCTGGCCAGTTTTGGTTATTAAGACTAGCTGATTTTAAGTTGCTTGAGACCAGGATTAATTTTTAAAAAATTTTTTGTCTATATACCACAGACGGTCCCTGTTCTGTGATGTCCTTTAGCAATAGATCTTGTTTTAAAATATGACAATTCTTTTTAAGATATTTTCTTCTGCCCCTTCATTATATGTTGTTATAAAAATGGTGGTGTTGTTTTTATATGTGTTTATCAGACCCTTTATTTGTTTTGTGGTTTTTGTATTTCTAGTATTACTTAGAATTGCCTCTCTATCTAGGTCCATTGCTTTCTGCTGTGCCTCTATCAGGAGGCCTGCAGGATATTCCTTTGCCAAAAAATTGTTAGTTAATTCTTGTGCTTCTTTATCATAGTCTTCAAGATTTTAACAGTTCCTACGGATTCTTTGGTACTGTCAATATGGAATGTTTTTTATCCATTTAGAATTATGATTGCTCTTGGCGTGTAGATAGCCATTGCAGTCTGTTTCTTTTTTGTACAGTTTGTTTAGAATTTTATTTCCTTCATGAAAGAAGGCTAGATCTAAAATGTCAATTACACAAAAATTAGTTTTGCTTGTGAACTTTAAATTGTAACTGTTATGATTTAAATTTGTTACAAATTTCTCCAATGTTTCCTCAGATCCTGGCCATATCATTATGATATCATCTATAAAACGGTCCCAAAATACTATCTCTTTTGAGTAGATATTATTGTTCCAGATATGTTCTTCCTCCCATGTACCTATGTACAGATTGGCGTAGCTAGGGGCAAATAGCATCCCCATAGCTGTGCCGCTTGTTAGAAGATAAAAAATAATCTTCAAAAGTGAAATAATTTCTCCCAAGAATAAATTGTACTGCTTTAGACAAAAACATCTTATGATCATTGCTTAGATTTGTTCTCTTATTCAGCCAGTTTTTCATAGAAGCAAGACCTTCTTTGTTTGGAATGTTTGTGCACAATGCACTTACATCAAGCATGGCCCATCTGTATGAAACAAGTCACTCTATAGTTGTCACTTTGTTAATTGTATCTGTGGAGTCTCTTAAATGCAATTTGAGATCAGGAACTAGCGGTTATAGATAACTATCTACATACTCCGAGAGTTTTGAGGTCAGAAAATTAATACCTGAGACGATAGGTCTACCAGGAGGCTTTTCTAAACATTTATGCACCTTGGATAGGTGATAGTTAATTGCTACAGAATGATTTTTATTCTTAAGATATTTAAACTAATTTTCATTTACTACATGGGCACATTTTGCATTATCCAATAAACTCAGATATTCCTTGGTAAATCCAGGTGTGGGATCACCTTTAACTTTTTTATATGCGGTTTCATCATTAAGTATATATATATATATATATATATATATATATATATATATATATATATATATATATATATATATATATATAGGAGGTGAGGAGTGTGTGGGGACCTCTATCCTCTTGGAAGGAAGAGGGGTAGAGAAACACACCACACACACCAAGATTGGCGCTGTGTGTGGAGTTAGCTATAATGATGGTGGGGGATCCTGTATAAGCAGCTATATATCTCAGAGATTGGAGAGATGTCCCACCTGAGGGAGGTGAGAGCATCTCTACAAAAGAGATTGGGAGGAAAAGGATGAGAGGAGCGCTAAACAAGGATCAGATCCCAAGATTCACTAGTTGTGGATATTCAGTAAAAATGTATTTGTATGTGTAGTTTTCTCCAAGATCTGTGGTAGGGATTAGTATTTTAACCACATACAATGATCAATTCTTAATCAAAATCATATAAAGTAAAATTTGAAGGATTTTTGTTAAATAGCAATTAAAACAAATATTGAGAAGTCCATTCAAAGTATATGTTAATGGAAGAGATAATATATAGTTAATAAGTTTATCACACTCTGATATCCAGTAGGTATTGCACTTACTAGAACAAACCTCAATCATATGAGGTAAGTTGCCGCCTCTGTAAGTGGGAAACTTCCGAAGATCTGCAGTGGCAAAGTGGACTTGGCCTTGTCTTTATTCTTCTCCTCTCAGAGTATGGAGTTGAAATCCAGATTGAGGACTGGTTGTAAATTTTCTCCAAAGATCCAGCAGATTTATGCAGAATGAAAAGCAGAAGAAAAAAAAATACATAGTGTAACACTGTTTATTTAAATGAAAAAATATATTAAAACAGACAAGTGGCTACTCACATTAAAAGTCCTCAAACATATGAGGTATGTAAAACACACTTAGCAGTAGCCTGTGATTCACGAACTGTGTATGTAGGAAACCGGAGATGCTGTGTCTCAGTCAGAAGAGAACAGTTCCTCCCATAAGTAGATGATTGTTCCATGATTAAACACAAACCCAAATGAGTGTTTCAAGTTTGCAAATAATTTACACAGTCCGAAATATATACGTAGTATAAAAACACTCCAAATGGAGCAATAAGTAGTCCCTATATATTTTTTTTTTTTTTTTTTTAAATTCCGATGCTCTTCGCTTAGAAACAAAAAAAATGTTTTGATTTGTTTAAAATATTTATTTCTATATTTCTATAATAAATATCTATACATCTCTAAATATTCATATAGATATACAGTATAGGTATAGATATATGCAATATTTTACAAAAAATAATCAGATATACAGTATATAGAAATATATTTATATATATTTAAATAAAAATATATTTTTTTTTGTTTCTTTGTGAAGAACATAGGAATTTAAAGTATCCCTAATGCACATTCAGGTTTAGCACAGTTGATCTAGCGTGAGCAATAAATAATAGTTGGGTATTTTTTAGCGTGCTCCATAGAAGCCTAGGGCAGAATAAGTTTGTGTGGTCACAATATCCAAAGTCCTGAAGTATTTCATTCACATGTTAACTTTTTACTTTCAACTTCTAAAAAGCGCACAAATCCGGACATTTTAAAAATAAAAATAATTATTGTGCCACTTGTATTCTGGCCCAATATATTTATATATAAATATATATTTTTATATAATGCATAGTAGAATAAAACTGTTTGATTTAAAAACTGGATATATATTCTGTATAGAATTTAGAGGCACCTTAAAAATAAATAAACAAAAAAAAAAATATTATTATCAGCTTAGTTTAGGTAAACTTAAATTCCCTGCAAACCTGTTTAGGTTTTTCAAAGGCCAGATATGTCTAACTGCATTACACAGGGAAGAAAATAGTTTAAGATTTAAGTATCTCACTTCTAATGTTAGCTGAGTTAATCAAAATGACAGTACTTTATTAACTTTCCTGGGTTTAAAGAGAGACATTTTTAAATTATAAAATGTCTGAAGTCCTGAAGGACTTGAATTAAAAAAAAAAAATCAAAGAGGAAAATAAAACTTATTTCTCAAAATATTGAGAAAGTGTCAAGATTTTTTTCATTGGATAGATAATTGTTTCTATCTTAAATTACTTTAAACAAAATATGGAGTATGTTTACATTTCAAATTAATTTAAAATTGTAAGATTTTTTATGTACTCTTGTGTAACTTTTTATATTTTTAACATGCAACAATTTATTATTTATGTGTGGAAAAACTGTGGCTCTCAGCATAAGTAACCAGGTAATAAAAATATATTTTAGCTAATGTAGGAATAGTGATCTTTGCTTTAAAAAAGTAAATTTTTGATCCAATATAAACTCTCAGTCAAGCACCATAAATGCTCTATAAAAAAGAATCTATTTATTTTACTGTATAACTAAGACACATTCATAAATGTCTTAGATTTGCATGACTTGCATGCATCATAAAAGCAAGAGTGTCTGTTTAGTGCTATTTTTATGAGCGAATAAATGATTGTGCCAGTGTTCAGTGAGTGCTATACTCATGTGAATAAAATTCAGACTTGTCTGACACTTATTCAATGATGATCATAAAGTAAATTGCGGGTAGAACTGGAAAGCAGCATTTCATACAACAGAATTGGAATGCGGTTCAAGTGAAAGATATTTTAAAGATACTACAGTGTTTAAAATTTCTCTTACCTAAAGTAGGTTATGATTAACTAAAGGCCAAAGTACACCTAACATTTATGGGAAAAAAATGGTTGTTTTTTTAATATTGTGTTTCATTTTTTACTGGTTTAGACAATAAACATATTATAATTATATTTTATTAATTATAATTTAATTTACATTTGTGTTAGAAATCACATATGTCAAAAATAAATACAAGATATGATTTAAAAAAAATATCCATTTTTATTTGCAAAAAAACACCTTCCCTTATTAAAGGGCCACTGTAAGTAAATATTTTATATGCCTGTTACTAACTAACTACCCCAAATACGCTTTTTATCAATAGCATTTCATTAACATATCTCTACCGTATATCAGAAATCTTGTCTGCAAATTTAATTGATTTCCAAACCCACTCATTGGGTATCCTTTGCTCTGTACCAATCCGTTTACAATACCTAGGTTTCAAAATGGCGCTTTAAACACAAAGTTATTGGTTTAAGTATTTTGAACATGCAGTGCTGAAAATAGTGGGCAGGATAACGTGACATCATCGGCGAATAAAAGATATAACTTTTAGAACGTTATGAAACTTCGTTTTGGAGAAAATATAGGTCAGTAGGTTTTAATTAATGTTTATTAACTTTAATATGTTAGTTGTTTAGCTTAAAAATTATAACAGATAGTAATCCTTTAAGTATCTCATGTTTCTTTCTTACCTCATTTTTCAAAGCTGGCATGGTTGCTTTTGTTACCTTTTTCTTTTTATTGCTATTTACAAATGTATATGTTAGGGTGGACTGTGAAGATGAGTTAGAGTAGGGTAGGGATTCATTACAGATGGAAAGTACTTTTGGGTCTAAGGCAGATTGACAAGGAATATATTCCTTGTCAGTCTGCAAAGTATTTACTGCACTCTGGTTTTCTCCTCTCCTGTAACTCTATTTTTGGTATGTGAATGAATATATTCCTTGTCAATCTGCAAAGTATTCACTGCACTCTGGTTTTCTCCTCTCCTGTAACTCTATTTTTGGTATGTGAATGAATATATTCCTTGTCAATCTGCAAAGTATTCACTGCACTCTGGTTTTCTCCTCTTCTGTAACTCTATTTTTGGTATGTGAATATGTACATAAAGCAAATGATTTTAGTTTGTTAATTTAGTCCTACATTTGTTGTACTATTATCCAATGTCTTCTAATGTTTTGTTAATTGCTATGTGATGCTCAATCCTTATCAATACTTGCTATTATTCTAAAATTTATAGCTGTCTTATGCCACAGTTTTAACCCCCTCCAAATGTTATTGTCTGTTTACTTAACATCTCAGCCCGACCAGACCAGAATCTAACTTTCCAATTGGCCTTTCGAATTGTCTTTGATTAGCAATCAACCAAATTTAGTGGACTCAGCTGACTGCCCTGCCTCCATATATTTCACACTAGTTTGGGCTGTGCATTGCACTGGGCTATGCATTGCTATAACAACATTTGTTCCCATTTTCAAAGTGTACATATACAAGAATTAAGTGAACATTTTATAAGTGAGGCATTAACATTAGAATTATACAATAATTAAGTGAACATTTTATAAGTGAGGCATTAACATTAGAACTATACAAGAATTAAGTGAACATTTTAAGTTATACAAGAATTGAACAAGGATTGGGAAAGGGGCAAGACACAAGTCAAGTACTTCTGTAATATGTTTCATATACCTTTTTGTTTTCTTATGCAATTGCTACTGTAATCGTGTGTCTTATGTGTTTAACTGGTTCCAAATTTTGTAAAAATGCTCAATATATTCATATTCCTTTTTGCTACCTCTTCTCTCTATAACAAACTACATTATTCAATTGCTCCTTCTCCCTCTCCACCTGCACTGTTCATTAGCCCATCTCTCTTAAACTCACCTTACTTTTGTACTAATGAACTTTTATTCCTAAACACTCTCTCTCCCCCCTGCAGCTCATCTCAAAAGCAGTCTCACTACTGCAAATCCGTATCTCATCTCATGTCACTCTCCCTCTTGCTTTTACTTACTGCTGGTGACATCTCCCCTAATCCTGGTCCCCAACCACTGCCTAGCCGTGCACATCCATGTGTACTGGCCCATAAACTCTGCAAACCTTACTCACATTCATCTTGCATCAAAAGCCACTACCCCTTTCACTTGCGCACTCTGGAAATCTCGCTCTGTTTGCAACAAGCTCACTTCTATACATGACCTCTTCATCTCCCGCTCCCTCAACCTTCTGGTACCTAACAGAAACCTATCTCTCTCCCCAAGACACAGCATCCACTTCTGCTCTGTCACATGGGGGTCTCCACTTCAGCCACACTCTTAGGTCTGGTAATAGACAAGGAGGTGGTGTAGGTATTTTACTTTCCTCTCGTTGCACCTTTCAACAAATACATCCCATCTCTTCCCTCACATTTCCCTCATTTGAAACTCACATGATTCGCTTATTCTCCCCTCTCTCTGTACGTGTTGCAGTCATATTCCGACCCCCTGGCTCCTCAACTCAATTTCTAGTTCACTTGGCTGCCTGGCTACATTATTTCCTTTTCCCAGACACCCCTGCCCTCATTCTTGGTGACTTCAACATCCCTCTTGACAATCCCACTGCCTCATTTGCAAAACAACTTCTGCAACTCACTTCCTCTTTCAGTCTGTCACAATGGATTGATTATCCCACTCACAAAGACGGTTACTCTCTAGACCTGATCTTTAGCTATCGATGCACTCTCTCAAACTTCACAAACTCCCCCTTTCCTCTTTATGACCACCATCTCCTTACTTGCAACATATCATCCCTTCCTACGACTCTCCCTCCTTCTACTCCTCACACCAAACTTCGCAGAAGCATTATGTCTTTAGATCAGCAACAGCTTGCTAATTCCCTCAAACCTCTCCTCTCATCCTTCTCCTCCTTTTCCTGCCCTAAACAATCTATCTGCCACTATAATTCCACCCTTATATCTGTCCTTGACAATCTCGCCCATCTTACCATTGCTCGGAAATCACACACTCATCCTCAGCCCTGGCATACTCCTCTGACACGGTACCTACGCAGATGTTCCCGTACTGCTAAACGGCACTGGAGAAAATCTCGGAGATCAGCTGATTTTCTTCATTACAAATTAATCTTGAACTCCTACTATTCTGCCCTTAATCTCCATAAGCAACACTACTTCTCTACTCTTATCACTAATCTTTCTTCAAACCCAAAATGTCTGTTCTCCACTTTCAATACTCTATTTGAATCCACTCTCTCATAGTTTCCCAACTCAATTACTGCAACTCTGTCCTCTGCCAATCCCTTCACTGGCTTCCTCTTGCCTCTAGGATAAAACACAAAATTCTCACTCTGATATACAAAGCCCTCAACTGCACTGCTCTCCCCCTATATCTCAGACCTTGTCTCCAGATACTCTCCCTCCCATCCCCTTCGCTCTGCTCATGACCTCCTACTCTCCTCCTTTCTAGTTACCTCATCGCACTCCCATTTACAGGACTTCTCCAGACTGGCTCTCATCTTGTGGAACTCTCTGGCTCGCCCCACAAGACTCTCCCCTAGTTTTGAAAGCTTCAAGCGCTTCCTAAAGATTCTACTGTTCAGGGATTCATACAACCTATGCTAACCTTATTTTATACCAGTTCCACTCCTCCATTGCTATCCCCTGAACCCCCTTAGCATGTAAGCCTAAGAGTACAGCTGTTTGTAGATCACCTTCTTAAGAGCTGACTACAACAGTGCAACTCTTGGCAGGGCCCATCTTACCATTGCTCGGAAATCACACACTCATCCTCAGCCCTGACATACTCCTCTGACACGGTACCTACGCAGATGTTCCCGTACTGCTAAACGGCACTGGAGAAAATCTCGGAGATCAGCTGATTTTCTTCATTACAAATTAATCTTGAACTCCTACTATTCTGCCCTTAATCTCCATAAGCAACACTACTTCTCTACTCTTATCACTAATCTTTCTTCAAACCCAAAATGTCTGTTCTCCACTTTCAATACTCTATTTGAATCCACTCTCTCATAGTTTCCCAACTCAATTACTGCAACTCTGTCCTCTGCCAATCCCTTCACTGGCTTCCTCTTGCCTCTAGGATAAAACACAAAATTCTCACTCTGATATACAAAGCCCTCAACTGCACTGCTCTCCCCCTATATCTCAGACCTTGTCTCCAGATACTCTCCCTCCCATCCCCTTCGCTCTGCTCATGACCTCCTACTCTCCTCCTTTCTAGTTACCTCATCGCACTCCCATTTACAGGACTTCTCCAGACTGGCTCTCATCTTGTGGAACTCTCTGGCTCGCCCCACAAGACTCTCCCCTAGTTTTGAAAGCTTCAAGCGCTTCCTAAAGATTCTACTGTTCAGGGATTCATACAACCTATGCTAACCTTATTTTATACCAGTTCCACTCCTCCATTGCTATCCCCTGAACCCCCTTAGCATGTAAGCCTAAGAGTACAGCTGTTTGTAGATCACCTTCTTAAGAGCTGACTACAACAGTGCAACTCTTGGCAGGGCCCTCTACCTATTTGATCCCTATAATTGTTTTGTGGAACTCCCCCTTTGTTTATAGCATTGCGGAATCTGTTGGCACTCTACAAATAACCGATAATAATAATATTAATAATCTTGTGTTGGGTGGTTTTTTTTGGTTGGGTTGTCTCTTGGGATGGGGGTATATCTGAAGCATATCTCTTAAATTGCTTTAAATAAGGTAAAAGAAGTGTGAGTGTAATTTTATGTCACATGTAGTTTGCTTTAATATTGCTATCTTTCTATCTATCTATCTATCTATCTAACTATCATCTATCTATCGTCTGTCTACCTAACTTTCTGTCATAAATAGCTAGAAGGATGCATACAAAAATATCACTCAGTGTTTTGTCTTAGCCTTAGTAACAGTTGTGAACCAAGAAAATTGATAGATCTATGAATAAAGTTGACTTCAAAAGCAATAACTTTATTCTTAAATTAAATGCTTCTTTTAAGAGTCTGGTGGCTGCCACGTTAAAATACATAAATAATCATGGATTCTAGTTAAATAGAAGCACCTTGATTTGATTTATTTAAGTCACTCAAGTTATCAATACTCATACTTCTTAAAGTGTTGGTAAATCCTAGCACTTCATAAACGCTAGGATTTACCTTTACACTTTATAAAAAAGTGTCCTAAACTTACCTTTTTCTGTGCCGTGGCCTCCTTGCTAAACTCAGCAGCTCCACAGCGCAGTGCTCTTTTTTCAATGAGGTGACGTTTCCACCTCTAAAATAACAGCATTTTTAGCCATATGGCATTGTTCTGTATATTAGCATGACTTTTGGTATAGAGGTGGACACATCATCTCAGATCTCTGTGCCATGGGCGACAGGAGTCACTGTGGTAAAAGAGGAGGCCACGGCATAGAAAGGGTAAGTTCAGCAGAATTTTTTACTAAGTGATGACTAAAAGACCTATTAATTTTTAGTGATGGTAAATCCTAGCATTTTTTTAAATGCTAAGATTTACCATCACTTATAACAGATTTATCCTTAGACACAACTTAGTGATAGTAAATATGAGGAAAGATACTTTGTTTCATATAAGATCTTGGTTAAAATGTAATATTGATTCCATTAGATATATCTATAAATATGTCTAATGTATGTATAAGTCCCTGTGGAATATCGTTTTCTTAATCAATGGTATGGTTTGCAAGCAAATATACAAGCTGTCGCTCAATTTTTACATGTAGCAAAAATCGAGAAATGCAAGTCCATTTGTTTGACATAGAGGATACACATTGTTTTGCATTTCTCTCCAATTAAGCATGACAATATCGGCAGTAATAATTAACAGATATACTTCAATAACCTTTCCACTTCATTATGGTACAGGATAGAAATACCCTGTTTCTCTGTTTTTACTTGATTTAGCTATCAAATCATTGGCTTGTATAATCCAGAGTTAAACACAAGGTCTGGTAGGTAGTGTGACCTCCCATTTGTCTTTATTTGCAGATGATATGGTTCTCTTTATTAAACACATGCACATATAAAAATATCAAAATTAACAAGACTGATTACAGAATTTGGTCGTGTCAGGGTACCAAATTAATAGTAAGTCTGAATTACTTTGGGTGCATCCCTATTGTATAGAAATAGTTCAGTAGTTGAAGGGTGAGGAAGCCTGAAGAGAAGGTTTCTTAAATATATGTGTCAATAATGCATGTTTACAAGATGAGTGGACTGTAATAGTATAAAGGGAAAGATGGGATGTGGGGGCGTGGACTTGGGTGTATGAGACTATTGTTATGAAAAGTAGAAAGTCAATTTTATTGTTAAAGTCCTTTGCAAAGTCTTGTGCTAATATGGAAGTGGTAATAGGAGGTAGAGAAGGGCATTAAAAGCAGAAAATATGTTTACCTGAGTGCCAGATTTATTTTCCAGGGGCACTCACCAGCATTAAAAAAATGTATGTAAGTAGAGTGTCACCTGGGTACACCAGGATTGCTAATTTGTTAGAGGAACTAAGAATTGGGAGAGCACTGGGTGTAGTTATGCTGCATATATTGAGATGATGGTTACAAAGTGAAAAATTGGTGAAGTGTAAAACAGGACAATAGTAGCTGAAGATCAGATCAAGTGAGTGACCATTTTGGTGAGTGGGAGAGTCAGTCTATTGTGGTAGGCCATATGAAGTAAGCTGGAGAAAGTGACATTCTGGGGCAATGTGATCATCAACATGGATGCTGAAATCACCAGGAATGAGGGTTGGGTTGTCAGATGGAAGAAAGTAAGGTAGCCAGGTGGCACAGTTATCAAGAAATTGAGTTAGAGACCTGGGGGCTATATATACCAGCTTAAAAGGAGGATAATTTAAGATAGAAGATAGGAGTCATGTTTAAAGGTGGAGCATGGAGAGATGAGAATATTAACACTGACTTTATCCAGATTTGGGATTGTGGCTGAATTGATAGCCTCCAAATGTACCAGGGTGCACAATGAATGATAGAGCCATGTTTCAGATGGTTGAGACAGTGAGAGATAAAAAGGTTGTGTAGCTTAAGGAGGAGGTACAAAGTGGATACTTTAGGATTCTTAACCTGGAGAAATTTCCATTATTTCTCACTTATTGTATTTAATGATAATCTTAATAAATACACCCAATATATTAATCGATGGAGTCGGTGCATAGATGATCTATTCATTATCTGGACTGGTAGTGAGAATGATTTGAAAGAATTTATCAACATATTGAACACTAATGATTTGAATCTGAGACTGACTTATCGTATGAGCAAAGAAATGGTCGATTTCCTAGACATAAAAATATATAAAAATACTCTGAACCAACTCAAAACAGATATGTATAGGAAGGAAACTGCAATGAATTCTATCTTGAAATTCGATAGTTGCCATACATGGCAAACCAAGAAGGCTATCCCTACTGGGGAATTCTTACGCATCAGGAGAAATTGTTCTGAAGAAAAGGTTTTCTTTGAGAAAGCTAGAGAACTTGAAATAAAATTGAAAGCTAGAGAATATACTTGTAATGTAATCCAAAAAGTGTTTCAAAGAGCCTTACACAAAAGGTACCCAAAAGGAAAACTCCTAATAGAGAAGAAATTGTTAGATGTGTCACCACTTTTAATGCTCAACATCAAATTATCAACAACATATTGAACAAACATGTTGGAATTCTCAAATCTTATAAGGACCTGGCTAAATTTGTGGGTCACGAGTTGGAGGAGAGTACCAACTATTGGTAATAGATTGGTTAGGAGTCTCTTTATAAGAAAGAAAACCAGCAGAAATATATGTGGTACCTACTCATGTGGTTCAAAGAAGAGTGGAATCCAGCACACAATCCAGAGGAGGAAACCCGCCAAGAGCTACTACCTGGCAAAAATGACAAAAAAAAGATAGCAGAGGGTCTCCAATGCTGCAAAAAACTCTTTATTGTATATTCATATCCAGAACAGGATCAGAAAAAAAAACACAATGTTTCTGGGCGAATGCCCCTTAATCATGTGATCATATTATTAAGGGGCATTCGCCACGAAACGTTGTGTTTTTTTTTCTGATCCTGTTCTGGATATGAATATACAATAAAGAGTTTTTTTGCAGCATTGGAGACCCTCCGCTATCTTTTGTACCTATTAATGTGTGTCATTTAGTTTCTGTAAATACATGGACAATGAAAGAGAATTTAAAACTTTCTCTGGGGAGATCAAGAGAATGTATGGATTTGCTAATTTCAGAACTAGGAATATTGTTTATTGCCTTATATGTGTATGTGGAAAGAGGTATGTGGGTATCACAACTAGAGAATTACGTACCAGATTAGATGAACATCTAAACAGTATAAAAAACTGTGAGGAAGACAAAAGAAAAAATAAAATACTAACTCCAGTGACAAGACACTACATGCATGAACATGGAACAAAACCTTCACTAACTGTTTCAGTGTTATAGGTGATTAAATCAGGTATACATGGGGGCAATGTTGAATCCATGCTACTGCAAGCTGAATGCAGATGGATTTTTTGGCTAAAAACCTTAGTGCCGTATGGTCTAAATGAACAGGATGGCTATGCCTTATTCTTATAAATATTGAGGATTAGTTTTAGAATGACTTTGATTTACACAATTATTTTTTTTTAAAATCCCTGACTGAATATATCTAATTAATGTTAATCATAAGTTATGAAATAATATGTGACCTGTAAATATAATCATCTTTGTTGGAGTATTTGTGTCCATTTATGTCATTCTATTTGGGTACAACCAGGGCCGGATTTGCCATTAGGCACAGTAGGCATGTGCCTACAGGCGCATTGCAGCAGGGGGCGCCACAGAGTCAGTGTCTAAAAAAAAAAAAAGTTTTTACTTTTTTTTTTTTTTTTTTTTGCTGAACCTGGGAGTGAGGGCTTTATTACTGTAGACAGTGTTTAATTAATAATTTGGTTAGTGCTTTATCAGATTCAGGACAGTCAGAGCAGGCACAGAACTCAACTAGCAACAGCAAACAACTTTAGCAAGTAGAGAGTAAACATGTCTGCTCTGCAGTGCAGTCGTCTCGTCCGACTCCTCCTAGGCTGACTTCCGAGTCCCTCCCACCACTGACTCCACCCTCGCTAGTATCCAGTGGCACTGTGGCAGACAATGCAGCAACAAGTCAAGTCGTCCCCAGGTAGGTGAGTGTGCTGCCTTGTTAAGCGCTGCGCAGCATGCGCACCATCGCTGCTAATTTTGTTTGGGGCTGGCCGGGGGGCGTCACGCCCACGTCACAGTCACGTGATGCCGGCATTGCCGGCTGCCGCCCTTTGCCTCTCAGAGTCAGAGACGGCGGGAACAGTGAGCTGAGGAAGGAGGAGTGCGTTGTGACTCGTGCTCATTTCTGGTTGCTCCTCCACCGGTCCACCTACTGCTGAGCTGAGTGACGCTGTCAAAGTGGAGCCTGTCGCGTGTCCCTGCCCTGGGGCCCTTAGACACCTCTCTGCAGCCTAAGTTAAAGTGAGTGACCAACTTAGCGCTGTCTGACAGACTATGAGAGAATAGTAGTGACACTGAGTGACAGTCCTCTTCTCTGTCTGTAGGCTTGCTTGCTAAGTTGCTTTAGATTAATTATTAGTGATAGTGTATGATGATCAATCATGATGAATACATTTGATGAAGATGATGTACAACTTGGTTATGAGTGTGCTGCCTCTAACAAACACAGTAAAACAAGTTATCTGACTGTCAGTGACAGTGAGTAGTCTGTGACGCAGCATCAAAAACCTAGTAGTACACTACTACTAGTTTGTTTACTAAAATTATTTACTAACTAACTAAGGGTTAGTTACAGACAGTGAAAGTGATTTAGACAGGCTGAAATGGATGATGTTTCCAGACCTGAGGGCCTGAGACAAGACCCTCATTTTTTTAATTTAATTACCCTCTCTGGATTGGGAACAGCCAGAGAAAGGGGTAGGCAGGCTGTTTGTTTTGCTGCGTCACAGTCAGAATGTTTTACTGGTGTTAGTTACTGACTGCTGACTGTCTGAGACTGTGTATAGTACTATTCTACAGCACAGAACTAGTGTTTACTACTAACTGTAAGTTACAGTAGCCAGAGAGAGAGTAAGACAGGCTGGGATTTGAAAAAGATGATGATGTTGATTGTTTGTTTCAGAAGCAGAGACCAGACCCTATTTTTTTCTATTTAAATTACCCTCTGGATTGGGAACAGGCACCAGAGAAAGGCGCAGGCAGGCTGTTTGCTTTGTGGCATCACAGACAGTCAGATAACTTTTACTGGTGTTAGTACTGACTGTCTGTAGTACTAGTCTACAGCACAGAAATAGTTTACTACTAACTGTGTAAGTTAAAACTTTCAGAGAGAGTCAGACAGGCGGCTGTGAAATGGATGATTATCTGTGTTCCAGACCTTAGACCAGGCAGACCCTCATATTTTTATTTAATTACCCTCTGGATTGGGAACACAGCCAGAGAAAGGGGCAGTCAGGCTGTTTGGTTTGCTGCATCACAGACAGTCAGATAACTTTTACTACAGTCAGTAACTAACACCAGTAAAAGTTATCTGACTGTGACGCAGCAAACCAAACAGCCTGCCTGCCCCTTTCTCTGGCTGTTCCCAATCCAGAGGGTAATTAAATATAAAAAATAGGGTCTGGTCTCAGGTCTGGAACAAGCATGATCATCCATTTCACTGCCTGTCTGACTCTCTCTGTAACTAACTGAACTATGTCTTCTCTTCTGTCTTGTAGACTAGTACTACAGACAGTCAGTGACTAACACCAGTAAAAGTTATCTGACTGTTAGTGACGCAGCAAACCAAACAGCCTGCTTGCCCCTTTCTCTGGCTTCCAGAGGGTAAATAAAAAAATTAGTGTCTGGAATCATCCACCTCTCTATCTCAGAGTAAATTACTATGCTATGAAGCTGACACTGGTCTCAAAGTTTACTATAGGAATAAAAAATTGGACATTGTTTTTCAGAAGGAAAAGTGTTTGAATATGTCTGTCTGAGTCTCTGAGTAAATTACTCAGTATTGTATTCAAACACTTTTCCTTCTGCAAAACAATGTCCAATTTTTTTTCTTCCTATAGTAAACTTTGAGACCAGTGTCAGCTTCATAGCATAGTGTTCTGAATAAGTCCTGTCCTGTGAGCCTCTATCAATAAATAAACAAAATAAATTACCAGAGATATCTGCAATACATACATTTAAAAAGGTGTATATGTAATGTTCCATCCATTTTTGATAACTGTTTTCAATTGTATGGCCATTTGAGTTAAGTTAAAGGGACATAACCCCAAAATTATTTGTTCATGATTCAGGTAGAGAATACAATTGAAAACAACTTTCCAATTTACGTATATTATCTAATTTGCTTTATTCTGTTGATATCCTTTGTTGAAAAGCATATCTAGATAGGCTTAGTAGCTGTTGATTAGTGGCTGCACATATATGCCTCATGTAATTGGCTCAACCCTGTGCATTGCTATTTCTCTAACAAAGGATATCTAAAGAATGAAGGAAATTAGATAAAATAATTCTGGGAATATTGTTTAAAATTGTATTCTCTATCTGAATCTTGAAATATTTTTTTTAGGTTTAATGTCCCTTTACGTGTATATTGATTTTTGGTGTAGCTTTAATTACAACAAATATAGCAATAATAGGTGTATGTGTGTTAGTTAGTGTAAGGCTTTATGGTTTAAGTTGTATTGCAAACATATTTTATTTGCTCTAAAAGATTGCTTTCGCTGCCTTTTTTTGTACAATTTGATTTTAAAGGGACAGTCAACAACAGAATATTTGTTGTTTAAAAAGATAGATAATCCCTTTATTACCCATTCCCCAGTTTTGCATAACCAACACTGTTTTATTAATATACTTTTTACCTCTGTGATTATTTTCTTTATTGTGATTTTGCACAGCCACAGAGTTAAAAGTAATACAACTGTACATACCTTGTTACCTTAAGCTTTAATGTTTTACATCTAATATTTATTTTTAGTTGTCCTAAATAATAATAAAAAAAAATTCCTAAAGTTATTTTCCCTTTTTTTGGGGGGGGGTGGGGGGGGGGGGGGCGCTTCAGATTTTTGTGCCTACAGGCTCCTGAGATGTAAATCCAGCCCTGGGTACAACTATATGCGCTTCATTATGAAGTAGATCCTACTTTTACATATCAATAAGTGAATTAATACTAGTAGAACTACATCCTTTTATGTCTTCCCATTGACTACTAATTATAAAGGCTCTGACTTAAATGGATTTCCTCTTGATATAATTTGTCACAATTGTGTCATCCTATATGGATTAAATACTTACTTGGTAATAAAGTATAAAATTAACCCTTTGCCATGTTGATTGGCTAGACAATGAGATATTTTGATCTTATACATATAATATAATAAGAGCATAATTGCAACCAACTTATTTATTCTATTTTTAATTTCTATTTCTTGTTGACTAACGTTTGTTTTATAGGATGTGCTTTTGTTTTACACAGCAGACGTAGCAGATAGTCATGTGATTGGACTTGGTCCAATCAAATCCTATTAGTCTTGTGATAGGTTCTTAATGAGGGTGTGTTGCGATGCGTCCCTTGGATTGGTGCTTGACAAGTTATATAGGAAGGGAGGTGAGTCTGAATCAGGTTAGCCTTTGACAAAGCCGTTTGGTGAAATGTGTATCAGGCGTAGTCCCTTTGTCTGGTTTATTCGATTTAACTTCATGTTGGGCTAATTTTGACCCAGGTTTGCCAACTGTAATACGCTATTTAATTAGCTAAATTGTGGTAAGGACGAAGTCCTTTTTTTAGGTAATTTTCCTGTAGCGTTTTCACTGGTGGTTCTCCTTAAGCATGCTTGGTCACTTTCTTATAAGTTCATGATATGTCCTCATTACTATTTGCTGATTCCAGACTTTGGGACTCTCTAGCTACCTAGCATTTTAATTTAAGTCTTATTGTGTCTGTGTTAAACCTTTTTTTATTTGCATATCCTATTAAAAGTTATATTTTATTTTATATATTTTAAAAGTAAAATTTTGTATATGTTTCCTGTGAGACCCCCCTCCACATTATAGTTATGTTGGAGTGCTCTGTAGGTGCCTTTCTCTCTTCTTTTTGTTAATATTTGTAGTGATGTAGCATCAAAGATATCCCCTGACCCTTATTAAAAAAAAAAATGATATAAATATTTTCTTTGCTTTAAAGAATGGTATTTTTGGAAGTATTATGACTCTCTCTCCTTAAATGTTCCTGGTCTTTTCTGTTTTTCTTTTCTGAATGATTAATCTGAGTTGTCCTACTGACCCCTCTTGTGTCCCATTCATAATAAACTTTTTGGTTAGTTTCTACTAGTAATTTTCTTTCATCCTGTCTGTGCCCCACTCATTTTCTCTTCACTGTTACTGTCACTTTGCTATCACTTTCTATGACTCCCTGTCTGCATTTCCAAATACAGAAGCCTAGAATTACAATAAGCTCAGAAATAAAATTATGCACTTTTGGAAATGAATATGCTTATAGCTTTAAACAAAGTTAAGGTTACCTGGGAAGGTATGTACATTTTAGAATCCACTAGCAGGTACTAGCACACACAATAACTTCCACTGGCATAGACCTGGAGAGGAACAGGTCTGCTAGAGAAGACATAAGCATGGGGACTGGTGGAGAAGCATGCGCAAATAAGATTTGAAGTTAAAGGCAGGAATCAGGGTCAATGATATAGTCCAGAGATCAAGCCAAGTATCAGTCCAACTAATTGTACAGAGGCATGAGGCACGGTCAAGTAAGAAAGCCAAGGGTTATGTTGAAATCACATACTGTTAAGCATCTGACTTCAGGGGTTAGGCAAGCAGATTAAACCATAGAGAAGAGCGAGGGGTTAGGGAGACAGAGATCAATAGGTAACACAGGACAGATACAATGAAGCAAGGTGGAAAGCAGCAGAGAGCCAGGAAAACCACAGATGGTATCTGGAAACTGATGACTTGACCACAGAATAACCAAGCACTTTTTGAAAGGCAGTAGGGCATTTTTATGGCTAGATAGGAAGTCTGTGAGATGTAGCTGCATATGCACTGATTGAAGTATTGGCTCTGACACAAGCACTACTCATAAACCAAATGGCAAGACAGCACACACCTGATGACACACTGTCTTTGTGCTTTGGCCACATTGTGGATCTGAGAAGCATTCAAGACTCAGTGTGCTAGTGTGTTGTTTGTAAATTTGTACTACCTCAACTGTGCACTGCCCACATGCACTGTTTACCCGTGGTGAAGAAGTAAGCCTTGAAGGTGCTGAAAAAAACTAAACAAAACTTTTGATTATATGTTCTGGTGATTTTTTTAATAAGTAATATATCATTTTAAATTGGTCAAAATGATGATAAAACAATTGTTTAATAGTGAATATTTCAATGTTTGTGTAAAAGTGCACACAGTGAATGGAATAAAAAATCACTTTGGGATTGGGAATAATGTAATAAAACCTTTTTAAATAAGAAAAGTTCACTTGACCCAATGGTATAATGAGAAAAAAATATTTCTAATTGCTAAATGCACTTTAAACTACAAATGGAATTGCTCTTAATATTCATATTATATTTTTTTAGAGTGATGGTTTACCTTCTATCTCATTGCTTTGTTTAGTTTTTTTTGTAAGCCCTTCAACTAGATTTCTGCTTTTATTTTATTTACCACATTGTCACATTGTTATTAGAATTTCTGATAATTATGCAAAGTAACTTTTAGGACTTCAAAGTAAAATGCTAATTTAAAAGCTAGAGTCTGACTATTTAATTTAAATAATTGTTTAAAGTATTGTCTAAGACCCCAAATAACTGCACAGTTGTCCTGTAAGAAAAACATGCTTCTATGTTCTTTAAAAAAAAATAAAAAATATTTCTGCTCAAATGAGATATAAAAATATGTCAAATCCCATATGGGTTCAGCAATCAGTAGTTGTTCTCCCATCTGTTCACATAAAAATGAGCATATTTGATTTTTAGTGTTTGTAAAAAAATAATTACATTTAAAGATAAAAGAACCAAAAGGAAATGTTGTTGCTCATTTTGTTTCTGTCAATTTTACATAATGCGATGTTATAAAAAAAATATGAAAAGTTTACCAATTACTGATTTTTGTGAAATAATAATTGAGGTTTAGCATAACATTTTTAATTTTAGATTTTCCATAATGATTCACAGAAACTATTTTTTTTTACAATTATGCTTTTTTGTTATCATATTTTATTGAATTATTACATATGCATTGTTTAATGTATTTTTGTAAACCCTTATAGTAGTCTATACTGCAGAAAATGCTGGCCTATTTGAAATAAAAATAATATAATAATAATAATAATACTTTTCATTAATAATAGGTTTTTCTAGAGACTATTGTAATTGAGTGAAGAGAGCTAATATTAAAAAAAACAAAATAAAACAAAAACTCAAAGTGGATCATTAAAGGGAAACTGAACCCAAATGTTTTTTTTCGTGATTCAGATAGAGCATGCATTTTTAAACAACTTTCCAATTTACTCCTATTATTATTTTTTATTCTTTCTCTTGCTTTCTTTATTTGAAAAAGAAGGCATCTAAGCTATTTTTTGGTTCAGAACCATGGAAAGCACTTGTTAATTGGTAGGTGAATTTACCCACCAATCAGCAAGAACAACACAGTGTGTTCCACAAAAATGGACCAGCATCTAAACTTACATTCTTGCATTTCAAATAAAAATACCTAGAAAATGAAAAGAATTTGATAATAGGAGTAAATTGGAAAGTTGCATAAAATGTTGTGCTCTATCTGAATCACGATACAAAAATTTGGGTTCAGTGTTCCTTTAAACATTTTATTATGCATAAGAAATACTACTACTATAGGTCTCTATTGTATATAAAAGATACCCTGAAATGGCCACAGGAGACATTTTAATGTATTTGTTCAACAAACAAGGCATCTATTCTTTAAAGCTCTATTCATCTCTATTATATAAGCCATCTGTGCATATTTACATATGTATAGATTAATTTATATATATATATATATATATATATATATATATATATATATATATATATATATATATATATATATATATATATATATATTGAGTATCTGATATCCTATACAGCTATGGGAATCTTTATGTGATATCAGGACCCAAAAAGCTAGCAACAGTGTGGAGCAACCACTTTATGTTAATGTTTATTTCTAAGTCACACTCACACTGTCATGATTGTCATGATTAGTACTGGTGTCTCCAAACTGAATCCATACTCACCACAGCTTAGCCATCTGAATGTCATCTGTATGTAGGCATGATGGGCATTCGGGCATGATTGCTCAATGACTATATTTTCACTTTTAATATTGTACAATTATTGTTTTTGTTTTTTACAATATTCACATTTGCTGATTACTGAGTACTGAAACTGTAAAGCTTGAACCTGCTCCTTTGCAACATTGTGTCTGCATAGATGTTCAAACAAGATCGCACCTTTGTGACTAGCAGTTTATTTTATATAATATATAATCATTTTATATAAAAATAAAAAATAAACATAGGTCTAATTTGTTTTGGATCTTTTCTGAATACTGCCTCTGACTTCATTACTCCTTTGAAATGAAACATTCCTCCTCCATGAGCTTGTATGATTCAAATAATTCAAAGATTATTCTAGTTGACAATATTTTCATTTAATTAATTAGGAAGATTACATCACCTTAATGATTCATGTCCCTAAAACCATTAACTGATGTAAGTCATCTGACTTTCATATTGCATTACATTTTAATAGATCTGGATGTTAGTGTTGTATAATTAGGTATTTAATGATATGGGTTAATCTTATATATATATATATATATATATATATATATATATATATATATATATATATATATATATATATATATATATATATATATATACACTGTATATATATATACTGTATATATATACTGTATATATATATATATATATATCTTACGTTATTTGCTTTTTATTTTGATGCTTATTTGACATGACACATAGAAATAATTAATTATCAAATAAATGCACAACTAAACATACTTTAATGGAAATTGTTATGAGTTTAAATCCATGTCATCTAAACTCTCTATTAAAGAGATTCCTATGAAATGTCCAACCAAATAGTACAAAGATAGATGATATTTTAAAGCAGCAACTACAAAATATTGAAGCATTAACAATTTTCTACTTAATAAACCATAAAATCGCTAACCATAGCAAAGAAACACACAGCACCGGTATAGTACTATATATGTATACCAAACACCTAATACTTTAAAGGGACATAAAAAAACACATTTTGTCTTTCATTTTATAGCGGATACAATGTTTTAAAATGTGCAATTTACTTATTTACTTATTTACTAGTTATGTGCAATTTACTTATTAACTAGTTATTCCTTGTTTAAGAAATATCTGGATAAGTAGAAAAGCAGTGGATAAACAGTACACAGCCATGAGCCGTGGCTCTCTGCTTCAAAGTGGCTCTCTGTTACAAGTGGAAGAGTTACTGACTGGAGTTAGAAACTAGAGGGGGATGGGAGGGGGGAGGTCCTACGTACTGACGCAGCACGTTGGAGGATAGCGCGCGAGACGCGCTAGGAAGTGGAGAGGTCCATCGGAGTGCTCAGGACACCGGGAGCGAGGAGACCGCAACCGACGCAGGGTTCCACAGCCAGCAGACGAGCGGTTCCTCTCCCCGGCTTCCACAAGTGGCGCAGTACACTTACTAGGCGGGTGCTGTGTGGGCAGGGGGGAAGCGGCCTGAGGGTAAGTAAGAATTTGAGCTATATATCTCTGAATGGGGCTTATTGTATTAGTTGGCAAAAGTATAACCTGGGGGCTATAAGTTTCAACCCCTTGTATATATGATACTGTAAATTAATCATAACTCTGCTGCCACATATAGTTTTTCCCTGCCTCTCTGGCCGCTCCCCCCTCTCACTCGCAGTATCTTGAGCCGTGAGTGATTAGCACACTCGGTGCATATAGAGGACTATAGATTGGCATAATCAGCACAGCCATCTACCCCCTGAAAAGGCGCTGTGGAAACAAGGGAAAACCTCCACCGCTCCATCCCTGCCTAAAAAGTAGCGCCCTGTGTTTGTTTTGCTTTTACTTTCCCTCTGATAAGAAAGGGGGAAAAAAATCAGAGCAAAAGGACTATAAAATATAACATACACTATAACACCAAGGGGATTGATGGTTGCTTCGCAGAAATCAGCGTGCTGGGCTGCTGTAAAAGGTCCAGCCTGCTTATAATGGCACACTGATGTGCCACTTTTTTTGTGAGTATTATTCTGAAAACCATATGTAAAGCTATAAATCCCATCTTACAGTTTTACACACATGAGGCCTTGTGCTCTTGTTCTTCTTCTTCTCTTTGTTACATATTTGATGGAGATACCAGCACTGGTGAAGGAACGGCAGAGAGACAGCGTGCTAGGCTGCTGTGAAAGGCCTAGCCAGCATCATTAGGCACAATAGAGTGCCGCTGTTTTTGTGAGTACCCTGTACACGTAGATTTAGCTCTGTATTTGGCTTAAATGGATTTACACAGGGATGGCCCTGCTTGCTTTTTCTTTTTTTTTCTTGCATGTATAAACCGAGGAGCAACTATGCCTAGAGAGAAACAGCATGCTGGACTGCTGCTAAAGGCCCAGCCCGCAACTACTGGCACATCTGAGTGCCGTTTAAATCTGTGAGTACCCTGTGCTTCCCCCTTCCCCTTTTTCCACACTTGATGATATTGATACACACATGTGGCGTCCTCTCTTGTTTATATCTATTTGTCCAGAGATCTTGGAATCTAGAAGAAAAGAAAGAATCTTTTTGAATATCTAAGGATATAGTTGCAAGAACAACGCTGCTTTTCTTGGGTGGAAAACAGGGCTGAGTGAAGCTGGCACTAGCTTTGGACTTATCAAGTACTAATATGTTACATAACTCATGGAGGACTCTCCATGGGTAGTATTCATTGCAAGATAGTATGTAAATTGCCTATGTATCTCTGTTTTTCATCTTTTCCATCTTTCCTCTCTAAGGGAAATCTCTGGTGTTTTAGTATCTCTCTCCTCGTGTAGGGTAATCATTGGTCTCTCTTAGTATCTCTACATAACTCATGGAAGACTTCCCATTTGTGGTATTTATTGCAAGATAGTATGTAATTTGTCTGTGTTCAAACTAATACTGGTGTGCATTTTGTCTATAACATGATGTGTAGATACTATTTAGGCGCATAATAGTAGTAAATTTTGGAGGTTGGGTTAGAATAATATTAAGCTGAGCCATATGTTCAAAGACTGACAGTAAATACATATGGGAGATTGAACTATCACTTTCCTTTCCCCCTCTTATATATTCCCTATGGATAAATATATATCTTCAGTACCTAACAATAAAACAGTAGCCATGACAGGGAGAAGGCAACAGGAAAAAAAGCAGCCTAGGCGCAGTACAGAGTTAGTCACAGAAACTTCACAGGATTCAGGGCCAGACTTAATAACAAATACTGAATTGTTGAAACAAATCACTACTCTTTTTTTACCTAAATTTGAGGCAATTCAAAACACTGTAGAGGTAATCTCACAAGAAACAAAACAAATCTCTGCAAGGCTTGGTTTAGTTGAGCAGCGCATCTCGGACTTAGAGGATAGAGATATTGAGAAAGATAGAGAGTTATCAGTTATACAAAAACAAGTCAAATTTTTAAGTGATAAGGTTGAAGACCTCGAAAATAGGTCACGGAGAAATAACTTGCGCATTGTTGGAATATCTGAAAACTTGTTAGAAAAAGATCTTTTGCACTTCGCTGCAGTTCAGTTACCGACACTATTACAAATCTCAGTAGACAAGCAGGCAATGATAGTGGAGCGTGCTCATAGGATTGGAAGGCCCAGGACACAGGAAATTGGGGAAACTAGGCCAAGACCGATTATTGTTTGGTATCTGAATTATCAGGATAAGATAAGGATATTACAAGCATATAGGCTCCAGAAGGAGGTTTTTTACCAAAATAAGAAATGCCTTATCTTTCAGGACTTTTCCTATGAAACCTCTAACAGGAGGAAACTGTGCGCACCCTTATGCTTTAAATTAATAAAGGAAGGTAGAATAGTTAGATTACTGTACCCGGCTAAAATAAGTATTAAAACTCCAGATGGGTTTAAGACCTTTGACAATCCTCAGGAAGCAGAAAAATTCCTATTAGAGGAAGTTAGGTGACAGAGAAGGATACAGTTGAGGACAAGTGGGTTGATACCAGAATAGGATGGATCATAGGTTAGGGAACAGTATGTTGTTGTTAGAAGAACCACACAAGGGATTGGTTGAATTCTATGTTAAGAGATTGGGTGGGGAGGGGGTGGTTTCTGGATGGATGAATGGACCTTTTTTTTTTTTTTTTGTTGTTGTTTGTTTTCTCTCTCTTGCTTGCTTCCCACCCCCTCCGACCAGGTTGGGAGTAGGGGGTGTAACATGTTTGAATACTGAATGAGTGGGAGGTATAAGATAGGCTCCTGGAATGTTGGGGGTTTTAATTCTCCAATCAAAAGGAAAGCGGTCTTGCAACACTTGAATAAACTTAAAATAGACATAGGTATGCTGCAAGAAACGCATCTTGATGAGGGGGAAAGTCAGAAGTTGAAGTGGGGATGGGTTGGAGAAGTGGTATATGCCCCAGCTATCCATAAGAAAAAAGGGGTTGCCATCTTATTTAGGAAAAATTTGCAATACCAAATCGTGGAAAAGGAAATGGACCCACAGGGTAGATTTATCATTTTGGAAATGGAACTAGAGGGGAGGAGAATTATAGTGTGTAATGTATATGGCCCAAATGAAAAGAAAAAACGTTTTTGGAAAATGTTGCAGGATAAATTGATGGGATCAGATAGGAATATTATTCTGGGGGGGGGGGTTTGAATATGGTCGCATCAGGCTTAATAGACAGGAAACAACAAGCGGGGAAGCAGCATTCCGGAAATAGGGACACTAGAACATTTAAAAAATTTTGTTATAATTTAGATCTCCTAGATATATGGAGAAATACTTTTCCAGATAGTAAGGAATACACTTGTCTCTCCAAAGCATATAAATCCCTCGCGCGTATTGATATGTTTTTAGTTAGTAAGAACTTGTTCACCCTGATTCAAAAAACAAAAATAATGCCATTTACCCTTTCTGATCATGCGCCAATCTCGCTATCATTAGTAATTAGCACTAATAAACTACCAAACAATAGATTGTTCTTCCCAAATTACTTATATACAAATCTGAAATTTCGGAACTTTTTGTCAAGTAAGTGGGAGGAATACCTAGACAAAAATAAGGGATCTGTCGAGAATATAGAGATATTATGGCAAGCCTTCAAGGCAGTAATTCGAGGAGAAATAATAGCCTATTTGGCTAAAGCGAAAAAAATAAACAATAGCCAGTGGTTACAACTCACGAATCAGATTGTCAATAAATTTCAAAGATACACACAGAATAATAACAGTGAGAACTGGAATCAATACCTAGAGGCTAAGAAACAGAGGGATGATTGGTGTATAGCTAAAGAAATACAAGCAGAAACGAGGCGCAATAGTAAATTTATGGTGTATGGTAATAAGTCAGGGAAGTTCCTGGCTAAAATGATTAGTTTTCAGAAATCAAGTAAAAACATAACGGCTATTAAAGTGAAAGGTAAAGTCATCACCCAGCCATTGGATATTATTAAGGAATTTCAACAGCACTTCCAAAATTTGTACAGGGAGAGAAAAATTGAGCAAAGTAACAAGGAGCAGTTCTGGGGAAGTATTAGGTTCCCCCAAGTTAAGAAGGAAGACCTTGAAATGCTGAACACCCCAATAACCCAGGAAGAAATTAGTAAGACTATTAATAAATTAAAGCTTAATAAGGCTTCGGGACCCAATGATATTCCTGGGGAGTAATATAAGATCATTGGGGACAAAATAATCCATATTCTAAAGGATATGTTTAACTCCTTTCTTATAGAGGGGATTAGCCCAACTAAATACTTTAATGAATCCAGGATTGTTCTGGTACCAAAACAGGGGAAGGATTTGAAATGTATTGAGTCTTATAGACCTATTTCCTTGTTGAATGTGGACTACAAGATATTAACACACATTCTGGCGAATAGACTGCAGATAGCCATTGGTCCACTTGTGCACCCAGACCAAACTGGATTCATGAAAGGTAGGACGTTGGTAAAAAAATATTAGAAAATTAGAACTTGCAATAAATTATTGTGATATAGCAAAGAAAGAGGGATCATTTCTTGCTAAGGACGCTGCTATTATATCTATTGATACACAGAAGGCTTTTGATTCTTTGATCTGGGATCATATGTTTACCGCTATGGGAAACTTTGGGATTAAGGGTATCTTTGTGAATATTATCGAATTACTATACAATACACCCCAGGCTGCTCTAGTTATTAATTCTATTCTCTCGGATAAATTCAATTTACAACGAGGGACGAGGCAGGGATGCCCTATCTCACCCCTGCTATTTAATTTATCATTGGAACCCTTAGCTATTTATTTTAGAGAATATCTAGAAGGAATAGATATAGGACAATCTAGGATACAACAAGCAATTTATGCTGATGATGTGCTTATTTTTACACAAAATCTGGGGAATAATTTACCATTAATTGTTGATGCCTTGGATAGATATCAGACCTTTACAGGTTTTGGAATAAATAAGAGTAAATTGGAAATAATGTGGCTGATTAAAAATAAAGATTCTCCTTCAACTCCCTTCATGGAAGCAAAAGAATATATCTCATATTTGGGTTTGAAATTCTCATGCGACCCAGGGAAGTGGTATAGTCTAAACTTTCTCCCACTTATTATATCACTTAAAGAAGACATAGATAGATGGATGAACTTGCCCTTGTCCTTATCTGGTAGGATTCAGTTAATAAAAATGATTTCACTACCCAAATTTCTCTATGTATTTCAGGCTATGCCTCTTCTTTTGGCAAAGAGGGATAGCTTGATAATCAATAAACACATTAGGCAATTTATTTGGAAGAACAGCAGATCTAGGCTAGCCATGAGGCGCATGTCAGCTGGGAGGAAGGGAATGGGAATGGCCGTCCCGGACTTCGAAGCTTACAATTTAGCAGCTAATATGAAGTATGTGGTAGACTGGTTCTTAGAGACAGATCACTTCTCGATATATAACATAGAGGAAGGGCTAGTCCCACAGTTTTCTCTGAAAGCCTTGGCTCATATGTTGCCAACTGAAATTCCTAAATGGATCAAAAAATTAAAAATTATTGAACAACTGATACGGGCTTGGCGTAAGTTCTGTGCGAGAACGGGTTCCAACTTTAGGGTCTCTCCATATCTAACAATTAGAGGGAACCCAGAGTTTTCGGAGGGATATGATTCTTCAAGATTTGGGAAGTGGACTAATGCTGGGGTTAAGTATATGATTCAAATAATTAATATATCGGAGAATAGAGTTAAGACTTTCAATGAGTGTAAATTAGAATTCGGTATTACTAACTCCCAATACTTCGCTTTTTTGCAACTGCGGCATTATGCTGAACAAATTCTGAAGACGCCAGGTTTGGAGTGGAATAATAAAGCCTTAAAACAAATTCTTTGCTTATTTAGTCTAGGGAAACTCTCAATCTCATCCATATATGGGGCTTTATTAGTTAATCAAGATATGAGTAATATTAGATATTTAACCTTAAGATGGAGGGAGTGTTCGGTTATTTCTATAGAGCCAGAGCTTCTGATTAATTTGGTTAAAAGAGTAGCAAAGGCTATGACAGGGGAATACTTTAGAGAACAAAAAATTAAAATCTTATTTCAGGTATATGTTACCCCGAAGTCTCTCTCATCATGGGTAAAAGGAAGAGATAGCTTGTGTTGTATTAGATGTAAATTAGTCCTAGCTGATATATACCATATGTTTTGGTTCTGCCCGGTGATTCAGAGGTTTTGGGGTAAAATTTCATTTTGGTTAACAAAACTTCTTCAACGACATACCCATATTACATGCCAGAATGTTTTCTTTCTAACAACGCATGAGGAAATGGGGTGGAACCCTTTATTAATAAATACGGTTATTCTTATAGGTAGGAAAATAATTTTGAAAAACTGGCGATCTCACAAGGAGCCCAAATTTGCAGAATTTAAGAAAGGTATACATTATGAGCTATTTTTAGAGCAGATTAAAACCCAGATGGAAATGGAAATAAGCATAGAGGCCTTTTTTGCTAAATGGGAAATCTATATTAAGTCGCTGGATATTAACACCAGGAAGTTGGTTATTTCCCCTTTTAGAGATTCAGTGTTTATATTAGAGTCTAACCTAAGGGGAGAGTGGATATGACCCTAGGCCGACTGTTGGGGGAGGGGGGCAGGGAGAGAGATTTGTGATGTATTTCTTCTTTTTTTTTTTTTTTTTTTTTGTTGTTATGGTTGTTTTATTTGTTAGTGTTGTTCTGTATGGGATTTGTATGATTGTGGTTTAAAACTGCTTGAAATTCCAGTATTGTGCATAAGTCTTTTTTCAGCAATAAGTATGTAGCCACACAGGTTGAACTGGTAATTGTGTTAGAGTTTGAAGATTTGGCCCTGTGTGGCGCAAAGGATAAAGCGTGTGTGCTTTTTGCTTGGTTTTTGCTTTCTGTTTTGTAATATTGTACACTGCTGGCGTGAAAATAAAGAAATAAAAAAAAAATGAAAAAAAAAAAAAAAAAAAAGAAACTAGAGGGGGATACTGCAGTCCCACTAACAGGTAAAACTTACTAACTCTACACCTGCACAATGCTCTCCATGTCTTTTCTTCTCTTTCTATCTGCCCTACTCCTAAAACTAACTGCATGTCCCTATAACAATAACAAACCTACACTATCCATATCTCACCCTCCCTTCTCTCACCCTCCCCTATGCTGTCCTCTCATGAACTACTCTGTCTCCTTAGAAACATTTCCCCATCTTACTCTCCTGGGTCTAATCATACATGCTCCTACAAGTCTCACTCTCACCTTCTGTCACTCACACTCCTATTACTGTTTGCTGCTGATGATGTCTCTCTTTACCCTGGCCCTGCAGCAATCACCACACTTTTACACTCTCGCTCAGTCTCCCACTGCAAAACACTAAGTGATGCAATACTAACAATCTCATCTCCATTAACACACAGCGCTTATCCCCTCTCTATTCTTGTCATCTCAGACCACCATCTGCTCACCTTTAATCTTAATATACAGGCTAAACCGACTTCTCCCCTTCTCCCCTGCACCTGTAGAAATCTGCACACTATGGACCCTCCCCAACCTTATTCAAATACACCCCCCCACACACACTTCCACTATATCCTGCCCTGACCTTGCTACAACCCACTATAACAATACTCTCTTCTCCGCACTTGACACTCTCACTCCTCCCCAACTTCACAAAGCCCCACATTGTCAACCCCAGCCCTAGCACTCCCAGCAAACACGCCACCTACAAAAATGCTTCCGCAATGCTGAACGTGCCTGGAGGAGATCCTGCTCTGAACCTGATTTCATGCACTATACGTTCATTGTTTACTCTTACACCTCTGCCCTTCACTTAGCTAAGCAAACCTACTTCTCTTCTCTTATATCCACTCACTCCTCAAACCCTAAAAGACTCTTCTCCATTTTCAACTCTCTCCTCTACCCACCTGCCCCACCACCCTCATCTGCATTATGTGCTTAAGACCTGGCTGACTTCTTTATTAATAAAACACTTAAAATCTGAAGAAACATCCCAACACAAGCCTGCAATCTCCCAACCTTGCTACCAGTCACCCCCTCTGCCACTCTCTGCACTCTCCTCCCAACCACTGAGAGTAAAGTGGGTTCCCCATTGTCTTCCTCAAACCTCACACCTGCCCACTTGACCCTATTCCTTTAAATCTAATACATTCTCTGTCTCCCACCCTCACTCCAGCTCTTACTCAAATATTCAACCTATCCCTTTCTACTGGCTCATTCCCTGCCTCCTTCAAACATGCAAAGGTCACCCCCATCCTCAGAAAACCCTCCCTTGACCCTAATTCTCCTGCAAACTACCGCCCCATATCACTGCTCCCGCTAGCTTAAAAAATCCTTGAAAAACTAGTTTTCGATTGCCTAACAAACTTCCTGTCCTCCAACTCATTGCTTGACCCCCCTGCAATCTGGCTCTGTCCCCAACACTCAACTGAGACTGCCCTCACCAAGGTTACTAACAATCTCCTTTCTGCTAAAAACAAAGGCTACTCTAAACTCATCTTACTTGACCTCTCTGCTGCCTTTGACACTGTTGACCATCCCCTTCTCCTACAGACTCTCAGCGTTCTTGGGCTCTGTAACACTGCCCTCTCCTGGATTCACTCTTATCTCTCTAACAGATCCTTCTCTGTCTCTTTTTCTGGCAAATCCTCCTCTCTATTGCCTCTGTCTGTTGGAGTACCTCAAGTCTCTGTCCTGGGTCCTCTGCTCTTCTTTATTTACACTTCTTAACTGGGTAAACTTATCAACAGCTATGGTTTCAACTATCACATCTATGCTGATGATACCCAGATCTACCTATCCACCCCTGCACTCTCTCCTTCTGTCAATTCTCACATCAGCAACTGCTTATCTGGCATTTCCTCCTGAATGGCCTCTCACCACCTAAAAATAAATATGTCCAAGACTGGACTACTTCTAATTCCCTTTCTAACTCTACTCCAGTTTCTAATGTTTCTATTACTGTTGCTAGCACCACTATCTACCCATTACCCCAAGTCCACTGCCGTGGAGTCACACTTGACTGAAATCTGTCCTTCATTCCCCACATCCAATTGCTCTCTTCATCCTGCCGCAACCACCTACACAATATCTCCAAAATGTGTCCATTTCTGAGTGCTGAAACTGCTAAAGCTAATCCACTCCCTGGTTATTTCCCGACTTGACTACTGTAATAACCTACTAACTGGCCTCCCTCTCTCCCGCCTCTCTCCCCTTCAATATATCCTAAATGCATCTGCCAGGCTAATCCACCTCTCTTGACACTCTATTTCTGCTGCACCTCTCTGTGAGTTCCTTCACTGGCTCCCTATTCACAGCAGAGTTAAATTCAAAATTCTCACCTTGACCTACAAATCCCTCACCAATGCTGCCTCACTCTACCTGTCTTCATTAATCAACAAATATACTCTAGTCCGCTCCCTAAGAACCAACAATGACCTGCCCCTTGCATCCTCTACCATCACCTCCTCTCATGCTACACTACAGGACTTCTCTCGTGCGGCACCAACCCTCTGGAATGCACTTCCTCAAGCTGTCAGACTTTCCCCTAACCTCTCTCCATTTAAACGTTCCCTAAAAACCGCTTTGTTCAGTGAAGCTTATCACCCGACTCAGTAACAAAATAATTTCACTTACCTAACAATTGCCCTAATTTATCTCCTCACTAATATTATTCTCACCTTTGCAGTCCACACATCCTGTTTCAAATTCTCCTACCCATCTAGATTGTAAGTTCCCACCGGAATAGGTCCCTCAATTCCCCCTGTATTTGTCTGTAAAATAATTTTGTCTTTTATTGTATTGTTTCTCTGTTGTACTTTTATCTTTGTACCCATGGGCAGTGCTGCAGAATCTGTTGGTGCTTTATAAATAAAGAATAATAATAATAATACAAATTTCTGAAGCACTAAATGACAGACGATAGTGCTGCCATCTAGTGCTCTTGCTAAAGTATAACATTGTTCCAAAACTGCTGCTATATAGTGCACTCTACTTAGCATACCTTTTTGCTTTTTAAAAAAGGATAACAAGAAAATGAAGAAAATTTGATAATAGAAGTACATTGGAAAGTTGTTTAAATTTGTATGTTCTATCAGAAAAATGTGGGTTTTATGTCCCTCAATCGGTCATGCAAGAGATGGGGTGGCCTTTAAACACTCACTTGAATTTATACATACGTGCACTTGACAAACAGATTCCACTTGGAAGTTACTATCATATCAACTTTTTCCCTTTTCTTCTCTAAGCTACACATATTTAGGTAATTTAGACTCTCCTGGTAAGTTTTATTTTTTTAGACCATGTACCATATTAGTAGCCCCCTATGCACAGAATCCAGTTTGTTTATATACCTCTGGAGATATACGGCCTCCAGAACTGCACACAATACTCAAGATGAGGCCTAAATAGTGATCTGTAAATTGGCATAAGAACCTTACTATTTTTGCTAAAAAATACCTCTACCAATACAACCAAGCATTCTACTTATTGGTCTTACTTGCTGCAATACTAAATGATTTACTAAATTGGAAATAATCTGAAATAATAATTCCCAAGTCCTGTTCCTCATTTGCTTATATCATTATGAATATGTTAAAAAAACAGGCCCCATAACTGATCCCTGAGAAACACAAATAGTTACTGGCCACTCTGCTAAATGTACTCCATGTATTAAGACAGTCTGTTTTCTATCCTTAAGCCAGCATTCTACCCAGTTAACAATTTTTGAGTCTAGGTTAAGGAGAAACAGTTTGTGAATTAGTTTGTTGTGTGGGACGGTGTCAAATGCTTTGTTGAACTCTAGATACAGCTACATCAACTGATCCACCCTTGTCTAATACTTTTGATACATGATCAAATAAGTCAATTATATTAGTCTGTCAAGATCTCCCTGAAGTAAAACCATGTTGAATGTGGTCCTCTAAATTGTTTGTCTTTATGTAACTCATAATTCATTCTTTTAAGAGAGCGTTCACTAATTTCCCTCTTACTGAAGTTAAACCAACTGGCCTGTAGTTACCAGATTCTTTCCTACTGACCTCTTTATGAAGAGGTACTACATTTGCTATTCTCCAATCATCTGGAACAACTCGTGTCATAAGTAACTTATTAAACAGATCAGTTAATGGGGAAGTTCCTTTAATGGCGAAGTTCCTTTAAAACCTTTGGAAGAATATTATCAGGACCCACTGATATTTTTTATTTTTGTTAATGCCAATAAAATGTAATTCTCTGTAAAAAGATTAGTGCTAAGTCAATTTCCATTTTTGTAGCATCCCTTAATGTAGATATTCTATGTTCACAATCTTTTGTGAAGACAGAGCAGAAATAATCATAGAGACAGTGTTCAATTTGTTTTGTATCAACTATTTTCAATTTTACTACTGCAGTCCATACACAGGCACATATGCAAAGATGTGTATACCTTTTCTTTGCAGGCAGCTATTTGTCTCAGTGTTTTTTTCTTGGTATGTCTGATTCCCAACTGTTTCCTGCCTTCTGCTACCTGTTGTCTTTTGGCTCTCTGTTCATGAACTACTCACTCAGACTTTGACTACATGCCTAACCTTTCTGCTCTAAGCTTGTTTGGACTGATTACCCAACATCTTGACCTTCGGCTACCCACCTAGGACATTTTCTTCTAGTCTAATCCTCTGATCCTGTTCCTGATCTGACTGAAATCTCTACTTAACTCCAGATTTTGATCTTGACCCTGATTGTGAACATTTGTAAGCATCCCAGATTTCCCATTCCTTGGTGCCTAAACGTCTTCTCATTCCAGTTCTCCTTAAGCTGAGATGTATATAAGTTGTTACCTGCATCTGGATTAATTCATTATTAGTAAATGAAAAATAAAAAATACTTAGAAGGAACCTAAAGTCTACAATGCCTACATTGCAATTGGATTTGTAATTATAATTTTAGTCTTTAAAAGAAAAAAAAAATTCCATAAAGAGCCGACAACAGCCAAAAAATAAAATGTCTTAATCAATATACAAGGTTTCAAACCTATTCACAATAATCAGTTCAGGAAGTCTGTAGTATTTAGAGTTCAGGGCCTTAGCTTTCAGCAATATACTACCAGCATGTATTTCCATTGCCTGCATTATATTAAGGCAATTGTTGTTCTGCTTTGCTTTGACAAAAATTAGAGCACCAATCTCTCTAAGCATTCCTTATATAGGGCTAGATTATTTTAGTGATAAGAGGTATATTGAGGCTTGTTTGAGTGCAATTTGAATTAATGCATGTTGGGTTAGTGTGACTTCAGAACTCAGATTAACTGTTACGTGAGACAAAAAAGTTGCACAAGAAAATCACAAATATCTTTAAAAGTAGAGTCACACTCAAAATAACAAGGTTTGATAATAAAAAAAATGCATCAAAAGTTGTAATGGCTCAAAGATATGAGGTCTCAGGGCTGCAAAGGGCTTTAACATATCTGTGCATACATGTGTGTATATATTTATTTTTATATACAGGGAGTGCAGAATTATTAGGCAAGTTGTATTTTTGAGGATTAATTTTATTATTGAACAACAACCATGTTCTCAATGAACCCAAAAAAACTCATTAATATCAAAGCTGAATAGTTTTGGAAGTAGTTTTTAGTTTGTTTTTAGTTATAGCTATTTTAGGGGGATATCTGTGTGTGCAGGTGACTATTACTGTGCATAATTATTAGGCAACTTAACAAAAAACAAATATATACCCATTTCAATTATTTATTTTTACCAGTGAAACCAATATAACATCTCAACATTCACAAATATACATTTCTGACATTCAAAAACAAAACAAAAACAAATCAGTAACCAATATAGCCACCTTTCTTTGCAAGGACACTCAAAAGCCTGCCATCCATGGATTCTGTCAGTGTTTTGATCTGTTCACCATCAACATTGCGTGCAGCAGCAACCACAGCCTCCCAGACACTGTTCAGAGAGGTGTACTGTTTTCCCTCCTTGTAAATCTCACATTTGATGATGGACCACAGGTTCTCAATGGGGTTCAGATCAGGTGAACAAGGAGGCCATGTCATTAGATTTTCTTCTTTTATACCCTTTCTTGCCAGCCACGCTGTGGAGTACTTGGACGCGTGTGATGGAGCATTGTCCTGCATGAAAATCATGTTTTTATTGAAGGATGCAGACTTCTTCCTGTACCACTGCTTGAAGAAGGTGTCTTCCAGAAACTGGCAGTAGGACTGGGAGTTGAGCTTGACTCCATCCTCAACCCGAAAAGGCCCCACAAGCTCATCTTTGATGATACCAGCCCAAACCAGTACTCTACCTCCACCTTGCTGGCGTCTGAGTTGGACTGGAGCTCTCTGCCCTTTACCAATCCAGCCACGGGCCCATCCATCTGGCCCATCAAGACTCACTCTCATTTCATCAGTCCATAAAACCTTAGAAAAATCAGTCTTGAGATATTTCTTGGCCCAGTCTTGACGTTTCAGCTTGTGTGTCTTGTTCAGTGGTGGTCGTCTTTCAGCCTTTCTTACCTTGGCCATGTCTCTGAGTATTGCACACCTTGTGCTTTTGGGCACTCCAGTGATGTTGCAGATCTGAAATATGGCCAAACTGGTGGCAAGTGGCATCTTGGCAGCTGCACGCTTGACTTTTCTCTGTTCATGGGCAGTTATTTTGCGCCTTGGTTTTTCCACACGCTTCTTGCGACCCTGTTGACTATTTTGAATGAAACGCTTGATTGTTCGATGATCACGCTTCAGAAGCTTTGCAATTTTAAGAGTGCTGCATCCCTCTGCAAGATATCTCACTATTTTTTACTTTTCTGAGCCTGTCAAGTCCTTCTTTTGACCCATTTTGCCAAAGGAAAGGAAGTTGCCTAATAATTATGCACACCTGATATAGGGTGTTAATGTCATTAGACCACACCCCTTCTCATTACAGAGATGCACATCACCTAATATGCTTAATTGGTAGTAGGCTTTCGAGCCTATACAGCTTGGAGTAAGACAACATGCATAAAGAGGATGATGTGGTCAAAATACTCATTTGCCTAATAATTCTGCACTCCCTGTATGTATGTGTTTTACTGTATATTTACTGTACATAATTCACATTCCAATGCTCTTCGCTTACAGTAAAATGCCCTTTTTATTGTAAATACATATATATATAAATATTCCTATAGATATTTACAAATAATATTAATGGAGACAGCACCCATCCACCTGGAGCACAGATTCATCAGGGATTGCCAATCCCAGTATACACAATAAAAAACTATGGAACCCAGCCTTTTGTCAGAAATAATAATAGAACTTCTTTATTGCTTCCACATCATGCAAAAAAACGACAACGTTTCAAGCCCTATATTGCTAAGAGCCCAATATAGGGTTTGAAATGTTGTCCTTTTTCCCATGATGTGGAAGCAATAAAGAATAAATATATTCCTATATGTGAAGAATATTGGAATGTGGAATATTTATAATGCATGTCAGTTTTAGTGCATAAACGTGGTCGGTTAAGCGCGCATGTATGGGTCTTATTTTTTTTTTTTTAGCTCTATTGAAGTTTATAGGAGGATAAGTTAACACGGTCACAATATTATTTTAGCAAGTGTCGGGTTTACGCTCATGTGCAAACCTTTTGATTCCATCTTGCAATATGAGTGCAACCGGACGCACTCAAAAGCCTCCATCTAGCGTAGTTTACACTTGAGCAGGAGCACTACACTCCACTCATAGGGGTAGATTTAACAAGCAGCGGATGCTGCAATCTATCTTGCAGGAAACATAAGTTAAGAAGCAGCGGTCTCCTTAACTTGTCTGCCACCTTTTAGGCGGTGGACTGCAATCATCCCAATCTGATCGGGACAATTGACACCCCCTGCTAGCAGCCAATTGGCTGCAAATGTGCAGGGGGCGGCATTGCACAAGCATTTCACAAGAAATACAGCATATGCTGTCGGTATTTAGCGATGTTGGGTGGACATGATTCGCTACTGCGAATCATGTCTGCCCAACATATGATAAATTTACCCCTTAATCTAGATCATAATCATAAAATCAGATAAAAGAAAAATAAATTACAGCCTCACTTGTAATATGCAAAAATGACATTTCCACAATGAGAATAATGACGACTAACATTTTAAATCCACTAAAAGGTTTAAATAAATCAGTTTAATAGTTATTAAGATATAAAAATCACATTTCTCATCTTTGGAAGTTCTTCCTCATTTTTAGTATCCTCACCATAATTGTGATCTTATAAAATCATCAAATTTTGTCTGATGGTGTCACACACAATGCCCAGTGGCAGTTACTTTCTCATTTCTTGTGTTACATGATAGACTTTTACCCATATCACATCCCTACTCCACTTAGGAGAATATAAGGACCTTAATTTACAAACAGAAAGTCTGCACTTTCAAATGATGGGATACATATCCTTCTAAGTTGTATATGATTACTCCATACAAAAGGGCATTTTTACAAAAGGGGAAATTAACTTTAATGAAGCCTCCATAAAACATAGCTCAACAAGTGTAAAAATTGTGGCACTGTGGAGTATTATTTCTGATTGACACAGAAAAAATGGTGCAAAACAACAAAAAAGAAAGAGAAAAAGGGGTTAATAGTGCACTCCAACCTAAAATTTTACTTTTATTAAAAGAGGTATAACAATAACTCTGTATCATAATATAAAATATGAAAATTATACCCCAGTATTTATGGCCAATAACTGGATACCTATGCAACAGTTGGTTGACCACCAGTAAAGATCTAAACAGCCTAAAAAGAGCAACAAGAGAAACAACACAAAGCAGAGCACCACCAGTAGAAATGAAAGTGGCCTGAAAACAGTGCTAATAATAACAGGGGAAAAAATATGCTACTCATTTCGGCACATACATGAGTCTTTTTTAAATAAACATTTCTTACCTAAAGGATGTAGAATTTCAATTTTCTGGCAGACAATTACAATTCTTTCACAGTTTGGCACTCAAATTTAAATTGGCCCAAATGGTTTTCTCTAACCAATCATATATGATACATTTTGAATACCTGATATAAGACTTTCCTTTCATACTCATTAAAGGGTACCATGAGTCCCATGTTATATACACACCATTTCACTAACCAATCATATTCAACACATTTTAACTACCTGACAGAAGTTTTCCTTTTCATACTCCTTGAAAGGAAACCATCAGTCAAATGTTATAAATAGATCAATCAGGATGGAAAGGAAATTATTTTAAAATCCACAAATGAAGATAGCAGTAAACTAATAGTTGGTTTAAAAAACAAAATTTATGCTTATCTGATAAATTTATTTCTCTTGTGGTGTATCCAGTCCACGGATTCATCCATTACTTGTGGGATATTCTCCTTCCCAACAGGAAGCTGCAAGAGGACACCCACAGCAGAGCTGTCTATATAGCTCCTCCCCTAACTGCCACTCCCAGTCATTCGACTGAAGACAAGCAAGAGAAAGGAGAAACTATAGGGTGCAGTGGTGACTGTAGTTTAAAAATAAAAAAACACCTGCCTTAAAATGACAGGGCGGGCCGTGGACTGGATACACCACAAGAGAAATAAATTTATCAGGTAAGCATAAATTTTGTTTTCTCTTGTAAGGTGTATCCAGTCTACGGATTCATCCATTACTTGTGGGATACCAATACCAAAGCTATAGGACACGGATGAAGGGAGGGACAAGGCAGGCGCTTAAACGGAAGGCACCACTGCCTGTAAGACCTTTCTCCCAAAAATAGCCTCTGAAGAAGCAAAAGTATCAAATTTGTAGAATTTAGAAAAAGTATGAAGCGAAGACCAAGTTGCCGCCTTACAAATCTGTTCAACAGAAGCCTCATTCTTAAAAGACCATGTGGAAGCTACCACTCTAGTGGAATGAGCTGTAATTCTTTCAGGAGGCTGCTGGCCAGCAGTCTCATAAGCTAAGTGGATTATACTTCTTAGCCAAAAAGAAAGAGAAGTTGCCGAAGCCTTTTGGCCTCTCCTCTGTCCAGAGTAGACCACAAACAAAGCAGATGTTTGACGAAAATCCTTTGTAGCTTGTAAATAAAATTTTAGAGCACAAACCACATCAAGATTGTGTAATAGACGTTCCTTCTTTGAAGAAGGATTAGGACATAGTGAAGGAACAACAATCTCCTGATTGATATTTTTATTAGATACCACCTTAGGAAGAAAACCAGGTTTGGTACGTAACACTACCTTATCTGCATGGAAAATGAGATAAGGGGAATCACATTGTAAAGCAGATAACTCCGAAACTCTTTGAGCCGAGGAGATAGCTACTAAAAACAGAACTTTCCAAGATAAAAGTTTAATCTATGGAATGCAAAGGTTCGAACGGAACCCCTTGCAGAACCTTAAGAACTAAATTTAAACTCCATGGTGGAGCAACAGGTTTAAGCACAGGCTTGATTCTAACTAAAGCCTGACAAAACGCCTGAACATCTGGAGTATCAGCCAGACGCTTGTGCAAAAGAATAGACAGAGCAGAAATCTGTCCCTTTAAGGAACTAGCTGACAATCTCTTCTCCAAACTTCTTGGAGAAAAGATAATATCCTAGGAATCCTGACCTTACTCAATGAGTAACCTTTGGATTCACACCAATGAAGATATCTACACCATATTTTATGATAGATTTTCCTAGTGATCGGCTTTCGAGCCTGAATTAAGGTGTCAATGACCGACTCAGAGAAAAAACGCTTTGATAAAATCAAGCGTTAAATCTCCAAGCAGACAGACGCAGAGAAATTAGATTTGGATGGTTGAAAGGACCCTGAAGTAGAAGGTCCTGCCTCGGCGGCAGAGTCCATGGTGGAAGGGATGACATGTCCACCAGATCTGCATACCAAGTCCTGCGTGGCCACGCAGGTGCTATCAAAATCACCAAAGCTCTCTCCTGCTTGATCTTGGCAATCAGACGAGGGTGCAGAGGAAACGGTGGAAACACATAAGCCAGGTTGAAGGACCAAGGCGCTGCTAGAACATCTATCAGCGCTGCCTTGGGATCCCTGGACCTGGATCCGTAACAAGGAAGCTTGGCGTTCTGACGAGACGCCATGAGATCCAGTTCTGGTTTGCCCCAAAGTTGAATCAACTGTGCAAATACCTCCGGATGGAGTTCCCACTCCCCCGGATAAAAAGTCTGCCGAAAATCCGCCTCCCAGTTCTCTACTCCTGGGATATGGATAGCTGATAGATGGCAAGAGTGAACCTCTGCCCATAGAATTATTTTTGAAACCTCCAACATTGCTAGGGAACTCCTTGTTCTCCCTTGATGGTTGATGTAGGCTACAGTCGTGATATTGTCCGACTGAAATCTGATGAACCTGACCGCAGCAAGCTGAGGCCAAGCCTGAAGAGCATTGAATATCGCTCTTAGTTCCAGAATGTTTATCGGAAGGAGTGTCTCCTCCTGAGTCCATGAGCCCTGAGCCTTCAGGGAGTTCCAGACTGCACCCCAGCCCAGAAGGCTGGCATCTGTCGTTACTATTGTCCAATCTGGCCTGCAGAAGGTCATACCCTTGGACAGATGGACCCGAGATAGCCACCAGAGAAGAGAATCCCTGGTCTCTTGATCCAGATTTAGTAGAGGGGACAAATCTGTGTAATCCCCATTCCACTGACTGAGCATGCACAGTTGCAGCGGTCTGAGATGTAGGCGGGCAAACGGCACTATGTCCATTGCCGCTACCATTAAGCTTATTACTTCCATACACTGAGCCACTGAAGGTCGAGAAGTGGAATAAAGAACACTGCAGGAATTTAGAAGTTTTGACAACCTGGTCTCTGTCAGGTAAATCTTTATTTCTACAGAATCTATCAGAGTTCCTAGGAAGGAGACTCTTGTGAGAGGGGATAGAGAACTCTTTTCTTCATTCACCTTCCACCCATGAGACCTCAGGAATGCCAGAACAATGTCCGTATGGGACCTGGCGATTTGAAAATTCAATGCCTGTATCAGAATGTCGTCTAGGTAAGGGGCTACTGCTATACCCCGCAGTCTTAGGACCGCTAGGAGTGACCCTAGAACCTTCGTAAAGATTCTTGGTGCCGTGGCTAACCCAAAGGGAAGAGCCACAAACTGGTAATGCCTGTCTAGGAAGGTGAACCTGAGAAACCGATGATGATCTCTGTGTATCGGAATGTGAAGATATGCATCCTTTAAGTCCACGGTAGTCATATATTGACCCTCCTGGATCATAGGTAGGATGGTTCGAATAGTCTCCATCTTGAAGGATGGGACCCTGAGAAATTTGTTTAAGATCTTGAGATCTAAGATTGGTCTGAATGTTCCCTCTTTCTTGGGAACTACAAACAGATTTGAATAGAAGCCTTGCCCCTGTTCCTCCTTTGGAACTGAGTGAATCACTCCCATAACTAGGAGGTTTTGAACACAATGTAAGAATGCCTCTCTCTTTATCTGGTTTGTAGATTATTGTGAGAGATGAAATCTCCCTTTTGAGGAAGAAGCTTTAAAATCCAGAAGATATCCCTGGGACACAATTCAAACACCCAGGGATCCTGGACATCTCTTGCCCAAGCCTGGGCGAAGAGAGAAAGTCTGCCCCCTACTAGATCCGTTTCCGGATCGGGGGCTGATCCTTCATGCTGTCTTAGAGGCAGCAGCAGGTTTTTTGGCCTGCTTTCCCTTGTTCCAAGCCTGGTTAGGTCTCCAGACTGGCTTGGACTGGGCAAAATTTCCCTCTAGTTTTGTATTAGAGGAAGTTGAAGCTGCGCCACTCTTGAAGTTTCGAAAAGGAACGAAAATTAGTCTGTTTGGTCCTTAATTTGTTGGACCTATCCTGAGGAAGGGCGTGACCTTTTCCTCCAGTAATATCAGAAATGATCTCCTTCAGACCAGGCCCTAATAGGGTCTGCCCCTTGAAGGGAATGTTGAGAAGCTTAGACTTTGAAGTAACGTCAGCTGACCAGGATTGAAGCCATAGCCCCCTACGCGCCTGAATAGCAAAACCTGAATTTTTAGCCGTTAGCTTGGTTAAATGAACAGCGGCGTCAGAAACAAATGAATTGGCTAGCTTAAGAGCTTTAAGCTTGTCAAGGATATCATCCAACTGGGTTTCTACCTGTAGAGTCTCTTCTAGAGACTCAAACCAGAAGGCCGCAGCAGCAGTGACTGGGGCAATGCATGCAAGGGGCTGGAGAATAAAACCTTGTTGAATAAAAATTTTCTTAAGGTAACCCTCTAATTTTTTGTCCATTGTATCTAGAAAAGCACAACTGTCCTCGTCCGGGATAGTTGTACGCTTCGCTAGGGTAGAGACTGCTCCCTCCACCTTAGGGACTGTTTGCCACAAGTCCCGTGTAGCGGCATCTATAGGAAACATCTTTTTAAAAACAGGAGGGGGAGAGAACGGTACACCTGGTCTATCCCATTCCTTAGCAATAATTTCTGAAAACCTCTTAGGGATTGGAAAAACATCAGTGTAAACAGGCACTGCATAGTATTTATCCAATTTACACAATTTCTCTGGGACTACAATGGCGTCACAGTCATCCAGAGTTGCTAAAACCTCCCTGAGCAACACGCAGAGGTGTTCAAGCTTAAATTTAAATGTAGACATATCAGAATCAGGTTGAAGTGTCTTCCCTGAATCAGAAAAATCACCCACAGATAGAAGCTCTCCTGCCGCCTCGGCTTCTGCACATTGTGAGGGTATATCAGACATAGCTACTAAAGCATCAGAGAGCTCTGTATTTGTTCTAGCCCCAGAGCTGTCTCGCTTTCCTTGTAACCCTGGCAGTTTGGACAATACTTCTGTAAGGGTATGATTCATAACTGCAAATCTGCTTCTCATCTCATGTCACTCTCCCTCTTGCTCATACTAGCTGCTGGTGACATCTCCCCTAATCCTGGTCCCTCACAACCTCCTAACCTTTCACATCTTTGTGTGCCTTTCAATATACTTCATAAACTAAACTCTGGTAACCTTAATCGCATTCCTCTTACATCTAAACCCCCCTCTTCATTTGTGCACTCTGGAACTCTCGCTCTGTTTGCAACAAGCTCACTTCTATCCATGATCTCTTTATCTCCCACTCTCTTAACCTTCTGGCTCTTACAGAAACCTGGCTCTCTGCTTCAGACACAGCATCCACTGCTGCACTGTCACATGGGGGTCTCCATTTCAGCCACACTCCTAGGTCTGGCAATAGACAAGGAGGTGGTGTCTGTATTTTACTTTCCTCTCGTTGCACCTTCCAACAAATACAGCCCTTCTCTTCACTCACATTTTCTTCATTTGAAACACACATGATTCGGTTATTCTCTCCCCTCTCTATACGTGTTGCAGTCATATACCGCCCCCCTGGCTCCCCAACTCAATTTTTAGATCACTTTGCTGCCTGGCTTCCTTATTTCCTTTCTTCAGACACCCCTGCCCTCATTCTTGGCGAATTTAACATCCCTCTTGACAATCCCAATGCCTCCTCTGCAATACAACTTCTTCAACTGACTTCCTCTTTTGGCCTGTCACAATGAACTGACTCTCCCACTCACAAAGATGGTCATTCCCTTGATCTGATTTTCACCTATCGATGCACTCTTTCAAATTTAACAAACTCCCCTTTTCCTCTCTCTGACCATCATCTCCTAACTTCCAACATCACTTCCCTACCTACAACTCCCCCTCCCTCTACCCCTCACACCAAACTTCACAGAAGCACTAAGTCACTAGATCTGCATCAGCTCGCTAGCTCTCTCAAACCTCTCCTCTCATCCATCACCTCCTTTTCCTGCCCTGACCAATCTATCTGCCAGTATAATTCCACCCTTACATCGGTCATTGACACTCTGGCCCCTCCAACCTTAGCTCAGAAACCACACACTCATCCTCAGCCCTGGCATACTCCTCTGACACGATACCTACGCAGATGCTCCCGTACTGCTGAGCGACATTGGAGGAAATCTTGGAGTTCAGCTGACTTTCTTCACTACAAGTTCATCCTGAACTCCTACTATTCTGCCCTTAATCTTTATAAGCAACAATATTTTTCTAATCTCATCTCTACTCTTTCCTCTAACCCTAAACGTCTGTTCAACACGTTCAACACTTTTCTCCGCCCACCCCCACCTCCTAACACAACCTCTCTCTCAGCTCAAGATTTTGCAAGCCACTTCAACAACAAAATTGACTCCATCAAAAGTGAAATCAGCTCTCAACATACTTCCAATCTCCCACCCCCTCAAAAGCTAACGATCACCCAAAACCCAAATATCCAAAAATGCAGCTCTTTTGCCCCTGTTAATGAGGATGAAGTTTCTGCCCTTATACTGTCCTCCCAACTCACTACCTGTCCCCTCGACCCCATCCTCTCACAGCTACTCCCCTCCCTCTCTTCTACCCTCACCCCCATACTCACACACATTTTCAACCTTTCCCACAGCACTGGTATATTTCCCTCATCTCTAAAACATGCACTAGTCACACCTATCCTCAAAAACCTTCCCTTGATCCAACCTCCCCTTCCAATTACCACCCTATTTCCCTACTCCCTCTTGCCTCAAAGCTCCTCCAAAAGCTAGTTTACGCATGTCTATCCCATTTCCTTACACTAAACTCTCTTCTTGACCCACTGCAATCTGGATTTTGTTCCCTTCACTCTACAGAGGCAGCAATTGTCAAGGTTACCAATGACCTACTTACAGCAAAATCCAAAGGCCACTTCTCTCTGGCCACTTCTCTCTGCTTATCCTCCTTGACCTGTCTGCAGCCTTTGACACTGTTGACCACCCTCTTCTGCTCCAAACCCTCCAATCCTTCGGCATCTGTGACACAGCTCTCTCGTGGTTCTCTTCCTATCTGACTAACCGTACATTTAGTGTAGCCTTCTCTGGAGCATCCTCTGCCCTGTTACCACTTTCTGTTGGGGTACCTCAAGGCTCTGTCCTTGGTCACCTTCTCTTCTCAATCTACACATCGTCACTAGGTTCCTTAATAATGTCCCATGGGTTTCAATACCATTTGAATGCCGATGACACCCAAATCTACCACTCTGCACCAGACCTACCTCCTTCCTTACTAACCCGTGTCACTAACTGTCTTTCTCACATCTCATCTTGGATGTCCTCTCACTACCTTAAGCTAAATCTCTCCAAAACTGAACTCCTTATTTTCCCCCCTTCTTCCAATGTCTCCACCCCCAAAATTTCTATAACTGTTGATAATTCCATCATTACCCCTACCCCGCTCGCCCGATGTCTTGGGGTCACACTTGACTCAGATCTTTCCTTCACTCCTCACATCCAGTCCTTGGCTAAAGCCTGCCGCTTCCACCTTAAAAACATTGCTAAAATTAGACATTTCCTTACACAAGATACAACCAAGATTTTAATCCACTCTCTCATCCTTTCCCGTCTCGACTACTGCAATTCCGTCCTCTCTGGTCTACCTAGCTGCTGCATAACTCCTTTACAATCCATTATGAATGCCTCTGCCAGGCTCATCTTCCTTACTCGTCGCTCTTCATCTGCTGCACCTCTCTGCCAATCCCTTCACTGGCTTCCTCTTGCCTCTAGGATTAAACATAAAATCCTCACCCTGACATATAAAGCTCTCAACTGCACTGCTCCCCCCTACATCTGAGAACTTGTCTCTAGATACTCTCCCTCCCGTCCCCTTCGATAAGCTCAGGATCTCCTCCTCTCCTCCTCTCTTGTTACTTCCTCACATTCACGTTTACAGGACTTCTCCAGACTGGCCCCCATCTTGTGGAATTCCCTGCCTCGCTCCATAAGACTCTCCCCTAGTTTTAACAGCTCCAAGCACTCCCTAAAAACTATACTATTCAGGGATGCATACAACCAACACTAACCTTTCCTAACGCCATTGCTTTCCCCTTGAACCCCTTAGATTGTAAGCCTATGGGCCCAGCTGTTTACAGATCGCTTCATAAGAGCCGACTACAACAGTGAAACTCTCGGCAGCGCCCTCTACCCACTTGACCCCTAGAAAAGCTATCCTGTACACCGACTATGTTTACAGCGCTGCGGAATCTGTTGGCGCTCTACAAATACCTGATAATAATAATAACTGCCGCCATGTCTTATAAGGTATACGCAATGGGCGCGCTAGATGTACTTGGTGTCCCTTGAGCGGGAGTTATAGGTTCTGACACGTGGGAAGAGTTAGTCGGCATAACTTCCCCCTTGTCAATTTCCTCTGGTGATAAATCTTTTAAAGCCAGAATATGGTCTTTATAATTTATAGTAAGATCAGTGCATTTGGTACACATTCTAAGAGGGGGTTCAACAATGGCTTCTAAACATAATGAAGAAGGAGTTTCCTCTATGTCAGACATGTTTAACAGACTAGTAATGAGACCAGCAAGCTTGAAAAACACTTTAATAAATGTGAAAAAGCAGAATATAAAAAACGGTACTGTGCCTTTAAGGGAAAAAAACAATCACATAAACTGAAAAACAGTGAAAAAAAGCAGTAAACTCTACGAAATTTTTACAGTGTGTATAATAGACTAAAATAGCATTGCACCCACTTGCAAATGGATGATTAACCCCTCAGGCTCAAAAACTAATCAGAAAAATGATAAAACCGTTATAAACAGTCACAAGCAAACTGCCACAGCTCTACTGTGGCTCCTACCTGCCCTTAAAACGACTTTTGTAGCAACAAAAACCCTTTACCAAGGTCCTATATGACAGGGGACTCCTTCAGGGAAGCTGGATGTCTCAGACTGCAAAAACTACTGCGCAATTAGAGCGCGAAAATAGGCCCCTCCCACCATGCACTCAAAGTGAAAGGGCCATAAATAACTACTCCTAGGAGAAATCTAATCAGCCATGTGGAAAACTAGGCCCCAAATAAAGATTTATCACCTTCAGTAAAAAACGTTTTTTATATCTCATGCAAACGTTTTACATACTAAGTAATAAGAGCAATAAACATGAATATTACCCTTTACTGCAAGCATGATCCGAGTCGTTTGTTAAATCACTGTAATCAGGCTTACCTTAAATATATCAGGCACTGTCAGGATTTTCTAGACCTTATCATCTCTCTAGAAAAAAATATACTGAACATACCTCAGAGCAGGTAATCCTGCCGGCCATTCCCCCAGCTGAAGTTTTCCCATACTCTTCAGTTATGTGTGAGAACAGCAGTGGACCTTAGTTACAACCTGCTAAGATCATCAAAAACCTCAGGCAGAACTCTTCTTCTAATTTCTGCCTGAGGTAAAAACAGTACAACGCCGGTACCGTTTAAAAATAACAAACTTTTGATTGAAGATAAACTACACTAATTCACCACATATCTCTTGATACTTCCTTTCTTGTCGAGAGCTGCAAGAGAATGACTGGGAGTGGCAGTTAGGGGAGGAGCTATATAGACAGCTCTGCTGTGGGTGTCCTCTTGCAGCTTCCTGTTGGGAAGGAGAATATCCCACAAGTAATGGATGAATCCATGGACTGGATACACCTTACAAGAGAAATATTTAACTTAACAGTTAAGAATACATACACAAAAAGATACAAATATCTATGTACAAAAAAAGACATCAATTCATACAAAGAATAGGAAAAATAAGATCAAATTAACGTACTTTGAGAATTGGATATAATATAACAATTAAAAAGTTAAATATCTATGAGCACTTAATAGCACTTTTACATTTCTTTAGAATATAACACATTATAGATAGCAATCCAAAAACTTTTATGTTTCTTAATATAACCAATTTCAATTAATGCTTCTTACTGGCTTTTTTATGTAGCAATCCATGATGAATGTTGATCTGGAAAACGCTAATATCTTCTGTGAGTTTTAGGCGTGCTTTCTGGTCACTTGACCTTTTACATTCAATAGCATGATAGCAGTTAGTTAAAACAATTCAACGGTTACTAGGCGACAATTTTGTTTATACTGTGCATCGAATCTTAGCAGATTTTATAAGCACTGTAAGCAGTTTTGTAAATTCCTGAACCTTTTTGTCTCATTAACAGTATTCAAGTAGACGAGTAAGTATTATAGAAAGTGCTTATGTGACAAGTCCGATACACAGTATATTTCTACATATATCTGATAATGTTAATGTAAAATATATATCTATACCTATATATCTACATGATTATATATATAGGTATAAGTAAATTTATATATTTATAATACAAATAACATTGTCCTGAATGTGGAGAACATTGGAATGTGAAATATTAATAACTCATGTCGGATACAGCGCTTTGGGTCTAATATGGTGTCAGGTTAGCAGCAAGCAATAAGTGTTCGTTTTTTTTTTTTTTAAAGTGTTCATTACTGAAGTCTATTTGGAGAATAAATTAACACGTGGTAATATCTGAAGTCCTTTAGTTAGTGTGTGTCAGGTTTGCTAGCGCACAAAACTTTTACTTTCAACTTGTAATACAAGGGTTAACCCAAGTGCGCAAAACGTTTACTTCTGGTCATGATGGCTCTCGAGCAAAAATGCTAAATAGCGCTCCACTTGTAATCTGGCCCTTAATTGGATAATTAGATTAGCATAAACATAGGTCACATTTTGAGAAAATCTATATGGGATTCATTTGTTGCAAATATATGTTTGGTGTTTTGTGTTGTGAGTTTTGATTAGGTTGGTGCATGCATATGTTTAATGAGTTGCCAACTTTCTGTAAATATTTTGCTCATTATTTTATTTCATATTTTTAAGGTTAAACATTTTTTTACTACTCATTTTTTGGATTAACTGCAAGTCGGTGCAAACTGTGCTGTTGTTTACCATGTACAATGTAGAAAATTAAAAAAGGTCCATTTTTTGCATACCATATACTGGTCTTTTATATAATTGCTTAAAAAAAAGCAGTACTTTTCCATTAACCAACCACCAGTGATTTAAAGATGGCCAAGTACATATGCAAAGTCAAAAACAACATGGCATGTGTTATTACTTATTTACTAAAGTTCCACCAATAAATTAATCCATCTAGACATAATCATTAATTTACCCACCACCATCACTTACTTAAAGGGTCAGTCTACTCCAGAATTTGTATTGTTTAAAAAGATAGATAATCCCTTTATTACCCATTCCCCAGTTTTGCATAACCAACACGGTTATATTAATACACTTTTTTACCTCTGTGATTACCTTGTATCTAAGCCTCTGAAGACTGCCCCCTTATCTCAGTTCTTTTGACAGACTTGCATTTTAGACAATCAGTGTTGACATAAAAGTAACTTCACAGGAGTGAGCACAAAGTTATCTATATGACACACATGATCTAGCACTGTGAAAAACTGCCAAAATAAAGATAAGAGGTGGACTTAGAAATTAGCATATTAGCCAACCTATGTTTAGCTTTCAACAAAGAATACCAAGACAACAAAGTAAATTTGATGATAAAAGTAAATTGGAAAGTTGTTTAAAATTGCCTGCCCTATCTGAATCATGAAAGTTTAATTTTGACTAGACTGTCCATTTAAAGGGACACTGAACCCACATTTTTTTTTTCTTTTGTGATTCAGATAGAGCATGCAATTTTAAGCAACTTTCTAATTTACTCCTATTAGCAAATGTTCTTCATTCTCTTGGTATCTTTATTTGAAAAGCAAGAATGTAAGTTTAGATGCCGGCCCATTTTGGTGAACAACCTGGGTTGTTCTTGCTGATTGGTGGATAAATTCATCCACCACTAATAAAGTGCTGTCCAAGGTTCTGGAATTTCTTTTTCAAATAAAGATAGCAAGAGAACGAAGAAAAATTGATAATAGGAGTAAATTAGAAAGTTGCTTAAAATTGCATGCTCTATCTGAATCACAAAAGAAAAAAATTGGGTTCAGTGTCCCTTTAAGTGTTGTGAGCTCCATTCTTCATATCTACACTGGGGATAATGTTTTTAGTGAGCAAGTGCATGCACTGTCACACAGTTTACTTGAGTCAAACTAGGAATGATTCCTGAAGCATGAGCGCATGCGCAAAAATAAGCTGTCATTTATAAGCTGTCATTTATTTATTCTGCAGACAGCTTTCAGCGAGCGTGCATGCATGCACCACTGGAGGTCCGTTAATGGAAAAGTATATACTCTGTGTGGGTATCTTAGAGAAAATCCCCCACTGAAATTGATATTTAAAATAAATGAAAGCATTCAGCTCAGGGTTGTGAAATGACTCAGAAAAGAAAGGAAGTCTGGCATATCTGACTTATTAAAGGGACACTGAACTCAATTTTTTTCTTTTGTGATTTAGATAGAGCATGCAATTTTAAGCAACTTTCTAATTTACTCCTATTATCAATTTTTCTTCGTTCACTTGCTATCTTTATTTGAAAAAGAAGGCATTTAAGCTTCTTTTTTGTTCAGTACTCTGGACAGCACTTTTTTTTATTGGTGGATGAATTTATCCACCAATCAGCAAAAATAACCCAGGTTATTCACCAAAAAATGGGCCGGCATCTAAACTTACAGTCTTGCATTTCAAATAAAGATAGCAAGAGAATGAAGAAAATTTGATAATGGGAGTAAATTAGAAAGTTGCTTAAAATTGCATGCTCTATCTGAATCACAAAAGAAAAAAAAATGGGGTTAAGTGTCCCTTTAAGAATATTATAATATTATTTATTTTATAATTCATTTCTTAGAATGTATCAACATAAATAATAATGAAACTGCCTCAGCTGGCACAAATGTTTGTTGTATTAATAATGCTTTGTACAGATTTATGTCCCTCAAACTAAATATTTCCTTTTATTTCAAGAATGCTTGAAGTTGTTTTTTACCTTATCATGCACCACTATTGTCTTCTCCTTTATTCACTCAACATAATCACTATTAGTTTAGGCAGAATGGTGCTCCCTATGTCAAGTGAAAATAATGTTTATATCAAAGTTATAATGTCAAGGAAAGGCTGTCTTTTGTATGTTTATTTAAACCAGTTATTTTTTCTTAGAAATATAAACCACAAAAATGTTCATAGTTTCTGAAAATTCAATTCACACAAATCATTAAATTGCAGTAAAACTAGGAAAATGGATATTTATTTCTATAATATCACATATATCAAATACAAGCATTTTTTCAAAGAAACGTCACTTGTTATAGAGTCTTTTACTTCCAGTAAGGACTTGGCACGAGACACTAATTTCAGTTTTTATGCAAGACACATGTAGTATCGTAATAAAAATAAGCTTAATGTTTTGATTATTTTTCCAGAATGACTTTTAAAGACTTACCAGATTTGTCTTGATTTATACATTTCTAGAGTTTTTTCATTCATTGTTTATTCTGAATTAGTCTAAGAAAATTGCATATTTTCTTTAAAATAAAGTGTTTTAAAAATGATCATAGTTATTTATCAATTTGGTGTATAGAGCATTACTTTTTTCTAGAAATTTACTTAAAGGGGCATACAACCCAATATTTTTCTTTCATGATTCAGATAGAGAATACAATTTTAAACAGCTTTCAAATGAACGCCTTTTATCACATTTGCTTTATTCTCTTGGTATCCTTTGTTAAATGAGCAACAATGCACTACTGGAAGCCAGTTAAACATGTTGGTTGAGCCAATGGCAAGAAGGATAGAAGTTCAGCCACCAATAACCAGCTAGCTCTCAGTAGTGCATTGCTGTTCTTGAAATGCCTTTCAACTAAGGATACCAAGAGAATGAAGCAAATTAGACACTAGAATTAAATTGGAAAGCTGTTTAAAATCATATGCTCTATCTGATTCATAAAATATTTTTTTTTAGGTTTTATAACCCTTTAAAGGGACCTGTTACTTGATAGTGGTGTAGTGTAAAAAATCTGATTGGAAAATTTCACATTAACATCTCTATGCAAAAAAGAAAAATATTTTACCTCAAAATATTTCACCTCTAAGCCACATCCTTTGCAAGGAACTTTAAAGGGACATGAAACCTACATTTTTTCTTTCATGATTTGGGTAGAACATACAATTTTAAACAACTTTCCAGTTTACTTCTATTATCAAATTTGTTTAATTCTCTTGGTATCATTTGTTGAAGGAGCAGCAATGCACTACTGGTTTCTAACTGAACACATGGGTGAGCCAAAGACAATCAGTATATATATGCTGCCACCAATCAGCAGCTAGAACCTAGGTTTTTTGCTGCTCCTGGTCTTTCCTAGAAAAACCTTCAGCAAAGGATACCAAGAGAAGGAAGCAAATTAAATAATATAAGTAAATTGGAAAGTTGTTAAAATTGTATGCCCTATCTAAATCATGAATGTCTAATTATGACTTTACTGTCCCTTTAAGCATGCAATAAGGATGTTTGTCTGTCCTGGGACTTGCAAGGGAGAGTGCAAATGGTATGTGCAGGCACAGTCACTTTGTTTCCAATCACTGCACTCTATTTTGGTTTATTTGTAATGGATATCCTAAATAAAAATATAATTAAAAAAATGTATTAAAAATAAACATACTTTTGTTTTAAAAAATAAATTAAATAATAATAATTGTATTATAGTATATTCTCAGGACCTCTTTTATATATATTTTAAAAGGAATTCTGAGGGCCATTTTTCAAAGCTCAAATACGGCATAAAATCACATTAGCCTTATTGCATGTTGCTAGTCATAAAAAACTGTTTTATGAGGATGTAATTACTACAATCAAAATGACCCATTCACAAAAATATGTGACACATTTTACAAATCTTGCTATAGTCACTTTTTCCAAATAGCACTCTGGATATATTAAAAATAATTTTTAAACCAGTGCATGACTTTTTAAGTTAACAAGGAAGCTTGTAGAAAAAAACAAAGGCAAATGTTCAACTGATAGCTCTGAAACTTACAAAGGAGCATTTTCTTGCAAAGTATTGGCGCTCTATAATGGCAGCCAATTAACTTTCGAATTAATTTTGGTTGACACTAATGATACAGATTGATAAAATCTTGTGAGTCAGCTGAGGGGGTCTCACCTATCTTCTCCAGCATTTATTAAAGGGGGGGGGGGAGTTCTGGCCATTAACTTAGATAAATAGTTGTGTTAAGTATCCCAACACATAATAATCTTCCAAAACAAACCTGAACTGCTAGCAACATTGAAAACAATAATTAAAATTGCAACATAGTTTTTAAATAAGTTATGTAAATGTTTGCAGTTGTAAGATATGTGAATGTCTGTTTTATTAGTGTAAAGTATTCTAAATTTATAGAAGTCTCAAAAAACCTTACAGAGGTTAACACGGGGAAGGCTGTTGGTATTTCAGGCAGCTCTAGGCAGGAGCATAATTATACTTCACTGAGCCCCAGGACAAAGACACTGATAGGGCCCCACTTTTAACAGCTTCTTTCTGGCTCTTTGCAATCAGCAGAAGCTAATCCTGCAGTCACATAGAAAAAAGAAATGCTACTTTTCTAAGGCTATGAACAATACCTGTCCTTGGTTAGCTTGCACCAGAAGATAGCCACTTGCACATCCTTCCTTACAGAATGACTGTGGCAGCCATCTTGGAAACCATGTGATAATAGTGTAAAGGCAAATTTACACACTTTCTTTAAACTGTGAGTAAGTTTTGCAGAGGACGGGGGGGACGGGACAGCGGGGGCCAGACATGATTTAGTTGTAGCCTGGGCCTAAACAGCAACCCCCCATGGCAAAACCCATTAATAACTGCATGACCAGATGCAGTGAGAGCTTTGAGACCCCTGTAGTTAGGGAGAAGTGTAAAGTATGCTTTTTTATATAACCTAAACCTTGTCAAATAGACAGAATTCCTAAAAATGTTATGGCCCATGTGAAGCACCTAATGATCTCACAACTGAGTCTCATTATTTCATAGCTAAGAAAGTTATTTTTTTCTTTTATTTGTCTTTAACTGTTATCATTTATTATTATTATTATTTTTATTTTTTATTTTGCATGTGTTAGATTGGACTGTTTTATATAGGGATTTTTTCATCTTTAGTATTGTTTTGAAAGCAATTTTTTCATACCAGTATCCTTCACAGTGGAACTCTTTCAGAAATATATTAGCTTCACAAACAGGCTTTATTGAATCTGGGTCATTTTTGGTGGCATTTGTAAAACTTGGAAATCTTTCATTGGGACAGTCTTACAACTTTTTTTGTGTGGCCATTTTATAGAGATTACGGAAATCCAAAGGTCAGGTTGACTTATGTGGAGGGATTTAGGTTAAAGAGGAATAAAAGACAACATTTTACTTTCATGATTCAAACAACGTTCCAATTTACTTTTATTATCAAATTTGCTTCCTTTTCTTGGTATCCTTTTGTTGGAGAAATAGCAATGCACTACTGTGAGAAAGCTGAACACACAACAGAAAAAAAAAATCCTAGTATTATGTGTCTTATAAATTCACAATAAAGCATCCTCAAAAAAATGAAGAAATAGTGGTGCACTAATATTAGCTATTGGATTTTAATCTCAGTACTCTTCTTTTTATTCCTCTTAAAATAATGAAATCAGCCATAGTTTTTGTGTAGTCCTTAACACATCTATTAGAACACACTCTGTAGGCAACAATACCTCATGAGATCAACAGTATCTGGCAGACTAATTCCTCTGTGCTTTCTTGTCTCAGATGCTAGTGTTAAAAATGTCGGTCTTGATCACGTTTCTTTCATCAACGAGCTATGAGCACACACTCGGGACTTACACAACCCATTCAATGCATAAAACAATATTACTAAAATAAGGTAAAAAATATTTATAGATGTAAGGGTAATCAGGTGAAGTATAAAACAATTCCTATAATTGGATAATATTCAGCGCTACTTTACCTCAATATGCGGGATGGCAGGTCTCCTGTATTACAAGTCGCATCGGAACGGCAATACCGCCAGCATTTTAGCCTGTACTGCAACTCTCCATTCCGCACTCAAAAAATGGATTTTGAGTGTGGAATTTTCAGGTCTTCCGTATTACAAGTTGTTCGGTCAGGCTATTACGCTAGTGTTATAGCTTATACCACAACGATCCATTTCGCGATAAAAAAACAGTAGGTATGGAATTTGCAAAACAAAAATGTTTCACAAAACTCATAACAAAAATGTTACAAAGTACACTTTCACACTTACACCCATAAACTACACAATTAACCCCTAAACCGCCATCCCCACATCACAAATAATTTATTCAATTTATTAACCCCTAATCCACCACCCACACACATCGCCAACACTAAATAAACCTATTAACCCCTAAACCGCTGACCCCACATCTCAAATACTAAAATAAACCTATTAACTCCTAAACCGCCGCCCCCCCATCGTGACACACTAAATTAAACTATTAACCCCTAAACCTAACACCCCCTAACTTTAAAATTATGTTACAATATAACTATCTTAAAATAAATAAAAACTTACCTGTGAAATAAAAAAAACTAAGCTTAAACTTTAAATAAACTGAACATAACTTTTAAAAAAAAAAAAACTAAGTTACAAAATTAAAAAATCTTAACACTACGAAAAAATAAAACCCCTAACATTACAAAAAAAACAAACACTAAAATTACGAAAAATAAAAAAACTAACATTACAAAAAATACAAAATAAAATTACGAAAAATAAAGAAATCTAAGATTACAAAAAATAAATGAAATTATCCAAAATAATAAAAATTAAACCTAATCTAATACCCCTAAAAAAACAAAAATGCCACCTAAAATAAAAACAACTCCTAATCTAACAATAAACTACCCTTAGCTCTTAAAAGGGCCTTTTGTAGGGCATTGCCCTAAAGCAAACAACTCTTTTACCTAAAAAAATTACAAAGTACCCCCTATGTAAAAGAGCTGATTGCTTCAGGGCAATGCTCTAAAAAAGGGCTATTAATAGTTTATTGTTAGATTAGGGGGTGTTTTAATTTTGGGGGCTTTTTTGTTTTTATAGGAGTATTAGACTAGGTTTAATTTTTATTATTTTAGATAATTTCATTTATTATTTTTTGTAATTTTAGTCTTTGATTTTTTTTGTAATGTTAGTTTTTTTATTTTTCATATTTTTAGTGTTTGATTTTTTTGTAATGTTTTTTTTTCTCGTAGTGTTAGGATCTTTTTATTTTGTAACTTAATAATTTTTTTTTTTAATAGTTATGTTAGTTTTATTTATAGTTTAAGTTTTTTATTTTATTTCACAGGTAAGTTTTTATTTATTTTAAGATAGGCTTATTGTAACTTTAATTTAATGTTAGGGGGTGTTAGGTTTAGGGGTTAATAGTTTAATTTAGTGTGACGTGATGTGGGGGCCCAGCAGTTTAGGGGTTAATAGGTTTAGTTTAGTAGTTGTGATGTTGGGGGTCAGCGGTTTAGGAGTTAATAGGTTTATTTAGGTGTTAGCGATTCGGAGGGTAGCAGTTTAGGGGTTAATCACTATTTAGTGTTGGCAATGTCGTAGGACGGTGGATTAGGAGTATTTAGACTAGGGGTTTATGTTAGGATGCTTTTACATAACCTTCTTGTCCCCATAGACATCAATGGAAATTGCGATATAGCGATCGCCATTCTGCAACCACGGCTGTTAGTTTTTTTCTAATACTTTCTTTCCATTGATGTCTATGGGGGAAAATGGGCATGAGCACATCAAGTGGCTTTTTTGCGGTATGGAGCTTAACGCACTATAACGCACAGGTCAAGAAGGTTATTTTGTAACTTGTAATGACAGCGCTATGGAAAGGGCGATACCGCTAAATATTTAGCGTTATTAACGCACCAGGTTTAGTGCATAAATTGTAATTTAGGTGTATATTAGGTATACCTTAAAAGTATACATGCTGGATCAAAAAAAGCAAGCAATAAAATAATAATAAAATAATTCATTCAAATTCATGCATATAAAAATAGTCACTATTAATTTCAATAAGCTTATATACATAAAGCTTTTTAAATATCTGACTCGTGTAAAGTCACCACAAGAATGTCTAAGTGGTATTGGAAAACATTCCTCCTTTAGGTGTATCAGGCTGCAGCTTCATTTAATGTGGCTGTTTCTCGGCCAAGTGGAATATTGTAAAAATGTTGTATTGTGTAATAAAAGAGAAAAAGAGCAGCTCCAATTCAAAGTAGTATTTATTCATGCAGCATTCAAGCGCTATACAAGTTGCACTTACATGAAGTAATAAAGGTAAAAGCACATCAGAAACATTCAAAATTCTCCACTCGAACATGCTCCTCTTAGCTGTTTCATCTGCCTCTGTATATCACCTGGATCCTGGTTAGTTCAATAAACAGTTAGCCTTGCCGCATCTAGCACCGATATAATGGTGCCTGTGATGTGATAACAATTATACAGAAACCTGCAAAGGACACAATACCTCAATGCGATTGGCTGATTGGATGAGCCAATAGAATGTAAGGTCAATTCTATTGGCTCATCCAATTAGCCAATCGGATTGAACTTTAATCCGATTGGCTGATTAAATCAACCAATCAGATTTTTCCTACCTTAATTCTTATTGGCTGATAGAATCCTATCAGCCAATCGTAATTCGAGGGACGCCATCTTGGATGACGTCATTTAAAGGAACCTTCATTCTGCCTTAGGACATCGGAAGAAGAGGATGGCTCTGCGTCGGCTGTATAGAAGATGGATCTGCTCTGGAAGGATAAAGATAGAAGATGCCGCCTGGATGAAGATGTCTGCCGGTCCGGATGTCCTCTTCTGCCCGGATAGGATGAAGACTTCTGCCGGTCCGGATGTCTTCTTCTGTTCCATCGGTGGCTGGCTGAAGACGGCTCAAGGTAGGGTGATCTTCAGGGGGGTAGTGTTAGGTTTTTTTAAGGGGGATCAGGTGGGTTTTAGAGTAGGGGTGTGTGGGTGGTGGGTTGTAATGTTGGGGGGATTGTATTTTTTTTTTACAGTTAAAAGAGGTGATTACTTTGGGGCAATGCCACGCAGCTGGTAAAAGAGCTGATTACTTTGTAATTTAGTTTAGGGTAGGGAATTTTTTTATTTTGGGGGGCTTTTTTATTTTATTAGGGGGCTTAGATTAGGTGTAATTAGATTAAAATTCTTGTAATATTTTTTTATTTTTTGTAATTTAGTGGGGTTTTTTTATTAGAGTTTAGTTTATTTAATTGTATTTTTGTTTTTGATAATTGTAGTTAATTTATTTAATTCATTTATTGATAGTGTAGTGTTAGGTGTATTTGTAACTTAGGTTAGGATTTATTTTACAGGTAATTTTGTAATTATTTTAACTAGGTAGCTATTAAATAGTTATTAACTATTTAATAGCTATTGTATCTAGTTAAAATAAATACAAAGTTGCCTGTAAAATAAATATTAATCCTAAAATAGCTACAATGTAACTATTAGTTATATTGTAGCTATATTAGGGTTTATTTTATAGGTAAGTATTTAGTTTTAAATAGGATTCATTTATTTAATTATAGTAATTTTAGTTTGTTTTATTTCAATTATATTTTAGTTAGGGGGGTGTTATTTATTATAGTAGCGGCGACGTGGGGGTGGGAGATTAGGGGTTAATAATTGTAGGTAGGTGGCGGCGATGTTAGGGAGGGCAGATTAGGGGTTAATAAAATTTATTATAGTGTTAGCGAGGCGGGAGTGTGGCGGTTTAGGGGTTAATACATTTATTATAGTGGCGGCGATATCCGGTCGGCAGATTAGGGGTTAATAAGTGTAGGTAGATAGCGGCAACGTTGGGGGGACAGATTAGGGGTTAATAAATATAATTTAAGTGTCGGCGATGTTAGGGACAGCAGATTAGGGGTTCATAGCTATAATGTAGGTTGCGGCGGTGTCCGGAGCGGCAGATTAGGGGTTAATAATATAATGTAGGTGTCAGCAATAGCGGGGGAGGCAGATTAGGGGTTAAGTGTAAGATTAGGGGTGTTTAGACTCGGGGTTCATGTTAGGGTGTTAGGTGTAGACTTAGAAAGTGTTTCCCCATATTAAACAATGGGGCTGTGTTAGGAGCTGAACGCTGCTTTTTTGCAGGTGTTAGGTTTTTTTCAGCCAGCTCAGCCCCATTGTTTCCTATGGGGATATCGTGCATGAGCACGTTTTTCCAGCTTACCGCTACCGTAAGCAATGCTGGTATTGAGGGTTGAAGTGGAGCTAAATTTGGCTCAACGCTCACTTTTCTGAAGCTAACGCAGCCATTCAGAAAACTCGTAATACCAGAGTTGTCTTAAGGGTGCGCTGGAAAAAAAAGGCTTGTTAGCACCGCGGGTCTTTACCGACAAAACTCCAAGTCTAGCTGAATGTTTCTTAACATTTTTAATGTCAACATAAGTACGAAATAGTTTTTCTAATATAAACAAGACTGTTTTATAATCCACTATATAGTCATATTATAATTGATACGTACTGGATACATTTATAATGGAAATTTGAAACACGTAAATGATTTTCACTCATTAAATGGTGATTACTGCATAACAGCTGTTAGATCCATGTCTATATTTAGACCATCAGGATTCACTGTATGCAATTTCTGGATCCAAAATGTTTCATGGCATTTCAGAACTAACGTCTATTATTTCTATCAGGTGGAATCCAATATATAATTTGTATTTTTAGGGATCTAGGGTCATCTCCATAAATCTTTCTGAAAATGGACACTATGATTTTTCCTTTTTCTCTCATCTTTCTCCTTTATATTATAAAGATGCTTGTTGAAACAAGAATGTATTTTTCTCTTAGTTCTACCTACATATAATTTTTTGCAACTACAGCTTAAGAGGTAAACCACGAAAAATCAATCCCATGAACCATGGTATTTAAAGGGACATTCTAGTCAAAATGTAAATGCACATAGATGAATTACATCTTTGAATAGAAGCATATTTGCAATATACATGTACTGGCAAAATTGCTTCTAGCAAAAGTTATAACCGTTTTAGTGTTAACATTTTTCTCTGCACGTGAAGCATATCTAGGTATTCTCAGTGCACAATAATTTTATATGCTGCAGACTGGGTCGGTGTCGGAAGGGGAGGAGCTAGCAGCAGGCTGCACGCTAGCACAACGCTCTAATGTGAAGGGCAAGAGTGACCAGCCCCCACCTGCGTTCTTTCCTTGGCCGGTGAGACATACCCGGCTTGGAATGTATCCAACAGAGGCCGACACTATCCCTGCAGATTGACTCTGGTGCAGAGTCACGATGCCTCGATGGCGTTCCTGCAATAGCACATCTAAAGAGTAAAGAAGCCGGTCTGGAATACACTTATCTGAGGGCCAGGAGAAGAGTGGAGTCCAGTTTGCGGTAGCTGAGGCGGCAATCACGGAGGTGTCCGGGATCTGCAGCCCTTTCCATCCTACCGCGTCTGGAAAGTTACCCTCTGGATCCTGCGGCTGGGAGGGCCCCGGCACTCTACTCAAGTCGCACAGGAAGTGCGCATCCACTTGCCGGAACTACCGGTGGAATTAGTGCGGTTGGCTGGTGAGCGGACATCGAAGACAACGGAGCGGTCTGGGTTGCTGGGGCAAGGTCTGTACTGCCCGGTCTGGTAAGACTGCTCATAGAAGCTCATACAAGATCACACCAAGTACTGTTTAAACTCTTCAATATCCAGGAGACTTTTGAAATGGAAGGGGTATAATTATTTTTTTTCTCCCCTTTTAAGCGGAACTAAAACAGGTCTGCTTCTGCTCCTAATTAGAATCTAGCTGGGCCTAGTAAGTTAGTCTTTGTGAGGACTCTGAGAATAAAAGCGGGGACTCTGAGAAACAAAAGTTTTAACACTTCCCTCAACACAGAAAATCCGCTGTTAAAGGAGTCTTGGGGACACATTCCTTGTATTAAGTTACATCAAAGAAGCAGCATTTTCTATAGAATCCGGGTAATACATTTAATCAGTTTATATAACCTGAAGACATAACCAGACTCTAAAAGGAATAGAGCAAATAAGGAACTCTTTTCTCTGCTTGAACAATTCTTTAATTTTTGACTGCTATAGGAATTGTAACTGTAATAGCCAATTTATAAAAGGAAAAAACTGGTTATAGCTTTAAACAAGTATATTTTCTGGAGAAAGGATATACTGAATATGTTTATATTTGTCAGAGCTATTGTTATAGGTGATCCAACTGAGGTTATTATATGTAATAGATAAATATACTCTATTTATAGAGAGCGGTTAGCAACACTGGTCAAGTGCATACAGGCTTAGCAGCCATCAAGGGGTTTTTAACTATAAGAGCTCCCCTCAGAAAAATTGTCCTGAAGAGTCAATGGGAAAGTAAAACTTTGTAAATCTCCTTCTTGTGGTATCTCCCCTAAGATTATAGTTTTAAGGTGGAATACCCCTCTTTTGAGAGGGAGAGAGGTTTGGAGAGGAAGGGGAAGAAAAGGTAATCACTTACAGTATATAATTAAAAGGGAAGAAAAGAGGGAACTTATTTTGCTCCATCTATTTTTAGTTGGAGTTATTCCTCTTTATATTAATTTACACATAAAAGATATATTAGGTATACCCTTGAACAAACTGTGTAATCCTGGCAAGTGAGAGCGTGTATTGGACATAGGTATACAACAAGAGGCACAGGATAGGGGAAGGAGTAAGCAAGGAAAGGAATTAAAAGGTCGCCAGCCTGTAAGACTGCACCCTCTAACTAAATATCTTTAATACATAAAGTGGTTAAGATTTGAATTGCATTGTGGCTGTGTTGCACTGAAATAAGTGTTTTAAGCTTAAAATTGAAAGTTTAACGTGGTATGCTCACTATGTTTCTTTCTTCTCTGTTTCTTTTTTTTTTTCTCTTGGTAAATCGATCACTTCTTTCGTTTCTCTTTTTTTCTATCTACTCCCCCAATTTTTTCTTTTTATTTATTTATTTATTTATTTATTTATTTATTTTTTCACTGTTGGAATTATATTTTATGTATATTTTGTTCAACCAATGCATTATGTGATGTTTTTCTCATTTGTGAGGTCACTGTATTGAAATATGCACATTATGTTTTTTTGATCCACAGTTTGGTATTTGTAGATACACTATAACACACTTATTGTGTTTAATTTATTCCAGCAGGTTTGAAGGCTGGTCTGATATATTTGGTTAAGTTGCACTTATTGCGTCACCTTTGATTCTGTAGGCATTAGCTGTATATCAAGGTTGCTGCAGTAATTCTAGTGTTAATAAACACGGTTAGGACTAAGTTCTTAGCTAGATTTGGTAGTTGTCACGGTCTGTCTTTCACTAAATACATGGAAAGATATATATCACATTCTAAACCCTCTTCACCCAGCATGCCACCCAAAACTAAAGATAAAAAATCTAAGCCCAGTGAAAACAGTTCAGATATACAAAGTCAGAATGAAATAGCTGTGAGCTCTTTAGACAACACTTCATTAATTCAACAGATTTCAGAGTTAATTATGCCACAATTTGAAGCTTTAAAACAAGAAATGGCTACAGTCACTAATGAAATAAAGCAGTTCTCAACCCGTATGAATGAAATTGAAACAAGAGTTTCAGATTTAGAAGATAGAGCAGTAATACAAAACCAGATGACCAACTCGCATGAGATTAAACTTCTTTCACTACATGCTAAAATAGAAGAACTTGAGGATAGGGCACTGCGCAACAACCTGAGGGTTGTTGGGCTACCGGAAACGGCGGAGTTTCATGATCTGATAAACTTTGCCGCTACACAACTCCCAAAATTACTCGGTAGCAATATCGAAAATGTAAGAATTCCAATCGAGAGAGCATATAGATTAGGCCCTCCCAGAGGGAGTTTAGATGCTCAGGCAAGACCACGAGCAGTAATTATCAAATTCCTGAACTTCCAAGACAAATTCCATATTCTCAGACTATATCGCAAAAACAACAATCTTATGATTGGTTCCCACAAAATGTTATTATTTCAGGATTTTTCAATAGAAACTCAAAACAGGCGTAGGGAAATGGCTCCTTATTGTTCTAAAATGATTAAAGCCAACTTAAAGGCAAGGTTGGTATATCCCGCTAAGGTGATTCTGGAAAAAGATGGCGAATCTCACAGCTTTACGAAGCCGGAAGAGATTAAAATATTTTGCCAGAGCATAGGTCTACAATAAAGGATACTCAAGGTAGGAGAGGGATTCTATAGAGAAGGAAAGCAAGAGGAAATGACAATGTTGGTTGTGCAGGGAAATTATATAGGTACAGGAATGCCCAAGCACATAAAAAGAATCTTGACAACAAGTAACTGGGAGGGAAGCGAGGAAGACGATATTAGTAACCTTTTAGACTCGAGGGGGGGAATGGGGTGGGGGGGGGGTTTAGATGGTTAAGTTGAAATTAGTGTCATGGAATACTGGGGGGATTTCATGCCCAAGCAAAAGGAAATTGATTATTAGACATCTTGGACTCCAAAAGCCAGATATAGCATTTATCCAGGAGACCCACCTCAGACCAAAAGAAGCGATTAAACTTAAATCCAAATGGGTGGGGGAGGTAGTGTTCACCCCATATGACAAAGCAAAGAGAGGTCTTGCTATTTTAATACGCAAACAATTGGACTATAAAATTATTGCAGTAGAGAACGATTTTAACGGGAGATATCAGATTTTGGAGATCGAAATTAATGGTTCTAACTTTGTTTTCTGTAACATATATGGTCCCAACTTGATTGATAAAAATTTTTGGGAGGACATAAGTTTAAAACTATTCATGCATACCCGGAAAAATGTAATGGTGGTAGGGGACTTCAACATGGCTTTCTCTCATGTTTTAGATAGATCAAAGACCAGATTTTTGCCGAGGAAAGCCAGGGAAGCTGATATTCTCCAGACATTTAGAAAGAAACTAGCTCTATATGATGTTTGGAGGGGACAAAACCCGGATCGTCGTGAATATACGTGTGTTTCACGCGCCCACTCTTCTTTTTCAAGAATAGATTATTTTCTAATTGCTAAGCATATGGCTAAAATGCAAACTCGGGCGGACATTGGTGAGATTGTGGTCTCTGACCATGCCATTATCACATTAGAAATTGGATTAACTGATAAGAGTAGGATAAAAAACGGCAGGATGTATTTCCCCCAATATCTTTATCATAATCTCCATTTTAAAAAATGGATTCAGAACAGATGGTACCAATTTAGGGCCGAGAATAAAGAACATATAAATAGTCCAGAAATCTTCTGGGAAACTGCGAAAGCAGTTTTTAGAGGAGAGATTATGGCATACCTGACTAGAATGCGTGCAATTTGGGGGAAAAGGGAGGAGCAGCTAGCGAATACTTTAAGTAACAATTATAGGAAATATCTCAGTAATCCTTCGGTAGAGCAGTGGCTCAAATATAAGGAGAGCAAAGCGCTCTACGACCTTTTCCTGAAACAAAATTTGGTATCAGAGGAACTTAAATTAAAGGCCATTTATTCAGGGGCTCAAGGTAAGTCAGATAAATACTTAGCCAGAATCGTTAAAAACAGACAGCAGAAGAATTTTATCACTGCAGTCAAATTTAGGAATACCAGGGTGACTGATCCTATAGGAATTAAAGAAGCCTTCCTACAGACCTTTCAGGAATTATATGCAGCCAAACAGATAGATATTCCATCGAAACAACAATTCTGGCAAGGGTTCATCATGCCTCAAATCGCGAGAGATGATCTGCAAAGATTAAATGACCCTATTTCTGTGGAAGAAGTCATTAACGCTATTAAAAATTTAAAACTTGGGAAAGCCCCCGGGCCAGACTCTCTCCCAGCATAAATTACTGCTAGATCAAGTTCCGACGGTGCTTGTCCAACTCTATAATAATTATTATACCCAGAATAAATCACAGTCTTATCTGTTTGCGGCATCCAATATAGTTTTGATCCCTAAGAAAGATAAAGACCTAGAGTTGCCCTCATCCTACAGGCCCATCTCACTCCTGAATCAGGATTATAAAATTCTCACTTATGTTCTGGCTAATAGATTAAAAGTTCCTTTAGGTTATCTAGTGCATCAGGATCAGACCGGTTTTATGACAGGCAGGAATCCTGTTAAGAACCTAAGGAAGGTACAATTGGTCCTGGATTTCTTTTGGAATAAAGTGGAAAGACAGAGATCTCATACTAAACCAGACCTTGCTATTCTCACGATCGACACCGAGAAAGCGTTCGATTCTATTATCTGGGATCACTTAACAACGGTTCTGGGGAAATTTGGCATAGCTGGCAATTTCCAACAATTTATTTCACAGCTATATAAGGCGCCAACTTCCACAATCATAGTGAATGGGGAAGCAATGGAAAAGGTTATTCTCGGGCGAGGTACGCGGCAAGGGTGTCCGCTATCGCCTTTTTTATTTAATCTTTCTCTTGAACCTTTAGCTATTTATTTAAGGAAGGAATTACAGGGTATCCAGGTAGGTAGTCATAAGTTACTTCTCTCTCTATATGCAGACGATCTCCTTCTTTTCCTCAGCAATACACAGGACTCTATTCCCCGTCTTTTGGATATATTTAACCTGTTTAGTTCCTTCTCAGGATACAAAATAAATTATGAAAAATCTGAGATTATGTGGATCCGTAAACCTCTAGGTCAGAGCCAGCAGCCATTTATGGAATCACTTCAGATCACATACCTAGGAATTAGGTTAACTAGGGATCCCAATCGTTGGTATGAGCTTAATCTCAAACGATGTATTAAGGGATTAGTTTCTAAATTACAGAGTTGGAGCAACCTTCCCCTCTCGCTTACGGCTCGAATTATGTTAATCAAAGTGGTTTTATTCCCTAAAATTTTATATTTCCTACAGAATCTCCCCCTGTTGTTATATAAAAAAGACCAGGCTCTCTTTAATAGATCTGTCAATCAATTTATCTGGCAAGGTAGGAAACCGAGTATATCACTACATAAATTAACACTACCTAAAGCTTTTGGTGGAATGGCTTGTCCCAATTTAAAAGTTTATAATTATGCAGCAGTTGTAAAATTTGCTTTGGATTGGATCACCGAAAAAAACCTGATCACGTTCTATGAGATGGAGTCGATGCTGATAAAGCCATTTAATCTTAAGGCGATTCTTCATCACCCAGCAAATAAGCTTCCAAATCCAATTAATTATCTTTACACTTTTAAGTATATTGTACAGGCCTGGCAGAAAGTATGTAAGGAATTGGGAATAGACTTCCGAAAATCAGAATTTTTACCCTTATGTGGTAATCCTAGTTTCCCAGCAGCTCACAATCCATCGATATTTGAGCTATGGGCTGAACGAGGAGTGGAATATGTGACCCAGATATGTGAAGGGAACAATTTGAGGCTCCACTCTTTTGAAACTATAATACAGCAGTTTGGTATTCCAAGGTCCAATTTTTTTGCTTACCTACAAACTAGGCACTGGCTAGAGAAATTAAGGCAGGAATCAGGTTAGGAGATTGATAGTAAATACTGGCAGAATATTATTTCACAATAAAGCGAGGGGGTGAACTCTATCTCCATAACCTATGGTATAATTATGAAATTTTGGGGTCACAAAAATATAATAGAGATATTATCAAAGTGGGCTAAAGAAAAAGTTGAGGTAGAGATTGAGATCTTCACACAGAGTATTACACACGCAGCAGGGGCGACTTGCATGCACTTGTGGAAAGAATCTCACATGAAACTACTAAATAGGGCGTACTTAACGCCTACTAGACTAGCAAAATGGAGCCCTGAGAAGAAGAATTGCCCCAAATGCTGTAAAGAACAAACAGATTTTCTGCATTGCTTTTGGGAATGCCCCAAAATATTCCAATTTTGGCAAAAGATAAATTTCTGGGCATGTAAAATAACGGGGACAAAGTTTAAAGTTAATTTGTATCAAATACTTTTTCTCTGTAAATTCTCAGCCGCCTTACCTAACAATAGATTTATGAATTTATTAATATTGACGGCTCATAACATAATATTAAAGAAATGGAAAAGTCACAAATCACCTAAGCTTACAGACTTCTTAAAAGAAGTGCAGCATCAAATGGTGATGGAACAGTGTCAGGTAAAAGTTAACAATCCAAAAATGATCGCCAGATTCTTTGGTAAATGGAAGAAATATATTTATTCACTTCCTTTAGAGATGCAGAGACAAACGGTGAATCAATTTGAATCTTCAGCGTGGGTATAACGCCAAATAAAGTTGGGCTCCCTTCCTAGAGCATGGTTTTGAACCAATAGCCCTCAAAAGAGGTCAATATATCCCCTCCCTCAGTTATATATTACTATTACTATCCCTGTAATTTTTAGTTTGGGGTCTTTTTTTTTTTTTTTTCTCTCCTTGCCCTCCTCCCCAGGTCAAGGCTAAGCTAGATCAACTCTCGAGACTTAAAAGGGAATCAGGAGTCTAGGCCTTGAGTATTAGTATAAATTAATAAACGCATCTTTCATATCACGCAATAAACTCTAGCCTGTAGAAGCGGAGAATTTACTCCAATTGCCATAATAAAAGAGGACAGATATTAAACAGGTAATGGAGTCCCGAAGTCCATACAGACCCATAGTCTTACTCTTAGACCAGGTATTGTGTTTTCAGTTAAAGCTAAGTTATTAATATGGATAGGAGGTATGGCTCATACCTTGGTATTAAATCATGTTAATATATAAGAAGCCATTTTAGGTTAGGTAAAGTATCGGTGAAGGCAACTGTTTGTATTTATTTTTGGAATTTGCTTGTATGTGTGAATGTGAATTATAGGAGCTGCGTCTCCTAAACATTTGTATTACAATTTATTTCTTCAATAAAAAAAAAATAAAAAATAAAAAAATTATATGCTGCAGCTGCTTCGAGCTCCAGTGGGTCTTGTACCATGTCAGTGTGACACATAAAATATATGTGCACAATTGTATATTGTTTTATGCAATTTTCATGTTTCATAATGAAAGATGTTTGTTTAATTATATTTGTTTTATATAGTGCTTGTAATAATTTTCTATGAAAATGCAACTCTCTGTTGTGAGAGCATATGACTCCTATTCTTTAATAATTTACTATGAGAATGCAATTCTCTGTTGTGAGAGCATGGGACTCTTATTTTGACATGGACTTATGATCCTGAAGGATTGTGGGAGATCATGGGTGGAGCAAAGTTTTTGTTTTACCTTATAACCATTGAGAATTATGTGAAGTACACACCCATTCTCCTTATTTTCTGTTTTAACAAGTAACATTTAATCTGCTTACTGGCCTCCTGAATGGGGTCTGTAACAGATTCTTGGGGGCTCGTCCTGGGATCGGCACTTGATTGATTGCAGAACACAGGTTCACAAAATTATGATCTTCGGGACCAACAAAGTATGAATGTAATGGCTGTATTCAAGAAAAATTATTTGTGAAAGGAGTGGCCTGGCTGGCTGGTGACAGTAACGTGAGGGATCGTGAGAAGGGTCGTTATGTCGGATAAAGTACGGAAGAGTCTGGTGTGGGACATCAGAAAGAAACTTCTCGCCTTTTCCGCTGATGAACTGTTTCAGATCACCAAGAGCATATGTCCAGTACCGGACAGGGACATTTCAGAACTAGATGCTGGAGACCAAGAGGGCTGATTTGAATACATTAATGCCTTCATGTATAGTACTGACTTATTAGAATCAGAGGACAGAGGTATGGCTAAACTGTTGAATTTGGTAGACATTGTTAACTCTGTTGAACATGTTCGTACTATGGCTGCACCTGTTCATCAACATAATGAGAGTAATGTTGGTGTACAAACTTCAAGCACAGCACATACATCCATTACTACTGATCATATCTTTACTACAGACACTGTTCATGCAACATCATCTGCAGCTATAGCTGACAAAGGGGTTAGTGTAGTAAATGTAAACCCAGATACTAAACAGATTGTAACCCATCATTATCTTGCAGCATCCTTACAAAACCCCACATTGACACAACCCTTGAAAACAGTATCACAACAAATGCACAACCATAATAACACACAGTTTAGCAACCATCCTGAATGGTCCATGCAATTGCCATCAGAGAAGGTAGTCTCCCTAAGGGACCTCTCCTATCTCCAGCATTGCGAGTTTAAAATACAAGGAGGACAAATTGGCGACTACACATCTGACATCACGTACACTAGTGTATGCAGGCAAATTGAATATGGAATTAAAGAAAATTTTAGTGATACTGAATTAGTCAGGGGGACTCTGCGGATAATAATAGCAGGTAGTTTCAAGGACATGTTGATGAATAAGGAAGATGTGACAGTTGAGGAACTCAAAGGGTTTCTTAGGTCACATCTAGGAGACAAAAATAGCACAGAGTTATTCCAGGAATTAATGTGTGCAAAACAAAATGAGAATGAAACGCCTCAGCAGTTCCTGTATCGAGTAATAGGTCTCAAACAGAAAATCATCTTTGCTGCAAAACAGACTGAAACTTCTGTGAGATACAGCTCGGCAACTATTCAGGATGTTTTCCTTCACACCGTTTACCAGGGCCTAAGACACAAATATAAAGACATTTTTAGTGAGTTAAAACCCCTACTCTCCAACCACAACATCACAGATGAGGAAATACTGAGAAATGTAACAAAAATCACCAGCGATGAGAATGAGACGGTCTGAAGGCTGGGTCCTGTAACTCGTACTAAGCCAAACATTGCAAGTTGCACTCAGCTTAAATGTGAACCTATGGGAGATGTGAAAGAAACCCATGAGTAAAAAAACAAAAATGATCCAATCAAACAACTAACAGCTCGAATTGATGCACTTACCAGTATGGTAGATTCCATGAGAAATTCATCACAACAAGCACAGCTTGGGTATACCTGTCAGCGTGGTGTGAGCCAGCCACCTCTAAAGAAAGGGACAAAACACTGTGGTTGCTTAAAGTGTGTTGAAACTGGTCTGCAAAACTGTACTCACTGCTTTCAGTGTGGTAAAGAGGGGCATCTGGCTAGGGGATGCCTCCAGAAACGCAACCTGCATCAGGTCCAAAATCCAGAGGTTGAATCTGGTCCTGTGAAAAGCAAAAACACAAAAAAACATTTAATTGTACGACATTCAAAACTTCCACAAGAGAGAACATTATGAAACTTCCATTCTCTCTGCCCCTAGGACAAAGAATGAGGCTATTGTCAACCTAATAGGAAGGAAGGCTTTGACTCAGTGTAACCTCAATGGTCTTGCAGTAAGTGCTCTGCTTGACACTGGAGCTCAAGTCAGTATCATTAATCATGCTTGGAAAGATAAATATTTACTGGTTGTGGACATAAGACTCTTTCTGAACTCATGGGAACTACAGAGAAGTTGGAAGTGTATGCTGTAAATAGGGATCTCATACCATTTGATGGATGGGCTGTTATCACTGTTAATTTACAAGGAAACGATGACCCTAATCTCTCTATCAATGTTCCCTTCTTAATAAGTCATCTGCCAATTGAAAGACCACTGCTTGGGTTCAACGTAGTGGAAAAATTAATTCAGGGGCAACCCGAGGGCCTTGTACCGACTCTAGTCTCCCTGCTATCAGGAGCCATTTCTGTGTCAAATGAGAAAGCTCAAACGCTTGTAAACTTTATCAAAACTCCTGAGCTTAACGAACAGCGAGGATGTTTGAAAGTAAAGAGAGGCATTGAGTAACATGGGTAAAGTGTAAAATACCACCCACCATGGATCAACCTGCCTCAGTCGCACTGTTTGAACCAGAACAAAACAATGTATATTTGGAAAAGCTGGATATAGGGGAGGGGCTCCTAGAAGTCCAGAACCAGCAAAACCATTGCCTGGTAATACAATTCTTGGTTATATTCAGCAATTGAAAAAGTACTGGAGGCAGAGCATCCAGGAGACATGAAGTCTGGTGTAAGGGCCCAGGGTGTGATTACTTTAGTTACTCAAGAAACCTTGACACTGTGGCACCCACCTGTAGACCTCAGCCATTTGAGCGGGAAACAGCAGGAGGTAGTAAGAAAGATGCTGTATGAAGAGTCTATGGCCTTTTCTCATGATAAGAGCGACCTTGGTTGCATCCCGAGCTTGCAAATGTCAATTAATCTGAAAGATGACATACCAGTGCAGCGGTCATACTCTTCGGTACCTAAGCCTTGTTCCAAGAAGTCAAGGACTATATTCAAGATCTCTTGGCAAAAGGGTGGATTATGAAGTCCAAGTCCCCTTATTCTGCACCAGTAGTCTGCGTCCGAAAGAAGGATGGTTCGCTCCGCCTGTGTATAGATTATCATCTCCTCAATAAAAAGACTGTACCAGATAGGCACCCTCTGCCGAGAATCCAAGACTTGCTTGATACACTGGGGAGTTATGCATGGTTCAGTATTCTTGACCAAGGAAAAGCTTACCATCAGGGCTTCGTAGCTGAAGGTTCCAGCTTATAACAACTTGGGGGCTTTATGAATGGGTAAGAATTCCATTCGGCCTGTCCAATGCACCTGCAGCGTTCCAGCGCAGCATGGAGGAAATGCTGGATTCATTCAGGGATTAATGTTGCATACCGTACCTTGATGACGTGCTATGTTATGCCAAGTCTTTTGATGAACATGTGGAAGTGATTCGCAAGGTTCTCCAAGCCCTCCAATGTCATGGGGTCAAACTTTGGCCTGAAAAATGTGAGCTCTTCCGTAGTGAAGTCAGATATGTGGGTCGTCTTGTGTCTGCTGAAGGTGTGCGAATTGATCCCAAAGATCTTGAAGCAGTTCTTTCACTCAAAGATCATACTCCACAGACCATTGGTGAGGTAAGGAGGCGTCTCGGCTTCGTAAGCTACTATCGCTCATTTATTCAAAAAATTTCATGTGTGGCCAAGCCTATCTATGAGCTTCTCCAGGCAAAGCCTGGGGTGGCACCAGTTCAGCCTAGTCGAAGAAAGACCAAGGGCCCACAAATGTCCTCCCAAACCCCTGTGGAGTGGACAAGAGAGCACCAGAAAACGCTTGAAGTATTGATTGACATGTTGACAAAACAACCAATTATAGCCTACCCAGACTTTAATTTACCATTCATGCTGCACACCGATGCATCAGAAAGGGGCATAGGAACTATCCTCTACCAGCATCAGTATGGAAAGTTGAGGGTCATTGCGTATGGCTCCCGGACACTCTCCCTAGCCAAAAAAAATACTGCCTACATAGTGGTAAACTTGAGTTTCTTGCACTTAAATGGGCAGTGTGTGAAAAATTCAGAGACTACCTGTTCTACGCTCCACACTTTACCATTTACACAGACAACAATCCCCTGACCTAAATCATGAGCACAGCAAAGTTAAATGGGGTTGACCATCACTGGGTGGGAGAATTGTCCGACTACCACTTTGATGTTAAATACCGGCCTGGTAAAGTAAATATTGATGCTGATACACTGTCACATATCCCCCTTGACATGGAAAAGTATGCCACTGAGTGCACAGAGCACTTGTCATCTGACGTGGTGCAAGCAGTCTGGGATGGGGCTCGTGCCGCCACAAGGAAAGATGTGGCTTGGATTGCAGTGCTCTATGTCCACCATGGAAACTGACCCACCATCCCACAATGCATTGTTGCCAAGGATTAGTAAAGACGAACTCTCCAAAGCTCAAAGGGAGGATCCAGTAATCTCCAAGATATTGAAGATGAAAGAGGATGTCAAGGCACCAGATGAGAGTCTAAAAAAAAAAAGTGACTGGAGCTGCCAAGAAACTCTTGCATGAATGGAGCAAGCTAATTCTAGAGGATGGATGTCTCTATAGGAAAACAGCTCAAAACAAACAGCTTGTTCTCCCAGCTCAGCATAAACAACTTTCTTTGGAGTACTTGCATGACAAGATGGGGCATGTGGGCACAGAACGGGTACTTCATCTGATGAGACAAAGATTCTACTGGCCATTTATGAAAAAGGAAGTAGAGGAGTATGTCACAAAGAAGTGTCCCTGCATCAAGCAAAAGAAACCAGTAACCCATGTCAGGGCACCTATGGGAAGAATAACATCCAGCTCACCTCTAGAACTTGTTTGCATCGACTATCTGCACTTAGAGTCAAGCCGTGGTGGTATGAGTATATACTAGTGGTCGTAGATCACTTTACTAGATTTGCTCAAGCTTATCCAACAAAAAATAAGTCTGGCCATACGGCAGCTGAGCGTCTTTTCAATGACTACATCCCCCGGTTTGGCTATCCTGGAAAGCTACATCATGACCAAGGCAGGGAATTTGAGAATGAGCTTTTACGAAATCTTCAGCAACTTGCTGGAGTACGTCATTTGAGAACATCTCCTTATCACCCTCAAAGTAACCCAGCTGAGAGATTCAACTGGACTCTCCTCCAAATGCTCCGTACCCTGGCTGACAAAGAAAAGTCAAGATGGAAAAATCATCTTCCTCAGATCATACATGCATATAACTGCACATGCCATGAGTCCACTGGGTACTCCCACTCTATTTACTGTTTGGACGCCATCCTCGCCTCCCTATTGACCTGATATTTGGGCTGATTGAAAAGCATGAGGGGGTGACTAACCAAGGATTTGCTCAACATTGGGCTGGAAAAATGGCCGAGGCGTATCAAATAGCAAGTGAAAACAGCAAGCAAGCAAGTGCACGACGCAAAGCTCAGTATGACTTAAAAGTCAAAGGTGTGATTCTAAAGCCTGGAGACAGAGTCATTGTCAGAAACTTGAGTGAGCGAGGAGGCCCAGGAAAACTCAGGCCGTATTTGGAGAAGATCATTTATGTGGTGAAAGAGCAGGTAGCAGACAATCCTATATATGTGGTGAGTCCTGAGAATGGGAACAAAAGAGGGACCAGAACCCTACACCGAAACTTACTGTTATTAGTGAACGACTTGCCTGTGGAGACACCACCACCACAACCACTGAAACCTGCAAAACAGAGACAAGGTAACAGAGAGTCAAAGATAAGAGAATCTTCTTACCACAGTGACTCAACCTCTTCACATGAGGACAGCTCTGGAAGATATTGGTTGAGAATCCCTGAGAGTTGGACAGAGCATAGAAGAGAAAGTAGTTACCGGCAAGGTTCAGAACTGGGTCAGGGAAATCCTCTTGTCAAAACAGCATCATCAGCACCTGAGAGAAAAGAAAAAGAAAGAGATCAAGTACAAGTCCCACTAAGGGAGAGAAACAGTTTGACAGAGAACCAATTGCCAGATGAACTGATCCTGAATCCAACATTTCCACCCGGGGCTAGTGTAGATAGTGAAAGTGAAGGTGCCCAGACTGATGAAGTGGAAAGTCTGGCAATAGAAAACAATATCGATCCAAGACAATCTGCAAGAGAGAGAAAGCCAAAGCAAATGTTTACATATGAAACACTGGGTCAGCCATCACTACAACCACAGACCATGCTCCACAGTGTAGCAGCATATACCTTTCCTCACTTACCTGTATGGGCTACACAATATTATATGCCACCACTCTCCACTCTCATATCATACACCTCACAACCCATACAATGTGGCACCATACATTCCAACAGTGACAGTATATTAAGTTAAGAAAGTTGTGTTTCAGGGTAATAAAACTGTGACTGAGTGTATATATGTTTTAGTATCTGGAGCCATTTTATTTTGTCAGGGAGAATGTGACACATAAAATATATGTGCACAATTGTATATTGTTTTCTGCAATTCTCATGTTTCATAATAAAAGATGTTTTTTTAATTATATTTGTTTTATATGGTGCTTGTAATAATTTTCTATGAAAATGCAACTCTCTGTTGTGAGAGCATATGACTCCTATTTTGTAATAATTTACTATCGCCTAGATTTAGAGTTTTGCATTAGAAGGGGTGCGTTAGCTACGCGTGTTTTTTTCCCCCCGCACCTTTTAAACAACGCTGGTATTTAGAGTTCTCTGAAGGGCTCAGTTAGGCTCCAAAAAGGGAGCGTAGAGCATAATTTACCGCCATTGCAACTCTAAATACCAGCGTTGCTTACGGACGCGGCCAGCTTCAAAAACTTGCTCATGTACGATATCCCCAATGGGGCAGTTTGAGCTGAAAAAAACCTAACACCTGCAAAAAAGCAGCGTTCAGCTCCTAACGCATCCTCATTGTTTCCTATGGGGAAACACTTCCTAAGTCTGCACCTAACACCCTAACATGTACCCCGAGTCTAAACACCCCTAACCTTACACTTATTAACCCCTAATCTGCTGCCCCCGCTATCGCTGACCCCTGCATATTATTATTAACCCCTAATCTGCCGCTCCGTACACTTCCGCAACCTACATTATAGCTATGTACCCCTAATCTGCTGCCCCTAACATCGCCGACCCCTATATTTATTAACCCCTAATCTGCCCCCCCAACATCGCCGCTACCTAACTACACTTATTAACCCCTAATCTGCCGACCGGACCTCGCCACCACTATAATAAATGTATTAACCCCTAAACCGCCTCACTTCCGCCTCAAAAACCCTATAATAAATAGTATTAACCCCTAATCTGCCCTCCCTAACATCGCCGACACCTAACTTCAAGTATTAACCCCTAATCTGCCGACCGCACCTCGCCGCTACTCTAATAAATGTATTAACCCCTAAAGCTAAGTATAACCCTAACACTAACACCCCCTAAGTTAAATTTAATTTAAATCTAACAAAATAAAATAAATCTTATTAAATAAATTAATCCTATTTAAAGCTTAATACTTATCTGTAAAATAAACCCTAATATAGCTACAATATAACGAATAATTATATTGTAGCTATTTTAGCATTTATATTTATTTTACAGGCAACTTTGTATTTATTTTAACTAGGTACAATATCTATTAAATAGTTAATAACTATTTAATAGCTACCTAGTTAAAATAATTACAAAATTACCTGTAAAATAAATCCTAACCTAAGTTACAATTAAACCTAACACTACACTATCAATAAATTAATTAATTAACTAAACTATCTACAATTATCTACAATTAAATCAACTAAACTAAATTACAAAAAAAAAAAAACACTAAATTACAAAAAAAAAAGATTACAAGAATTTTAAACTAATTACACCTACTCTAAGCCCCCTAAAAAAATAACAAAGCCCCCCAAAATAAAAAAATGCCCTACCCTATTCTAAAATAAAAAGTTAACAGCCCTTTTGTGGGGCATGCCCCAAAGAAAACAGCTCTTTTGCATTTAAAAAAAACATACACTACCCCCCAACATTACAACCCACCACCCACATACCCCTAATCTAACCCAAACCCCCCTTAAGAAACCTAACACTAATCCCCTGAAGATTTCCCTACCTTATCTTCACCACGTCGGGTATCACCGATACGTCCAGAAGAGGGTCCAAAGTCTTCATCCTATCTGGCAAGAAGAGGTCCAGAAGAAGGTCCGAAGTCTTCATCCTATCTGGCAAGAAGAGGACATCCAGACCGGTAGACATGTTCATCCAGGCGGCGTCTTCTATCTTCATCCATCCGGCGTGGAACAGGACCATCTTGAAGCAGCTGACGCGGATCCATCCTCTTCTTCCGGCGACTCCAGACGAATGAAGGTTCCTTTAAGTGACGTCATCCAAGATGGCGTCCTTCGAATTCCGAGGGACAGCCAATAGAATGTGAGCTCAATCTGATTGGCTGATTGGATCAGCCAATCGGATTGAACTTGAATCTGATTGGCTGATTCAATCAGCCAATCAGATTTTTCCTACCTTAATTCCGATTAGCTGATAGAATCCTATCAGCCAATCGGAATTCGAGGGACGCCATCTTGGATGACGTCACTTAAAGGAACCTTAATTCGTCGGGAGTCGCCGGAAGAAGAGGATGGATCCACGTCGGCTGCTTCAAGATGGTCCCGCTCCGCGGCGGATGGATGAAGATAGAAGACGCCGCCTGGATGAACATGTCTACCAGTCCAGATGTCCTCTTCTTGCCGGATAGGATGAAGACTTCGGACCTTCTTCTGGACCTCTTCTTGCCAGATAGGATGAAGACTTCGGACCCTCTTCTGGACCTCTTCTTGCCGGATAGGATGAAGACTTCGGACCCTCTTCTGGACGGATCGGTGATATCCGGCGTGGTGAAGATAAGGTAGGGAGATCTTCATCGGCTTAGTGTTAGGTTTTTTAAGGGGGGTTTGGGTGGGTTAGATTAGGGGTATGTGGGTGGTGGGTTGTAATGTGTGGGGGGGTATTGTATGGTTTTTTTAAATGCAAAAAAGATGTTTTCTTTGGGGCATGCCCCACAAAAGGCCCTTTTAAGGGCTGGTAAGGTAAAAGAGCTGTTAACTTTTTATTTTAGAATAGGGTAGGGCATTTTTTTATTTTGGGGGGCTTTGTTATTTTTTTAGGGGGCTTAGAGTAGGTGTAATTAGTTTAAAATTCTTGGAATCTTTTTTTTGTAATTTAGTTTAGTTGATTTAATTGTAGATAATTGTAGGAAGTTTAGTTAATTAATTTATTGATAGTGTAGTGTTAGGTTTAATTGTAACTTAGGTTAGGATTTATTTTACAGGTAATTTTGTACTTATTTTAACTAGGTAGCTATTAAATAGTTATTAACTATTTAATAGCTATTGTACCGCGTTAAAATAAATACAAAGTTGCCTGTAAAATGAAAAAAAAATCCTAAAATAGCTACAATATAATTATTCGTTATATTGTAGCTATATTAGGGTTTATTTTACAGGTAAGTATTTAGCTTTAAATAGGATTAATTTATTTAATAAGATTTATTTTATTTCGTTAGATTTAAAATAAATTTAACTTAGGGGGGTGTTAGGGTTAGACAGCTTTAGGGGTTAATACATTTATTAGAGTAGCGGCGAGGTCCGGTCGGCAGATTAGGGGTTAATACTTGAAGTTAGGTGGCGGCGATGTTAGGGAGGGTAGATTAGGGGTTAATAAAATTTATTATAGGGTTATTGAGGCAGGAGTGCGGCGGTTTAGGAGTTAATACATTTATTATAGTGGCGGTGAGGTCCGGTCGGCAGATTAGGGGTTAATAAGTGTAGGTAAGGTAGCGGCGACGTTGGGGGGGGCAGATTAGGGGTTAATAAATATAATGTAGGTGTCGGCGATGTTAGGGGCAGCAGATTAGGGGTACATAGGGATAATGTAGGTTGCGGCGGTGTGCGGTCGGCAGATTAGGGGTTAAAAAATGTTATTAGAGTGGTGGCGATGTGGGGGGACCTCGGTTTAGGGGTGCATAGGTAGTTTATGGGTTTTAGTGTACTTTAGAGCATAGTAGTTAAGAGCTTTATGAACCGGCGTTAGCCCATAAAGCTCTTAACTCCTGACTTTTTTCTGCGGCTGGAGTCTTGTCGTTAGAGTTCTAACGCTCACTTCAGCTAAGACTCTAAATACCAGCGTTAGGCAGATCCCATTGAAAAGATAGGATACGCAATTGTCGTAAAGGGATCTGCGTTATGGAAAAGTCCCGGCTGGAAATTGAACGTTAGACCCTTTCCTGGCTGACTCTAAATACCAGCGGGCAGCCAAAACCAGCATTAGGACCCTTTAACGCTGGTTTTGACGGCTAACGCAGAACTCTAAATCTAGGCGTATGAGAATGCAACTCTCTGTTGTGAGAGCATGGGACTCTTATTTTGACATGGACTTATGATCCTGAAGGATTGTGGGAGATCATGGGTGGAGCAAAGTTTTTGTTTTACCTTATAAACATTGAGGATTATGTGAAGTACACACCCATTCTCCTTATTTCCATTTAATCTGCTTACTGGCCTCCTGATTGGGGTCTGTAACATCAGCAATTAACAAATTGAGTCATTACCAGATGGTACAAGAACATTAGGCTCTCTGTGCAAGTGCTGTATTTAAAATGCTGGCGCACGGTAAAACAGCTATAGATTTTATTTAAAGAATGTTTGCAAATACATGTATATTACAAAAATGCTTCTGTTCAAACCTTTAATGCATCCATGTGGATTGCAATTTGGGATGGAATGTCCCTTTAATATAAAACTTTTGTGAGCCATCTAAGTTAAAAATCATACTGTGTCTTTGTTTATAAAATGGCACATAATACATATTTTTTTCCCCACATTTATAGGTACCTTCCTTAAGGATCAGACAGTTATTAGTTTGTTTTTGTTTTACTTTTATAATAGTTTTTTATTGAGGTTTTTAGACAGTTACAACAGTAAAAGGACCATTTATAGAAATGACAAAACAATCAAGAGAATCGCATACATGAATTGGACTTTACAATTCAATGTCATACGTTAAGATCAATAAACATAATGTTGGAAAGCAAAAGAGTAAATTAAGCAATTGAATAATGTAGATTGAAACCTCTTTTTTAACTTTTTTTTTAAATCCTCTTATGATAAAACGTGTCGCTCTTGGACCCTTGACTACATATTTAAAATGGAGAGGAACTAGAGTGATGAATACGGCCACTTTTGGACCATGATATATTAAAGAGAACATTAAACTAACATGAAAAACCGAGCTGTACACAAACTGACTGCACTTATACTATTCAGGAGGAATAACCTTGTTTAGAGGAAGAAGATAACCTGACTAATATTACTATTATGAGGAAATGTTCTAGAGATAGATAATAAAGGTTGTCATCACAAGATTTTACTGAGGTTTCACCTTATTATAATGATCAATTAGAAGCCTTTTAGGTCAATGCTAGGGTAAATGGTGATAGCTGAGACATGCTTACTATAGTAAGACAAACCGCACATGTCTAGGTCTATATGAAAACAGCCACAGGGGGTAATCGTAAGATCCTAACATATCACCATATATTTGGAAAGGAATACCTAGTGGGTTAATAAACAAGTATGTTACAACTCATCATTTCTTAAGTAGGACAGTATCAAAAATTATAAGGTTTCTCCAGACACAATCTTCCAGACATGGGCTATGAGCATTTGTTATATATGTGCCAAGCTCCATTTCTTAGGTACAAGTAAGAGTGCTTATCTTAGTGTACATACATAATTTATAAGATTTGGTAGTGAGAGCTAAAACCTCTGCCGTAGTCACCCTCCATAGTAATAGCTTAAAGACTAATCAGTAAAAAAAGGCTCAACCATAAGAATAGTTTGATAGTCACAAGTGTGATTATAGTATACATCTAATTTAGCAAGATATATGTATATATGTTTGGGCACAATTAGCTAGTGATAGTTACTGCAGCAAACAGAAAAGGGAGTGGGGTTTGATCTCATATGTAGCGAGTGCTTAGCTTAGAATATATATATATACAAGTCGATAAGCCTGCCCAGAGAGCAGTCTAATTATTTTTTAAACTACAGATTTAGAAACAACCTATTTTGTAGCTCTTCTTTTATATAAATATTTAAGCAACAGGTGTAGCAATACTATAATTATAATGGACTACTTTCTTGGATATATCAAAAATATTTTCTATATAATAAACTACAGACAACCTACTGTCCTAAATAAATACAACATTTCTTCTCTTTAAATTATATCTACTTTAAGTATATTTCCCACAACGCAAATAACTATTTAAATAACTAAGTACCCTAACCTAACACTCCCTAACCTAACTCCCCCTAACCTAACACCCCCTAAATTAACCCAAATTATCTAAACTAATAAATTCTAAAGTTACAAAAAATAAAAAAAGGCTAACATTACAGAAAATAAAAAATCAAATTACCAAATTTAACAAAATTAAACCTAATCCATATGAAAATTAAAAGGCCCCCAAAAGTAAAAACACCCACTACTATAAGAATAAACTACCAGTAACCCTTAAAAGGGCTTTTTGCAGGGCATTGCCCAAAGATAATCAGCTATTTTACAAAACATATATAAAGTCACACCTAACATTAAACCCCCCACCCCCCAAAATAAAAGAACCTTACACTAAAAAACCTAAACTACCCATTGCCCTGAAAAGGGCATTTGTTTGGGCATTGCCCTTAAAAGGGCATTTAGCTCTTTTACTGCCCATCCCTAATCTAAATAAAACAAACCCCCCCCAAAAAAAACCTTAAAAAATACTAATTATAACCCCCAGGTTGGTACTCACAGTTCCTGAAGTCCGGCGGAGAAGGTCCTGTTCCAGGCAGTGAAGTCTTCTTCCAAGCGCAACCTCTTCTTCTTCCAGGAACATCCTGCGTGGAGCGGTGCTGAAGAGACTGAAGACCGCAGAGCTGAAGACCGGCGACCCTGGAACTGCAGACTGGCAACCATGGAGCCATGGTGCGTAGAGGATCCTCTTCGTACGATCTCCGCCATACACTGAATAGTGAATTTAAGGTACGCAATTAAAGATGGCCTCCCTTGAATTCCTATTGGCTGATTTGATTCTTGGATATCAAATCATCCAATAGGATGAGAGCTACTCAAATCCTATTGGTTGTTCAAATCAGCCAATAGGATGAGAGCAAGTTAAATTTTATTGGCTATTCAAATCAGCCAATAGAATTTTACTTGCTCTCATCCTATTGGCTAATTTAAACAGCCAATAGGATTTGAGTAGCTTTCATCCTATTGACTGATTTGAATTGGAAGAATAAAATCAGCCAATAGGAATTCAAGGGACGCCATCTTTAATCGCGTACCTTGAATTCACTATTCAGTGTACGGCGGAGATCTTATGAAGAGGATCCTCCACGCCCCATGGCTCTGCGGTCGCCGGTCTTCAGTTCCCGGGTCGCCGGTCTTCAGTCTTCAGCTCCGCTTCGTGCAGGATGTTCCTCGAAGAAGAAGAGGTTGCGCTTGGAAGAAGACTTCACCGCATGGAACAGGACCTTCTCCGCCGGACTTCAGGAACCGTGAGTACCAACCTGGGGGTTAGACTTAGGATTTTTTAAGGTTTTTTTGGGGGGGTTTGTTTTATTTAGGGATGGGCAGTAAAAGAGCTAAATGCCCTTTTAAGGGCAATTCCCAAACAAATGCCCTTTTCAGGGCAATGGGTTTAGGTTTTTTAGTGTTAGGTTCTTTTATTTTGAGGGGTGGGGGGTTTAATGTTAGGTGGGACTTTGTATATTTTTTGTAAAAGAGCTGATCTTTGGGCAATGCCCTGCAAAAAGCCCTTTTAAAGGCTACTGGTAGTTTATTCTTAGAGTAGGGGATGTTTTTATTTTGGGGTGTCTTTTTTATTTTCATAGGGATTAGGTTTAATTTTGTTAAATTTGGTAATTTGATTTTTTTATTTTCTGTAATGTTAGCTTTTTTTTATTTTTGTAAACTTATCTTTTTTTATTTTTTGTAACTTTAGAATGTATTAGTTTAGGTAATTTGGGTTCATTTAATGGAGTGTTAGGTTAGGGGTTGTTTGGTTAGGGGGTGTTAGGTTACGGTACTTAGTTATTTAAATAGTTATTTGCATTGTGGTTTTGGCGGTTTAAAGGGCTAATAAGTTAATTAGATTTATTGCGATGTAGGGGTTTTGTGGTTTAGGGTTTGATAGGGAAAATAGGTTTATTGCGATGTAGGGATTTTGCAGTTAATACTTGATGCGGGCGGTTAGTTTTTTTTTTTTAATACTTGATGCGGGTGTTTTTTTTTTTTAATACTTTAATATGGGTAATTAGTTGTTGCTTTTGTAAAGCTCTGTTTGCCTTCGCTTCATCCCAGTGGATTCTGAAAATGGCAGGGTGGTAAAAGAATCCACCCACCCTGCCATTTTCGGAATTCACCTGGATGCAGAGTAAGCTGCATCCAGGTCCATTCCATTGAGGATGCGTGCGCAACTGCCGATGGCGACAGACATTACAAACGCAATTATAGTATAGATAACTTATAGACTTTAGTAGGGAGAGCTGAAACTACTATAATAGGCACCCCTTCTTAGTAACCTCTTAAACACTATACATTAAACAGTAAAACATGCTCAGCCATAATAAAAATAGTTTGATAGCCATAACTGTTATTATAATATACTACTCATTTAGCATTATTCAAGGATAACATTAAACATAAGTGAGCGCTTCACCATTTTTAGGTTATGCTCTTGAAGGAGTCAGTCCAAAGTTCCTGTATCACTATCAGTTGTTGATTAGGGCTCAAACTATAGTTGCGATGAAGAGAGTTCAGTTATTATGGGAAGCTTACCTATTCCAGTCCTGAATTGAACCGATATGGGGGCATATGTAAAAGGCTGCATGTAATTGAAGCTACTGCAGCTAAAGTGTGTCTCATAGCACTGTAGATCAAGTCTGCAGGTAGCTAACTGCATTCTAGCCTCCAGTATGTAAATGTAGCGCTCTCTCTCACATCCCCAAGTCACCTCCTCATTTCCCAACGTGTATGTGAGGGGCCTGCGGCAGTAAACAGAACAAGCCTGATCGTAGGGGTCGAAAGGATGGTATAGACACCACTCATATCCAGTCGAAATTGAGGGATCTAGAGGTAAGTTGTTATACTCTTTATTTGATCTGGTGTCATTGTCTGCTCTGCTTCCATCTCTTCCAGTCTCACGCCGGGTGCCGGACACATCTCCCATGGCGGGAGTTGAGGGAAAAAGGTTAGGACTTGTATCTAAACTCATCTGCGTATAATCAGGCTCATACTCTCTCGTAGATGAAATTATTCGGGCTTCTTCCTGCACCTCCGGTTCTAAGATGGCCGATTTCATGTGTGTGTCTTTCACTATTGACACTAGGCTATTGATGTTCTTGGTCATCTTTTGCTGTAGATCAAATAACATCTTGTAGATGGTAATGTTGGCTTCCTCCATATTCATGGATATCTGAAGTGCCAGTGGTGTACTAGGTGTTGTTGGAGACCATGGGGGGATTAGTGTGGTCAGGTTGTTAGGCCGTCTCTGAATATTTAAAACTGGACCGGGTCTCTGAGGTCATACACGCGGCAAGCTTGATCTGGATGTAGATATTAACTTTAGATTTAATGTTTCTCAGCTTCTGTGATGTTGATGGTGCCACCTGTTAAAGATATCTATCTCTCAGAGCTCCTGAAATTGCAGCCATACTCATTCACTGCTCAGACACCCAGTTATTAGCTAGTTTCAAATTTATTTTTCTTAATCTGTTTTAATTTGCTCGGAGCCAATACATTTTTAAGGCTCTTTGCCTTTTTTAAATGTAATTAGTGGTCTGTCTGTCAAATTAGGTGAAAGGTGGTGAAGTGATTTTAATATACTTTTATATTTTTTAAATGCTTTTCTAATTATAAAGTTGCTTTCATTATACAGTATGTAGTAATACATCTAATTTTGTTATTTTCTTCTTTATTATTATTATTAGACAGGGCTATATTATTACTTGTGAGATATTCTATTTTTAATGAAGGCCTTTGTTCTAGCATTGGTTATCAGTGTTTCATTTTAACCTTTATCTCTAAATTTCTGACTCATAACATCTGCTTCTATATTGAAATCCTTGTCTTGTGTACAATTCCTTCTTAATTGCAAAAACTGTCCATATGGGATATTTTCTTTCCATTTTCTTGAGTGAGCACTTTTTTATCATTGAAACTATTTTTTTTTAGTAGGTTTCCTATAATTTGTCACAACCACTTTATTTGTATCATCCACAAACAGTATAAAAGTCCAAAAACTCTATTTTAGACTTAAAATGCTTCCCAGTGAATTTCAAGTTATAAGAGTTTTAGTTAATAAAGGACATACATTTTAGAAACATCAACATTTTTAATGGAACTGCAATAGATGACGGTCTATAAAATAACTTACAGAAGACCGGTATTCTCTTGAGAAAGCCCACACAGATAGGAGGTGAAACGCATTGAGGTATTATGTTCCTTTGCAGGCTTCCATATAGCTGTTATCACAGGCACCATTACATTGGTGCTAAGAGAGGCAAAACTGTTTGTTTATTGAACTAAACGGGAGCCGGGTGATATACAAAAGCAAGGAAAACAGCTCGGAAGACCTTTTTCGAGTGGAAAATGTTTCTGATATGCTTTTATCTTTCCTACTTCATGTGAGTGCAACTTCTATAGCGCTTGAAAGCTGCGTGAATTAATGTTACTTTGAATCAGAGCTGCACTTTTTCTCTTTCGTAACAGAATAAAAAAATTCTATCCTGCAGAAACAGCTACAGTGTTAAAATACAGTTGGTTAGATAATGAGTGGAGTGGAATTTAGCGCTACTGCTCACAATAGATAACGAGTGGAGTGCAATTTAGCGCTACTGCTCACACATTTACTTCACTAGACGGAGGCTTTTTGCATTCGTCGGGTTTCACTCCTATTACAAGTTAAAAGTAAAAGGTTTGTGCATGGTGCTAACCTGGCACGAGCAAAAAGTAGATCTTATAATATTGTGACCTTGTTAACGTATTACCCTATAGACTTCAATAGATTGCGAAAAGTGGGAAATAATACAACACCCATACTCGCATACAAACCCAATCACATTTAACCAAGTGTGCTAATCCGATATGAAATATGAATATTTCACATTCCAATGTTCTTCAAATAGCAGAATATATATATATATATATATATATATATATATACACACACATACAGTATCCCGCACAAGTGAGTACACCCCTCACATTTTTGTAAATATTTTATTATATCTTTTCATGTGACAACACTGAAGAAATAACACTTTGCTACAATGTAAAGTAGTGAGTGTACAGCCTGTATAACAGTGTAAATGTGCTGTCCCCTCAAAATAACTCAACACACAGCCATTAATGTCTAAACCGTTGGCAACAAAATTGAGTACACCCCTTAGTAGAAATGTCCAAATTGGGCCCAATTAGCCATTTTTCCTCCCCGGTGTCATGTGACTCATTAGTGTTACAAGGTCTCAGGTGTAAATGGGGAGCAGGTGTGTTAAATTTGGTGTTATCGCTCTCACACTCTCTCATACTGGTCACTGGAAGTTCAACATGGCACCTCATGGCAAAGAACTCTCTGAGGATCTGAATAAAAGCCTAGACTATAGGAAAATTGCCAAGACCCTGAAACTGAGCTGTAGGATGGTGGGCAAGACCATACAGTGATTTCACCAGACACGTTCCACTCAGAACAGGCCTCGCCATGGTCGACCAAAGAAGTTGAGTGCACGTGCTGAGCGTCATATCCAGCGGTTGTCTTTGCGAAATAGACGTATGAGTGCTGCAAGCATTGCTGCAGAGGTTGAATCAGTGGGGGGGTCAGCCTATCAGTGCTCAGACCATACGCCACACACTGCATCAAATTGGTCTGCATGGCTGTCGTCCCAGAAGGAAGCCTCTTCTAAACATGAGGCACAAGAAAGCCGCAAACAGTTTGCTGAAGACAATCAGACTAAGGACATGGATTACTGGAACCATGTCATGTGGTCCGATGAAACCAAGATAAACTTATTTGGTTCACATGGTGTCAAGTTTGTGTGGCAGCAACCAGGTGAGTAGTACAAAGACAAGTGTGTCTTGCCTACAGTCAATCATGGTGGTGGGAGTGTCTGGGCCTGCATGAGTACTGCCATGAATGCCAACATGTACTGTGAGATACTGAAGCAGAGCATGATCCCCTCCCTTCGGAGACTAGGTCGCAGGGCAGTATTCCAACATGTTAACAACCACAAACACACCTCCAAGACAACCACTGCCTTGCTAAAGAAGCTGAGGGTAAAGGTGATGGACTGGCCAAGCATGTCTCCAGACCTAAACCCTATTGAGCATCTATAAGGCATCCTCAAATGGAAAGTGGGGGAGCACAAGGTTTCTAACATCCACCAACTCCGTGATGTCGTCATGGAGGGGTGGAAGAGGACTCCAGTGACAGCCTGTGAAGCTCTGGTGAACTTCATGCCCAAGAGGGTTAAGGCAGTGCTGGAAAATAATGGTAGCCAGACAAAATATTGACACTTTGGGCCCAATTTGGACTTTTTCACTTAGGGGTGTACTCACTTTTGTTGCCAACAGTTTAGACATTAATGGCTGTGTGTTGAGTTATTTTTAAGGGACAGCAAATTTAAAACTGTTATTCAGGCTGTATACTCACTACTTTACATTGTAGCAAAGTGTCATTTTTTCAGTGTTGTCACATGAAAAGATATAATAAAATATTTACAAAAATGTGAGGGGTGTACTCACTTCTGTGGGATACTGTATATATATATATATATATATATATATATATATATTAAATTTTTTTTTTGGCTAAATTAATATAGTAATTAGTATAGTATTATTAAAATATATAAATATTGCTTAAATATGATTTTTCATGTTTTCAGCTACTTGACTTCAAAGGGCTCCAATGCACTTATATATATGTCTGTATATGTATACATTTGTATTTATGTGTTTATATGTGTATATATGTCTGTAAATACATATATACACATATAAATACATTATACACAAATATATATCACGTGTATGAGTGTATCTCTGTTAAAGCACTTTGCATGCCTTTTTTTTTAACACCTGAGACCTCATATCTTTGAGCCCTTATAACTTGTTTGTGCAAATTGTAATTTCAATACTTTTTTTTAGAAAACTGTTATTATGAGTGTCACTGTACTGTACAATCTATTTTTGTGCAACTTTTTAGCCGAGCATAACAGCTAACCATAGCTAGTCAACCACAGCTCTGAAGTCGCATCTACTTGCAACTTGTAATAGGTGCACTACTTCCGAAGCTCACAAAAAACTTTGATATACAGTTAGCGCACAACTAGTAATCTAGCCCAGTGTGGGAAACAGATAGTAGAATAGGTTATGGAATAGAAATGTAGAGTTATTGCAGATATTATGTAATGAAAAATAAAGGAAATGCATTTTGGAGCTATAAATGGAACATCCTGGATTGCTTCAAATAACAAATAACTTGAATCCTAGGTGAGATACCTGTGTCCTTGAACATGGGTGAAAGATAATGAAAGATTATGCATGAATTGTTTTGCACTTAATGTTTTGGTATGTTTTCAGGATTGCGTTTCCTTTTAACAGTCTCATGCCTATCCCACAGACATGCTCACATGCTCATACCTTACCCTTCTCCACATGCAGTTTTTATAGGCCCCTCTCTCCTTTCTTCTCCATACCTTAGCTCTCATGAACTACTTTCTATTTTAAATCTATGTCACTAAACTGCACCACCTCACATAAATACTCCCACTGCTATAAATATCATTCTCACCTACTCTTACTTTCGATCTTGCTGCTATTAGCATCAGGCGACATCTCTCCAAATCCTTGGCCCACCCTCAGTACCACCATTATCCAATCACGCACTCCTTATAGAAACTTTAATAAAAGCAACACACATAACCTTATTTCCATCCCTTGCATCCCATACGCACACACTCCTTTCACTTGTGCACTATGGAATGCTTGTTCTGTGTGCTTCAAACTTTTAACCATTCACCCTTTTAGCAATTACTGAAACCTGGCTATCTTCTACTGACACTGTTTCCATTGCTGCTCTCACACATGGTGGTCTCCACTTTAGCCATACCCCTAGACCAGGTGAGAAACATGGCAACAGTGTTGGGATCCTGCTCCCCCCCCCTACACTTATCAGTACCTAGCTCCAATCCCATCTCTCTCCTTCTCCTCCTTTAAAGTTTACTGTATTTGCCTGTTCTCGCCCCTTTCTCTCAGAGTGGAAGTCATCTATCACCCTCCTGGACTGACCTCCCAATTCCTTGACAACTTTGCTGCTGGCTTCCTCAGTTTCTCGCTACAAATACACCAATGCTAATTCTTGGGGACTTCAAGATTCCCATTGACAACCCATCTGCCCCTGCTGCCTCTAAACTTCATTCACTCACATCCTCCTTCAGTCTCTCACAATCCACCCTATTCCCTACTAACTGTGATGGACACTCCATCAACCTGGTATTTTACTACCTCTGCTCTATAACTAACCTCACCTGTTACCCTTTTCCCATTTCAGACCATCACCTGGTCAACTATAATATTAATGCAACAGCTAAACTTACTTCTCCATCCTGCCCTTGCGCCTGTAGAAACCTACACGCTGTGGATCTGCTCCAATTTTCAAAAATCATTCAAGATCTCCTTCCTCACACTTCTATTATAACCTGCCCTGATCTCGCTACAGCCCACTATAACAATACTCTCTCCTCTGCACTAGACACACTTTCCCCTCCCCAACTCCACAAACATCACGCTGTCAGTTACGGGCCTGGCACTCTCAGCAAACACGCTATTGCAAAAATGTTCCCGTACTGCTGAGTGTGTCTGGAGGAAAACTCACTCTGAACCTGATTTCATTCACTACAAGTTTATTCTTCGTTCATACGCTTCTGCCCTTCACTTAGCCAAAAAACCTACTTCTCTTCTCTCATATCTAGACATGTGCACAGCGGAAACATTTTTTTTCGGTATGTTTCGGACTGATTCAATTTTTTTTCTAATTTTGTTTCGGATCGATTCGAATTCGGATATATTCAAATGTATTCGTTGCGGATTCATTCGGATTCAAATAAATTCGGATGTATTCGGATGTATATGTTTCGGATTCGATTCGGGACGTTCGGTATGTGTTATGTTGATTCAGTCAGTTCCAAGTTACACAAATTATTTCACTGTCCTATCTCACTAAATCTCACTAAATTTAATTTTAATACTGAATTGTAAATAGTCCATGGCCATTCGAATGTAACAAATAAATCCAAACTAATTCAGATTTATTCATTACAAATGCATTCGGATTAGTTTAGTTTCATTGCTAGGGTAATTCGGAAATTCGAATCAATTTGAATCTCCAAATTTGGCGAATTCGGCAGAATTTTGATTCAGAACAAAACTAAACGCACATGTCTACTATATCTACTCTTCCTCAAGCCCTAAATGAAACTTCTCCACCTTTAACTTTCTACTCTACCCACCTGCTCCACCCCCCATCTGTCTTTAGTGCTCAAGACCAGGCAGAATACTTTTTAAACAAAACACATACTATCCGAAGCAACATCCCAACACCAACCTGCAATCTTCCAACAACAGGCCCAGTTTCTCCCTCTGCCGCCCTCTGCATCTTCCATCCAGCCATTGAGAATTAAGTTTCTTCATTACTATCTTCCTCACACCTCACTACCTGCCTGTTCGACCCTATCCCTTCCCATCTAATACCCTTCCTGTCTTCCACCCTCACTCCTGCTCTTACTTGCATCTTCAACCTTTCTCTCTCTACCGGTTCATTCTCATCTTCTTTCAAACATGCAAAGATCACTCACATACTCAAGAAACCCTCCCTTGTCTCTTTTTCTCCTGATAGCTACCGCCCCATATCACTGCTTCCACTAACATCAAAACTCCTGGAAAAACTAGTTTACAACCGCCTAGCACACTTCCTGTCCTCCAGCTCCTTGCTTGACCCCATGCAATCTGGATTCTGCCCCAAAAACTCAACTGATACTGCACTTACCAAGGTTACTAACAATCTTATTTCTGCTAAAAGTAATGGCCACTACCCTATACTTATCTTACTTGACCTCTCAGCTGCCTTTGACACAGATGACCACCCCCTCCTCCTACAGACCCTTAGCTCTTTTGGCCTCTGTGACACTGCCCTTTCTTGGATTCACTCTTATCTTTCTCACAGGTCTTTTTTGTGTCATTTGCTGGTGACACCTCCTCTCCAATGTCTCTGTCTGTTGGAGTACCTCAAGGATCTGTTCGGAGTCCTCTACTCTTCTCCATTTATACTTCTTCCCAGGGTAAACTTATCAACAGGTATGTCTTCAAATATCCTCTCTATGCTGATGACACCCAGATCTACCTCTCCACCACTGCTCTCTCTCCCTCTGTCCTTTCTCATGTCAGCGACTGCTTATTTGGCATTTCTTCCTGGATGACCTCTCACCACCTAAATATTAATATGTCCAAGACTGAGCTCCTTCTTACCCCCCCCCTTTAGCTCTATGCCGACTTCTGACTTTTCTATCCCCGTTGACGGCATCATCTTCTCCCCATCACCCCAAGTCCATTGCCTTGGAGTTACTCTTGACTCAAACCTTCATTCCCCACATTCAATTGCTTTCTTCATCTTGCCGCAACCACCTACGCAATATTTCCAAGATTTGCCCTTTTCTAAACGCTAATACCAGAAAGCAAATAATACACTCCCTTATTATTTCCCAAATTGACTACTGCAATTAATTACTTACTGGCCTTCCTCTTTTTCCTTCCTCTTCCCACCTTTAATCCATACTAAATGCCTCTGCCAGGTTAATCCACCTTTCCCGTCGCTCTGTATCTGCTGCACCTCTCTGCGAGTCCCTTCATTGGCTCCCCATTCACAGCAGAATTACATTCAAAATCTTCACCCTTACATACAAGTAATAAATGAATTCCACTTACCTAATATTTCCTTCATCTAACTATGTATTAACTTCTTTCTCACTCTTGCAGTCCTCACTTCCTGTTTCTCAACCCTTTACCTTTCTAGATTGTAAGTTCCCATGGAAATAGGGCCCTCAATTCCTCCTGTATGTGTTCATCAAATTTTGTCCTGTCTCTTACAAGTTTTACATAATTGTTTTATTTAAATGACTTGTACCCATGGATAGCGCTGCAGAATATTTTGGTGTTTCATAAATAAAGTATAATAATAATAATAATGTTGAAACATGCAGAAAATATATAAAAATTACTACTATCACTTCTGAATTAGGAAATTGTCTCCTCTCAGAAGGTAAAAATGTAACTTTGAAAGATTAATTTGGTTTACTAAGAAATAATATGCCATATTTGTCAATTCCAAACTCATTCTTCAATAAAATAACAAATAACCTGTTATATCTGAAATACAATATAGGGCCGGATTAAGACTGGAGTGTTATTTAAGGCTACTGCTCAAGCGTTAATTGCGCTAGAAATAAGCATTTTGTGCGTGTCGGGTTGCACTCATATTATGATTTGAAAGTAAACTGTTTAGCCTGCGCATTAACCTGATTCACGTAAAAGGCCCAACTTACAATATCGTATGCACGATAACCTATTCCACCATAGAAGTCAATGGAGCAAAAAAAGAGGAAAAAAACACCCTACTCATGCATATGCTCGATCGCATATTCTTAAGGGCACTCACCTGACATAAAAATATTAATAATTCACATTCCAGTGTTCTTCACATAGAACAATACTTAGCTAGAAGTAAGCTTTTTTTGTGCGCTTCGTGTAGTGCTCGTATTACAATTTGAAAGTAAAAAGTTTACACACAAGTGTCAACCCTATGCGCACAAAAAGCCAAACTAGCGCAAAAAGTGAAAAAAACAAAAAACACCCTTATTCAAGTACAAACCCATTTACTCAAGTATGCTAACCCGACATAAAATATAAATATTTCACATTCCAATGTTTTTACATAGCAGAATATATATATATATATATATATATATATATATATATATATATATATATATATATATATATATATATATATATGTATATATAAGTCTCTTGTGAACTCTGCACTCACTTTACGTGACAACTGCCCAGGGTGCATCCAAAGAGAATTCTGAATTTTTCAGTAAGAGAGCACTCACCAGGACTATTTGTTATACAGCATATCTAGCTTTTATTAATACAGGTATTAGTGCTCTCTTACTGAAAAATTCTATATATATAAAATCCTTCACTGGATTCAGCACTCCCAATGCCCAAAATACTTATCACCTGACAAATAATGCACATGAAAACTCCAATCAGGCAATCTCCGGTCTTTAAAAAATATTTATTTTAACGTTTTAAACTTTAAAATAAATATGTTTTAAAGACCGGAGACACCTAATACCTCACATGTTTGAGCCCATATAACTTTTTTATGCAATATTTTTTTTTATAATTTTTATTTGACAGTGTATTATGAGTGCAACTGTACTTTCATGTATGTATATACATATATGCACATATAAATGCATAGATGCATATGTACACACATATAAACATATATATATATATATATATATATATATATATATATATATATATATATATATATATAAATGCATAGATGCATATGTACACACATATAAATATATATATATATATATATATATAAATGCATAGATGCATATGTACACACATATAAACATATATATATATATATATATATATATAAATGCATAGATGCATATGTACACACATATAAACATATATATATATATATATATATATATATATATAAATGCATAGATGCATATGTACACACATATAAACATATATATATATATATATATATATATATATATATATATATATATATATATATATATATATATATATATATATATATATATATATATATATATATATATATATATATATATATATATATATTACTCATTGAAATTGAAATTTCATTTATTGAAATGTAACGGAGCATATTCTTTTAGGAACTGACTTTGCTGCCTTTTCAAAATGTCTCTCCTGTTTCTATACATTATTTGTGTAGTATATATATTTATAAATATTTACATATGATCTATATAGTATATTTCTGCTCTTTTTGTAAAAAAACAAGTTTTTCTTGACAGTGCATTATCGGGTCAGCATGCATTTAGGTTTTTCTCTTAACGTGTATTATAGCATTGCATTGTGTATTTAAATGACTGAATTATTGAGAAGGCCTGGCCACTTCAGTCAATATCTAGCATGCATGGTTAACAGAATGTCCCACGCCCATCTAACAGTTGAAGCAAATAAATATGTCGGTAAGACAGCCAATGGACAGTTCTGACGAGGCCCCGGCGAAAGGCGCGTCGACTGATATCTACCCCACTTCTGTCGGTCACCTATAGAGCAAGGTGATCTGGCTTTGAGAAGAGGAGAAGCTTGCGAGCTGTGTTTGCACCATCCCGCTCACTGCAGGGGAAACCTGCAGGCGAGATTCACTTTCATGCTGCTACTCTTTTAATCAATTCCTGCGCCAGAGTGAGAAATCAGTCTACACACCAGCCTACCTGCCTGAATGGCTTTCGATTGAATAAGCATTTGATCCCTTGGGTACCAGAGGGCGTTTTCACCTCATCTGTCAGCTGTTTTAGAAGCAATCAGCTCAGAGGGAGCATATTGTTTGCCGTTACTGTGGAAGCTTTTTTGAAAGTGCCATCATGCGATTGGAGACAGGTTGTATATACCACACAGCATCTCTATCATTAATACCCTTGTTTATGACGGAGCATCTTTGTTCCTGCACACGAAGAAGCTGTTCTTATAACATAAACCTACAGCTATCTTTGGCCTAGATTTAGAGTTTGGCGTTAGCCGTGAAAACCAGCATTAGAGGCTCCTAACGCTGGTTTTAGGCTACCGCCGGTATTTGGAGTCACTCAAAATAGGGTCTAACGCTCATTTTTCAGCCGAGACTTTTCCATACCGCAGATCCCCTTACGTCAATTGCGTATCCTATCTTTTCAATGGGATCTTTTTAACTCCGGTATATAGAGTCGTTTCTGAAGTGAGCGTTAGACATCTAACGACAAAACTCCAGCCGCAGGAAAATAGTCAGTAGTTAAGAGCTTTCTGGGCTAACGCCGGTTTATAAAGCTCTTAACTACTGTACTCTAAAGTACACTAACACCCATAAACTACCTATGTACCCCTAAACCGAGGTCCCCCACATCGCCGACACTCGAATAAATTTTTTTAACCCCTAATCTGCCGACCGCCACCTACGTTATCCTTATGTACCCCTAATCTGCTGCCCCTAACACCGCCGACCCCTATATTATATTTATTAACCCCTAATCTGGCCCCCACAATGTCGCCTCCACCTGCCTACATTTATTAACCCCTAATCTGCCGACCGCAAAGCGCCGCCACCTACGTTATCCTTATGTACCCCTAATCTGCTGCCCCTAACACCGCCGACCCCTATATTATATTTATTAACCCCTAATCTGCCCCCCACAACGTCGCCTCCACCTGCCTACACTTATTAACCCCTAATCTGCCGAGCGGACCTGAGCGCTACTATAATAAAGTTATTAACCCATAATCCGCCTCACTAACCCTATAATAAATAGTATTAACCCCTAATCTGCCCTCCCTAACATTGCCGACACCTAACTTCAATTATTAACCCCTAATCTGCCGACGGAGCTCACCGCTATTCTAATAAATGGATTAACCCCTAAAGCTAAGTCTAACCCTAACACTAACACCCCCCTAAGTTAAATATAATTTAAATCTAACGAAATAAATTAACTCTTATTAAATAAATTATTCCTATTTAAAGCTAAATACTTACCTGTAAAATAAATCCTAATATAGCTACAATATAAATTATAATTATATTGTAGCTATTTTAGGATTAATATTTATTTTACAGGTAACTTTGTATTTATTTTAACCAGGTACAATAGCTATTAAATAGTTAAGAACTATTTAATAGCTAAAATAGTTAAAATAATTACAAATTTACCTGTAAAATAAATCCTAACCTAAGTTACAATTAAAACTAACACTATACTATCAATAAATTAATTAAATAAAATACCTACAATTACCTACAATTAACCTAACACTACACTATCAATAAATTAATTAAATAAACTACCTACAATTAACCTAACACTACACTATCAATAAATTAATTAAATACAATTCCTAAAAATAAATACAAATAAATAAACTTGCTAAATTACAAAAAATAAAAAAGAACTAAGTTACAAAAAATAAAAAAATATCTACAAACATAAGAAAAATATTACAACAATTTTAAACTAATTACACCTACTCTAAGCCCCCTAATAAAACAACAAAGCCCCCCAAAATAAAAAATGCCCTACCTATTCTAAATTACTAAAGTTAAAAGCTCTTTTACCTTACCAGCCCTGAACAGGGCCCTTTGCGGGGCATGCCCCAAGAAGTTCAGCTCTTTTGCCTGTAAAAAAAAACATACAATACCCCCCCCCAACATTACAACCCACCACCCACATACCCCTAATCTAACCCAAACCCCCCTTAAATAAACCTAACACTAAGCCCCTGAAGATCATCCTACCTTGTCTTCACCTCACCAGGTATCACCGATCCGTCCTGGCTCCAAAATCTTCATCCAACCCAAGCGGGGGTTGGCGATCCATCATCCGGTGCCTGAAGAGGTCCAGAAGAGGCTCCAAAGTGTTAGTGTTAGTTTTAATTGTAACTTAGGTTAGGATTTATTTTACAGGTAAATTTGTAATTATTTTAACTATTTTAGCTATTAAATAGTTCTTAACTATTTAATAGCTATTGTACCTGGTTAAAATAAATACAAAGTTACCTGTAAAATAAATATTAATCCTAAAATAGCTATAATATAAATATAATTTATATTGTAGCTATATTAGGATTTATTTTACAGGTAAGTATTTAGCTTTAAATAGGAATAATTTATTTAATAAGAGTTAATTTATTTCGTTAGATTTAAATTATATTTAACTTAGGGGGGTGTTAGTGTTAGGGTTAGATTTAGCTTTAGGGGTTAATCCATTTATTAGAATAGCGGTGAGCTCCGGTCGGCAGATTAGGGGTTAATAATTGAAGTTAGGTGTCGGCGATGTTAGGGAGGGCAGATTAGGGGTTAATACTATTTAATATAGGGTTAGTGAGGTGGATTAGGGGTTAATAACTTTATTATAGTAGCGCTCAGGTCCGGTCGGCAGATTAGGGGTTAATAAGTGTAGGCAGGTGGAGGCGACGTTGTGGGGGGCAGATTAGGGGTTAATAAATATAATATAGGGGTCGGCGATGTTAGGGAACCAGATTAGGGGTACATAGGGATAATGTAAGTAGCGGCGGTTTACGGAGCGGCAGATTAGAAGTTAAAAATAATATGCAGGGGTCAGCGATAGCGGGGGCGGCAGATTAGGGGTTAATAAGTGTAAGGTTAGGGGTGTTTAGACTCGGGGTACATGTTAGAGTGTTAAGTGCAGACGTAGGAAGGGTTACCGCATAGCAAACAATGGGGCTGCGTTAGGAGCTGAACGCGGCTTTTTTGCAGGTGTTAGGTTTTTTTTCAGCTCAAACAGCCCCATTGTTTCCTATGGGAGAATCGTGCACGAGCACGTTTTTGAGGCTGGCCGCGTCCGTAAGCAACTCTGGTATCGAGAGTTGAAGCTGCGTTAAAAATGCTCTACGCTCCTTTTTTGGAGCCTAACGCAGCCTTTATGTGGACTCTCGATACCAGAGTTATTTTTATGGTGCGGCCAGAAAAAAGCCGGCGTTAGTTTTTCGGGTCGTTACCGACAAAACTCCAAATCTAGGCCTTTGCAAATAATACGATCTTGCCCAGTATTGAGATCTCTGGCGTCTTCAGTATTAATATAAATACAGAGATATTTGCTGCCTTCTGCGTACCCTGTTGTAAAGCTGCATATTTTGATATGATTGATTGAGGTTTTAACTACTTCTTTCTTTTTGTAAGCTTGCCCCCCCCTTTGTTTATCTACCACAGTGGAACTGATTATTCTGGTGTGTAGCACATTATAGGTGCTTGAATTTTCACTTGTATATGTTTTATGTCCTTTGTAATAAACCTATAAGTTTTTGCTGAACCCGCTTATGCATTTCTCCTTCCTGTGAAACGTTTCAGTCTATACCTTTTTCAAATATGGGATAAAAGAGTGCTGAAACCCATCTCATTTTTCAAAATCTTATTTTGATCTCTGATACATCTCTCTCTCTTTTTATTTGGATTAATATATTATTAGACAGTGTTATTATAAGTGCAACTGTACTTTTAAAGGTATTTTTGATGTGTTTTGTGCAATTTTTTTGACTCGCATAACAGTTAACCAGAGCTCTGAAGTAGCGCTATTTCAATGCAATTTAATTCAATTGTGCTCAACTTGTATTATGTGTGCTACTTCCTACGCACACTAAGACCTGCAATAAACCCCTTATCTCTCACGCGCAATTTTTAGCGTACCACTGAATTCTAGGACTCTACTGCTCACTGACTGGCAGATACATTTACCACAGCAAAATATTGGCTTACTCATAACTGGAATACACATTTTTCAAAACTGCATTCTCAAGCAGTCTATTTTAGACTGTTCCTGAAGTCTGTAGGAAGACAGCCAGTCCTCAAAGACCTCTTTGAAGCTGCAAACACGAGCAAGTCCTACACTTCGAGCCACACGCAGACACAAAGTTCCTCCAGTGCTGCCCGGATCCTCCTCCTAACCTCTGCCCCGGGTTTGGCTCACCTCTGACCTGCAGCTTCATTCCAGGAACATAAGCAATGTGCTGCATCCACCACATCACGGACTTGACACCTAACTGGGAACCTTGTCTGTTAAGGCAAAAAGAAAAAAGAAGGCTTAAAGGGACACTGTACCCAAAATATTTCTTTTATGATTCAGATTGAGCATGAAATTTTAAGCAACTTTCTAATTTACTCCTATTATCAATTTTTCTTTGTTCTATTGCTATCATTATTTGAAAAAGAAGACATCTAAGCTTTTTTTTTGGTTTCAGTACTCTGGACAGCACTTTTTTATTGGTGGATGAATTTATCCACCAATCAGCAAGGACAACCCAGGTTGTTCACAAAAAATGGGCCAGCATTTAAACTTACATTCTTGCATTCCAAATAAAGATACCAAGAGAATGAAGACAATTTGATAATAGGAGTAAATTAGAAAGTTGCTTAAAATTTCATGCTCTATCTGAATCATGAAAGAAAATGTTTGGGTACAGTGTCCCTTTAACCCTGAGTGCTTGCAACGTCTGTTGGCCTTTTGATAACTGGTGCTCAATATCTACATATACAATTAGCTAAAAACAGGTAACAATACCCATTTTTTTAAATGACAATGAATGGGGTGAGACAACTCCTATTTGAGAGTTAAATCACAGACATGTAATCATAACATGACTTTTCAGCAAAAGAGGGATTTGATTTGATTATCTTGTAAAGTTGTAATGAATGTATAAATATTAACTACTTAGCTTTCACTGACTGATTTTTTTTTACATTTTTATTTTGTTATCTTTACTTTTTTGGAAGTGGATTATTTTTACAAATACTTGTTTGGGGGGAAAAGAAGGCTATCAAGCTTTGGCAGCTCATCAAAAAATACATTTTAATATTAACAAATTACAATATTCACAGTTTTAATAAAAGACTAGTAATGATTCTTGGGCACTGGTACTAGAGATGTGGATAGATTTTTTTTTCAGTTTGGACAATATTTTAATTTAATTCATTTTTAGATTTTTGTTTTGTCCTAAATTCACTCAGTGTCATATTTGTTTTGTCCGAAATAGTTTACTTAAAGGTACAGTACAGTGTGACTGTGTAATGTGTAATTTGTTCCAGAAGATTATATGCTTAAAGGGACACTGAACCCAAATTTTTTCTTTTGTGATTCAGATAGAGCAAGCAATTTTAAGCAACTTTCTAATTTACTCCTATTATCAATTTTTCTTTGTTCTCTTGCTTTCTTTATTTGAAAAAGAAGACATCTAAGCTAAGGAGCCAGCCAATTTGTGGTTCAGAACCATGGACAGCACTTGTTTATTGGTGCTGTCCAATCAGCAAGGACAACCCAGTCTGTTCACCAAAAATGGGCCGGCATCTAAACTTAAATTCTTGCTTTTCAAATATAGATACCAAGAGAAAAGAAAATTTGACAATAGGAGTAAATTAGAAAGATGCTTAAAATTGCATGCTCTATCTGAATCATGAAAGAAAAAATTTGAGTACAGTGTCCCTTTAAGTGTAAACATTTTTTATAGCTCCTTTACCTTTATATAGGCATTTAAAATAGATGATTTATGATTTTGCCCTTGGTATCTCTACCTATACTGAAAGTTTCTACACTTAAATGGATATAATGAATCATGATGAAATTAGCACACTGATTGCACACAAATCTGTGGCTGAAAACTTTAGGCAATAACTTAAAAATAACCCTTTCTCTTCTCTCCCCCTGAAAATGCTGGTTGGCGAGAAAACATTACAGGCTTCCACTGAGAGGCTGAGTGAAACTGCCATTCTATTTACCTGGTCTTCCTGGTTTCTTTTTATTGAATAACAGAGCTACTTGCATCATAACAGCAGTCTGCTATGGAAATGAAAACGAAAATTTTCGTTTTTCCACTGACAGCTATATTAGTTATTCAGATGTTAACAAAAATAATAAAACCACCATTATCATTGATTTTTGACAATCGAAATAAAAAACGAATGCACATCCCTAATTGGTACATAAAGAATTCTTCATTGCTTTTTGAGAACAGTTTGTGGTTAAAGAGCAAAATTAAATGAAAATAAACAGTAGTAGAATAGTTTTTTGGTGAAATATTAAACTGTAATCTAAAATAAATATCAATTCATTATTTGTAAGTACAGACATAAAGCTAAATTATTAGTGATTATTTACTTTTATCGGTGGGATAAATGATTCTTCTAAGTGTCTCAGTTGTTATTGCCTTGTGCTTTTGATAGCACATTCGCAAAACAGCAGCACAAAACAGTAAATATTCCAGAGTTTCTTTCTGTTTGTCAAGCCCTTTAAAACTATTCCCACTTCTCAAAATTGCAAAATAATAAATAATAATTGTAAAATGTACTTCCTTCCTTTGGTATCTTTTGATGAAAAGCATACATAGATAGACTCAGTAGAAGCAACGCATTAATGGGAACTAGCTAGTGGTTGGAAAAAACACACATTTGCTTTTGGCCATTGAATCACTAGATGTGTACAGCTAGGTCCCAGTAGTGCATCACTGCTCTGGAAATAGTTTTAAATATGTATTTTGCAAGGATTAATCACATAGCGGTTGATCACAATCTATTGGCTGAGGCCATTTTAGATCATTTGATTCAATGCAATAAAAATATCCTGCACCAGCCAAAAGCTCTATTTTTTTCTATGAGGCCAAAAACTTATCAGTTATCACAATCCATGTTTAAGAGTCTTTTTAACACCTTTTTTTCGAGATCAGTTTTGACTTTCAAATTTAACACCTCAATGCACTTGATAAAGCCCCAGAATGGTGTTTTGGCTATCGTTTGAACTATTTTAAGACTAGATATAAACTGTCTTTTATCTTGCATATTTGCAAAAACACCCTAAAATGGCCACAGGAGACATTTTAGAGGAATATTAGCATACATGATATTGATTCATTAAACCCCTATTCATCACTGTTGTATAGGCTGTATACAGTGGGCAGGGCACTATATTTATATATGTACAGCTAAGGGGATCTACAGAAAAGTCAAATCAGGACACCAACATCTAAAAACTCACATTCATTAAGGTGTGATCCTGTCTAAAACCTCAATAATGCAGGTGAAAGCAATGTAAAATGCACTGTCATGAACGTTTTTGGACTTAGCGTCCATCAAGATGTGTCCCCTGGTTGCAAAGGTGCAATCTCATTTGAACATCCACTTTGCAGATAGCATGTTGCGAGGGAGCGGGCTCACATTTTACTGGTACAGAACTGTTAAAATTCAGCATAAAAAAATGTCATAAGTGCTTGTAATAGAAACCTGTAGTCTTCCTCTTGTTTTAATATCACGTCAAACCAGAAATGGTGCATTGACAAACAATAGATATAAATATTGTTAAAAACAATACTTGTCAAATATTAAAAGTGTGAATATAATGATTGGAGCAATTGTGGCCAGAATGCCCATCATCCCAAGACACGAATGGCATTCAGATGGTTAAGCAGTAGTGAGGATGGATTCAGAATGTAATTGATTAATCTCACACATGTAAATAAGTATTTCCCTTCCATGTTGAACAAAGGAATTAATAAAAAAGATCTTTAATGTAACCTTAAAAGCTGTGAATAGGCTATTGTATCTGTCAGTTTTGGGAGACATTTCCAATTCACTTCTATTATCAAATTTGCTTCATTTGTTTAAGGAGCAGTAATCACTACTGGGAACTAGCTGAAAACCAGTGACAAGCGGCATATAAGTGCGGCCACCAATCAGCACCTTCTGAGCCTACCTAGCTATACTTTTCAACAAAGGATACAAAGAGATCAAAACAAATGATATAATAGAAATACATTGGAAAGTTATTACTGCATGCTCTGTCTGAATCACGAAAGAGAAATGTGGGTTTTCATGTCTCTTTAACACACGCAGCTGCGGGCATGTAACATATGGATCCATTTCCCATTGTAATCACTTGAAAAGCTTGCTGACTCTTTCAGTTGGAAAGCAAAAAAAGCATTTTGAAAGCAAATCACTGATATATTATTATTCACCCCATAAGTTATATGCACACAAAGTGTAATTATAAAATGCTCTAAGATATGGGTAGGCTATAGTCATACACTGTTTGTGATGCTTAGAATGATAGCAAAACTTGTATTCCCCTTTAAATATTAAAAACCTGAGAAATTACACAGGGCACTAATAGAGTGGAGCGTTAATTTATTGCACGCATGTAAACGTGAAAATTTGCCCATGAACGGGCATGCAATAAATAACTAGCCATTACTTAACTCTCTGAAAATTAACCAGAGATCATATAATTTTCTAAATGTGCCCCTAATGCCCCCAAAATACAGTGTAGTGTAGTTACTTACCCCCTTCACCGCGCTAGGTTCTCATGCCGTGTCTAGAATGAGTCTCCTATTGGAGCCTATGGAAGCCCGCTTTTGTGAGCGCAAAGCTTTAGCACAATGCGAACGCAAGTTCATGTTCACATTGCACCTTACTTGTAATACCAACGCACATTTGTGTACGCTGGAATTACTGAGTGGAGCGCAAATATCACGCTCGCGCAAGCGATATTTTGCACTCCACTCGAAATCTGGCCCTTAAGAAGCTGAATAGACAATACAAGTGTCATTACTAAATGTAATTTATTTCAATACTTATTTAAGCTTTAATAAATTGTCTTATTTACACAGTAAAGAAATTTGTTGCAAATGTGCATAAGAATATAGACAGCAAAATGTGCTGTTACAGTAAACTTGATCATTGAAAAATATTTTGTTACTCTGCACATTTGATGCCACTACACTATAAGAATCCATTAAGCAATATTGCAAGCTAAGAGTATGCTATCCCTGATATCTTCTAATGATACATATCTTTTAAATAAAATTTACTTTTAGTTATCATTGTGCAACGCTGACTGAGGAAAAAGTAGTTTTAATGATTTTGCCTTTTGAAATATTGTTTATAAAGTATTTTAGTTTCTCCCTAATTTCTGTAAGATAGTCACAAAGAAACAATGTTCCATAAATCTCCTTTAATAATCTCTATCTCGCATAGATTTGTGATAACCTTTGAAAAATGTCACTATCAATCTAGCTTAATGAATAGCTGTGCTTTCGTGCATTGCAAGAAAAATGCAATGTGTGGCCTGTGCGCTTTGGCTTCGCTTTATGGGACTCTAAAAGATTTTCTTTAATGTTATGAATGAATAGTACCAGTAAAGATGACAGTTACATTTCTGCTTAAATTTAGACAAGACGTTAGCGAACAGGATGTTCTGAGGTGCTACAAAAACTCATTAGTTTGCTGTGAGAGAAGACTGTCCTGCAGTTCACAGTTATTATCCTTGAAGCTAAAAAAAACGAGTTAAAATTCTATGCAGGCTCAGTGCAGCATGTTCGTGCATTGACTGTGTCACCTCATTTGAACTCACTCATTTTAGAGTACGTAAGTGCAATCACGGCTTTTTAACTACAGAATGGCTTATTAGTAACAAGTTATTTAAAGTAAATTCTGTTTCTTCATAAATAAATACACATGGAAGTGAATTGCCTTCAAAACGTTTCAACTTTTTTATTTTATTTCAATAATTGATATGAAAAAAAAAAGACTTTATTTTTTTGTACAAAATACGTTATTCAATTTATTCTTTCCAATGCCATAAACATATTATTTATCTCAACTACAATAAATATTTCACCTATATCAAGTTTATTTATTTTTGCATGTTTTGACATAGAAATTCCACTTCTATAAGACTCGTATTCTTATGCTTTAGACTTTTGAAAGTTTTTTTATTGAACTAATGTGGTGTTTGGCTTCTGTGCTATCACATTCCATTCCATTGGAAGCAGCACCATGTGAATTAGTTATGGTATAAACAGGAAAATCATTTTTTTTTCTTTTCATTTTCTACTTGGATTGGGTAAGTATAAGAAAATTTATAAGAAATTGCGTTTCTGTATATCTATATGGAAGTAGGACTTCCACTGTTTATGCAAAAGTAGAATATGGTGGCAAATTGATTCAATATTGATGCTGACAGTGATTCAATATTGATGCTGACAGTGATTCAATATTGCTAATGAATGCCGATTTTTTTCTTACTCCACTTAACCACTAATATAAGTTCATGACACAATCAACTGGTAGACTTTTGCTTAATAGTCAATGTAATACTTTTAAAACATTCTAACATTTAACTACATTCTGTTGTAATTTTGTAACTAAAAAGTGAGATTTAAGCAATATGTAAAACTTTTAATTAAACCAGGGTCAATTATACTTATTATTATTTTACTTGCACAAGCGCAAATTTTTTTTGACTAAAGTCTACTAATTCAAAAGATGCCAACATTTATTTGAAGAAGTCAAAGCCATAAAAGGGACATTAAACACCTGCTATATTTAATAACTAAACATTTGATTAAGGATATAACTTGAAGATTAACCTTTTTATTTTTATGCTACTTGAATTTTGCCTTTATATGAAGCTTTAGCTGCGTCTGAAATACTCTATTTTACTACCACCTGCATAACACAGTGTGTGCCGCCATATTGTAACGTACGTTACTATTGGAAGTCGAGTCACGTATTGCACGCTCCCGTGAATATTATTGCACACGCATATATTGTATAATAATAAGTAAATGTCTCCACCGCATCAATCAAGCTCGCTTACTCTGTTGCAGAGAGCAATTTTCATAGAGGTTTGTATGACAGATTTGTTAGAGGAGTGGATTGCCATCGATAGTTTAGTATTTTATGAAGATACCGTAGCTGGCGCTTTCAGTTCTTCTGACCCAGAGGTACACTCATGATCGCTGCTGCCACTGTGGTTATTAACAGCAAAGTATGCCTCCGGTATTACTGGACATTACAACGGTTTAATGCGTGCGCGCTCACAGGCATAAGCTTAGCCACATCCGGAATAGTCCCCAGCACATTAGCAGTGGTTGGACAGATGATCAAAGGAATGGGAAAACAGGAGTGTAAAATTAATTATTAGAAGGGAGGCTAATAATTGGGGGGGGGGACAATGCAGTTTGAAATAAAACATTGTTATCTATAAGCATTAAAACTTTATTGAATTAAAGGTCCCTTTAAAACATAAAAATGCCTATTCATGAGTTAAAAAGTTCTGTATCTTCTACAGTGATGTCAATCCATTACAAAGTCCTAAAGAACCAGGTTAACTAGTGTAATATTAATGAGCTGGAACTGTCTGAAATTAGAAACATCAGTAAATATCTGTGTGACTTTGAGTGACACTTGGAGTAGACTGGAGTATACCGGAAGAAAAAAAATACACAAAAGATATGCATATTATATAATATGTTCCTATGCTAAAAAGGTACATACCAATTCAAATGTAAAATTCGCCAGTACTAGTGCAATCAAGGAATTCTTTTCTCCTCTATAACCGGCTCTCATTTATTATCATATATTTATTAGGCGGTCTTTGATGGATTATATAGACTTGCTGGTAATCTGCCAAAGCACTTTTGATCACATTGTACTGTGTCTGTGTTTTATGATGTTAAAGTTATTTTATTCTGATGTATGGCTAATAAAGTACTGTTTGTGCTGTTACATCATATAAGATGTTTATGATTCAGACAGAGCATTCGGTTTTAAAAAAAGGTTTCCAATTTACTTATATTAAAGTAAAATTAAAATTTGTTTAGTTCCACTGTATTCTTTGTTGAAGAGATGGCGAGGTTGATGTCTGGTGTACTACATGGCAGGAAATTGCCCAACTTCAGTCTGAAAGACAGAAAAAGAAGAGGTGCTTCCTTGTGCGAATCAGCTTCAAACAAACAGGCAGGTTACGTATCACTCGCTCACAGTATACTCACAAAGGAGGCAGCACTCTGTTGTGCTATTGGAAACAGACTGGCGTCTCACAGCGCACATTGAATTTGCTGTATTTCAATCTGAAACTGTCACTTTCAGAAGTGGGAGGGACAGGGCAGGTCCCTGGGATGAACAGGAGAGTTTCCAGGTTATTTCAGAAGCTCTCTCACCAGTCTTGTGAAATTTTATAAGCATTTTAAACAAGTTGGTCTCAATAATAAATAGATAATGGAAATAAGAATGGAATAACAATAATAAAAAATGATAAAAAATTACTACTATGTTGTGTATAAAGATAATATACACTTAGCTTATTCCCAAAGTAGCCGCTGTTAGGTCTAGTTAATGCTGGTAGAAAAGTGTAAGTCTGGTAAGTCTCTCAACAAGAATATAAGTGATCCTGTTATATGCAGAGCAGCTGTTTGTTCAAGGACTCCAACTGTGTTCGGCCCCAAAGCGAAAAGCTGTGCAAGAAATGAAGAGAAAAACACAGACGTCTTTTTGTGAAATCCCTTGAGATAGTCTGCCTGCGGGCAGATAAAACGCATAGGGAGGAGGAGCCTACAGGAGACGCTAGGACATTGTTGTTAGTGTAAAGATCACATACAGCTACGGAAAGGACATTGAAACCAAGTGCTGCAGGTCGGCGTTCTTGGGATCCCCTCGAGGAGTACAGCTAGCTACATGAGTTGGCGTTGAGCCGAAGTGGATTCTTTACACTTTTATCTTGTAATTGTATTTTTTTTATGTGTCAATGAATAAAATTATATATAAGAAGGCAATAAAAAAGCTCTTAGTGTTAGAGAAATTGAGATTATTATGGTGTTAGAAAGTTCCCTAAATGATATAAATGGGATTCTAGTTGTAAAAAGATGTCCTCAATGTGGATTGTACTATTGAAACAATGTTGCAGAGTGTTCCAATAATGACTTCGGTTATACAATTATATACTTGGTTTATATGACTAGAATATAAATTTACAAGAGGAACTGAATTTCTATAAAAAATGCTTCTATAGATCTTAATCAGACAGGAGAATCGAATATTTATATAAAAAATATATTTACTTAGGATATTGAAAAAGACAAAAAATATATATATATAAAATACATACATCTATAACTAAAATACAGATATGAAAACAGTTCAAAACATAGCCTATAAATTGCATTCAAACATTCCCTTGGTACAAAATTGTACTCATAAACAATATCTGATATTCCTTGGTAGGTGATTTTGGATCGTAGAGTACCAAACTGAATTTTTATAAAAAAGCTTCTATAAATCTTAATCAGACAGGAGAATCGAATATGTATATAAAAAGTATTTACTTAGAATATTGAAAAAGACAAAAAATATATATTAAATACATATATCTATAACCAGATTACAGATAAGAAAACAGTTAAAAACATAGCCTATATATTACATTCAAACATTCCCTTGGTACAAAATTGTATTTATAAACAATTTCAGATACTCCTTGGTGGGTGATTTTGAAATGTAGAGTACCAAAGTGGTAATACCAGTGTTGCAATCAACCCCCTTTTCAGGCAGACATGATGTCAGTTTATTCAATAAGAAAGTCTCTCCTAATGCGTTGCTTGGAATCTAGGAAACAGTAGCGGCCAACTACTTATTAGTTTTTTTTGCTTCTTCTTAGAATCCGCTATTAGGGGGAATGCTAAAACAATGGGTGTTTCAAACAAAACAGTCTTAGATTGTTAATCCGTACCTTTTTTTCTCCAAACTGTTTCTTCCAGGGGACTGATCCCTGTTAGACAGCTTTAGCAAACAGATGATTAAATGTTACCTTTTTCTGCCTGATAGAAAATGTTCGATTTGTGTGTGGATGATGGAATACTTTGGTTCCCGGTCAAGAGGGGGACTAATCTTAAGGATCTATTGGTGAAAACGGACCCCAAGCAGTGTTATTTGACTGGGAACAAAAGGAATATCAAGGGATCCTATCGCTGTTTGGGCTGCACAACATGTAATGGCCTAGTGGGTACCAAAGTATTCCATCATCCACACACAAATCGAACATTTTCTATCAGGCACTCTATTACGTGTACTACCACTCACGTAATATATCTATTATTTTGTCCATGTTCCTGTTTCTATATAGGGAAAACATCTGGCACACTCCGTGAGCGTATATGGCAAATCATCGCCACGCCATAAGGACTGCACTCAAACAAGGAGATTCTGAGCAGCCAGTGGCGCGACATTGCGCCAAAAAGGGACATTCAGTGTCTTCCATCCGTTACATTCTAATTGATCACATACCCCCATTGGATCGGGGGGGCGACCGGAACAAGCAACTTCTGAAACGCGAGGCCCAGTGGATGTTCAGACTGGGCACAATACAACCAGGCGGCTTGAATACCATGCCAGACTTTAAGAGCCTTATGTGATCAATAATTTGGGTGCTACATACTTGGGGTATGTCAGGTGGACACTGTGGCTCCATTTTTGGTACACATTCCATTTGCAGGGGGGACATCTGTCTCCATCTTCTCCGTGGAAGCCAGGTCTGCCCTGTGCAATTACCCACTGTTCAAACACGCACCACCAGTCTTATAGCAGATATGAATACTACTATACCCACTTGGAGAAATTTCTGATGTTGGGACTGTATATATGAGCTACATGTCCTTATTATTATTATCCCTTCTATCTTGTTATATAGGTTGCTTTGCTGCCATGTTTGAGGCTATAAATCTAAAATAAGGTTACCACCCTTATACATTTTCCCAGCCATTATATATATTCATCTGCATCTATATTTGGGCTGATGTATGTTATAACCGCCCGATGGCCAAATTTACTTTATATGAACACGATGTGATGCCCCAGCGGTACAGCTTATAACTTGTACAGCCCTACAATATCCCACATATTCATTTCATTATATATTCCTCTCACTTTATGCATCTATCTGTTCGCATATCGATTGAAGTAATATTCATGCCAACTGTCAGTTGGTCCAAGTTACCCATATATCATATTGGTGTCACACTCTAATTTTTTTTCCATCCATATTTGCAGCATTCCATTTGTTTTTTATTTAGAAAATGTCATTCCAACCACACGTACTGATACATAGTCCAATTATTATTTTAATTATTATTATTATTATTTTCATTGTAATGAGCATATTCAGCATGAATTTATGCTGTTTTGCACATTAAGAAAATCTTTGTTCTGTCCAGTTGGTATTTTGTTTTAATCTTAACACAGGTAATGGCACTTATGGGTAATTTACATTGTATACAATTACCTTGGTTACTGTCACCATGCCAACTCGATGCACAAACACTTTCTAATATTTATTTAACACAATTTTAGGTATTTGTGGCAATGTTCCACATGTTTGTCTATATGAAGTTCTCTACACCAGTATGTCACACAAGAATGTTCAGACATGTAGATTAAATAAGTTTATGAATAAGTTTACGATTGTATATTGGGACCGAAAACCGGAAGTGATGTAATGAAACTTCCGGTTTCGGACAGCACTGTGGAACGCAAGATGCGTTCCAAGCTCGAAATATTGGCACACTTTTTTGGAGAGGCACTAAGGTTGGTGTGATTTAATTTGTATGTAACACTATAAATGAGTTGTATTTTGTCTGTTATGTATGCTGATGAAGGGGTTGTGAACCCCGAAAACGTTCCATTAAATTGGTTTTTTGAAGAAGTCCTGAGAGTGCATTCTCTTGTTTCTTATATATATATATATATATATATATATATATATATATATATATATATATATATATATATATATATATATATATATATGTATACATGTATATATATATATATATATATATATATTATATATATATATATATTATATATATATATATATATATATATACACAAATATATGTTGTACCAAAATATTTCCCACTTTTTCTGCTCCATTGATTTCTATGTGGGAATAGGTTAATGCACGCACTTTAGGCTTTTTTTGCGTTTATCAGGTTAGCAAGCGAGTTGTAATACGTGTGCAACCCAACGCGCACAAAAAGCTTACTTCTAGCGCAGTTTGCGTGGCAGTGCTAAATAGCACTACGCTCGTAATCTAGCCCACTGTGTTTAAACTCATAGAATTCATGAGATGCTCTTACTAGCTCTCACAATGAAAATATCTTTAGTGGCCCTTAATGCGGAAAGGTTGGACACCCTAATGTATAGCATACTGAATATAAAAAATATATATATTTGCCAGAGACAAAACAAGAAAAAGATAATATAAAAAGTTTGTTCTCTTAAATAACTGGGTTTCTTAACAGTTTATTGACACAAGAAAGAAAGAAACTTCTTAGATAATTGGTCACTATGGGAATAGTACTTGAAAAGACAGAGGTTCTATCAATGTTTACTACTTTCCATTCTTTTTAATAAAAGCAAAATCACTGGAAGAACAAAACAATTTTTATCTTAAGGCAATGTGTGAGATAATGCTGTTTGGTTTGAAGGCATGTGTAATATCACTTGTTTGGGAAAAAACAAATGTTTTAAATTCACTGGATTTGGGAAAGTATAGACTAAAGGGTTAAATATTTAGGCTGTAGTATATATAGGTATTGGTCTACCCATGTATATACTTCATCCCTACTAATCACATCACTAATGTTTAATTTGCATTGTTCTCAAGTAAGCAGTTAGATATTAACTTAATTATTTAAAGGGACATTATACACTAGATTTTTCTTTGCATTTTTTGTTGATGATCCATTTATATAGCCAATGCAGGTTTTTTTTTTTGTTTTTTTTTTAAATGTATAGTTTTGCTTATTTTTAAATAACATTGCTCTGATTTTCAGACTCCTAACCAAGCCCCAAAGTTTTAGGAGAATACTGATGTATACCTACTCCAGCTTCATCCTGTTTGTATAAAGAGTCTTTTCATATGCAAAGGAAGGGGGAGGGGGAGTATCTGCTATTTCCCACTTGCAGTGGGTGTTCCACTAATCTTTTTAACCATTTTTTTATGTTGGATTTTTAGATCAGTATCTGTGCATATTATTCTTTATAGTAGTGTCTGTTACATGCAGTTATATGTAAATTGGTGTATACTGTCCCTTTAAGTAATGTATACTCATGGCACAGAGTATGACTTGCATTTAAAGTGATGTTAAATCCAAGCTTTTAACAAACGCTAAGATTTACCATAACTAAAAAAACATGGGGGAGTTTCATTCATCAACCGTGTAAAAAAGGGTGCTAAACTCACCCTTTCTGGTGAGTATGCAGCATATGCTGTAGACATTTATCAATGTGCAGCAGACATTATACACTACATCGTATCTTGTCCACTTGCACTATGATAAATCTACCACTCTTTACTCTCGGTGCATGCATTGCCAGGTGACGGGAGTCTTGTGTTTTAATGAAATTGAAATTTAAAAGTGAGCTTTGTGCACAGGTGTACTATGCATATTGGTGTAAATTGTCTTAAAGGAACATATAAAAGAGGGTAAAAAAAACAGACAGGCCTTAAAGGGACATAAAACACAAAAAAATTATTTCATGGTTCAGATAGAGCGTACAATTTTAAGCAACTTTTCAATTCACTTCGTTTATTTAATTTGCTTTGTTCTCTTAGTATCTTTATAAAAAAGTATGTCTAAGTAGGCTCGTTAGCAGTAATGCACTACTGAGAGCTAGCTTCTGATAGGTGGCTGCACATATATGTCTCTTGTCATTGGTTCAGCTAGCTCCCAGCATTGCTGCTCCTTCAACAAAGGATACCAAGAGAATGAAGCAAATTTTATAATTGATGTAAATAGGAAAGTTGTTTAAAATTGCATTCTCTATCTTAATATGGATATCTTTTTTTTTTCATGTCTCTTAAATGATTTTGTTAAACTTTCTTTGGCAATTAAATTACATAAATACTGTAGTTTTAGTAGCACACAAATTATAGCCCTGCTCCAACCTGATTTGTTTGTTTATTTCTGTATTGCACAGATGGTTTTCTGCAGCTGTATATGACTGGTCTCCCCATGGAGCTTATTTGACACTTATGAAGGATTCCTGACTCTGAAGTATCCTTTGGTTGATTAGAAGGCTATGAGGAGGAGCACACAAAACATCTTTGATCTTCTAGAGACTAAGACCTCCATTAATGAATACATTGATTAATAAATATCAGCTAATTTGTGATAGTAGCTTTAAAAATCTATCAAATTAAATTGTAATAAAATCCCTAAAAATTAAAGGCTAGATTACAAGTGGAGCACTAAATTATCACGCGATAATTAAACAGCCATTACAAATGGTTGGTTATTGCTACCACAAGCTCGCAGTAGCAATTAGAACTCAGAAAATTAACCAGCGATCCAATCTCTTGTTAATTTTGTAAAAGTGCCACAAATGCCTTGAATATAGAGGGCATTGTAGTATTTTTATATTAATAAAAAACAACTGAACTAGGCAGTTTTTAGGGTCTTAAGTTGGTGAGAGTGAGGTGCCTTTACATTGCGGTCTATGGGAACTGTGTGTTCCCAGTAAATATATATTTACAGTATATAAGCATATACATATATACATATCTTAACACATAAATATATATGTATATAAGCATATACATTTATATTTAAATTTGCTGCCCAACGCTGCACAACATACCCCCTTTGCTGTGCTTTAGTTCTGATGCCATCCCATTGGAGCCCATGGAAGCTCGCTCTTGTGAGAGCAATGCTTCCCAGTGTTCATATTGCTGTTCACTTGTAATACCAGCACACATTAGCGTGCGCTGGTATTACAAAGAGGAGCTATAATATCACTTTCTTAAAAGCATTATTTAGCACTCCACTTGTAATCTAACCTTAAAAGTCTCCATAGAATAAAACTCTTCATTTATTTATTTATTTTGTCATTTTAAATAGCTCATTTTGTTGCCACCACACATATTGAAAAATTCAGTACTGTAAT